>NC_086447.1:890759342-891361300 GCF_028390025.1 Pseudophryne corroboree
GTAGGAGTAACGGACTAGTGGATTTTGGTTGTCCTTTTATCTGGCGGTTTTTCCGCGCATACTTCTAGTTTGGTTAGTTAGCTTGTTGCCCCTGGCCTGTTGTCAGTCAGAGGTCCTCTTGTCATCATCCTGCCTCGGATTTCCCTTTGTCTCTCACTAAGACCGGGGGGCACCGGAGTTGGGCAGACATAATCCGCCTTTCAAACGTGGCTGCCAGGGGCTCAAGAAACCATAGTCTCGCAAGGGATCTTCGATAGCACGGGTGAGACAATAGAGTTAGGGCGCCAGGGGCAACTAGTCTTTCTAGCTCCCGTAACCTGCATTCCCCTTCCAGTACTCTGGCCATTGTCATTAGATCTCCTCCGGTCAGGAGTACTGGAATCATAACACCCTGATGGTAAGTCACGTGTAGTAACATGCTATAATTGTCAAAAGGTAGGACATTACTCGAGGGAATGTAGGAAAAAAAGTACACATAATGTATACCGACCCCCTAGACCAGGATATGAACTACACTACAATACACATACTTGGGATCAGGGACCGCGTAGGAGGAATTACGAGCCACACGCAGGGGAAACAAGGAGGTACCCACCAAGGAGGGACTGGCAGGCCTCCGAAAACTCACTGTTATCCCCCTCACATATTGTAGCTGCCAATGCGCTGCGGGAGGGTCTCACCACACAATAGGGGTTGGGCCACACCTGTAGTCTGCAGCCAGTGAAGTTGATTGCTAGCCTTGGTAGTGAACCTGAGGTCACGGTTGATGTAGCTGGTGTACCATTACCTTTTCTTGTAGATACAGGGGCGGCCAGGTCAGTGTTAATTTCGACAATAGGTGTAAAAACTACAGGTAAAACAATTTCGGCAATGGGAGTAACAGGAACGGTGCAACAATACCCTTGGAGTAGACCTGCAAAGATTACGATAGGGCCCTTGCAAACCAAACATTCTTTCCTGTTGGCTGCATCGGCTCCGACTAATCTACTCGGGAGAGATTTATTGTGTAAAATGCGGTGTGTCATATACTGTACTCCTGAGGGTGTCTTCTTGGATATACCTAGGAACCACGCTCAAGAAGTACAAGATATATTAGACACCCCTCAAAGGCTAATGTCGCATTCTACTGTTATAGACAAGTGTCCATCAAAGGTAGAGGAAATGATCTCACAAATACCGGGTTCCCTTTGGACCAAAGATGGACAAGACACTGGATTGATGGCAAATGTAGCTCCAGTAGTAGTGCAAGTAAAAGATGGTAGGATAGTTCCAAAAATCCCTCAGTATCCTCTGAAGCCAGAGGTAGAATTAGGAGTGTACCCCGTCATAGAGCGGTTGCTACAACAGGGCATCCTAGTCAGGATGTCCAGCACTGCCAATAGTCCCATCTTCCCTGTGAAAAAGAGTGGGGGGAGGGGTTACAGGCTAGTGCAGGATCTAAGGGGGATAAACAAGATATTTGAGAGCCAATTCCCCGTAGTGCCCAATCCAGCTGTCATCCTCATGCAAATTCCCCCTACTGCTAAATTCTTCACTGTCATCGACCTCTGTTCTGCCTTCTTTTCTGTCCCTCTGCACCCTGACAGCCAATATCTTTTTGCTTTTACATACAGAGGAGAACAGTACACCTGGACTCGTCTCCCCCAAGGTTTCATTGACAGCTCGAGTATTTTCTCCCAGGCCTTGCATGACTGTTTACAATCCTTTCAACCTGAGAGTGGATCAGTGCTAATACAGTATGTCAATGACTTATTGTTGTGTTCTGACTCACTCGAATCGTCCTTGAAAGACACGAAACAGCTTCTGTTTCATCTTTCCCAAACGGGACACAAGGTTTCAAAGGATAAGTTGCAATTGTGCCAGACCAGGGTGAAATATTTGGGACATTGCTTGACTCAAGGACTTAGACACCTCACCGCTGATAGAATACAGGCGATTCGCGACATGACTCTGCCACAAACGCAGCAACAGATCCGCACTTTCCTTGGAATGTGTGGGTACTGCCGAAACTGGATTCCAGCGTTCTCTATACTGGCTTTACCTTTGCAAGAAATGGTCTCTTCAAACAAACCAGAACGGGTCTCGCACACAGATGAGTCCGAACTGACCTTTGAGAGACTCAAACAGTGCCTATCACAGGCACCTGCATTAGGTATGCCAGATTATGGGAAGCCCTTTGAATTATACGGTACAGAAAGTGCAGGGTGCGCAGCAGGAGTTTTAACCCAGAGACATGGTGATGCCAACAGGCCGGTAGCTTACTACAGTGCACAGTTGGACACCGTAGCGCGGTCTCTCCCCACATGCTTGCGAAGTGTTGCAGCGATAGCTTTGCTAGTAAGTAAAAGCGAGGACGTAGTGTTAGGACACAACCTGACCATCCATACACCTCATGCAGTATCCGCCTTACTGAACTCCGCCCAAACCAGACATGACTCATCTGCTCGGTTTACAAAGTGGGAATTATTACTGATGGCCCCTGTAAACATCACCATTAAGAGATGCAGCTCACTAAATCCTACAACTTACTTGCCAAGTGTGCCTTGACAGGCACAAAGGGTGGAGGATGAGAATGATGGTGAAGGAGGATTTAGTGCAGACACTGATACGCATGATTGTATGGAATACCTGAATCAGACTTTCACTGCGAGACCTGACATCAGTGACAACCCACTGGAAGGGGTAGACTTTACCTTCTACACTGACGGTAATTGCCACAGACAAACGGACTCGGGAGATCTGTGTACTGGATATGCAGTTGTAGACGACAGACGTATCATAGAAGCTGAACCCCTGGGCCCTCCGCACAAGTTGCTGAGTTGGTCGCCCTAACCAGAGCGTGTGAATTGGCCAAGGGTAAGTCAGCTAATATATACACAGATTCTAGGTATGCCTTTGGAGTGGTGCATGATTTCGGGGCACTATGGTGCCTCAGAAATTTCATGACGGCAGCTGGCACACCCGTAGCGCATGCGTCCCACATAAAAAGACTTCTAACAGCGATACAGGAACCAGACAGAGTGGCTGTTATCAAGTGCAAAGCACATACTTACAACCAAGACCCAATTTCACTTGGTAAAAGCCGGGCATACGAAGCTGCTAAATCAGCAGCCAGCACCCCCATACAAACGAACATCACATCACTGATGACATTTAACACGATCAACACACAACAATTAATTGAAATGCAAGATTTGTGTTCATTACAGGAAAAGGCAGTCTGGAGGTCTAAGGGATATGGCCAGGTATCCTCAGGACTGTGGACAGGTGGACAAGGTAAGCCAGTAGCCCCCAGAGCATATCTTCCAAGCTTAGCTGAGGTGGCACACGGTCTGACTCATCTGGGTAAAGAGGGTATGTGTAAGCTGGTGAGAGCCTACTGGTGTGCGCCAGGATTCTCTTCTCATGCAGGTAAGAGAGCAATGATATGTTTTACTTGCTTGAGGAAGAATATTGGAAAGTCAATACCAACAGAGCCATCCCATATCCCTCCGACAGACGGACCTTTTCAGGTAATACAAATCGATTTCATACAGTTACCACCCTGTAGGAATTTAAAATGTGTTAGTTTGTATTGACATATTTTCTAACTGGGTAGAAGCGTTCCCTGCTGCCACAAATACTGCTACGTTCACTGCAAAGAAAATTGTGCAGGAATTTGTGTGTAGATATGGTATCCCTAGAATAATTGAAAGTGATAGGGGTACCCATTTTACAGGTGAAGTCTTTCAGGTCATGTGCAAACTGATGGGAATTAATAGCAAGCTGCATACTCCGTACCGTCCACAGGCGAGTGCAAAGGTGGAGAGAGTGAACAGCACTATTAAGAACAAGCTGAGCAAATTAATGGTTGAAACTGGATTGTCGTGGCCAGAAGCTTTGCCACTAGTGTTGTACAGCATCAGAACCACTCCCAGGTCGCCCCTTAACCTATCACCCTTTGAAATTCTTTTTGGTCGACAACCTCATGTAATGATAGACCCCCAGGATGATTTGAAATGTAATAATGAAGTGACTGTGAAATATTTGGTTGGGATGAGCCAGCAGCTGAGAAATCAACAAAGAAATTTAAAGCTGGTGATTCCTGACCTGCCGAACAGTAATTGTCATGACATTGAACCTGGGGATTATGTGATGATTCGAAATTTCTTACGCTCAGGTTGCCTCATAGACAGGTGGGAAGGACCATATCAAGCCTTGTTAACCTGCACAACAGCATTGAAAGTCGCCGAAAGAGAGACGTGGATCCACTCATCCCACTGCAAGGTCGTTGACCCGGAGAGAACTCGTGACAAAGAGCAGAGTGTAGAGAATCTCGTATCACTGGAGTGTCTGTTCCGGGAAAGTTGAGAGGCAGGACTGTTGAAGGGCATCTGAGCACAGAGAGTAAAAAGAGCTAGAACGGTTGTTGTACCACTTTCTTTTTTCACCTCCCCCTGCATTTTTCCTTTCTTTTCTCCTCCTTATTTTCCTCCTTTCCCCTAACGAAATGGATCGATCACAAGAGACTGCGTTTCGGGTTCTGTTAGTAATTATGGTTTTGATAAGGACAGTTTGTTTTGGTGAGGGTCCCAGAGAGGTCGAGCAGGGATCTGGAATGGGTTCTGATGGCAAGTATGAATTTGTAGGATCTCAGGATCAGCACATCATTTTGGTAAAGGCTGGCATCAGTAAGAGCTCTGGTAGTCAATGAGCTCGTAGGCACTGTGAGGGGTTATTGTCTGATGAATATTGCATTTGTAGGAATTGTGAGAATATAGTTGAGGATGGGTGCATCCAGAGATGTCAGTCCAACCTTAATATCGACATGGACCGTCATCCTTTGAGTGATTACCACTCACTAGTGGGTAAGGTCTTAAACCAGACAGAATGCTGGGTGTGCTCACAAGTACCTCAAGGTCAGAGCAAGTCAGGATTAGTGCCATACCCGTTAGCAATAGATGAGGTACTCGACTTACGGGGTGGGAGACCGGTGGACAAGAAATTCAATATTTCTAGGCCCCCTAGTTTGAAGCTCCACCAGTATCATGTAGACAGATCCTTATTATGTTTTAATATTTCCAATTACCGAAAACCGGGAAATTGGGAAGTGACGTGGAATAACCAGACAATGACCTTTTCACACAGAGCTGATAGGATACCCATAGAGTCTGAACTTGTACGCCAAATAGCCAACAGTGGGAGGTATTTCCGGTATAGGTATACTCGTGGAACGAAGACCATGTGGGTTGGAAAAGTATCGCCAGGGTATTGTGCTCATATCATCCAGCCTGATACTTGTACTGAGCAGATGGGAGAACTAGGGATTGGTTTCTTCACTTGGAAAATTGGTAATATGGTGATGTTATATTTTGTCCCCTATGTTCTCCCAGATGATGCCTATTTCATATGTGGGAGGAAGGCGTACAAGTGGCTTGCCCCGGGCTCAGAGGGATTGTGTTATATTGGGAGAGTACTGCCAGAGGTCATGACCATAACCCATGATAAGATGAAAGACGTTCACCGCAGTGCTCAGGCTCCTTATACTCATACTCACTATGAACACATCGTCAAGAGACACCTCATAGATAGGACAGAGCACGCAGCCTCTGATTTGATCCACGAATCCACCGGGATTCAATTCCTTCTCGCATTAGACATCACTCGTACTGCCAGAGGAATTATAAATTATAGGTATATCCATGCGCTAGCGAACTTGATAGATAATATCACTGAGATGTATGACGACACCTTCAGGTATACGGGAAGGGAGTTACAAGCTTACAAGAAGGAACTGATTCAGCACAGGATGGTCCTAAATTATATCACAGCCGTGACAGGTGGGTACTGTGTTACTCTGGCAACTCAATATGGTGTGAAGTGCTGTACTTATATTACAAACAGCACTGACGACCCAACAGAGATTATCGATCAAAAGATGGACGATATCTTGCAATTGAAGAGGGAGTTCAGGAGGAAACACAACCTTACCTTGGCGACTGTGAGTAATGAACTGACCGGCTGGGTCTCATGGTTGAACCCACAAAATTGGTTCTCAGGTTTAGGAGAATGGGCTCAAAATGTTATTATGTGTGTAGGGAAGTTTCTCCTTTGTATCCTGGGAGTCGTCATAATTATTGGTTTGATATTCAGCTGTGTTCGAATTCTGACAAAGCGCAAGCATGGCACAAAGTTGATGAGTCTAAGGAGCGGGGGCGCTGTTATAGCAGCAGATTTAATTTATGACCCATCCATAGAGACAGTGTTATGATAAGGATTGCAAATGAATTTCATGGCCTGTTTCTTTCACCCATTTTTCTTTTGTTTGCCCCTCTGCCCAGATACATCCATCCGGAAAAGACATCTGCCCTAACCAAAATGTTTATGTGAATGTATTTTAGATATGTGTCTTATCTTCATCTCTGCAACCTCCAGTTAATAGCACACATAGTTGACAGGTGATATCCACATATACTAGCACTCCCTTATGTATCATCAACTAAATGTGCACCCCATTTGTTTTAACAAGAAGCCGAAAAGAGCTCGGTAGTGTTTGTTGGCCCATTTACAGACACTTAATACGGGATGAGAAGGATTTAATGTATACTTCGCAATACCTCTAAGCTTATTTAGAACATATACGGCACGATGATACATGCCCCTCAGACATGGATTCATACATACATGCTTTTTACTATCCCACTAGGTCATACATTTCCTACCTACCACTCTCCCCCGACCATCCAAACTTCTGTAGGTATTGTATTGATATTTTTCTGTTTAGTGATTAGATAGTGGCAGTTATTGGTGACTTCCAAAGGGTGGACTGTCAAAGTCGAAAACTATTGCAGTACACACATAACGTACAAACTACGCACAGATGGCCTCAGTGCGCGTACTTGCTCTGCTGTGCGTGCGCATATTCGCAATTTGCGTATGGTCGCTCCCGCGGTCCTGCGTATTAGCGCATGGTATAGGTATTTACGGTAGAGTTTGTGAACGCATGGAAGGCTATCAAAACACATTACATATTTAATCCAAATAGTGCACAATGTACACATAGCCTTGCTGCACCACATCAGAAAGTAACAGCAGTTTAAATGGTAACAGAACAAAAGGATTCACCTTTACAGGATAGGAGGGGACAGAACAAGGTTACAAGGTGGTGTTTGGTATCCAGCTGTAGGGTATTTTAAGGGTAATATTCCGGTGCTGGTCTGCAGCAGATCGCATGTTCCTGCGGATAGTTATGTGTAAGAGCAGAATATAGGTATAAACTGTATTTACTGTACATTATGTATGCGGCGGGAATCCAGAGGAGACCACCCACAAAAGCAGTTGGAACAGACATCGCCCATCTATTCAAACCGACCTATGACCTACTGTAAACGTGCATCCCTGTGTCCAATGGACAAAGAGATTACAGTATCTATTGCATTGCTTTTTGGAAGAATTGTATAAAGAGAGCCTGCTGCAGGCATGGTCTGACACAAGACTCACAACGTTATCTATCAGATGACGGAGGACCAGACCGGGTAGCGCAAGCAAATCCACTCACGTATGTACCATTGAATGTAGCCATTTACTCTGTTATATATTATATTGTATTATTTGTATTGTAACCCCCTTTCAGCAATAATACGCTGTGGTGTCGGAACCCAGCGGTTAAATTACAATCCGGTGTTGTGTCTTCCTTTCCCAGCTAAGGTTTAAAGGTGAATTGCTATCGCATTGCATTGCTGTATAAGGTTTAAAGTGTATTAGTAACGCATCACATTGCTGTATAAGGTTTAAAGTGTGTTCATTGTGTGTGTACGCGCTGTGAGTACTTTGTACCGTCAGCGCGGCGTTTGTACGCAAAGTCCGTACACAGTACGGGACTTTGTACGCTAATAGCGGACAAAGTACGTAGTGTGTGTATTAAGTATAGCGGCCGCAGCGGCTCCATGTTAAAGTGTATTCAAAGTGTATATGAGGTATAGCTTTTCATTCCTAAGGATAAATCAGCATTATCAGCTGTCTTCCATTTACGCCCGGTCTCGATCTGGCATACTTCGCGGTCACTTGAGCAGTTGCCCGGAACTCTGCTGCACTGTGGTCCACAGGGCTTCTCTCTTCGGACACCACTGCCTATTATACAGACACAGCGGCAGCGGGCAGCATCATTCATGCAGGGACTCGCACAGCAGCGGGGATGCAGAGTGGGAACGGAGCATCTCCACCCTGGCGCCTACCTGCTCTGCATCCCTTTGCTGAGCGGGTAGCGCCGGGCCTGCTCTTCAGACACCTGAGCAGTTGCCTGGGCCTCTGCTATGCTGTGAGTCACGGGGCTGCTTCCGTCTTCATGAGGTTGTGACTTTCACAGCAATTTTTCGCCCGAAAATTTTTCGCGGCAATCGGCCGAAAATTGCAGCGAAAACGCTCCATTTTTCGACCTATTCAATTCCGACCGGGTTTCACGTGAAAATTCTTGCAGTGAAAAGTGCAGATGAAAATGGGGAAATCAGCCTGTACCCCAAAAAATGCTAAACTAACATAGGAAAACAGAAGAGAAGTGTGTTAGAGATCACATTAGAGAGTTTTTGGGGACTTAAATTGTGTGAAATGGCGGTTATATGCATTTTTTTTTAATGCAAAAAAATGATAGAAAGCAAGTTTTTTTGAGCAAAATAAATGCTCTCATTAAATTTGGGGTACATGAAAATGGGTATAAGTATATATTTGGGTCATTTTAGGGTACTTTAAAAAAAAGTGGAAACAGACCGATTACTCCCATCTGCAAGCCTAAAAAACACCTGTCCCACTCATAAAGCACCCCAATATACCTGTCCCATACCTTGAACCCCAATTTCCATCACTTTTTACTTTTTCACCCCAAAAATGACATGTCATTATTGGCCAATTAAAAATTATTAAAAACTTCAACGTGCCTAATTAGTCATAAAGGGGGGTGTCCCAGGAGTTCTGTACCATATCCAAACATTTTTACCTTAAAATAGTGACTTTTCCCAACTTTTCACCTGCTTCAGAGAAGGTGAAGTGAAATTAGTGAAAACATGATCACCGATAAATTTTCCAGGATAATTGAATAGGCTGTAATTGCATTTCATGTGAAAAGTCCGGTTTTTCACCCGAAAACCGGACTTTTCACGTGAAAAGTCCGTTATCACTGCTAATTGAATATGTCCCTGTGTCTTTAAGTGCAATAGTGTCTTTAAGGCAGACTTCTCTGCTGCCATGCAGACTGGCTGTTGCAAAACTGTGTTTTAACTGTAGGCTTTGTGTGCTATGCGGCTGCTAGGCTCACAGATGATGCAACACATATTGGAGATAACTGCTTTCCAAAATGGGACCTACCTTGGCTGCCATGAACCCTCTTCCCTGCAGGGCTTCCCTTCTTATATTAGCCTGTGCTGCTGAACTCTATTAAAGTAGCTGTTTCACAGTGAGGTTTTCTCCTGCTGCTGTCTCACTCTTAAATGCAAGGCTGCTCTTTCCCCTGGGATTCCTCTCTGGTAGCTGTGGGGGCTAGTAATTTGGCCGCTCACCTCTTAGTCCCAGTTGCACTTTTCTCCTCACAGTGTACCACTTGCACACACTTCAGCACACTTTTTTCTACCAAGCAGGAGCATCTCCCCTCCCCCCTGTCCTGTCTAGGGCAAGGTTCCATTCTCTCTCTGCAGGCAGCCAATCAGGTAGGAGACCACAGGCTACCTGGATACATTGTTTTAGATGTGGGCTGCATTAACCCTCTGTTGAGCTATTTAGCTGTGGCCTGCATGTCTGCCTCAATATAAAAGGGCAGACTGGGGTCTGTAGTGCCACAGCTGTATGCTGCATGCCTCTAGATCACACAGGGGCATGCTGGCACTTATGGTGCCACAATCCACTTTCAGGGGTGCCACAGACCAATATCACAAGCTGGTTATTCATCCACTGCTGCCTCTGAGGATGCAGTATCGGATCCCTCTGTGGGAACATCGGTCATTTGAGGCTGGCCAGTGTTTTCAGGCAGCCGGGGCCAGTTAAGCTGCATCCACAAATTCAGCCACTGGCCTCAGCACTCCCAGAAAACAGGGCTGACATGTCCCAATTTTCTGGAACGCTGGCCATCGCTGCCCCTTCCCCATCCCGCCACAGCTTCGGGTTTCAGTAAATCTCTGACTCTGGCTGGGTGACCCCTAACCCCCCAAATTATAATTTCCTCCCTTTGACCATAAGAATATATGACATTGCACATTATAAAGTAAGGTATTACTCTCTCTACCTTAATTACAAATACAGTAGCTAAAACATCTTCCTCAGTTGTCTGAAGGGATCTGATATTGGCTATATAGCTTTGACTGCAGTCATTTGAGCTGCTGTTACTGCGTTAGACTGGAAACCTCACATTAACCAGGTATTCCTCTCAACATGCAGTATTTGAATTTGAAGTGGTAACAAGTGTGCAAACCATCGTGAGTGGCGTGATAAAGCCTAATAGTTATGGCGTGTACATCACTCTGAGGGCATGTCATATCCCCATTGGGGTGTGCCTAGCACTTTAGAAGCATGTGGGTCATTCCAAGCTCCCTCCATACACCCTATTAAAACCCCTTCAATGTCACATGCACCTTCCAGTTCTTACACATTGCATTGAATGAGAGGTCATATCGCCCAGCTGTCACTGAGTTTGGATGAAAGCAGAACAGTCCCCTCAAATAAGGACTTTCCAACTCTAATCTCTGTTTTGTTCATATGTTTGTAAATCCAGTCATCAGGACACAGAGACATGTGAGTTCACTGCTGTGCTGTTTATTCCATCACCAACTCCAGACACACTGCACACTGGACCACCCACTTCCCAGCATCCCCCTGGTCCTAGGGACCATCACTGAAAATTCAGGCTTACACAGATTAGTAAGGGAGTGTCTACAAATATTAAGCATTCTAATACACTAACATCACATCCTCTTTTCTTTAAAGATAAGCCCTGTATGCTTCAATGCAACACTTAACAACATCATATTAAGAACATCATCTAACACATTTCAATGAGTCTCTCAGGTCTGCGTATTTCCCTTTTGGGTCTTTCATACACAGTCTGTGTTTCATCTACCATGTTGGACCTTTCTAGAATCGTGGTTTGTTCACCATTATGAGGATCATCATACACGTCAGATGAAGGGTATTCTTCAGTCATGTTGTCTTCATTATGGTTAGGTTGAGATCTTAAATCCACCCGATTTCTTCTTACTTCCGTTCCATGCTTTGTACGTATAGTATAAGATCTTGGTGCTACTTGTGCTTGCACAATACCTTTCTGCACCCAAATACCTTTCTCTTGATCTCTGAGACGGACTTGGTCACCCGATTTTAGATCAGATAAGCTTTTTGCCTGCCTGTCATGGAACAGTTTCTGTTTTGCATGTTGACGTTCCTTACTCAGTCTGACCAACGCTGAGTTATGTGTATTAAGCAGTTCATCATGTATCGGGAGATTTGCTCTAATCCTCCTTCCCATCAGCATTTGTGCAGGAGAAGTCCATTCTGTAAAGGTGTACTGCGGTAGATTAAAAGACGTTTGTAGAAATCTTCTTTACCTTCTTGAGCTTTTTTCATGAGACTCTTTACAGTTTTTACTGAACTTTCCACCAACCCATTTGAGCGTGGATAGTGGGGACTTGATGTAGTATGGACAAATTCCCACTCATCAGCAAATTGTCTAAATTCAGCACTGGAAAACTGAGGACCATAGTCAGTGAACACTTCCATAGGAACACCATGCCTTGCAAAGATTGACTTCATGCAATTGATTACGGCTTTATTAGTAGTTGTATGTAGTGTTTTCACCTCAGGGTAGTTAGAGTAATAATCAGTCACGACAATGTACGTTTTCCCATTACAATCAAACAAATCTGCGCCAACTTTCTGATACGGTCTCTCTGGCACTGCGTGAGGACTCAGTGGCTCGACTTGTTGTTTCGATCTATACGTAAGACATAATTCACATGTAGCTGTAGTCTGTGCTATGTCTTGGTTCATTCTTGGCCAATACATAACTTCACGCGCTCTCCGCTTACATTTTTCTTCTCCTAAGTGGCCTTCATGTATCTAGCACAGCATAGTTTTTCTTAGTCGTGCAGGTATGGCAAACCTATTGCCTTTGTAAATAATACCATCGACAAGTGTAAGGTCACTGCGGTACATCCAATAATCATGGATAGACAGCGGGCACGCATGTTTTTCTGCTGGCCAACCTTTCAGAATGATATCTTTCAACACTTTCATTGTGTCATCTGTCTCAGTTTCTTTCCTAATCTGTTCTTGTCTTGCAAGAGACACTGGTAGAGAAGCTACGATCAAATTAACATAGGCTTCTATCTCTTCATCCATCAGTCTTTTGGAACCTTCACTTTTGTCCACAGCACAAGAAAGTGTATCAGCAATGTACATGTATTTGCCGGGACAGTACAGCAAGTGTACATCATATTTCTGTAGTCTGATAAGCATTCGTTGAATTCTCATGGGACAGTCATGTAATGATTTAGTCATGATAGCAACCAATGGCTTGTGGTCAGTTTCCACTGTAAATGTTTGACCATACACAAACTGATGAAATCGCTCACATGCATATGTGATCGCTAGAAGTTCTTTTTCTATCTGAGCATACCTTGTTTCAGCACTTGTCAGTGCTCTTGATGCATAGATTACTGGTTGCCATGTGTTCTCATGTTCTTGTAACAGCACTGAGCCTAGGCCAAATTGCGAAGCATCTGCTGAAATTCTTATTCTTTTCGCAGGATCAAAGAATTTTAGCACTGGTTGCTCTGTAATGATCTGTTTCAAGTTTTGCCAACTTTCTTCTTGTTCATGTGACCACATCCACTCGTTATCTTTGTCCAACAACCATCTAAGAGAGGCTGTTCGTTCAGAGAGTTGAGAAATAAACTTTCCTAAGTAAGTAATCATTCCTAGGAATCTTCTGACGTCGTCTTTGCTGTAGCGTCTGGTTCCCTTCAGAGCAGGGGGCACAGCGGCGGGGGTGACAGAGGGGGGCACAGCAGGCGGGGGGGGCACAGTAGCGGATCTTGCCACGGTGCGGCGCCCTCTGGAAGGCGGCGCCCCGGGCAAAAGTCCTGCTTGTCCGTGGCAAGATCCGCTACTGTGTATCTTCCAAGGGTGCATTGCACATGGGAGCATGAGCAACTTGACTTATGGGCCCACCTTTCACCCACATCTATGCTGGCTTGGTGGGTAAAGGACCTAAGGCCTAAATATGGCTTGACAAGGACTTATCAGGGCTGTCCTGCTCACTGAGTGCATAAGTCCACTGACCTAACTGGTGTAGCACCCCATCCGTGGGGCTACTGAAGCCATTTCTGGGTACCAGTGCAAGAGAGCTGGTGTAGCCTTACCTTGATTGATATATGAGGACATACTGTATGAAAAAATTTGCACTTTGCAGTTCAGGGGTGGTGGGGGTTGGGGGCATCAGGTCTTTGGATGGATGATCGTGAATCCTAGGTTGGCCTCTACACGGGAGTTGCAATGGAATCTCCTAGCTTTGTCTTAGACAGATGAAGAACTTTTGTACATACAGTACGATTGGCAGATAAGGCTCAACCTAAGATGAATATTGTCCAGAGTGCTGAATAAAATGAAATAAACCCAGATGACTTTCATGACAAAACCAATATTACAGTACAAAACTATGTCAAGTGTCTCGCAGTTTCCAGCATGATCTTCAAGATGTGGTATCGACTCTCAGGTGTTCTCTCGATAACCGTGAAGAGTTTATAGACCATGAACCTACAGCATGCTTGAAGGAGCAATGAATTTGTTCCAACATACCAGCCTAGCCGACTGCAGGGCGTCAGCACATCGGAGAGACAAGAAGAGGTATTTATGGAATGGTGATTTTCTGTAGTTCACTTCCAGACAAGATGACACATGACTGAAGTCAGGTACCACTTATATCAGTCCTGGCATAGGTCCATGTGATTTTCAGCCATAGTAACTAGTATCTAGGGTACATAAGGCCACTGGATAAAGTTGAGCAAGGCATTCAAGAGATGTAAATTCTTTATGATGTCCAAGTAAGCCAACATGAACAGATGGCTTGCGTGAAGAGCTATGTAATAACCAGCCTGAATCCATTGTTCTTAAAAGTACAATACTTAAAGAACATCTCTAATTTCAGCTAAGTATTGAAGTGTCCATTAAATTCGTTATGCTGTAAATGTATTGCTATACTTTTTTTTCTGATTGCTGGCTATTATAACCTTCTCACTGGAATGTACATATCACCTGATTGCCAGAGGAAACGTTTTCCCTAAGGCAGGTACAGTAGCTCATGCAGGTAATATCTACAGCATTCAAATACCTAGATTGGGATGTATCAATAATAAAAATGTAAAATCTCCAAAAACTTAAATTTTCTCAGGTTTAATGCAATATGTATTAAAATGGTCCACTACAGATATCAGCGATATCCTCTGCTGACCACCGCCACAGTAGTCACTTTAGAATTCTATATGGAAAGCAGAAATTTACAGAGCTTCTGCCCGCTCTATAGATGAACCATCTATAAATGAAGTTGCCTATAGAAGCCTATGGGCTTCTTTTTTGATAGAAGCACTGGAGAGGATCTGAAGGATCCCTCTCCATTCTTGTGGCAATTGTGCCCTGCGTCCCAGTGTGAACCCCAAAAGTGTTAGGGACTTGCTCGATAGAGGTGACCTCGACGCGGTGAGCAAGCCCGTATCATTGGCCAATTATATGCTAACAACCTTTTAGTATATTATATACTGTAATTTATAGTAAATGATTGTATAGATTATCTGCACCCATTTCTTCCCCTGTATTACCATAAAATCTCAGCAGATAGCACCTTTCAATACAACCACTAGGGTGTGCAGTCTAGACCCATTTCCTCTGTATAGGCAATTGTGCATGCACAGGCCAATGTCAAATTTTACAATGTCGACATTTATCATGTTGATATTGAACATATTTGCACGTGCGGAATGTCAACAGGTTCACAATGTTGACATGTGAAACGCTAACATTCTTCATGGACCAGCAGCAGAGGGTTGGTGTGGAGGTTAGGGTTAGGCTGCTCTGCTCTTTTGGTGTCACCCCCTTGGATGGTATCACCAAGCAGCGGTGATAATGATGATGGATGCAAAATGCATCTGAAGATTATTCTCCTCATAAGACCCTTATATTCATAAGCTGTTTGCAGGGATACCCACATGTCCTTTGTGGACGTCTTCCCATTAATGATAAAATATACTTGCTGTTCTACAGCTAAGCCAATGGTTCCAATGGCTCTATCAGCCTCTTCAAGATTTGGATTGTCTCTTGGATCAATCATGACCTTCCACAGCGTCTCACTCTTTAACTGGATTTCTATAGCGAATACAAGTAGGGTAGTTCTCTGAGACTTCAATTATTTGAAGCTCATACTTGCACTTTGAGTATACATTTTCACTTTTAAAACAAAGTTGTAATCCGGTTGAATGTATCCTTCACAGACACAGTCCTTCGGCCCATAACCTATTGGCAGATGTCTAAAAGTTGGTAGGTGCATAGTGGGTGTGATCAAGGAGATTAGTCCACACATTGACTCCAAACCAGAGGTGATTTTATTGTCCATGACAAGTGAAAAAGGGTCTGCTTTGAAAAAGGGACCAGGACAGTCCCGAAACGCGTCAGCATTGCCCTACTGTGCTCATCTTCATCATTGACGGACATCCAGACCTTTTCATCCAGGGCTGGTGGGATTAACCTCTTGGAGCCTAAGCAGGGTATATCCCGGGATACCTTGCTTCCTTGACACCTGTGGCTCCATCTGCCTTCACCGGTATGACTTTTTCCTGCCAGTATCATCGATGTTTTTAGTCACATTATCACATGTTTTTTATCGTGTATTGTGTATGTCATTTTTCAGTAAAAAATTTTTTTTTTATTGCTGATATTCGTTATTGACACCTAGCCATAGGTGGTCATAGGTTTCGGGCGCCACACAAATTAGGGGGAGTGAACCTTTCTACTACTGGTGGCAATGGTTTACCATTTGTCCTTGGGGAATACTTGATGAGTCCATAATAAATTAGGGAAAAGAGAACATGGTCTCCTCAGATGCATCTTGAGTTGTACAGGCATCATCACCCTCCTATTATAACATGTCCAAACTAGTAATATTTACACGACATATGCTGCTTCACCCCAGCCTGCCTCGCGTTGCTTACCCCGTGCTGGTGCTGCAGGGTTCTCCTATCCAGGTCTGTCCCAACTCTGTTGTTGTGGTGGTGGGAATGGGGCCATGTTAACAGTTAGGCACACTGGGCAACTGCCCAGGGCCCCACAATTGTAGGTGCTTTTGAGCAGTGAAGCAGCATTCTCTACCTGCCTCCCAGCCTGCAGCCAGACAGTGAATAGCAGCCAGCATGCTGATTGGTGGATGACTGGAGCTATCCACTGAACAGAGTGCTGACAGCCATTCACTGTATAGAAGCATGTGAATAGATGGTGCGAGACCACAGGATTTTTTTTTTAATTGGTGTCCGTGAATGGGCGGTTAGGGTCCCCAGTGTATTGCTTTATCCAGGGCCTACAATGCTGTTAACTTGGAGGGAACGTGCCTGGCCTGCACACCTACAGCTCGCACTGCGCTTGACGGTGGTGAGACAGGTCATCTGTAATTATTATATAGATTGGATTGGCTAGTGAAAGTGTTCTAGACTGATCTGTAGAATTTCACCATAGCTGTTCCATGTTTTCTATCCAAGGTGCAGGGGGAAATGATCGCAGGGCTTCCTCTGGTGCCCCCAGAGCCTGTTTGTTCTCTTCCCACCCACATCACTGGTTAAAGATGTTTTCTGTTTCTCTGACCTTCCCAATTGTACAGAAAATGTTTGATAAAAGTATGTCTGAGTCATTTACAGCCAGGATTTCTGTATCTGTAACCAAACAGCATTTATCTTCTTTATAAGAAACAGGAACCGTGTGTGATGTGTGATTATTGTACAAGGCGCAGCGTAGGAGAGAGTGAAGGATAGGAAGAGACAGAGACAAAGATATACAGAGAGAGAGAGAGAGAGAGAGAGAGAGAGAGAGCAAGGAGAGAGAGGAGTGAGAGAGAGAGCATAGAGGAAGAGAGAAAGTGGGTGAGAAGAGAGACAGGGAGAGAGAGAGAGGAGGGAGAGAGCGAGAGAGGAGGGAAAGTGAGATAGCAAGAGAGTACAGAGAAAGAGTTGGAGAGGAAGAGAGACAGAGAGAGAGAGAGAGAGAGAGAGCAAGGAGAGAGAGAGGAGTGAGAGAGAGAGCATAGAGGAAGAGAGAAAGTGGGTGAGAAGAGAGACAAGGAGAGAGAGAGAGAGAGAGAGAGAGAGAGGAGGGAGAGAGCGAAAAAGGAGGGAAAGTGAGATAGCAAGAGAGTACAGAGAAAGAGTTGGAGAGGAAGAGAGACAGAGAGAGAGAGGGGGGCATATTCATCATGTTAATTATCGGGCGCCAGGCGGCACCCTATAATTAACATTCTGACTCTGTACCAGTTCCCTATCTCACTCTCCCTCCTCTCTCTCGGCTTCTTCTCCAACTCTCTGTCTGTCTGTTAATTACCAGGATTCACACAGGTGCACAAACTGCCGGCGTCCGGCGGAAGAAGGAGGACAGCTTCGGAGGGATCCAGGAGGATCCTTGATCACAAGCTGGACCTACTTCCCATAGGAAAGCAGAGGGGGAGAGGGAGCATTGACCATCTGTAGTCTAGATGGTGAATGTTCCCGCAGTCAAGTTCCAAAAATATTGTATTTTTGGAGCTTAATGAATGAGGTCCTAATACTAGCGTATGGAGATACTGGGCCAGCTCGGGTGGGAAAGGTAAGCAGGAGACACGTTACCTTCATGATGAATGGCCCCAAAACTTAGTTTTTACAAAAGATTTTCATTTTCACCCTCAATTTTGATGGTGCATGGTGTGCAATTGTAAGGGTGCAAAGTGTGCAACTGTGAGGGTACAGGGTGTGCAACTGTGAGGGTGCAGGGTGTGCAGTTGTGAGGGTACAGGCCAGCCCGGTTATGCAACTGTGAATGTGTGGGGTGTGCAGCTTTGAGGGTGCAGGATGTGCAACTGTGAGGGTGCAGGGTGTGCAATTGTGAGGGTGCAGGGTATGCAATTATGATGGTAAAGGGGGTGCCATTGTGATGGTGCAAGGTGTGCAACTGTAAGGGTGCAGGGTGTGCAGTTGTGAGGGTACAGGCCAGCCCGGTTATGCAACTGTGAATGTGCGGGGTGTGCAGCTTTGAGGGTGCAAGGTGTGTAATTGTGAGGGTGCAAGGTGTGCAACTGTGGGGGTGCAGGGGGTGCAACTGTGAGGGTGCAGGGTGTGCAACTGTGAGGGTGCAGGGTGTGCAATTATGATGGTAAAAGGGGTGCAGTTGTGAGGGTGCAAGGTGTGCAATTATGAGGGTAAATGGCATGCAGTTGTAAGGGTGCAAGGTGTGTAATTGTGAGGGTGCAAGGAGCGCAACTGTGAGGGTACAGGGTGTGCTGTTGTGAGGGTGCCGGGTGTGCATTTGTGAGCGTGCAGGCCGGCCCGGTTATGCAACTGTGAGGGTGCTGGGTGTGCAACTGTGAGGGTGCAGGGTGTGCAACTTTGAGGGTGCAACTGTGAATGTGCGGGATGTGCAGCTTTGAGGGTGCAAGGTGTGTAATTGTGAGGGTGCAAGGTGTGCAACTGTGAGGGTGCAGGGTGTGCAACTGTGAGGGTGCAGGGTGTGCAACTGTGAGGGTACAGGGTATGCAATTATGATGGTAAAAGGGGTGCAGTTGTGAGGGTGCAAGGTGTGCAAATGTGAGTGTGCAGGATGTGCAACTGTGAGGGTGCATGGTGTGCAATTATGAGGGTACATGGCGTGCAGTTGTAAGGGTGCAAGGTGTGTAATTGTGAGGGTGCAAGGTGTGCAACTGTGAGGGTGCTGGGTGTCCAATTGTGAGGGTGCAGGGTGTGCAAATGTGAGGGTGCAAGCTCACCAGAGGAGTCACATGTTACATGTAGGTATGTGACGCACGGTTTATGTTTGGTAAATAGAGGATTTCCTCGAAATGTAAGATCCATTTTTACTGATTTCTCCTATTGTATGTTTCCATGGACAGAAAAACAAAGTGTAATACTGTATAAGGAAGAGTATGTGGCTAATCTTAGGGGTAGCCAAGTAATGTTGAAACAAACCAGTCTTCTGACCTTACACATACTGAATATTCAATTAAAACATTTCGTCAAAGAACGATAAGAGAAGTTAGAGCACAAACTGTATATTTCAACATATCCTTCATTTATACTGAAGATTAGATGTGAATAAGCAGCTCCTCCTTCCTAGAGTGCCGAGCGCTATCACTATATATTAGTCCATGAGCCATTCGCTAATCAAAGGGAGTGTAAACAAGTTCTAGCAGAGTATTGTAATTACGTGTGCCTGGAGATGATCTATAGAGTATCTAGAATGCGATATTAGACAGTTTGATAAATTGGAGGAGGGAGATTACATAACCGGATGATTCATTCCTTATTACGGTTTTCGTTCTTTAAGGGTGAATTTCAAAATTTTGGCACAGACGTACATAATCCGAAAAAAGCGCATTGGCAGACATAGAGCTGTACTGTAGTTCACTTTTACATCCGAATAACTCCTGTAACAGAATAATATGATCATTGCACAGTCCGCAGTCTGTGTTATTCCAACTAGGCACACCCAATGGACACACTGAGACTAATACAGAGGTGAACGCAATCGGGAGAGCGCATGTAAGGAGCGATACTCGACAAACTGAGCATGTGCAGCCCAGAAGAAATCCTTATTGCCTGTGCGCAAGAAACAGAGGCCCTCATTCAGCAGTGATTGCATGCAGGCAGCTTTGTAAATGCAATCAGTAAAAATGCTGCATTTGCGATCCTAGCACTGCAACCGGCATCACAGCCTGGGATCGACATTGCGTTCCCCGCAAACGGCCAGCTGAGTAAACCTCAGTTTACGTAGGCTGGCCATCGCAGGGCACCTTGTGAAGCCAATAAATCTGTCTCGCCACTTCCGGAAAACAGGCGGAAGACACGCCCCCAGTTTTCCCTGCCCCCGAACGCCTCTGCTTGTCAATCACTTGAGCATTACTCATATGCAAAGTGGGCATTGCAGGGTTTGTGAATTCCGACGCACACTAGTGCACACAGGAAATGCCAAAACTCCTACATGCATATTTTCCCACTTGAGAATCCGCGAGAAATCGCAGCCGCACATTGGCCCTCATTCCGAGTTGTTCGCTCGCAAGCTGCTTTTAGCAGCTTTGCACACGCTAAGCCGCCGCCTACTGGGAGTGAATCTTAGCTTTGCAGAATTGCGAACGAAAGATTAGCAGAATTGCGAATAGACACTTCTTAGCAGTTTCTGAGTAGCTCGACACTTACTCGGCAACTGCGATCAGTTCAGTCAGTTTCGTTCCTGGTTTGACATCACAAACACACCCAGCGTTCGCCCAGACACTCCCCCGTTTCTTCAGACACTCACGCGTTTTTCCCAGAAACGCCAGCGTTTTTTCGCACACGCCCAGAAAACGGCCAGTTTCCACCCAGAAACACCCACTTCCTGTCAATCACATTACGATCACCAGAACGAAGAAAAAACCTCGTAATGCCGTGAGTAAAATACCTAACTGCATAGCAAATTTACTTGGCGCAGTCGCAGTGCGAACATTGCGCATGCGCATTAGCGACTAATCGCTCCGTTGCGACAAAAAAATAACGAGCGAACAACTCGGAATGACCCCCATTATCTGCAGATAACTCTGAATCAGGCTTATTGCTGCAGCGCTACTAACCATTTTCTCGACATTCCTTCCTCTCCATCTGCCTGCACCAACACTTCTCCAATCAGAGACTGACTAGCGAATGTCATTGTTTATCCTCTTGTCCAGAATTACCTTTGGCAGGAAGGGAATTGGAAGGTGAGCAAAGTGAATAAGATGGATGTGCTGGACTGAGACTTTACAACCTGTATACGGCGAAAGCATTGAGATGTGCATCGCTGTCCACAATATTATACAGCAAATGCCGAGACTCTCAAGTTACATTTTGAAAAAAAAACATCCTGTATAATTTTAATATAATCATCTTGAGCACTTTTATATATGTGTGTGCAAAAATCTGAATGGTTCCTAAACCCCTCTGTGGACCTAGGGGGTCATTCCGAGTTGTTCGCTCGCAAGCTGCTTTTAGCAGCTTTGCACACGCTAAGCCGCCGCCTACTGGGAGTGAATCTTAGCTTATCAAAATTGCGAACGAAAGATTAGCAGAATTGCGAATAGACACTTCTTAGCAGTTTCTGAGTAGCTCCAGACTTACTCGGCATCTGCGATCAGTTCAGTCAGTTTCGTTCCTGGTTTGACGTCACACACCCAGCGTTCGCCCAGACACTCCTCCGTTTCTCCAGCCACTCCCGCGTTTTTCCCAGAAACTGTAACGTTTTTTCACACACACCCATAAAACGGCCAGTTTCCGCCAAGAAACACCCACTTCCTGTCAATCACATTACGATCACCAGAACGAAGAAAAAACCTCGTAATGCCGTGAGTAAAATACCTAACTGCATAGTAAATTTACTTGGCGCAGTCGCACTGCGGACATTGCGCATGCGCATTAGTGAATAATCACTCCGTTGCGAGAAAAAATAAGATTTTACTCACCGGTAAATCTATTTCTCGTAGTCCATAGTGGATGCTGGGAACTCCGAAAGGACCATGGGGAATAGCGGCTCCGCAGGAGACTGGGCACAACTAAAGAAAGCTTTTAGGTCACCTGGTGTGCACTGGCTCCTCCCACTATGACCCTCCTCCAAGCCTCAGTTAGGACACTGTGCCCGGACGAGCTGACATAATAAGGAAGGATTTTGAATCCCGGGTAAGACTCTTACCAGCCACACCAATCACACCGTATAACTCGTGATACTATACCCAGTTTAACAGTATGAAAACAACTGAGCCTCTCAACAGATGGCTCAACAATAACCCTTTAGTTAACAATAACTATGTACAAGTATTGCAGACAATCCGCACTTGGGATGGGCGCCCAGCATCCACTACGGACTACGAGAAATAGATTTACCGGTGAGTAAAATCTTATTTTCTCTGACGTCCTAGTGGATGCTGGGAACTCCGAAAGGACCATGGGGATTATACCAAAGCTCCCAAACGGGCGGGAGAGTGCGGATGACTCTGCAGCACCGAATGAGAGAACTCAAGGTCTTCCTCAGCCAGGGTATCAAATTTGTAGAATTTTGCAAACGTGTTTGCCCCAGACCAAGTAGCAGCTCGGCAAAGTTGTAAAGCCGAGACCCCTCGGGCAGCCGCCCAAGATGAGCCCACCTTCCTTGTGGAATGGGCTTTTACTGATTTAGGATGCGGCAGTCCAGCCGCAGAATGCGCCAGCTGAATTGTGCTACAAATCCAGCGAGCAATAGTCTGCTTAGAAGCAGGAGCACCCAGTTTGTTGGGTGCAAACAGGATAAATAGCGAGTCAGTTTTCCTGACTCTAGCCGTCCTGGAAACATAAATTTTCAAGGCCCTGACTACGTCCAGTAACTTGGAACCCTCCAAGTCCCTAGTAGCCGCAGGCACCACAATAGGTTGGTTCAAGTGAAAAGCTGATACCACCTTAGGGAGAAACTGGGGACGAGTCCTCAATTCCGCCCTATCCATATGGAAAATCAGATAAGGGCTTTTACATGACAAAGCTGCCAATTCTGATACACGCCTGGCTGAAGCCAAGGCCAATAACATGACCACTTTCCACGTGAGATATTTTAGATCCACGGTTTTAAGTGGCTCAAACCAATGTGATTTTAAGAAACTCAACACCACGTTGAGATCCCAAGGTGCCACTGGAGGCACAAACGGGGGCTGAATATGCAGCACTCCTTTCACAAACGTCTGAACTTCAGGTAGTGAAGCTAGTTCTTTCTGGAAGAAAATCGACAGAGCCGAGATCTGTACCTTAATGGAGCCTAATTTCAGGCCCATAGTCACTCCTGCTTGTAGGAAATGCAGAAATCGACCTAGTTGAAATTCCTCTGTTGGGGCCTTTTTGGCCTCACACCAAGCAACATATTTCCGCCATATGCGGTGATAATGCTTTGCAGTTACATATTTCCTGGCTTTAATCAGTGTAGGAATGACTTCCTCCGGAATGCCCTTTCCCTTCAGGATCCGGCGTTCAACCGCCATGCCGTCAAACGCAGCCGCGGTAAGTCTTGGAACAGACAGGGCCCCTGCTGCAACAGGTCCTGTCTGAGCGGCAGAGGCCATGGGTCCTCTGAGATCATCTCTTGAAGTTCCGGGTACCACACTCGTCTTGGCCAATCCGGAACCACGAGTATTGTTCTTACTCCTCGTTTTCTTATTATTCTCAGTACCCTTGGTATGAGAGGCAGAGGAGGGAACACATAAACTGACTGGTACACCCACGGTGTCACTAGAGCGTCCACAGCTATCGCCTGAGGGTCCCTTGACCTGGCGCAATATCTCTCTAGTTTTTTGTTTAGGCGGGACGCCATCATTTCCACCTGTGGCCGTTCCCATCGATTTACAATCAGCGTGAAGACTTCTGGATGAAGTCCCCACTCTCCCGGGTGGAGGTCGTGCCTGCTGAGAAAGTCTGCTTCCCAGTTGTCCACTCCCGGAATGAACACTGCTGACAGTGCTAGTACGTGATTTTCCGCCCATCGGAGAATCCTTGTGGCTTCTGCCATTGCCATCCTGCTTCTTGTGCCGCCCTGTCGATTTACATGGGCGACTGCCGTGATGTTGTCTGACTGGATCAGTACTGGCTGGTGTAGAAGCAGGGATTTTGCCTGACTTAGGGCATTGTAAATGGCCCTTAGTTCCAAAATATTTATTAGGCGATGCATCTGAAGATGCGATCCGGACCATTGGTCCAACAGGTCCCACTGAAAGATTCTGGCATGGGACCTGCCGAAAGGAATTGCTTCGTAAGAAGCCACCATCTTTCCCAGGACCCGCGTGCAGTGATGCACCGATACCTGTTTTGGTTTCAGGAGGTCTCTGACTAGAGATGACAGCTCCTTGGCTTTCTCCTCCGGGAGAAACACTTTTTTCTGGACTGTATCCAGAATCATACCCAGGAACAGTAGACGTGTCGTCGGAACCAGCTGTGATTTTGGAATATTCAGAATCCAACCGTGCTGGTGTAGCACCTCCTGAGATAGTGCTACTCCCACCAACAACTGCTCCTTGGACCTCGCCTTTATTAGGAGATCGTCCAAGTACGGGATAATTAAAACTCCCTTTCTTCGAAGGAGTATCATCATTTCCGCCATTAACTTGGTAAACACCCTCGGTGCCGTGGAGAGTCCAAACGGCAGCGTCTGGAATTGGTAATGGCAATTCTGTACCACAAATCTGAGGTACTCCTGGTGAAGATAGTAAATGGGGACATGCAGGTAAGCATCCTTGATGTCCAGGGATACCATGTAATCCCCCTCGTCCAGGCTTGCAATAACCGCCCTGAGCGATTCCATCTTGAACTTGAATTTTTTTATGTATGTGTTCAAGGATTTCAAATTTAAAATGGGTCTCACCGAACCGTCCGGTTTCGGTACCACAAACAGTGTGGAATAGTAACCCCGTCCTTGTTGAAGTAGGGGCACCTTGATTATCACCTGCTGGGAATACAGCTTGTGAATTGCCGCTAGCACAGCCTCCCTGTCTGAAGGAGTAATCGGCAAGGCAGATTTTAGGAACCGGTGGGGTGGAGACGCCTCGAATTCCAGTTTGTACCCTTGAGATACTATTTGCATGATCCAGGGATCCACCTGTGAGCGAGCCCACTGATCGCTGAAATTTTTGAGGCGGCCCCCCACCGTACCTGGCTCCGCCTGTGGAGCCCCGCCGTCATGCGGCGGACTCGGAAGAAGCGGGGGAGGACTTTTGCTCCTGGGAACCTGCTGTTTGTTGCAGCCTTTTTCCCCTACCTCTGCCTCTGGACAGAAAGGACCCGCCTTTTCCACGCCTGTTTTTCTGAGTCCGAAAGGACTGTACCTGATAAAACGGCGCCTTTTTAGGCTGTGAGGGAACATGGGGTAAAAATGCTGACTTCCCAGCAGTTGCTGTGGAAACTAGGTCCGAGAGACCATCCCCAAATAACTCCTCACCCTTATAAGGCAAAACTTCCATGTGCCTTTTTGAATCTGCATCCCCTGTCCACTGGCGAGTCCATAAGCCGCTCCTAGCAGAAATGGACAATGCACTTCTTTTAGATGCCAGCCGGCAGATCTCCCTCTTGGCATCTCTCATGTATAAGACTGAGTCTTTTATATGCTCTATGGTTAGCAGAATAGTGTCCCTGTCTAGGGTGTCAATATTTTCTGACAGGGAATCTGACCACGCAGCGGCAGCACTGCACATCCATGCTGACGCAATAGCTGGTCTAAGTATAATGCCTGAGTGTGTATATACAGACTTCAGGATCGCCTCCTGCTTTCTATCAGCAGGTTCCTTGAGGGCGGCCGTATCCGGAGACGGTAGTGCCACCTTTTTAGACAAACGTGTAAGCGCTTTATCCACCCTAGGGGGTGTCTCCCAACGTGACCTATCCTCTGGCGGGAAAGGGAACGCCATTAGTAACTTCTTAGAGATTACCAATCTTTTATCAGGGAAAGCCCACGCTTCTTCACACACTTCATTTAATTCTTCTGATGGGGGAAAAACTACGGGTAGTTTTTTCTCCCCAAACATAATACCCTTTTTAGTGGTACCTGGGTTTATATCAGAAATTTGTAACACCTCTTTCATTGCTTCAATCATGCACCGAATGGCCTTAGTGGACATTAGACTAGACTCATCGTCGTCGACACTGGTGTCAGTATCCGTGTCGACATCCGCGTCTGCCATCTGAGGTAGCGGGCGTTTTAGAGCCCCCGATGGCCTTTGAGACGCCTGGACAGGCACGAGCTGAGAAGCCGGCTGTCCCGCATTTGGCATGTCGTCAAATTTTTTGTGTAAGGAGACGACACGTGCACGCAATTCCTTCCATAAGTCCATCCACTCAGGTGTCTGCCCCGCAGGGGGTGACATCCCTTCTATAGGCATCTGCTCCGCCTCCACATCATTATCCTCATCAAACATGTCGACACAGCCGTACCGACACACCTCACACACACAGGGAATGCTCTAACAGAGGACAGGACCCACAAAAGCCCTTTGGGAAGACAGAGTGAGAGTATGCCAGCACACACCAGAGCGCTATATAATGCAGGGACTAACTGAGTTATGTCCCCTATAGCTGCTGTTATATATACTGCGCCTAAATTTAGTGCCCCCCCTCTCTTTTTTACCCTTTTCTGTAGTGTAGACTGCAGGGGAGAGCCAGGGAGCTTCCTTCCAGGGAGCTGTGAAGGAGAAATGGCGCCAGTGTGCTGAAGGAGATAGCTCCGCCCCTTTTTCGCGGACTTTTCTCCCGCTTTTTTATGGATTCTGGCAGGGGTAATTATCACATATATAGCCTCTGGGGCTATATATTGTGGTATTTTTGCCAGCCAAGGTGTTTTTATTGCTGCTCAGGGCGCCCCCCCCTAGCGCCCTGCACCCTCAGTGACCGGAGTGTGAAGTGTGTATGAGGAGCAATGGCGCACAGCTGCAGTGCTGTGCGCTACCTTGGTGAAGACTGATGTCTTCTGCCGCCGATTTTCCGGACCTCTTCTTGCTTCTGGCTCTGTAAGGGGGACGGCGGCGCGGCTCCGGGACCGAACACCAAGGCCAGTTCCATGCGGTCGATCCCCCTGGAGCTAATGGTGTCCAGTAGCCTAAGAAGCCCAAGCTAGCTGCAAGCAGGTAGGTTCGCTTCTTCTCCCCTTAGTCCCTCGCTGCAGTGAGCCTGTTGCCAGCAGGTCTCACTGTAAAATAAAAAACCTAATTATATACTTTCTTTTTAGAAGCTCAGGAGAGCCCCTAGTGTCCATCCAACCTCGGCCGGGCACAAAATCTAACTGAGGCTTGGAGGAGGGTCATAGTGGGAGGAGCCAGTGCACACCAGGTGAGATAAAAGCTTTCTTTAGTTGTGCCCAGTCTCCTGCAGAGCCGCTATTCCCCATGGTCCTTTCGGAGTTCCCAGCATCCACTAGGACGTCAGAGAAAAATAACGAGCGAACAACTCGGAATGACCCCCCTAATTCAGACCTGATCGCTAGGCTGCGTTTTCGTACAGCGGACGATCAGATCTAAATTGCACATGCGTATGCACCGCAATGCGCAGGCGAGTCGCACGGGTACAAAGCGGATCGCCACCCAGCAATGGGTTTGTGCAAAGGATCCATTCACACGGGCGTTCGCAAGGAGATTGACAGGAAGAGGGCGTTTGTGGGCAGAGCCGGCCCTAACTAATATGATGCCCTAGGCAAGATTTTGGCTGGTGCCCCCTAGCACCGCCGCTAGTTCTGCAGGAGATGCCTGGCATGAGTCAGATGGCAGCTCTGCTAACATTGGGCGCCTTTTGTTTATGAAAATGCATCATATTATTTGCATTACTATGTGGCTAGGATGCACAAGCAGCTTCTGTTGATTAAAATGATATGCAGCATGCCTATATACTGTGTGCGACTGCGGCTGTATCTGCATACGAAATGCTACATTACAGTGATTTCCAGGAATACACTGCAACGTAGCATTTTGTATGCAGATACAGCCGCAGTCACACACAGAATATAGGCATGCCGCATATCATTTTAATCAGCAGAAGCTGCTGGTGCCCCTAAGCATACCAAATGCCCTAGGCATTTGCCTAGTTTGCCTATGCCTAAGGCCGGCTCTGTTTGTGGGTGTCAACTGACCGTTTTCTGGGAGTATCGGGGAAAACGTAGGCGTGTCCAAGCGTTTGCAGGGCGGGTGTCTGACGTCAGTTCCAGTCCTGAACAGGGTGAAATGATCGCAGCGGCTGAGTAAGTCCTGGGCTGTGCAGAGACTGCACAAGATCTGTTTGTACAGCTCTGCTACACATGCGTTCACACACTTGCTATCTGATCGCAGCAGTGCAAAAATTGCCTGCTAGCGATCAGGTCTGAATTAGGCTCTTTGATGGAACAACCAAGCACCGAATTCTAGTAAAGTAAAAAAATGTTTGCCCTGTTAATAAAAAGTTATTTTCTCTTTGCTTTCTAAGGAAAATAGATATTTTTTATAGTTGTCCCCTATTATAGTGCAGTGCGACTCATATGAAAACCATTGCTATGCTGAGTCTGATATTGCTGCTACTTCCGTATCAGAATAAGGCCATAATTCTGATTCAGTAAAAAAACTAAAGAATAAATGCTACATAATGTCTACTTAGGAAACTGATGTTTTAATATGACATTAACTATACGAGTACCATACCCACCGTTAGACATTAGCATAAAAGGATGCGGAAGCAGCAGAACTTTATACGAAGAACGATGCTGCACACAGTTAAAATATCTACTTTTCTCTTACATCCTAGAGGATGCTGGGGACTCCGTAAGGACCATGGGGTATAGATGGGCTCCGCAGGAGATATGGGCACTATAAAGAACTTTAGAATGGGTGTGCACTGGCTCCTCCCTCTATGCCCCTCCTCCAGACCTCAGTTGGATTTTGTGCCCAGAGGAGATAGGGTGCATTACAGAGGAGCTCTCCTGAGTTTCTCTGAATAAAGAATTTTGTTAGGTTTTTTATTTTCAGGGAGCACTGCTGGCAACAGGCTCCCTGCATCGTGGGACTGAGGAGAGAGAAGCAGACCTACTTAAGTGATAGGCTCTGCTTCTTAGGCTACTGGACACCATTAGCTCCAGAGGGAGTCGGAACGTAGGTCTCACCTCGCCGTTCGTCCCGGTGCCGCGCCGCCGTCCTCCTCACAGAGCCGAAGACAGAAGCGGGTGAGTATCAGAAGAAAGAAGACTTCAAAGGCGGCAGAAGACTTCAGATCTTCCCTGAGGTAAGCGCGCAGTTGCTCCCACACACAACACACACTAGCAGGCACTGATGGGTGCGGGGCGCAGGGGGGGCGCCCTGGGCAGCAATAAAAACCTCTAAGTCTGGCATTTATAGGTATATGGGCTGCGGAGGCAATAATTATAAAAATCCCCCGCCAGTTTTATACATTTGAGCGGGACCAAAGCCCGCCGCTGGAGGGGGCGGAGCTTGGTCCCTCAGCACTAACCAGCGCCATTTTCTCCACAGAGATCTGCAGAGAAGCTGGCTCCCCGGTCTCTCCCCTGCTGAACACGGTGACACAGGGCTGAAAAGAGGGGGGGGGGGGGGGGGGCACTTGTAAGGCCCAGTGAGTGTATTACATAGTTAATTATATAAAAAGCGCTATATTATCTGGGGAAATTGTTTAAAGTGTCAGTTGGCACTGGGTCTGTGCTGGCATACTCTCTCTCTGTCTCTCCAAAGGGCCTTATTGGGGAACTGTCTCCTTATAACTATATCCCTGTGTGTGGGGGGGGTGTCGGTACGAGTGTGTCGGCATGTCTGATGCGGAAGGCTCATCTAAGGAGGAGGTGGAGCAGATGATTGTGGTGTTTCCGTTGGCAACGCCGACTCATGATTGGTTGGACATGTGGAATGTTTTAAATGCAAATGTGACCTTATTACATAAGAGAATGGACAAAGCAGAGTCCAGGGAAAAAGCAGGGAGTCAATCCACGGCTTCGACTGCGTCACAGGGGCCTTCTGGGTCTCAAAAACGTCCCCTATCCCAAATAGCAGACACTGATACCGACACAGATACTGTCTCCAGTGTCGACTACGATGAAGCGAGGTTGCACCCAAGGGTGGCCAAAAATATTCATTATATGATTATTGCAATAAAAGATGTTTTGCATATCACTGATGACCCCTCGGTTCCTGACAGGGGATACCATTTTATTGACCATAGGTCACATTAAAGACGCAGTCTTATATATGAGGGACGCTCAAAGAGACTTTGGGCTGCTAGGTTCGAGAGCCAACGCCATGGCGATTTCTGCTAAGCGAGCCCTGTGGACCCACCAATGGGCGGGTGATACCGACTCAAAGAAGCATATGGAGGTTTTACCATACAAAGGTGAAGTTTTATTTGGGGAAGGTCTCGCGGACCTGGTTGCCACAGCTACCGCGGGTAAATCTACCTTTTTGCCTTTTGTTCCCCCACAGCAAAAGAAAACTCCACAATATCAAATGCAGTCCTTTCGGTCGCATAAGCCCAGAAGAGGTCGGGGCTCGTCTTTCCTCGCCAGAGGTAAGGGTAGAGGGAAGAGAACGCCTGCTCCGGCTAGTTCCCAGGAGCAGAAGTCCTCCCCGGCTTCTACTAAATCCACCGCATGACGCTAGGGCTCCACTGAGGGAGTCCGCACCGGTGGGGGCACGTCTTCGACTCTTCAGCCAGGTCTGGGTTCTGTCAAACGTGGATCCTTGGGCGATGGATATTCTATCCCAAGGCTACAAACTGAAATTCGAAGAGGTGCCCCCTCGCCGATTTTTCAAGTCAGCCTTGCCAGCTTCTCCCCCAGAGAGGGAAGTAGTGTTAGCTGCAATTCAAAAGCTGTGTCAACAGCAAGTGGTTGTCAGGGTTCCCCTAGTCCAACAGGGAAAAGGGTACTATTCAACCCTGTTTGTGGTCCCGAAGCCGGATGGTTCGGTCAGGCACATTTTAAATCTAAAATCCCTAAACCTGTACTTGAAAAAGTTCAACTTCAAGATGGAATCTCTCCGGTTTTCACCAAGGTGATGGCGGAGATGATGGTGCTCCAGCGCAGGCAGGGAATCACAATTATCCCATACTTGATCCCACACGATCTCCTGATAAAAGCGAGATCGAGAGATCAATTGCAGAGGTGCGTGTCGCTCTCCCTGAGAGTGCTACAACACCACGGTTGGATTCTCAATCTGCCAAAGTCACAATTGATTCCAACGACTCGACTATCATTCCTAGACATGATTCTGGACGTGGATCAGAAGAGGGTTTTTCTCCCGATGGAAAAGGTCCGGTACCTCCAGAACATGGTCAGAGACCTGCTAAAACCAAAAAGAGTGTCTGTTCATCAATGCACTCGTGTTCTGGGGAAAATGGTGGCAGCCTACGAGGCCATCCCCTTCGGCGGGTTTCATGCAAGGACTTTTCAGTGGGACCTCCTGGACAAGTGGTCCGGGTCCCATCTACAAATACATCAGAAGATAAGCCTGTTCCCCTGGGCCAGGGTGTCTCTCCTGTGGTGGCTGCAAAGTGCTCACCTTCTAGAGGGTCGCAGGTTCGGCATTCAAGACTATGTTCTGGTGACCACGTACGCGAGCCTCCGAGGATGGGGAGCAGCCACACAAGGAAGAAATTTTCAGGGGCTATGGTCAAGCCAGGAGGCTTGTCTACACATCAACGTCCTGGAGTTGAGGGCCATATACAACGGCCTACGACAAGCGGAGAATCTTCTTCGCGACTTACCGGTTCTGATTCAATCGGACAACGTCACAACCGTGGCTCATGTAAACCGCCAAGGCGGGACAAGGAGCAGAGTGGCAATGGCAGAAGCCACCAGGATTCTCTGCTGGGCAGAAAATCACGTAAGCGCTCTGTCAGCGGTCTTCATTCCGGGAGTAGACAACTGGGAAGCAGACTTCCTCAGCAGACACGATATCCATCCAGGAGAGTGGGGACTTCATCAAGAAGTTTTTACAGAGATGACAAGTCTTTGGGGAATTCCTCACATAGATATGATGGCGTCCCGCCTCAACAAGAAGCTTCGGAGGTATTGTGCTAGGTCAAGGGACCCTCAGGCAGTAGCGGTGGACGCCCTGGTGACACCATGGGTGTTTCAGTCGGTCTATGTATTCCCCCCTCTTCCTCTCATCTCAAAAATATTGTGACTCATAAGACAAAAAAGAGTGAAAACAATACTCATTGTTCCAGATTGGCCTCGAAGGGCCTGGTATTCAGATCTTCAGGAGATGCTCACAGAAGATCCATGGCCTCTTCCTCTCAGGGAGGACCTGTTGCAACAGGGGCCCTGCGTGTTCCAAGACTTACCGTGGTTACGTTTGAGGGCATGGCGGTTGAACGCCGAATCCTAGCTGGGAAAGGTATTCTGGAGGAAGTCATCCTGACTCTGATAAAGGCTAGGAAGGAGGTGACGGCAAAACATTATCACCGTATCTGGAGGAAGTATGTATCTTGGTGTGAAGCCATGAATGCTCCTACGGAAGATTTCCATCTGGGACGTTTTCTCCACTTTCTACAGACAGGAGTGGATAGGGGCCTAAAATTAGGCTCCATTAAGGTACAGATTTTGTCCCTGTCTATTTTCTTTCAGAAGGAATTGGCTTCTCTCCCAGAGGTCCAGACTTTTGTAAAGGGAGTGCTGCGCATCCAGCCTCCTTTTGTGCCACCGGTGGCACCATGGTACCTTAACGTGGTGTTACGGTTCCTGAAGTCTCACTGGTTTGAACCTCTTCAAATGGTTGAATTAAAATTTCTCACTTGGAAGGTGGTCATGTTGTTGGCCTTGGCATCTGCAAGGTGGGTGTCCGAATTGGCGGCCTTGTCTCACAAGAGCCGCTATTTGATTTTCCATGTGGATAGAGCAGAGTTGAGGACTCGTCCTCAATTTTTGCCTAAGGTGGTTTTCTTCATTTCATATGAACCAACCTATTGTGGTGCCTGTGGCTACGGGTGACTTGGAGGAGTCCAAGTCCCTGGATGCGGTCAGGGCCTTAACAAATTTATGTAGCCAGGACGGCTCGGGTTAGGAAAACAGAAGCACTGTTTGTCCTGTATGCAGCCAACAAAGTTGGCGATCCTGCTTCAAAGCAGACTATTGCTCGCTGGATCTGTAACACGATTCAGCAGGCTCATTCTACGGCAGGATTGCCGTTACTAAATTCGGTAAAGGCCCATTCCACTAGGAAGGTGGGCTCTTCTTGGGCTATAAGTTTGATACCCTCGTCGTACGCACTCTCCCGCCCGGTCTGGAGCTTTGGTATAAACCCCATGGTCCAAACGGAGTCCCCAGCATCCTCTAGGACGTAAGAGAAAATAAGATTTTAAACCTACCGGTAAATCTTTTTCTCCTAGCCCGTAGAGGATGCTGGGCGCCCGTCCCAGTGCGGACAAATTCTGCAAGGCTTATATATAGTTGTTGCTTACGTAAGGGTTATGTTACAGTTGAGATCAGTTTTTAGCTGATGCTGTTTTTGTTCATACTGTTAACTGGTTGTGTGTATTCCAGGTTATACGGTGTGGATGGTGTGGGCTGGTATGAATCTTGCCCTTAGATTAACATAATCCTTTCCTTGTACTGTCCGTCTCCTCTGGGCACAGTTTCTCTAACTGAGGTCTGGAGGAGGGGCATAAAGGGAGGAGCCAGTGCACACCCATTCTAAAGTTCTTTATAGTGCCCATATCTCCTGCGGAGCCCGTCTATACCCCATGGTCCTAACGGAGTCCCCAGCATCCTCTACGGACTAGGAGAAAAAGATTTACCGGTAGGTTTAAAATCTTATTTTCTCTTTCAGATAATAGGGTCTATTTACTAAGCCTTAGATAAAAATAAAGTGGACAGAGATAAAGGGGGTCATTCAAACCCGATCGCTGCTGTGCGTTTTCGCACAGCAGCGATTGGGTCTGAACTGCACATGCGCCTGCGCCGCAGGCCAGACAGCCGACGGCTGTCTTTAGCTAGCGATCGCCTCTGCCTGATTGACAGGCAAACTCAACAGGCAAAAAAAACCTCATGTCGACATTTTCCCATGCCGACCTAGTGACTGCGTCGACCAAACGCATGTCGACCAATAGTGGTCAACCTAATGACTGTCGACCCAAGTGTGGTCAACCTAATGACCCATACCCGTGACCAGTGCTGTGTGGGTGTGGCCAGTGCCATGTAGACATGTAGACCCCATCCACTACCAGCCCCAATGTCTCCCTAAATATGTAAAAGTGGAAAAATTTGCTTAATTTTGTTTGGAAAACAGAAATACAATTTAATACTTATGATTTATGGGCAAGCTGCTGGCGCATATCTCCCAACATGACCCTCTCCAGGAGGGACAGAATACTCTGCTCCTGGACTTCTTTCTTCATTTGTGATTGCCCTCACCTGTGCTGAAACACCTTTCTTATCCATTAACCTGTTCAACACAGGTGCCGGCAATCATAAATGAAGAGAAAAGTCCAGGAGCAGAGCATTGTGTCCCTCCTGGAGAGGGTCATGTTGGGAGTTATGCTGGTGGCTGGTCATCATCATGCCTCATTGTTCAATTGGTCTTTCCTATCAACATTTCTCACCCGGCCTCCCTCATCTGCCAGCCTCTCCGTCCGTACCTTAACTGTCTTAAAATGAAAGAGCAGATCATTTCCAACAGGTTTCTCCATCACCCTCGTCCAACTGATATGTCTTCCCTAATCCATATTCTCCAAGTCAACATCTGTGCTGCTCCACTAACCATCTAATGCCATCACTTCTTATTACCCAATTTATGCATCTCTGCAAGACTCTAGAGTAGTGTGCAAAAATTTTAGGCACGTATGGACAAAATGCTACAAAGTAAGAATGCTTTCAAAACTATAAGTGTTAATAGTTTATTTTGATCAAATAACAAAATGCAAAGTGAATGAACAGTAGACAAAGAGAAATCAAATCAATATTTGATCGGACCACAATTTGCCTTCAAGACTGCATAACAGCATCAATTCTTCTAGATACACTTGCACACAGTTTTTGAAGGAACTCGGCAGGGAGGTTGTTCCAAACATGTTGGAGAACTAACCACAGATCTTCTGTGGATGGAGGCTTGCTCAAATCCTTCTGTCTCTTCATGTACTCCCAGACAGACTCGATGATGTTGAGATCAGGACTCTGTAGGGGCCATATTATCACTTCCAGGACTCCTTGTTTTTATTTATGCTGAAGATAGTTCTTAATGACATTGGCTGTAAGTTTGGGGTCGTTGTCCTGCTGCAGAATACATTTGGAGCCAATCAGATGCCTCCCTGATCATATCGCATGATGGATAAGTACCTGCTTGTACAAGTCTGCCTCTACATATGTGCTTGTTTACTACAAGAAATCATCATTATCAGTGTGCAAATGCATGTACTAACAATCTCTGCATTACTATTATCATGTAGGATATATGACTCTTTTGCTGATCCATTGTGGTGTGCTGAGGGAAATGTTATTACTTGGGCCATTACCGGACTGGCCAACTGACAGTTCTGGCAAGTTCCAGAAGGGCCTATAGCCCGATGAATCTGTAGGCCTGGCCAAGTAGCTCCACCTCCCGGTGCTCTGCTCAGCTAGCATGCTTAGAAGGGCAATGGCACCGTGGCTCGTACCACACCCCCGTGACACATGGCCATGCCCCCTTTATCATGGAGAGAATGACGGGGCCAATTCTTAGCCCAGGTTCGTACCTGGCTTGGGCCGTGTGTATTCTTGACAGGTAAACTACAGTATACAAACGGATGTTCATTCAACTCTGCTTCAGCCCTAGAAACAATAATCTCCAATTTTTGCAATACAGAAGAGGAGACTTTCATGTCCGTTGGTTTGGCCTTTTATCGTTACTTGGTGCAGTTTGGAGCCTTTTGTCTTGCTTGATATACAGATGGAGCCTCACTCATCTAGCCTCTGCTGCACCTAGGTGCACCAAGGTTTATTAGCATAAGCCTTTCATCTATTGTTCTCACCTGCAATACAATACAGAGAGAACAATACAGCAGGGGATTAAGTCATTACAGCAGGGGATTAAGTCTGACTGCCCTGGCTCAATTAGTCCTATTAAAGGGATAGATGAGCAGGGCTCCATCTGTAGTGACTACACGTACTTCTCAGACATGACATATTGTAAGTGAATTTGCCTGTCCTTCACCGCATAATCCATCAATGCAGACTCACACATACTGTATAGCTAAGACTCTGCATAGCGTGCGCGTTATCTCCTAAATCAGTTATTACACACGAAACATCCACTTAGGGTGAAATCCTTGCATAGTTTTCATACCTTGGACAAGAAGTTTGACAAATTAAAGCCTCATAATTCTTTGCTGTTACCGGCACAGATGTAACGAGCGTCTTATATCCGGGTGGAACTTTCCCCTCACTGCGTCCTTATACTGTGTATTATTATTGCATTTTTCTGTGCAATAAAACTAGATGTTTCTATCACATAATTTAAATTTCTGTCAAATGAAAGTATTTACAAACAGAGACACTATGTTGGTATTGTACTTAAATAATAACTGTCAGTTCCGGGTTTTCTAAAGTGAACTGTTAATTTTACAGCTCTGTAGATGATGGTTACTATAAAACACATGGGAGATGATTCACAGAGTTCCAGACACAATAAAACATAATGTACCTACTGTAACTGATGTGTATATGGGAAGGGGTGGTAGTCATGTGACCGCCGGTCGGCTGACCGACAGTCACATGACCTCCTCCGTGAGCCCGACGGCTCACTATCCCGATGGTCGGCATGCCGACCAACAGGGACTATTTCCACTCGTGGGTGTCCACGACACCCATAGAGTGGGAATAGAACCCACCGAGCCCGCAGCGTGGCGAGCGCAGCGAGCCCGCAAGGGGCTTGCTGCACTCGCCCCTCCCCGCCGGGATCCCGGCGTCGGTATGCTGCCGGGATCCCGGCGTCGGTAAAGGTGACCGGCGGTCAGGAGACCGCCGGTCACCCGTACTACACCTATGGGAAGACTAGATGGGCCAAGAGTCTCTTATCTGCTGTCAAAGTGGTCTGCTGTATTTACTAAGCCTTGGCGAGAGATACAGTGGACAGATATAAAGTATCAACCAACCAGCTCCTAGCTGTCATTTTTCAAACACAGCCTGTAACATGGCAGTTAGAAGGTGGTTGGCTGTGACTTCATTTCTGTCTACTTTATCTCTCTCCAAGTTTTAGTGCAGTTGGATCAACGGTTATCTTGGCTAGTTTGCTGTGCCTAGGCACACCATTGTTTATTTACATAAACCCTTCATCTATTGTTCTCAGCTGCAATACAATACAGAGAGCAATACAGCAGGGGATTAAATCATTACAGCAGGGGATTAAGTCTGACTGCCCAGTCTTAGTTAATCCTATTAAAGGCCAAGATAAACATGGACCCATCTGTATATAGACCCAAAGTTTCTATGATCTGTTCAGAGTACATTACGGTGTATGCCTACTTAGTACTCTTGGCCTTATGACCTGATCCAGAGATGCATACCTCTCACAGATTTCAGATGATCAGTAATCTGCGGTTGCGCAAGGCTGTGTCGTTCCCCTCTGTCGCTGCCTGTGAAGTGACAGGGAGCGACAATGAGGGGGTGGGGAGAGGTCTGCATTCCCAGGAACAGGGGCATATCGCCCCCATTTATGGGAGGGGAGAGTCAAGGGTCTGCTTGTGATCACGCAGACTTCCTTTCCTGGCAGGACCCCTATGGCATACTTTAGGTACAAAATGCTCTGTTCTTGGACTTCCTTGCCAGTTGCTGAGGTGGGGCTGCAACAAAGTCCAAAATTCAAATAGGGGAGCCACACCAACTGCCACGCCAAACACTGGAACACATCTCCGGCCGGGACTTACTGGCAGTTGGTGTGGCTCCCCTATTTCAATTTTGTACTGCGCTGCAACTGCCACTGGAGAGAAGCTATTTATCTCTTTTTTCAAAACAAACTTATCTCCACCTCCAGAAAACATAATTATCAGATTTTCCTGCTTTTATGAGATAATTATGTTTAGTAAATATTCCCCCATATCTGCAATGGCTCCTCCATCTTAAACATTGAAGCAATTTTGGTTAAATAAATAAATACATACCCTAATACCCCTTTCAGACAAACGACCTAGGAATTTTCCTTGTTAGACCTGTGCAGCAGCCTCAATTCTACAACTGCCACTGGCAAGGAAATCCAGGAACAGAGCATTTTGTACTCCCCTTATGCCATTGGGCAGTTGTAACTTTCAATGGTTTCGATGGTGACGCCTAAAGTAGCACCAAGCTGTATATCAGCATCTATGGATGCTGACAGTGTGCTCTTTCAGTCCTTGCAAATTCAGATGCACGGATATAAACCAGGAAAGTGTGGCACTTATCAAGTTATATTAATTCTGCATATTGTATTTATTTATCGAGCGGCTGCAGAAATAATTTTTACATTTTTTTGTATACAGCTCTATTCCCCCCAACTCTGCTGGGGCTCAAGACAGGAATGGAGAGCTGATGGGAATCCATCAGGAAGAGCTACTGTGCAGCTTAGAGTCCAATACTCAGGCGGTCCTAGAGCTGAGGAGGAGATGTGGAGCCAAGGTCTGCTTCAGCTGATGACAGGAGTCTCTGGAGAGTGACTTTGTGAGGAGCTGCATCAAAGAGCCGTTCCCATCCTGAAACGGAGATCAGTTTCCATATCAGACAATATATTAGGTCTGTACCAGAGCACAGCATCACTGACAGCAAGTAATATACACTATTTCAGATCAGCCCCAGGTCCAGATCAGTGCTGACTAGACTAAAAGGGGGGTACATACGGAGCGATGTTCACTTAATTTCTAACCAATCTGACTAGATTGCTTAAAAATTAAGAACACATTGCTCCGCGTGTCGCTATCGCCAGCTCTAGATTTGCATGCATGCCAAATCTTGTAGATCACTCATTTCACCACTGAAGGAAATGAGCGTTTCCCTCGTCCCGTTGTCACGCTGTGTGCTGAGCGGGGGGGAGAGATGTGTTCTGAGCGGTCTGTGCTAGATCGCTCCGCACACATCTCCCTGTGTGTACCCCCTTAACACACAGTATAGTTTCTGTGGAGCTGCATCATAGGAGGCACAGAGATATCCTATAGTATAGCATCCTAGCTTAACATAACCAATTATCAGTCCATGGCCCTTGCTTCTGGCTAGCATGGTGTCTGGAACAGCACCCTGCAAACAGGATCTCTGCTGCAGAGTCAGCAGAGCGTCCTTCCGATGCACCTGACATACACCCCGCAGCCTGTACAGCCAGTGGCGGAACTAGCGAGCGGTGGGCCCAGGTGCGACAAAATGCTTTGCCCCCCCCCACACACACACATCCCATCCAAGTCCACCCCCTCACCCCTGGAGAGGATCTGGTGAGGGGGACCTTCTCAGGGCCAGAGAAATGGATACCTAGCAACAGTGCTGTAACTAGACATTTTAGCACTGTGTGCAAGAAACGGCATTGGAGCCCCACCCCTGCATGCAAAACAGGGGCAGTGCGCGCCGTAGGCGCGCGCAAAAATACATAGTGGCGTGGCTTCGTGGGGAAGGGGTGTGGCCACAAAATAATACCAATTCATAAAACGGTGCACAGTAGTCTCCATTCTTCAAATTACGCCGCACAGTAGCACCACTACACCAGGTAGAGACCCTTTTACACCTTACAGCGGACAGATTCCTCTTTTTACACATAACGGCAGACAGCGTGCACTTTTTACACATAACGGCAGACAGCGTCCCCTTTTTACACATAACGGCAGACAGTGTGCCCTTGTTACACATAGCGGCAGACAGCGTACACTTTTTACACATAACGGCAGACAGCGTGTCCTTGTTAAACATAGCGGCAGACAGCGTACACTTTTTACACATAACGGCAGACAGCGTGCCCTTGTTAAACATAGCGGCAGACAGCGTCCCCTTTTTACACATTACGGCAGACAGCGTACACTTTTTATACATAACGGCAGACAGCGTCCCCTTTTTACACAATACGGCAGACAGCGTGCCCTTGTTACACATTACGGCAGACAGCGTCCCCCTTTTTACACATTATGGCAGGCAGATTCCCCCTTTTTACACATAGCGGCAGGCAGATTCCCCATTTTTACACATAGCGGCAGGCAGTCCCCCCTTTTTACACATTGCGGCAGGCAGATTCCCCCTTTTTACACATAGCGGCAGGCAGATTCCCCATTTTTACACATAACGTCAGGCAGTCCCCCCTTTTTACACATTGCGGCAGGCAGATTCCCCATTTTTACACATTGCGGCAGGCAGATTCCCCAGTTTTACACATTGCGGCAGGCAGATTCCCCTTTTTTACACATAGCGGCAGGCAGTCCCCCCTTTTTACACATTGCGGCAGTCAGATTCCCCATTTTTACACATTACGTCAGGCAGTCCCCCCTTTTTACACATTGCGGCAGGCAGAGTCCCCATTTTTACACATTGCGGCAGGCAGATTCCCCAGTTTTACACATTGCGGCAGGCAGATTCCCCCTTTTTACACATAGCGGCAGGCAGTCCCCCATTTTTACACATAGCGGCAGGCAGTCCCCCATTTTTACACATAGCGGCAGGCAGTCCCAACAAAGAAAGAGACAGAAAGAAAGAAAGAAAGAAAGAAAGAAAGAAAGAAAGAAAGAAAGAAAGAAAGAAAGAAAGAAAGAAAGAATTATACTTACCCTCTCCGCTGGCTCAGGCTCCTCGGTGCAGCGTCAGACGATTCCCGGGCAGGAGAGAAGGAGGAGGAGGGAGGTGAAGGAGGGAGCCGCAGCAGCGCTTTGTTACTGGTGGAGGCGCTGCTGCTGCTGCCCCTCTGCTTCACTATAGGCTGTCTTCCGAGAACAGCCTATAGTGAAGCAGAGGGGCAGCAGCAGCAGCGCCTCCACCAGTAACAAAGCGCTGCTGCGGCTCCCTCCTTCACCTCCCTCCTCCTCCTTCCCCCGTCTGTGTCGCTGCTCCTCTCCTCTGTGGGCGGCTGTGCGCTGCGGGCAGCGGTTGCCCGCAGCGCACAGCGGCATGTAATGAGTCAGTTTGACTCATTACATGCTTGGGCCCCTGGACAGAGGCGGGCCCCAGTGCAACGCACTGCCGGTAGTTCCGCCTCTGTGTACAGCCAATCAGAGCGTCCTCAGGATACTCTGGTCAGTGCTGCATTTACTGGTGTTGCCGGCCACACCCCCTCTATGCGACATAATGATGTCATGCACAATATGTCATTACATTGGGTGCTCAGGAGGCGGGGTGGTGTGGGGTGGCGCAGCGTTCTTTTATGGTGCTGCATTACCACACCCAGGAAAAGTAACAAACCACATGTGCACCAACAAAAGATGAAGACTTGGCCAACGGGTTTAAATAATGGAATTGCTAGTATAGAGTTATAGGATATGAATACCGTTATGAATAGGAATAGGCAAGTGAGTTACAGTATTGTAAATGTTCTTGTGAAATGATATGGTAGTAATGGTAACATTGCATAAAGTTTATAATTTGTTGCAAGTGAATCTAGATTCCGTGTGATAGTGTTTGTATTTATGTGAAAAACAAGCTTTGTTACCCGGCGTTACGCGGGTCTTATTTGTAATGTATAGCCGTTTTTATACAGTATATTAGCAAATTATTTGGTAAATAGACCAAAAATGCTATATAGAAAATAGCCAAAAGCTTTGATTGGAGAAATGTAAAAAAAGTTTAACTAAACAAAGTATTATTTCAGTCAAATTAAATCCATCTTATTGTGACTATGATTTAATAATTAACTAAATTTATTATTTTATGTTTTTCTTATTACAATAATTATTTTTATAACAACAGCAAAATAAAAAAATTATATTGATTTCTTTAATTTTAACAAAACTTAGTGCTAATATTGTGCTAATACTAATATTTTTATTCTAACTTATACCAGTGGTCCCCAAACTTGATCCTCAAGGACCCCCCAACAGTTCATGTTTTCCAGGTCACCCGGCAGGTGCATAGGTGCACTTATTACTCACTGACACATTTTAAAAGACCCACAGGTGGAGCCAATTATCTCACTTGCGATTCTGTGAGGAGACCGGGAAAGCCTGAACTGTTGGAAGGGGTCCCTGAGGACCGAGTTTCGGAACCACTGCCTTATACATAGTTATATTAATTTAAACCAAAGTTTAAAGGAAAATTGGAATTTACAGAACTTCTTTATAGACAATATTGCAGGTTTCTTTGAAAGGAGAATATACATAAAGATTAGTATCTTTTCCTACTCTAGAGCACAGGTTCTCAAACTTGGTCCTCAGGACCCCAAACAGTTCACATTTTTCAGGTCTCCTCACAGAATTGCAAGCTACCTGTGGATCTTTTAAAATGTATCAGTGAGTAATGAGTGCACCTGAGTACCTGCTAGGTGATCTGGAAAACATGAACTGTGTGGGGTCCTGATGACCGAGTTTGAGTACCACTGCTCTAGAGCATCCTACATACAGCTGACCATGGGAGAAGCCGTCCTCTTGTAGCTGAAGCCCAACAACTTTAAGTGTTTGTCCCTGGGATTTATTGATTGACATGGGAAAATTTCATCTTACTGGAAATTGCAAGCATTTAAATTGAATCGGTATCTCAGATGTTATTAGTGCTATTCTAGGAATAAATGTGTCTTCTCCTTTGCCACAACCAGTTTGTATTCTGTGTTACTAACATGAGACCGTAAAATTTTATTATAAGCCTTGTACCTACTGGCGACTTAATAATGGGCGCAGTATGTGTGGTGCACAGTGGTTCCCAGGGGCCCACACCGCACCCCCTGCACCCATTTTTTCCATACTTACTCTCTGGAGTCCCGCGTTGCAGCAGTCATTTTCCTGGATTTTTGCACATGCACAGTAGGAAAATCACTGGGAAACTGTCCGCCACTCCATTTTCCCAGAGACCTGTGCATGTGCACTAGACCAGTGGTTCTCAAAATCGGTCCTCAGGACCCCACACGGTTCACGTTTTCTGTGTATCCCCAACTGTCACATTTTAAAAATCTATAGGTGACCTGCAAAACATGGACCATGTGGGGTCCTGAGGACAGAGTTTGAGAGCCTGTGCACTAGACTCTGGGACAGCATTAGGGTCTCCTAGTGACCCTAGTGCCCAGAGACAAGAGCGCTGCCGGCTAGAGGAGGAGGGGTCCCCGAAGGAGACTGCACACAGGCCCCCTCCTCTCTGAAGATGCCCATGCTTGTACCATTGCCGAGCTGAGGCAGATCTTAGTTTCATAGAAGCATTACAGGAGATCCTATTTTAAGTTGCAGTTGGTGGGGTGGCAATCCTGGAGGTTCCAAAGAATTTATTATCGCAACATTTGTTGCTTTGTCGCATTTACATTATGTCATGTTATCGCATGGTTTCCTTACATCAATCAAACAATTATTTAAAACCCAAAAATTATGTTTTTAATATATGTTGCTCTGTTGCTTTGTTGCTATGTGGTCTAATAGCTTAGTTTTTCGATACTAAATAACTATAAGATTTGGCAGCTTCACCTTCAGAGCTGTGGAAGATATTTGCATACAAACAAACGTATTCTTTGATTTTATATATATATATATATATATATATATATATATATATATATACACACACACAAGCTCCAAATTTCCGGTAAAATACATTGTTAATTATTTTGTGAGTGTGAATTACAAGAAAATGTTTACTGTTGAGAAACTGTTCAAGTCACTTTTATTATCCAACAAAAGTTTCCTTGAGTAAAGGAAGTTCATTTTAAAACTGTGTTTTTGTTGTGTCTGGGGTCAGGTTTACCTTCACCTCTCTGCCAAGGAGGAAAGAGAAAGTCCCCCTGTTGCAGTGTACACGATTCTCTGAACCTACCCAATCCACCGGATACTACAGTGGGGTAGTGTCACAGGAGAGCTTTGTAGCAACATTGGCATAAATATACTCAGAATCAGCACATTAATGTGTTTCTTTTATTTATATATATATATATATATATATATATATATATACTGCATATGATAAGTACCCGTGTTTGAAGACAGATGGGGCCACTGACTTCAGACCTGTATATCATCGTTTAGTGTCATCTGTCAAACAACTTTTTGTTTTGGTAGATGTTGGAAGTGAGCAAGTTTGAGATTTTTCTAACTATGGAGAAAGTGCAGTACCGATCGGTGATTAGATTCTTGTTTTTGGATGGGAAGACGTGTGAGAAAATCAAAGAAAAGTTGGAGTCCGTTTATGTGGACCTTTCACCTTCGATGACAACCATCAGATATTGGTTCAATAAATTAAAGCGTGGTCGTACATCCGTCCTCAATGAAAAGCGTCCAGGTCACCCAGTTGAGGTGACTTCGGATGAAATGGTCAACAAAATCCATGATTTCGTATTGGCAGACCAGGGAGTGAAGATCAGAGAGATTGTTGAGATCGTAGGCATCTCATTTTAATGCGTGCAGAATATCCTACATGGACATTTGGGCATGACAAAGCTATCGGCAAGATGGGTGCCGCGTTTTCTCACTGTGGTCAACAAGCGGAATCGAATGACCACTTCGAAGCAGCATTTGGACCTGTTTAAGCGCAATCCGAAGGAGTTTCTGTGCTGTTTTGTGACTGTTGATGAAACATGGATCCATCACTACACGCCAGAAATGAAGGAACAGTCAAAACAGTGGACTTCACCCGGCGAATGTTCACCAAAGAAGGCGAAGACAGTTCCATCGGCCGGAAAGGTCATGGCCACCGTTTTCTGGGATTCAAAAGGCATAATCTTCATCGACTATTTGGAAAAGGTAAGAATGATCACAGGGCAGTATTAGGCTCAGTTATTGGGCAGATTCGACAACTTATTGAAGAGAAAACAGCCCCACTTGGCGAAGGAAAAAGTGCTGTTCCACCACGACAATGCGCCGGCACACTCATCCCACGTTGCCACAGAAAACTTAGTGGAATTGAGCTACAAATTGCTGCCGCATCCGCCGTATTGTCTAGATTTGGCCCCCTGCAATTCTTCCTGTTTCCAAACATGAAAAAATGGCTCGGCGGAAAGAGAATCGAACAAGGAGGTCATCACCAAAACTGAAGCCTATATCACAGAGTTCAACAAATCCTATTTTTTGGAGGGCTTGAAAAGTTGGAATATCATAGGACCAAGTGTATCGAGCTAAAAGGGGACTATGTTGAAAAATAAATAAAAATTCTCCCAATAAATCTTTTTTTCTTGCCTAACATTGGTACTTATCAATCACCCCTCGTATATATATATATACATATACTAATACCCCTTCCTCAGACAAAGCAACAGTGTCAAAAGCAGGAAGGGGTATTAGTCCCCGAAACGTTACACAATAAAGCACGCCCTGTGGGGCTTTTATGCACATTTTACCCAGGTGTTAACAGTCTCTGAGTGCCGCCTTTGCCTTTGGACTTTTGCATACATGGGGTGTTTACCCCAGAGGAAGGCATCGGAGCCAGGTATTGTGAGTCTGGAGTGCCGGGCAAAATTTCTGTCTATATATATATATATATATACATATATATATATATATATATATGTATATATATATATATATACACACACACATATATATATATATATATATATATATATCCACGGTGATCCTGCACTCTCATCCCATAAATTCCAACGTTGCGGGTGCTCCTAATGAACCCGGTTAGGTCCACTTGAACAGCAAAATTTCCACGAGGTGGAAGGTGCACTCTCGCTATAATAAATTAAGTCCTTTCATAAAACGATTTTTATTGTGAAAATCCAAAAGCCTTATGAGTCGACGTTTCGGTCCGCATAACGAACCTTTTTCAAGACTAATAGCTCTTTAGGTTAACATCATTCATCATAATCATGTGTCTGTGAAAAAAACAACAAAGTATAGACATATTCACATATGCAGGGAACTACGCCTCCCAGGCCAAATCACATCTGTTCTACTTCCCAGAATAAATTCAACTATGGATCATCTCACCAATACCAAATGTGTAAGACCATATTTATTATACACTAATTCACCACCATCACCTGTGTCAGAGCCTCCCAGACTCATAATGCCATGAAATATAGAAAAAGCTCACCTGAGATCAGATCAAACTTAGTCAAAGATTTATAGCACAATAAGGTAGCATATCAGGACGCAGCCTTACTAGTCTTAGAAGTAGGTATAGAATGTGCATCTGGAAATCGAATTTCAACAATGAGTTATACTCAGAGTAGGCAAGGAGTACTCACTAGTGCTTCATTAGAAATATTCACTAACATACCTGATCTAACGGATCCTGCTACCTTGGTGCAGCTACAGGGTCACGGTATATACGACATGCTGCATAAGTAATCACAAAAACTGCATCTGTATTTCGCTTCAATTAGTATTCAGTATAAGTAAATCACTCAAAGTATAACACTTACTGGAGTCTGGAGGAGAGTAGGGCGTCCCTGTGCTGCATACTAAATTGCTGCTGCGGGACTGCTATTTAAATGTCCCGGACCGGAAGTGACCGGATCCGTGTAGAGCAACTCGTAAAAACCTCCCTCCAATCTGCACCCGCAACCAATGCCCCACAAAGGGCCCTCAAAAGCACCTCCGACGGGGCCCCCAGACCGCGCACCACGAGCGCCACGCGGGGCCACCCACAGCTCCGTCCGCAAAGGCAACACCGCCGCTCCGGCTGGACGCGGCCTTCATGCGTTCCACCTGCCGGAAGTGCGTTCCACTAAGCCGGAAGTGACACGGGTGTGTTCCCGAAAGCTCAAACGGTCTAATACTTCAGTGAGTGGCTTCAAACATAGGTTCCCAACTGCTCAAGACTAGATCGGAGTCCTTAATCAAGTGTCTGGGTGTAGTGTATAGGGACGTGTAACATCATTTCAAATGACAAAACATTATCATTATGATAGCGGTAGGGGACGAAATATTTAACACTAGACAGATGTATTGGCCTGGGGGGTAGTCCATACAGACGAGCATAGCATAATGGGGCTATAATACACAAAAAAAAAAAAAAAAAAGATACACAAAATAATAATAAAAAAATGACAAAAAATGAAAAATAAGCAAAATATCAACAATAAAGAATAAAAAATTGTAAACGTATAACTTTTTTGATTATTTTGATGAGGACCGTTAAAGCCTGTTGAAATTAGGCTACCAATGTATACACAGGGTTGATATATCAAATAACCATTGCTTCATACATTCGATATATATATATATATATATACACATTAACAGTCAAAAGTTTGGTCACACCTTCTCATTCAATGGTTTTTATTTATTTAAATTATTTTCTACATTGTAGATTAATACTGAAGACATCAAATCTATGAAAGAACACATATGGAATTATGTTGTAAACAAAAAAGTGTTAAACAAATCAAAATATGTTTTATATTTAAGATTCCTCAAAGCATTGTAGCCCCCTTTTGCTTTGATGACAGCTTTGCACACTCTTGGCATTCTCTCTATCAGCTTCATGAGGTAGTCTCTTGGAATGGTTTTGAATTAACAGGTGTGCCTTGTCAAGAGTCAATCTGTGGAATTACTTGCCTTATTAATGTGATTGAGATCATCAGTTGTGTTGTGCAGAGGTAGGCTTAGTACACAGTGGACACCCCGATTTGACTACTGTTGCAATCAATATTATGACACAAACCACTCAACTCAACAAGGAGAAACAACATTACGTTAAGACATGAGGGTCAGTCGATACGGAAAATTCTAGAACTTTGAATGTATCCTCAAGTGCAGTTGCAAAAACCGTCAAAGGCTACAATGAAACTGGCTCTCATGAGGACCGCTCCAGGTAAGGAAGACCAAGAGTAACCTCTGCTGCAGAGGATAAGTTCATTAGAGTTACCAGCCTCAGAAACCGCTACTTAACATCACCTCATATTAGAGCCCACATAAATTCTTCACAGATTTCAAGTAGCAGACAAATATCAACATTAACTGTTCAGAGGAGACTGCGTGAATCAGGCCTTCATGGTCAAATTGCTGTGAAAAAGCCACTGAGGATTAACAAGAAGAAGAAGAGAATTGTTTGGCCAAGAAACACAAGGAATGGACATTAGACCAATGGACATCTGTACTTTGGTCTGATGAGTCCAAATTTGAGATTTTTGGTTCCAAACGCCATGTCTTTGTGAGACGCAGAGAAGGTGAGTGGATGGTTTCTGCATGGGTGGTTCCAACTGTGAAGCATGGAGTAGGAGGGGTGTGGGGTGGGGGTACTTTGCTGGTGACACTGTTGGTGATTTATTCAAAATTCAAAGGATACTTAACCAGCATGACTACCACAGCATTCTGCAGTGCCATGCCATCCCATCCCATCTGGTTTGCACTTACTGGGACTATCATTTGTTTTTCAACAAGGCAATGACCCCAAACACACCTCAAGGCTATGTAAAGGCTACTTGATCAAGAAGGAAAGTGATGGAGTGCTGCGTCAGATGACCTGGCCACCACAATCACCCGATCTAAACCCAATTGAGATGGTTTGGGATGAGTTGGACCCCAGAGTGAAGGAAAAGCAGCCAACAAGTGCTCAGCACCTCTGGGAACTCCTTCAAGACTGTTGGAAAACCATTTCAGGAGACTACCTCATGAAGCTGATTGAGAGAATGGCAAGAGTATGCAAAGCTGTCATCAAGGCAAAAGGGGGCTACTTTGAGAAATCTAAAATATAAAACCTATATTGGTTTAACACTTTTTTTGTTTACAACATAATTGCACATGTGTTCTTTCATAGTTTTGATGTCTTCAGTATTAATCTACCATGTAGAAAATGATTAAAATAAATAAAAACCATTGAATGAGAAGGTGTGTCAAAACATTTGACTGTTACTGTATATACAGTATGTGTGTGTGTGTGTGTGTGTGTGTGTGTGTGTGTGTGTGTGTGTGTGTGAAAGAAGTGAAAAAAGCGCTACTACCAAAATAATTCAATATACAATCTTAAACCACAAATTATTCAAAGTGTATACCATATATATATACCAAAAATAAAAAAAATCCTTAAAAAGTATTTTTGTATTTTTACACCCCAAGTAGAGTGGCAGCAAAAAAGTTTTTAAATGACTTATATTTCTGTAAGTGCAAAGAATAAATGTTCATAAGTGGTAAAACCACCGTACTTTTATCTCTAGTGTCATTACAAACAGTACTAGGCTACTAGGGTTACGGAGGGCGCCGGGTGGAGAGTTCTGTGGCAAATATCGGTCCCCGCACCTTATGTATGTATGACAACATTGTCATAACCTAGATCCCGCGCAAGCGCATCTGAACTACCGCGAGATCGCCGCTTTTCTGCACATGCGCGAACGGCACTTCCTGACGCCGGTGGACCAGGAAATGTTAGATGGCTAATTTAGGAAAATCTATATAAGACATAAGGCTGCAGGGTCACCCATAACTACTCCTGAAGAAGTCCCACTAGTAGCGTGGAGGGACGAAACGCGTTGAGCTACATACTACTACCTCTCTGCTGCTGTAGATTCAGATAAGTATGATATGATTTTATTATATTGTACGGGTCCAGTTTTTATTTGTTTGTTTGAAAAGCTTATTAAACTCTGTTAAAAATAAGAATTTACTCACCGGTAATTCTATTTCTCGTAGTCCGTAGTGGATGCTGGGAACTCCGTAAGGACCATGGGGAATAGACGGGCTCCGCAGGAGACTGGGCACTCTAAAAGAAAGATTAGGTACTATCTGGTGTGCACTGGCTCCTCCCTCTATGCCCCTCCTCCAGACCTCAGTTAAGGAAACTGTGCCCGGAAGAGCTGACACAACAAGGAAAGGATTTGGAATCCAGGGTAAGACTCATACCAGCCACACCAATCACACCGTACAACTTGTGATAACCTTACCCAGTTGACAGTATGAACAACAACTGAGCCTCAGTAACAGATGGCTCATAACAATAACCCTTTAGTTAAGCAATAACTATATACATGTATTGCAGAGAGTCCGCACTTGGGACGGGCGCCCAGCATCCACTACGGACTACGAGAAATAGAATTACCGGTGAGTAAATTCTTATTTTCTCTGACGTCCTAGTGGATGCTGGGAACTCCGTAAGGACCATGGGGATTATACCAAAGCTCCCAAACGGGCGGGAGAGTGCGGATGACTCTGCAGCACCGCATGAGCAAACTCAAGGTCCTCCTCAGCCAGGGTATCAAACTTGTAGAACTTAGCAAACTTGTTTGATCCCGACCAAGTAGCAGCTCGGCAAAGCTGTAAAGCCGAGACCCCTCAGGCAGCCGCCCAAGAAGAGCCCACCTTCCTTGTGGAATGGGCTTTCACCATTTTGGATGCGGCAATCCATTTTAGCTCCATGGTCTTAAGTGGCTCAAACCAGTGGGATTTCAGGAAATCCAACACAACGTTAAGATCCCAAGGTGCCACCGGTGGCACAAAAGGAGGCTGAATATGGAGCACCCCCGGAACAACGTCTGAACTTCAGGCAGTGAAGCCAGTTCATTTTTAGAGAAAATTTATAGGGCCGAAATCTTGACCTTTATGGATCCTAATTTTAGGCCCATAGTCACTCCTGACTGTAGGAAGTGCAGGAATCGACCCCGCTGGAATTCCTCTGTAGGGCCTTCCCGGCCTCACACCAAGCAACCTATTTTCGCCATATACAGTGAAAAAGTCTTGCTGTCACGTATTTCCTAGCCTTTATCAGCGTAGGAATAACTGCATCCGGAATGCCCTTTTCCGCTAGGATCCGGCGTTCAACCGCCATGCCGTCAAATGCAGCCGCGGTAAATTTTGGAACAGACAGGGCCCCTGTTGCAACATGTCCTGTCTGAGAGGCAGAAGCCCTGAGTCCTCTGAGAGCATTTCCTGCAGCTCCGGGTACCGAGTCCTTCTTGGCCAATTCGGAGCAAAGAATATTGTTTTCACTCCTCCTTTTATTACAATTCTCAGCCCTTGGGTATGAGAGGAAGAGGAGGGAATACAGAGACCGACTGGAACACCCACGGTGTTACTAGTGCGACCACAGCTATCACCTGAGGGTCCCTTGACCCGGCGTAAAACCTTTTTTAGCTTTTTATTGAGGTGGGACGCCATCTAGTCCACCTTAGGCAGTTCCCATCAATTTGCAAACTGCGTGAAGACTTCCTGATGAAGTCCCCACTTTCCCGGGTGGAAGTCGTGCCTGCTGAGGAAGTCTGCTTCCCAGATGTCCACTCCCGGAACGAACACTGCTGACAGTGCTCTTACTTGATTCTCCGCCCAGCGAAGAATTCTGGTGGCTTCTACCCTCGCCACCCTGCTCCTTGTGCCGGCTTGGCGGTTTACATGAACCCCTGCGGTCTGACTGGATCAGAACCGGTTGGTCGCGAAGCAGGATCTCCGCTTGACTTAGGGCGTTGTATATGGCCCTTAGTTCCAGGATATTGATGTGAAGGCAAGTCAGTTGACTTGACCACAGACCTTGGAAATTTCTTCTCTGTGTAACTGCCCCCCACCCTCGGAGGCTTGCATCCGTGGTCACCAGGATCCAGTCCTGAATGCCGAATCTGCGGCCCTCGAGAAGGTGAGCACTCTGCAGCCACCACAGGAGAGACACCCTGGCCCTGGGGGATAGGGTGATTAACCGATGCATCTGAAGAGGTGATCCGGACCACTTGTCCAGTAAGTCCCATTGGAAGGTCCTCGCATGGAACCTGCCTAAGGGGATGGCCTCGTATGATGCCACCATCCTTCCCAGGACTCGAGTGCAGTGATGCACTGACACCTGTTTTGGTTTTAATAGATTCCTGACCAGTGTCATGAGCTCCTGAGCTCTCTCTATCGGGAGATAACCCTTTTCTGGTCTGTGTCTAGGATCGTGCCTAGGAGAGGCAGATGAGCTGTAGGAACCAACTGCGACTTTGGAATATATAGAATCCAGCCGTGTTGCCGTTACACTTCCAGAGAAAGTGATACGCTGTTCAGCAACTGCTCTCTTGATCTCGCTTTTATGAGGAGATCGTCAAAGTACGTGATAATAGTGACACCTTGCTTCCGCAGGAGCACAATCATATCCGCCATTACCATGGTGAATATTCTCGGGGCCGTGGAGAGACCAAACGGCAACATCTGAAATTGGTAATGACAATCCCGTACCGCAATTCTGTGGTACGCCTAATGAGGTGGATAAATGGGGACCTGAAGGTATGCATCCCTTATGTCCCGATTCACAATAAAGTCTCCCCCTTTTTAGGCTTGCACTGACCGCTCTTAGCGATTCCATCTTGAACTTGAACCTTCTCAGGTATATGTTCAGGGATTTTTAATTCAATATGGGTCTGACCGAACCGTCTGGTTTCGGGATTACATCATGGTCTAATAATAACACCCTCTTGTTGAAGGAGGGGACCCTTGACCACCACCTGTTAAAGATACAATTTGTGAATTGCAGATAACACTGGCTCCCTCTCTTGGGGGGAAGCCCGCAGGGCCGTCGGTGAGGGGGCATATTCTCACAGTCCAGCTTGTATCCCTGAGACACAATATCTATTTCCCAGGGATCGAACAGGGAGTGAACCCACTTGTGGCTGAACTTACGAAGGCGTGTCCCCACCGGGCCTAGCTCCGCCTGTGGAGCCCCAGCGACATTGGTGGATTTTTGTAGGGGCCGGGGAGGACTTCTGTTCCTGGGAACTAGCTGCCCGGCTCTGACAAGAAAGGACGCCCCTCAGACTTTCTTGTTTCTTTATACGAAAGGCTGCATTTAATAATGTCGTGCTTTCTTAGGCTGTGCAGGAATATAAGGCAAACTAGCAGAATTACCAGCTATAGCTGTGGAGACCAGGCCCGAGAACCGTTCTCCACACAATCCTCAGCCTTCCATATGCCTCTTAAGTCGGCATCATCTGTCCAATGCATATTCTACAGGACACGTCAAGCAGAGATCGACATAGCTTTCACTCTAGGACCCAGTATACTCATGTCTCTTTGGGCATGCTTTATAACTATATATCTATCACTTAAGACAGCATCTTTAATATATTTATATTGCATACTAGGGTCTCATCTCTGCTGATAAGGTACCTGTCCACGCTGCCACAGCGCTATAAACCCATGCCGATACAATCGCCGGTCTGGGTAGTATACTAGAATGTGCACGCTATCTGCAGGATCCCTGAGAATAGCAAGTGCTACCGTCTGTGCAAACAGGACACCCCAGGGGAAGATTCTCAACATATCCTGGCCCTAGTGGGGAAAGGATACAGCCTGAGAATTCTCTTGTGGGAAGCTGCCGTCTCTTGTCTGGAGATTCACGCTCTTTTTCCTCATGAGAGGAGGGAAATTTACCTCAGCATTCTTCCCCTTAAACATGTGTACTCTCGTGTCAGGGACAGATGAGTCATCAGTGATATGCAAATCATCTATTATTTCAATAATCATATATTGAATACCTTATAGCCATCTTGGCTGTAACTTTGCATTATCGTAGTCGACAGTGGAGTTAAACTCCATGTTGATACCAGTGTTTGTTATTATGGATAGTGAGCATTGAGAGACTCTGAAGGTCTCTGTGACATAGGGACAGACATGGGTAGATTCCCTGTCTGTTCCCTAACCATTTGTGCAATAAATTCACCTTAGCACTTACACATATCCAAACAGGTGTCGGCGTTGTCGACGGAGACACCCTCTCACACACATATCCGCTCTATCACCTCCTTAGAGGAGCCTTTTACCTCAGACATGTCGACACACGCGTACCGACACACCACACACACAGGGGATGCTCTATTTGAAGACAGTTCCCCCACAAGGCCCTTTGGAGAGACAGAGAGAGAGAGTATGCCAGCACACACCCCAGCGCTATATAACCCAGGGATTACACTACAACTCAGTGTTTACCCAGTAGCTGCTGTATATACAATTTTTGCGCCTAAATTTATGTGCCCCCCCCCTCTCTTTTCACCCTTTGTGTACCAGGATACTGCCGGGGAGAGCCTGGGGAGCTTCCTTCCAGCGGAGCTGTGAAGAGAAAATGGCGCTGGTGTGCTGAGGAAGAAGGCCCGGCCCCCTCAGCGGCGGGCTTCTGTCCTGTTTCTGACTAAAAATGGCGGGGGTTTTACATATATACAGTTTTCCAGACTGTATTATGTGTATATATTGCCAAAAGGTATACTTATTGCTGCCCAGGGCGCCCCCCCCCCAGCGCCCTGCACCCTACAGTGACCGGAGTGTGTGGTGTGCAGTGGGAGCAATGGCGCACAGCTGCAGTGCTGTGCGCTACCTTAATGAAGACCGGAGTCTTCTGCCGCCGATTTTATCTCCTTCTTCTGTCTTCTGGCTCTGCAAGGGGGACGGCGGCGCGGCTCCGGGAACGGACGATCGAGGTCAGGCCCTGTGTTCGAACCCTCTGGAGCTAATGGTGTCCAGTAGCCTAAGAAGCACAAGCTAGCTGCACGCAGGTAGGTTTGCTTCTCTCCCCTCAGTCCCACGTAGCAGTGAGTCTGTTGCCAGCAGATCTCACTGAAAATAAAAAACCTAACAAATACTTTCTTTCTAGCAAGCTCAGGAGAGCCCACTAGGTGCATCCAGCTCTGGCCGGGCACAGATTCTAACTGAGGTCTGGAGGAGGGGCATAGAGGGAGGAGCCAGTGCACACCAGATAGTACCTAATCTTTCTTTTAGAGTGCCCAGTCTCCTGCGGAGCCCGTCTATTCCCCATGGTCCTTACGGAGTTCCCAGCATCCACTAGGACGTCAGAGAAATTGTATTACACTATCAGAGTTTTTTCTCCCCATGGGGTATATTTGGTTTTAAGGTACAGCGTGCAACTGTGGAATATAAGGTGGATACCTGAGCCATACCCCTTTATTATACAAAAAGTGAGTTGTTACATACATTTTTATTCTCTTCGTTCTCGAAATACTCACTGAGTCTTTTTTCAGCTAATGAGCACAATTTGCTTTGCCATTTGGAACTATAAGGTTGCACCTTGCACTTGGCACTTTATACTGTTTTTGTGATTGCATAAAGTCACTTTATCAAATATGATAGTACATGGTACTGATACATCCCTCCTCTCCCTTTGTGCATAATACTGCGTTCGATGAGCACATTTACGCAGCAACAAGAGATAGAGGAAGAATCTCAGAGAAAGACATAACTACAGGCAAATATTTCTTGGAAATCTGGTACGCATATAAGAATTTATTCATCTATAAAAAGCACCGAAGGCGCAAATGTTTTACCACTTATGAATAAATATATATATATATATATATATATATATATATATTACAAATGCAGCAAGTCCGGCATTCTAACACAAAACAGCAATGGCACCGATGCCTTCCAAATACATTCAATAGCAAACGGTGTGGAGGTGGCACTCAGCGGACTTCTTACATACAAAAGACGACACTGTACTTGCCACAGCTACAGTACCAACGTTTCGGAAATTTTATTCCTTCATCAGAGCACAAAAAATGCATGTAGATAACTTACCTATAACTTACCATAACCAGTGTAGGAAGACACTCGAAGCGCGGCTTCCCCGGCAGGCGGCATGTACCCTGACATCATCAGACAATGTCCTGCATCAGATCTGGCCGTCGTACCCGGGGTTGCCAAGGAAACTGTGCACAACAAATTAATAGAAAGCGTAGGAAATACAGATCAAATCATCAATAACAGAAAGGGAATGCTTAATCACATTAAGAGAAACAATCATATTGCGGATGTACTGCACACTACACAAAACCCTAATAAACCCAATTCAAAAGAAGAGGAAGAGGGGAAATGTATAGCTTAATCCAAGAAAGCAAATGAGGGACAAATATTCATTAAGCCCTGCAGTGTGAATGGTATTAAGAATAAAAATCCATTTACCTTTTAATCTAAGAAGAATTTTATCTCTGTCGCCTCCTCGCATTGATACCGGAACATGATCAATCATTTTGTACTGCATCGAAGTGAGCGAACGCTTTTTGTCACGGAAATACCTGGCAACAGGTTGGTCACAGGGCTGGCACTCTAGGGCATGTCCAATGGTACAACGGTGAGCCGCCATCCGCCCCTTGAATTGTCGGGTAGTCTTGCCGATATATAACAAACCGCATGGACAGCGAATATAATAAATGACATATCGGCTATTGCAGGAAAGGATATGCCTGATGTGATAAATTCTGCCCAAATGCGGATGAGCAAAAGTACTGCCTCTCTTGAGGTATCCACAGGTGACGCAGCCCGTGCATCTATAACTGCATGGCTTCTTGGTAAGGAAATGCGACCTAATAGGCTTCTTGAACGATGATATATCTGTGTGTACTACAAAGTCACAACTGTTTTTGCCACGTCGATAGCAGGGCATAATACGGCTGTTTTTTAAAGAAGAGATGTTAGGATTCTGACTTATGATGGGCCAATTACATTTCATATTTTGGGCAATTTCCTGACTGGCAGTGGAATAGGTGTTAATAAATGGAAGAACACCATGCTTGTTCTCCTTTGGTCTTACCACTAAAGTTTGTTGTCGTGGGATTGCTAATACCTTGGCTTTAGCTTGTTGCAATGCCACAGGGTTACCCCCCCTCTGGATGAATTTCATAACCATTTTGTCCATCTGAGCCAGGGCCTCATTAGGGTCACTACAGATCCTGTGGACCCTAAGTAACTGGGAAAGAGGTAGACCTTTTATGAGAGCAGGGGGGTGATGACTTGAAGGGGCCAGTAATGTGTTGCGATCTGTTGGCTTACGATAGACCAATGTAGACAACCCTTGGTTGTTAACTTTTATTTTCACATCTAGATAGTATATCTCACTCTCACTAATGGTGAATGTGAATTTAATGTCTTCATCGACTGTATTGGCCTGATTGAGTACCAGTTCTAGTGACTCATGAGTGCCAGTCCAAATCAATAGAATATCGTCTATATATCGTAAATAAAGAATAATTGATCTGAAAATTTCAGGGGAGGTCAAAAACAAGTTTTGCTCAATGCTGAACATACAACAATTTGCATATATAGGGGCCACACAGGACCCCATCGCACATCCTCTTAACTGCAGATGAAACTGCCCATTAAATAGAAAATAGTTGCGAGTCAGTGTACGTTCAAGCAGTTTCAAATAGAAATCAATGCCGGTCCCTGATAGTTCTCATTGTCGGTAATAAGCAATCTGACTGCCTCTAATCCTTTTTGGTGGGGAATGTTTGTGTACAAACTGACAACATTCAGTTTTGAGAGAATTATTGATAATGTCATGTCAGATAATCCTTCCAAATGCATAAGAAGACTCGTCGTATCACGCAAATAAGTTTCCTGCATCTGCACTACCGGCTGCAGGAAGTGATCCAGGTATTGAGAGATCTGATAGTAAATTGAGCCTCTAGTGGAAATTATTGGATGCCCTGGAGTAAACTCAGCATCCTTATGTCATTTTGGAAGTGTGTACAAAATGGGTACCACTGGATTAGTCACTGTCAATGCGCATTTCTTGGTGATTATGTTCATAGCTACGGCTGAAAGAAGTAGAGCCTGTGAATCCTACAGTTGCCGATATATTTCCTGTTTGTAATATTCCAAGCCCAAGATCACAATAGCCCCCCCCTTTTGGCAGGGCGGATAATGATATCAATGATATCATCATACTTGCTTAAATCTCGTAAAGCTCTAGATTCATCCCAAAACAGATTATAATGCATTGGCTTTTTAAGCAATTTCTTAGCACGGATACAATTGTCCATCAGCCTGGTATAACCCTTGATGGAATGATTCTGGGATGCTGGATCAAAAAAGGAGACTGGACGAATTGGCAATCTCAATTCACTGTCCACTGATGCTGACTGATTGAAGAACTCCTTCAGCCTTAATGTGTGGTCGGATTTGTACACTTCAACCTTACTGGTGAAAGCATTGTGTGTATTAGTCAGTACAAATGATAATCCACGGTTTAGTACATTGATCTCTGTAGTCGTGAGCTCACGGGAAGAGAGATTGAATACAATTTTTTCTTTTCCTGATCGGCTTTTGAAGTCTCTTTGCCACTGTCTCCCTCTATGGGTATGGGTTCTCCGCGGGCCTCTCTGTGTGCCTGCGTGCTGACCCCTAAAGGGGGTTTGCATGCATTCTGTGGTCCACTTTCTGCCTCAATGTCACTGGCTGATGTATTGCCAGCACCAGATGAGTCAGTATCCAAATTCCTCCTCTTAGAACGTGGCTGTGCTCTTCTACGTCCACGATTAGAGAACTTGCCCCTGATGGGTTGTATGCCCAGTCATACACATGATTCTCTGCATAATCTTATTCCACAATGGTGACCTTGTCGCGTTAAAATTTAATAAGGGCTTTCCTATATTTTTTCAACCTGCTCATTGAGTTTAGGAATCCATGCCTCTGTACTATTCTGAGATAACGTAGTCAAATGAAGAATCTAAAAATTCTGTATTTTACTCTTGGGGGTTAATTTACTAAGATGGGAGTTTTATTTAAGATGGGATGTTGTCCATAGCAACCAGTCAGATTCCAGGTATTATGTTCTAGAATGCTAGATAAATGAGAAGTAGAATCTGATTGTTTGCTATGGGTAACATCCCATCTTAAATAGAACTCCCATCTTAGTAAATTTACCCCTTGGTCTCATTAAGCTTCCTGGAAGCTTCCTCAATCACTAACAGGATCAAATATAAAGGATGCCTTATTTAATATGGTAGCCCATTTACCGCAAAAGTCAAAATGATGTCTCCAAATGGTCGGGGTACTCTTTATACGGAATCCCCTGGGGGATTTTTTTGTCGCGATAATAATCAGAGCGTGACACTCCATGGAGGAAGAAATCCACCTCTCTTTCAAATGAAGCAGAGAAGCTGCTCCACAGGTTCATCGCCAGCAGAAGTTCACAAGTTCTGGGTGAAGAGAATCTGCTCCTCATCCGACCGGTGGGAGAATGTACTTCTCCCACCGGTAGCTTGGATTTCCTGAATCCTCCCATATCCTGTGATTCCATATCTCAGTATTGCAAAAGGACCTAAAGTAAAATTTAATGTGCAGCAGAAGTAAAAATTATGGTGACTTAAAAACTGGAAACTCCGGTATACTTAAAAATTGAAGGTAGGTGGCACGACCATCCCGAACAAGGATCTGTGACAAAAGATCCCAGTGTGGATAAATACAAATCTAGCAGGTCCGGCACTCTAACACAAAACAGCAATGGCCCCGGTGCCTTCCATATACATTCAATAGCAAACGGTGTGGACGCGGCACTCAGTGGACTTCTTACATGCAAAAGACGACACTGTACTCGCCACAGATACAGTACTAAAGTTTCGGAAATTTGGATCACTTCCTGCAGCCGGTAGTGCAGACGCAGGAAACTTATTTGCGTGATACGACGAGTCTTCTTATGCATTTGGAAGGATTATCTGACATGACATTACCAATAATTCTCTCAACACTGGATGTTGTCAGTTTGTACACAAACATTCCCCACCAGAAAGGATTAGAGGCGGTCAGATTGCTTATTACTGACAATGAGAACTATCAGGGACCGGCATTGATTTCTATTTGAAACTGCTTGAACTTACACTGACTCGCAACTATTTTCTATTTAATGGCCAGTTCTACATATGCAAATTGTTATACGTTCAGCATTCAGCGAAACTTGTTTTTGACCTCCCCTGATATTTCCAGATCAATTATTCTTTTTTTACGGTATATAGAAGATATTCTATTGATTTGGACTGACACTCGTGAGTCACTAGAACTGGTACTCAACCGGGCCAATACAGCCGATGAAGATATTAAATTCACGCTCACCATTAGTGATAGTGAGATATACTATCTAGATGTGTAAATAAAAGTTAACAAAGGGTTGTCACCTCCACACTGTTTGCTATATTTTTATATATACATGTATATATATATATATATATATATACATACAGGTTGAGTATCCCATATCCAAATATTCCGAAATACGGAATATTCCGAAATACTGACTTTTTGAGTGAGAGTGAGATAGTGAAACCTTTGTTTTTTGATGGCTCAATGTACACAAACTTTGTTTAATATACAAAGTTATTAAAAATATTGTATTAAATGACCTTCAGGCTGTGTATATAAGGTGTATATGAAACATAAATGAATTGTGTGAATGTACACACACTTTGTTTAATGCACAAAGTTCTAAAAAATATTGGCTAAAATTACCTTCAGGCTGTGTGTATAAGGTGTATATGTAACATAAATGCATTCTGTGCTTAGACTTAGGTCCCATCACCATGATATCTCATTATGGTTTCTAATTATTCCAAAATATGGAAAAATCCGATATCCAAAATACCTCTGGTCCCAAGCATTTTGGATAAGGGATACTCAACCTGTATATATATATATATATATATATATACATACACACACACACACACACACACACACACACACACACACACACACACTCATATATACACACCAGGGACGTGCAGGCAGGGGAGGCAGTGCCTCCCCTGTCATTATTGACTCAAATAATACAAAGAAGATACTTATGACACAGATTTTGTGTCATCAGTATATTTGTATTATTTTAATAATTTTTATCCTGTAAAAATCTGTGTTTCGGAGGCACCGCTGTCGGTGCCTCACGCTGACAATGTAAAATGGGCGGAAGCGGGGGTGGGGTCAAGCAGCAGGGAGTAAAATCCCATTGAAAAAAAGCACTGGTATAAGTGCCGCTTTGACAGGGGCATGCTTTCAGCCCATATGAAAGAACGCCCCTGTCACTGTGGAGGAGGTGATTGGGCAGTGGTGAATTCTGCAGTGTGCAGTGCTACGCTGAGCTCTCGGTACTCAGCCGTGCGGACAAGCTCCGTTTGAGCGCTTGCTCTGTCTGCATGTGATGCTGCCTGGGGCACTGGCAGCTAAGCTCCCGGACCTCAGCACCCTGCACTGATCAGGGAGCCGGGTAGCCTGATCCTCCTGTGTGCCGCACACTCGGGCCGCCGCGGATCCTGCACTGATCAGAGAGCCGGGTAGCCCGATCCCCCTGTGTGCCGCACACTCAAGCCGCTGCGGATCTGTCCTCCCCCCTCCTTTTGATTTCAATAGTCCCGGGTGCCAAGGTACGGGGTTGCTGGAGTGGATGCTGCCTCATTGAATGTACCGCGACAATAGTGTGGACAAAATAAAAATGAGAAACTTGCTTAATTAATAATAAGTTTACTAAATTGTGATTAAGATTAATACACTTAAAATAATCAGTTATACCAATTATTCAGACATATGTTTAAACATATGTCTGAATAATTGGTATAACTGATTATTTTAAGTGTATTAATCTTAATCACAATTTAGTAAATTTATTATTAATTAAGCAAGTTTCTCCATTTTATTTATTGATTGAATTAAAACACAATTATACAGATTTAAAGTGTCCACACTATTGTCGGTACATTCAGCGCACCAGGGGTTAACACTGGGTAGTGCTGCCTTGTGCTGCTGGGGCTCCCTGCATGGAACTCCTGACAATGAGCATGAATCCAATGGCAACTTGCATGAAACCGCTGGCAATGAGCATGGAACCCATAACATGAAAACATTGGTAACGAGCATGAGACCCCTGGCAATGATCATGAGACCCCTGGCAATGAGCAGGTAATTTAAAAATAATTAGAGGCCTTACTGTGGCATAATTTGTATGGGACATTATTGTGTGTGGAGCATAAAATGGTATCTGGCATAACTGTATGTGGCATAATGTGGAATGGGCATTATGGTGTGTGGAATACTGTGGAATGGGCATTACGGTGTGTGGAATAAGGTGGAATGGGCATTACGGTGTGTGGAATACTGTGGAATGGGCATTAAGGTGTGTGACATAATGTGTAAAGGGCATTACTATAAGGAGCAAAAATGACAAATAATGTAAAGGGCATGAATAGTTTTTTCCCCTGTGTTTTATTTTTCCTGTGTTGTATAGGGGGCTCTACCTTGCATAATGTGTATAAGAGGTACTACTGTGTGGTGTAATGTGACTGACAGACACTACTGTGTAGTGTAATGTGAATTGGTTCTATTCTGTGTCCATGACCCTTCCCCATGAAGCCATGCCCCTGTCACCCACTGCTGCCACCCTCTCCCTAGCGTCACCCTCTCCCTGGTGTCACACTCTTCCTATCACCCACTCCCTGTCACCCACAGCTGTCACCCTCTCTCTGGCGTCACGTTCTCCCTGTCACCCACTGCTGGCTATTTTGTTGTCCAGGACTTCCATTAACTTAATAGTGCCACACCCACGGTGCTATTAAGTAGAGATGAGCGGGTTCGGTTCCTCGGAATCCGAACCCCCCCGAACTTCAGCCTTTTTACACGGGTCCGAGTCAGACTCGGATCTTCCCGCCTTGCTCGGTTAACCCGAGCGCGCCCAAACGTCATCATCCCGCTGTCGGATTCTCGTGAGGCTCGGATTCTATCGCGAGACTCGGATTCTATATAAGGAGCCGCGCGTCGCCGCCATTTTCACACGTGCATTGAGATTGATAGGGAGAGGACGTGGCTGGCGTCCTCTCCGTTAGAATAGATAGAGACACTTGAGTTGATTTACTACTAACTTAGTAATTTTATGAAGCATTAGGAGTACTCAGAGTGCAGAGTTTTGCTGATAGTTACTAGTGACCACCACCAGTTTTATTTATTATTTAATATAATCCGTTCTCTGCCTGAAAAAAAACGATACACAGTCACATACCATATCTGTGCTCAGCCTCAGTGTGCTGCATGATAATATCATCTATGTATATCTGACTGTGCTGAGTGCTCACTGCTCACACAGCTGAATTGTGGGGGAGACTGGGGTGCAGTTATAGCAGGAGTACAGTGCACACTTTTGCTGCCAGTGTGACTGACCAGTGACCACCAGTATATTGTCTGCCTGAAAAAGTTAAACACTCCTGTGGTGTTTTTTTTTTTATTCTATAAACGCATTCTGCTGACAGTGTCCAGCAGGTCCGTCATTCATTATATTATATAAATATTTACCTGCAGTAGTGTTATATTTTTTTTGTTCATCTCTATCATCTTTATCATCTCTATATTAGCAGACGCAGTACGGTAGTCCACGGCTGTGGCTACCTCTGTGTCGTCAGTGCTCGTCCATAATTGTATACCTACCTGTGGTGGGTTTTTTTTTTCTATCTTCTTCATACTAGTAGTTTAGGAGTCTGCTGACAGTGTCCAGCAGGTCCGTCATTATATTATATATACCTGCAGTAGTGATATATATATATTTTTTATATCATTATCATCTCTATACTAGCAGACGCAGTACGGTAGTCCACGGCTGTAGCTACCTCTGTGTCGTCAGTGCTCGTCCATAATTGTATACCTACCTGTGGTGGGGTTTTTTTTTCTATCTTCTTCATACTAGTAGTTTAGGAGTCTGCTGACAGTGTCCAGCAGGTCCGTCATTATATTATATATACCTGCAGTAGTGATATATATATATTTTTTATATCATTATCATCTCTATACTAGCAGACGCAGTACGGTAGTCCACGGCTGTAGCTACCTCTGTGTCGTCAGTGCTCGTCCATAATTGTATACCTACCTGTGGTGGGTTTTTTTTTTCTATCTTCTTCATACTAGTAGTAGGAGTCTGCTGACAGTGTCCAGCAGGTCCGTCATTATATTATATATACCTGCAGTAGTGATATATATATTTTTTTTATATCATTATCATCCAGTCTATACTAGCAGACGCAGTACGGTAGTCCACGGCTGTAGCTACCTCTGTGTCGTCAGTCACTCGTCATCCATAAGTATACTAGTATCCATCCATCTCCATTGTTTACCTGAGGTGCCTTTTAGTTGTGCCTATTAAAATATGGAGAACAAAAATGTTGAGGTTCCAAAAATAGGGAAAGATCAAGATCCACTTCCACCTCGTGCTGAAGCTGCTGCCACTAGTCATGGCCGAGACGATGAAATTCCATCAACGTCGTCTGCCAAGGCCGATGCCCAATGTCATAGTACAGAGCATGTAAAATCCAAAACACCAAATATCAGTAAAAAAAGGACTCAAAAATCTAAAATAAAATCGTCGGAGAAGCGTAAACTTGCCAATATGCCATTTACCACACGGAGTGGCAAGGAACGGCTGAGGCCCTGGCCTATGTTCATGGCTAGTGGTTCAGCTTCACATGAGGATGGAAGCACTCAGCCTCTCGCTAGAAAAATGAAAAGACTTAAGCTGGCAAAAGCACAGCAAAGAACTGTGCGTTCTTCGAAATCACAAATCCACAAGGAGAGTCCAATTGTGTCGGTTGCGATGCCTGACCTTCGCAACACTGGACGTGAAGAGCATGCGCCTTCCACCATTTGCACGCCCCCTGCAAGTGCTGGAAGGAGCACCCGCAGTCCAGTTCCTGATAGTCAGATTGAAGATGTCAGTGTTGAAGTACACCAGGATGAGGAGGATAATAAGATTTTACTTACCGATAAATCTATTTCTCGTAGTCCGTAGTGGATGCTGGGACTCCGTCAGGACCATGGGGATTAGCGGCTCCGCAGGAGACAGGGCACAAAAATAAAAGCTTTAGGACTAGGTGGTGTGCACTGGCTCCCCCCCCTCTATGACCCTCCTCCAAGCCTCAGTTAGGATACTGTGCCCGGACGAGCGTACACAATAAGGAAGGATTTTGAATCCCGGGTAAGACTCATACCAGCCACACCAATCACACCGTACAACCTGTGATCTGAACCCAGTTAACAGTATGACAAACGTAGGAGCCTCTGAACAGACGGCTCACAACAATAACAACCCGATTTTTTTGTAACAATAACTATGTACAAGTATTGCAGACAATCCGCACTTGGGATGGGCGCCCAGCATCCACTACGGACTACGAGAAATAGATTTATCGGTAAGTAAAATCTTATTTCCTCTGACGTCCTAGTGGATGCTGGGACTCCGTCAGGACCATGGGGATTATACCAAAGCTCCCAAACGGGCGGGAGAGTGCGGATGACTCTGCAGCACCGAATGAGAGAACTCCAGGTCCTCTTTAGCCAGGGTATCAAATTTGTAGAATTTTACAAACGTGTTCTCCCCCGACCACGTAGCTGCTCGGCAGAGTTGTAATGCCGAGACCCCTCGGGCAGCCGCCCAAGATGAGCCCACCTTCCTTGTGGAATGGGCCTTGATAGATTTAGGCTGTGGCAGGCCTGCCACAGAATGTGCAAGTTGAATTGTGCTACAAATCCAACGAGCAATCGTCTGCTTAGAAGCAGGAGCACCCAGCTTGTTGGGTGCATACAGTATAAACAGCGAGTCAGATTTTCTGACTCCAGCCGTCCTTGAAATATATATTTTCAATGCCCTGACAACGTCCAGCAACTTGGAATCCTCCAAATCGCTAGTAGCCGCAGGCACCACAATAGGCTGGTTCAGGTGAAACGCTGAAACCACCTTAGGCAGAAACTGAGGACGCGTCCGCAGTTCTGCCCTGTCCGAATGGAAAATCAGATATGGGCTCTTATACGATAAAGCCGCCAATTCTGACACTCTCCTGGCTGAAGCCAGGGCCAGTAGCATGGTTACTTTCCATGTAAGATATTTCAAATCCACCGATTTGAGTGGCTCAAACCAATGGGATTTGAGAAAATCCAAAACTACATTAAGATCCCACGGAGCCACTGGGGGCACAACCGGGGGCTGTATATGTAGTACTCCTTTTACAAAAGTCTGGACTTCAGGAACTGAAGCCAATTCTTTCTGGAAGAAAATCGACAGGGCCGAAATTTGAACCTTAATGGACCCTAATTTGAGGCCCATAGACAATCCTGTTTGCAGGAAATGTAGGAATCGACCCAGTTGAAATTCCTCCGTCGGGGCCTTCCTGGCCTCACACCACGCAACATATTTTCTCCAAATGCGGTGATAATGTTGTGCAGTCACCTCCTTCCTGGCTTTTACCAGGGTAGAGATGACCTCTTCCGGAATGCCTTTTTCCCTTAGAATTCGGCGTTCAACCGCCATGCCGTCAAACGCAGCCGCGGTAAGTCTTGGAATAGACACGGTCCCTGCTGAAGCAGGTCCCGTCTTAGAGGTAGAAGCCATGGATCTTCCGTGAGCATCTCCTGAAGTTCCGGGTACCAAGTTCTTCTTGGCCAATCCGGAGCCACGAGTATCGTTCTTACTCCCCTTTGCCGTATAATTCTCAGTACTTATGGTATGAGAGGCAGAGGAGGAAACACATACACTGACTGGAACACCCACGGTGTTACCAGAGCGTCCACAGCTATTGCCTGAGGGTCTCTTGACCTGGCGCAATACCTGTCCAGTTTTTCGTTGAGGCGGGACGCCATCATATCCACCTTTGGTTTTTCCCAACGGTTCACAATCATGTGGAAGACTTCTGGATGAAGTCCCCACTCTCCCGGGTGTAGATCGTGTCTGCTGAGGAAGTCCGCTTCCCAGTTGTCCACTCCCGGAATGAACACTGCTGACAGTGCTATCACATGATCTTCCGCCCAGCGAAGAATCCTTGCAGCTTCTGCCATTGCCCTCCTGCTTCTTGTGCCGCCCTGTCTGTTTACGTGGGCGACTGCCGTGATGTTGTCCGACTGGATCAACACCGGCTGACCCTGAAGCAGGGGTTTTGCCAGGCTTAGAGCATTGTAAATCGCTCTTAGCTCCAGTATATTTATGTGAAGAGACATCTCCAGGCTTGACCACACTCCCTGGAAGTTTCTTCCCTGTGTGACCGCTCCCCAGCCTCTCAGACTGGCATCCGTGGTCACCAGGACCCAATCCTGTATGCCGAATCTGCGGCCCTCTAACAGATGAGCACTCTGCAACCACCACAGAAGAGACACCCTTGTCCGTGGAGACAAAGTTATCCGCTGATGCATCTGCAGATGCGATCCGGACCATTTGTCCAGCAGATCCCACTGAAAAGTTCGTGCGTGGAATCTGCCGAATGGAATCGCTTCGTAAGAAGCCACCATTTTTCCCAGGACTCTTGTGCATTGATGCACAGACACTTTTCCTGGTTTTAGGAGGTTCCTGACAAGTTCGGATAACTCCCTGGCTTTCTCCTCCGGAAGAAACACCTTTTTCTGAACCGTGTCCAGAATCATTCCCAGGAACAGCAGACGTGTCGTCGGGGTCAATTGAGATTTTGGAAAATTCAGAATCCACCCGTGCTGTTGCAGCACTACTTGGGTTAGTGCTACTACGTCCTCCAGCTGTTCTCTGGACCTTGCCCTTATCAGGAGATCGTCCAAGTAAGGGATAATTAATACGCCTTTTCTTCGCAGAAGAAACATCATTTCGGCCATTACCTTGGTAAAGACCCGAGGTGCCGTGGACAATCCAAACGGCAGCGTCTGAAACTGATAATGACAGTTTTGCACCACGAACCTGAGGTACCCTTGATGTGAAGGGCAAATTGGGACATGCAGGTAAGCATCCTTGATGTCCAGGGACACCATAAAGTCCCCTTCTTCCAGATTCGCTATCACTGCTCTGAGTGACTCCATCTTGAACTTGAATTTTTGTATGTACAGGTTCAAAGATTTCAGATTTAGAATAGGTCTTACCGAGCCGTCCGGCTTCGGTACCACAAATAGTGTGGAATAATACCCCTTTCCCCGTTGTAGGAGGGGTACCTTGACTATCACCTGCTGAGAATACAGCTTGTGAATGGCTTCCAATACCGTCGCCCTGTCTGAGGGAGACGTTGGCAGAGCAGACTTTAGGAACCGGCGAGGGGGAGACTTCTCGAATTCCAACCTGTAACCCTGAGATACTACCTGCAGGATCCAGGGGTCCACCTGTGAGTGAGCCCACTGTGCGCTGAAATTCTTGAGTCGACCCCCCACCGCCCCTGAGTCCGCTTGCAAAGCCCCAACGTTATGCTGAGGGCTTTGCAGAAGCCGGGGAGGGCTTCTGCTCCTGGGAGGGAGCTGCTTGGTGCACTCTCTTACCCTTTCCTTTGCCTCGGGGCAGATATGACTGTCCTTTTGCCCGCTTGTTCTTATAGGAATGAAAGGACTGCGGCTGAAAAGACGGTGTCTTTTTCTGTTGGGAGGGGACCTGAGGTAAAAAGGTGGATTTCCCGGCTGTTGCCGTGGCCACCAAATCCGATAGACCGACCCCAAATAATTCCTCCCCTTTATACGGCAATACTTCCATATGCCGTTTGGAATCCGCATCACCTGACCACTGTCGCGTCCATAAACTTCTTCTGGCAGATATGGACATCGCACTTACTCTCGATGCCAGAGTGCAAATATCCCTCTGAGCATCTCGCATATAAAGAAAAGCATCCTTTAATTGCTCTATAGTCAATAAAATACTGTCCCTATCCAGGGTATCAATATTTTCAGTCAGGGAATCCGACCAAACCACCCCAGCACTGCACATCCATGCTGAGGCGATGGCTGGTCGCAGTATAACACCAGTATGAGTGTATATACTTTTCAGGGTAGTTTCCAGCCTCCTATCAGCTGGATCCTTGAGGGCGGCCGTTTCAGGAGACGGTAACGCCACTTGTTTTGATAAGCGTGTGAGTGCCTTATCCACCCTAGGGGGTGTTTCCCAGCGCGCCCTAACCTCTGGCGGGAAAGGATATAATGCCAATAATAAGATTTTACTTACCGATAAATCTATTTCTCGTAGTCTGTAGTGGATGCTGGGGACTCCATCAGGACCATGGGGATTAGCGGCTCCGCAGGAGACAGGGCACAAAACTAAAGCTTTAGGATCAGGTGGTGTGTACTGGCTCCTCCCCCTATGACCCTCTTCCAAGCCTCAGTTAGGATACTGTGCCCGGACGAGCGTACACAATAAGGAAGGATATTGAATCCCGAGTAAGACTCATACCAGCCACACCAATCACACCGTATAACTTGTGATCTAAACCCAGTTAACAGTATGACAAACGTAGGAGCCTCTGAACAGACGGCTCACAACAAATAACAACCCGATTTTTTTTTTTTTTTGTAACAATAACTATGTACAAGTATTGCAGACAATCCGCACTTGGGATGGGCGCCCAGCATCCACTACGGACTACGAGAAATAGATTTATCGGTAAGTAAAATCTTATTTTCTCTGACGTCCTAAGTGGATGCTGGGGACTCCGTCAGGACCATGGGGATTATACCAAAGCTCCCAAACGGGCGGGAGAGTGCGGATGACTCTGCAGCACCGAATGAGAGAACTCCAGGTCCTCTTTAGCCAGGGTATCAAATTTGTAGAATTTTACAAACGTGTTCTCCCCCGACCACGTAGCTGCTCGGCAGAGTTGTAATGCCGAGACCCCTCGGGCAGCCGCCCAGGATGAGCCCACCTTCCTTGTGGAATGGGCCTTGACAGATTTAGGCTGTGGCAGGCCTGCCACAGAATGTGCAAGTTGAATTGTGCTACAAATCCAACGAGCAATCGTCTGCTTAGAAGCAGGAGCACCCAGCTTGTTGGGTGCATACAGTATAAACAGCGAGTCAGATTTTCTGACTCCAGCCGTCCTTGAAATGTATATTTTCAATGCCCTGACAACGTCCAGCAACTTGGAATCTTCCAAATCGCTAGTAGCCGCAGGCACCACAATAGGCTGGTTCAGGTGAAACGCTGACACCACCTTAGGCAGAAACTGAGGACGCGTCCGCAGTTCTGCCCTGTCCGAATGGAAAATCAGATATGGGCTCTTATACGATAAAGCCGCCAATTCTGATACTCTCCTGGCTGAAGCCAGGGCCAGTAGCATGGTTACTTTCCATATAAGATATTTCAAATCCACCGATTTGAGTGGCTCAAACCAATGGGATTTGAGAAAATCCAAAACTACATTCAGGTCCCACGGAGCCACTGGGGGCACAACCGGGGGCTGTATATGTAGTACTCCTTTTACAAAAGTCTGGACTTCAGGAACTGAAGCCAATTCTTTCTGGAAGAAAATCGACAGGGCCGAAATTTGAACCTTAATGGACCCCAATTTGAGGCCCATAGACAATCCTGTTTGCAGGAAATGTAGGAATCGACCCAGTTGAAATTCCTCCGTGGGGGCCTTCCTGGCCTCACACCACGCAACATATTTTCTCCAAATGCGGTGATAATGTTGTGCAGTCACCTCCTTCCTGGCTTTAACCAGTGTAGGAATGACCTCTTCTGGAATGCCTTTTTCCTTTAGAATTCGGCGTTCAACCGCCATGCCGTCAAACGCAGCCGCGGTAAGTCTTGGAATAGACACGGTCCCTGCTGAATCAGGTCCCGTCTTAGAGGTAGAGGCCACGGATTTTCCGTGAGCATCTCCTGAAGTTCCGGGTACCAAGTTCTTCTTGGCCAATCCGGAGCCACGAGTATCGTTCTTACTCCCCTTTGCCGTATAATTCTCAGTACTTTGGGTATGAGAGGCAGAGGAGGAAACACATACACTGACTGGTACACCCACGGTGTTACCAGAGCGTCCACAGCTATTGCCTGAGGGTCTCTTGACCTGGCGCAATACCTGTCCAGTTTTTTGTTGAGGCGAGACGCCATCATATCCACCTTTGGTTTTTCCCAACGCTTCACAATCATGTGGAAGACTTCTGGATGAAGTCCCCACTCTCCCGGGTGTAGATCGTGTCTGCTGAGGAAGTCTGCTTCCCAGTTGTCTACTCCCGGAATGAACACTGCTGACAGTGCTATCACATGATCTTCCGCCCAGCGAAGGATCCTTGCAGCTTCTGCCATTGCTCTCCTGCTTCTTGTGCCGCCCTGTCTGTTTACGTGGGCGACTGCCGTGATGTTGTCCGACTGGATCAACACCGGCTGACCCTGAAGCAGGGGTTTTGCCAGGCTTAGAGCATTGTAAATTGCTCTTAGCTCCAGTATATTTATATGAAGAGACATCTCCAGGCTTGACCATACTCCCTGGAAGTTTCTTCCCTGTGTGACCGCTCCCCAGCCTCTCAGACTGGCATCCGTGGTCACCAGGAACCAGTCCTGTATGCCGAATCTGCGGCCCTCTAACAGATGAGCACTCTGCAACCACCACAGAAGAGACACCCTTGTCCGTGGCGATAAGGTTATCCGCTGATGCATCTGCAGATGCGATCCGGACCATTTGTCCAGCAGATCCCACTGAAAAGTTAGTGCGTGGAATCTGCCGAATGGAATTGCTTCGTAAGAAGCCACCATCTTTCCCAGGACTCTTGTGCATTGATGCACAGACACTTTTCCTGGTTTTAGGAGGTTCCTGACAAGTTCGGATAACTCCTTGGCTTTCTCCTCCGGAAGAAACACCTTTTTCTGAACCGTGTCCAGAATCATTCCCAGGAACAGCAGACGTGTTGTCGGGGTCAACTGAGATTTTGGAAAATTCAGAATCCACCCGTGTTGTTGCAGCACTACTTGGGTTAGTGCTACTCCGTCCTCCAGCTGTTCTCTGGACCTTGCCCTTATCAGGAGATCGTCCAAGTAAGGGATAATTAATACGCCTCTTCTTCGCAGAAGAATCATCATTTCGGCCATTACCTTGGTAAAGACCCGAGGTGCCGTGGACAATCCAAACGGCAGCGTCTGAAACTGATAATGACAGTTTTGCACCACGAACCTGAGGTACCCTTGATGTGAAGGGCAAATTGGGACATGCAGGTAAGCATCCTTTATGTCCAGGGACACCATAAAGTCCCCTTCTTCCAGATTCGCTATCACTGCTCTGAGTGATTCCATCTTGAACTTGAATTTTTGTATGTACAGGTTCAAAGATTTCAGATTTAGAATAGGTCTTACCGAGCCGTCCGGCTTCGGTACCACAAATAGCGTGGAGTAATACCCCTTTCCCTGTTGTAGGAGGGGTACCTTGACTATCACCTGCTGAGAAAACAGCTTGTGAATGGCTTCCAATACCGTCGCCCTGTCTGAGGGAGACGTTGGCAAAGCAGACTTTAGGAACCGGCGAGGGGGAGACTTCTCGAATTCCAACCTGTAACCCTGAGATACTACCTGCAGGATCCAAGGGTCCACCTGTGAGCAAGCCCACTGTGCGCTGAAATTCCTGAGTCGACCCCCCACCGCTCCTGAGTCCGCTTGTACAGCCCCAGCGTCATGCTGAGGGCTTTGCAGAACCCTGGGAGGGCTTCTGTTCCTGGGCAGGGGCTGCTTGCTGCCCTCTCTTACCCCTTCCTCTGCCCCGGGGCAGATATGACTGTCCTTTTGCCCTCTTGTTCTTATAGGACCGAAAGGACTGCGGCTGAAAAGACGGTGTCTTTTTCTGTTGGGAGGGGGTCTGAGGTAAAAAGGTGGATTTTCCGGCAGTTGCCGTGGCCACCAGATCCGATAGACCTACGCCAAATAATTCTTCCCCTTTATACGGCAATACTTCCATATGTCGTTTGGAATCCGCATCACCTGACCACTGTCGCGTCCATAAACTTCTTCTGGCAGATATGGACATCGCACTTACTCTCGATGCCAGAGTGCAAATATCCCTCTGAGCATCTCGCATATAAAGAAAAGCATCCTTTAATTGCTCTATAGTCAATAAAATACTGTCCCTATCCAGGGTATCAATATTTTCAGTCAGGGAATCCGACCAGACCACCCCAGCACTGCACATCCAGGCTGAGGCGATGGCTGGTCGCAGTATAACACCAGTATGTGTGTATATACTCTTTAGGGTAGTTTCCAGCCTCCTATCAGCTGGATCCTTGAGGGCGGCCGTATCAGGAGACGGTAACGCCACTTGTTTTGATAAGCGTGTGAGCGCCTTATCCACCCTAGGGGGTGTTTCCCAGCGCGCCCTAACCTCTGGCGGGAAAGGGTATAATGCCAATAACTTTTTTGAAATTAGCACTTTTCTATCTGGGTTAACCCACGCTTCATCACATACATCATTCAATTCCTCTGATTCAGGAAAAACTACAGGTAGTTGTGGCCGGAGAGCCCCAGCCACGAGGCAAATGGCCGCCTGCGGCACTGAAGGGGTTAACCCCTAGTGCCCGGCGCCATTTTAAAAGAACAAAGGGCGCTTGGCGCCAGATTTTAAATGTGTTGGGCGCTTGGCGCCATATTTGAAAAATGTATTGTGGGCGCTAGGCGCCGTGTTTTATTAATGCAACACATGTATTTTTAAACTGTGCCGTGGTCCCGGACCCCTCCGGAGACCACGGCAGGGAGGACAGCCCCCCGGCGCGCTCAGCAGAGTGTGCACGCCGGGGGAGAGGGCAGCCGCCGACCGCCGGAGTCCGGGAGCTCCGCTCCCGGCAGCGGTCGATGCAGCCCCGGGCGCACTGGAGTGTGCGCGCCGGGGAGAAGGGTGAGCGCTGCGGCTGGGAGCTCGGCTCCCGCTGCAGTGCTCTCTGTGAGAGCCGCCGCTGGGGGCCGGGAGCTCTGCTCCCAGCGCCTCAGCCCAGCACGGGTGGCCAGCCGCAGCAGCCGGAACGGACGTCCCGGGCTGCTAGCCGGCGAGGGGGGTGCGCTGCAGCCCGGCTCCCCGCCGGACGCTGCAGCGAGGCTACCAGTCAGGCGCCGCGCATGGGGGACCGGGCTAGCCGGCTCCCTAGCGGCGTGGGTGAATTAGGCGGGCGAGCAGGCTGATGAACGCTGGGGTCCGGGAGCTACGCTCCCGGCGCCCCAGCGCCCCAACAAAGCCAGAGTCACGGCGGCCGGGACAAGTGTCCCGGGCCGCCGGGCTTATGTACAGGGGGGTGCGCCGCTGCGTGCGGCGAGGCCACTGGTTAGTGCCACACTGGGGGGACAGGGAGAGCCAGCTCCCTGGAACCCCAGAGGCAGGAAGGCAGGCTGGAGGATGGGGGAAGCCAGCCCCATACCTCCAGCACTGAGAGGGAGAGCCCTAGCAGCCAGGCTGCAGGGCTAGGGAAGGCACTGCAGTGCCTGAGTATGTAGAGTCTATGCAAGGCACAGGCTCAGTGTATATTTAGAGGGAAATGTACAGTGTGATTTAAAATGTAATGTATTTAAAGAGAAAGTGCACTTACTTGATTGTGTGTCCCAGGAGGGGGGAATCCATAGCTGTGCAGGCTGATGGATTCTCCCAGACCTTTTCCCCAAAAACGGAATGTTTTCCCATCCAGCCTCACAGTTCCAAGAGGTACAGGGAGAAAGAGAAGCAGCTTAGCTATGAAACAAGCTGAGTGGTTTCTTGGAGCTCCATGGAGATCAGCCGTAGTGCCAAGAAACCTGGACCGGGGAGCCAGGCTGCCCAGCTCTGGAGCCCAAATCCAGGCTGCAGGCAGTGAGAGGGGTCCCGGGCAGGTTTCTGGAAGTCAGTTTAGGAGGGAAAACCTCCCCCCAGCCAGACTGAACGGCACCGTGGGAGTACCCTGCTCTCCCAGATGGGAGAGACAAAGGAGACCGACCACTCCCCACTGTCCATAGGGAACAATGTTAGGTGTGCATGAGACCAGAGCATGCACAGCTCATGGGTAAACATTGATTGGTTGTGCACCACAGGGCGGGCTTACCCCCTGTGGTAAGGGGTCTTGGAGAGGGATAAAAGGAGGGCAGTTGGCCCATAGGAGTGTGTAGTTGTAACATCTTCTTCTGCTGAAAACATCTTGATTGTATGCTGTTGCCCCTAGCAATAGGGAGGAGCCTTTTTAAAGGTTATTTGAGCAATAAACATCTTTGCCTCAAGAAGACTGCTTCATCTTGTGACCAACAGGGTTAGGCCAAACCTAGCCCCGTTCTCCGGCTGTCCAGGGAAGCACCTGACGTCTCCAAGCTCCGCCTTCCGCCAGCTACAGGTAGAGGCCTAGCAAGTGGCTAGTGGGGATTCGTCGACACCACACAGGTGTGGTAAAGCAGTGCGTCGGCACATACAGAGCAGAACCGTGGTTCCAAACGCCACGGCAGGTTAGGAGTTTGGTGGTGGCAGCAAGAACCCGCCCACAGCGCAGTGGGTGGAGTCAGTAACAGGCGGTTACTGGCGGTAAGCGGGAATCCCCTATGTGGTCAGGCCTCGTGCGGCTTGACCTTCCAATCTGTGCGCAGTCGACGGGACGCGGCAAGCGGTGAGTGCTTCCGTACGGTATCGTCCTGTCACAGAAATTGGTGGCAGCGGTGGGATATTCCCAGGCGGCTTTTCATCACCCGATTGGAGAAGCCGAGTTACTCAGGAGAGGAGTAACTGCAGCGCAGGAGAACGCACAAGATGGCGGAATTCAGCGGAATGTCCAAGGAGGATCTGGAGATCGTATGCCAGGGGAAGGGTGTGGATATCCCTTCCAACGCGTCCAGAAGCGTCATGAAGGCGGCGCTCAGGAGCGTGGAGGAGTCTCATCGGGCGGAGGTGGAAAGCACTGACGGCGTCAGCATCGCAGAGGACGGCCCAACAGTGGACCTTCTTAAGGAACCGGTGAGAACCACAAGCCCCTCCCTCTCTCACAGCAGCAATGTTTCCCAGCAATCCCTAGGAGGGCCAGGATCCCAACGTCCCAGGGGGGGCAGTACGGATAGCCTAGCAGATCGGCTAGCGGAATTGGGGGAAAGGGCAACGGAGCAAGAGCGCTTGATCATCATCCAGATGTGGCGTGATGAGTGGGCACCACAGGCTGTGGTACCCCGGGAGCCGTTGTCAGCTGTTGTACACAGATCGGGACGCATTCAGTTTGCCAAGTTTGCAGACAGTGACGGGGACATTGATGGACATTTGCAAGTCTTTGAAAGGACTTGTAAACTACACGATCTACCCAAGTCAGAGTGGGTGAGACACCTTGTGCCCACTCTGCATGGAGAGGCCTTGGAGGCCTATCGAGGAGTGGCGACGGAGGACTGTGGGAACTACGACGAAGTCGAGAAGGCCCTCCTCCAGCGATTCTTCATCACTCCCGAGTCTTACAGGAAGAAATTCAGAGACTTGCCTAAGAATCCTAGCAGCACCCATGAGCAGTTCGCCACCCAGCTGTGGCAGTACGTGGTGAAGTGGGTGAAGGATTCGGAAGCCACTACATGGGACGCACTGATCGACCTGATCTGCAGGGAGCAGTTCTACCGCAGGTGCGCCCAAGAAGTGAAGGAGTGGGTGCTAGATCGGGAGCCACCCAGCTTAAAAATGGCTGCCCAATTAGCCGACAAATATGTGGCAATTCGGCCACGGGGGCAGAAGCGCCCCGCCAGCAGCCAGCTCCAACAGACTGTACCACCAAGGGGACCCCCCTCTTCAGCTCATCACCCCCAAAGACAAGCATCGTCCAACCCGGGTGCTCTTGGCCAGCAACCGCACCGCAGCGTCCCTGCAACTGATCAGAGATCATCGGTGCCACGACTGGAGAAGAAGTGCTACGGCTGTGGGAAAATCGGACATCTGAGGATGAACTGTCCTGCATCCCAAGCACCCCAGACTCGTGCCCCAAATCCGAGTGCTGGAGCCCGGATCGCTTGTTTGACTAGAGGAGATGAGCCTACAGAGACTGTTCCCCCTCCAGTCAGTCCGATGGAGTGTGGCGAGAGACAGGTGCACTCTGCGGAGAGAGTCACCTGCATGGCCAAACAGCCCCTACACAACATGTGGAGGCACCTGCAGCCAGTCCACGTGGGACCCCTGCAGGGAGAAGGCCTAAGAGACTCTGGGGCCTCAATCACTGTGGTGAGCCCCCACCTTATAGATCCTGCTGCAGTATTGCAGGGTCGCACTGCCACGATCACCCTGGCAGAAGGAACAGAAAAAGCGGTTCCCATGGCAAGAGTCTACCTGGACTGGGGAGCTGGACCAGAGTTGCGAGAAGTTGCCGTCATGGATGGTCTCCCAACTGATGTGGTCCTAGGAAATGATCTGGGTGGTGGGATCGTCACTATGTTTGTTGGCGCCATTCCCCGGAGTCAAGTTCCAAAACCACCGTTGACATCAGCTACTCCAGCACAGCCCAGCCCAGAGGAAAAGACTACAGCTGCTAGACAACTGCCAGCACAGCCAACCACAGCATCAACCAGCCCAGAGGAAAAGATCACAGCGGCTAGATCAGTACATCGACCCCGCATGCCTTTTGCCTCTGGTATGCCTACGTCCCCTAGCAACGCAGAGGATGTCGGTTCCAGCTCGTGTGATCCTGTGGGGGTGCCCAATGATGCTCCTGACCCAAGTGGTTTGCCAACTCCGGCGGTGAGTATGAGAAACCACACTGATTTTTCCATGACTGACCCCTACCAGACTGACCCTAGTAGTCCCCACCTAGATCCCCCTGTAGAGTGTCCCAATTTAGGAGAGATTGAGGGCCACAGGCAGGAGTTTAGGGAGGCTCAACTCTCTGACCCATCCCCAAAAGGCATGAGGCGCCACTCTGGCAGCGGCCTTGACAGGGTTGGGGCAGGAAGTTTGACCTGGCGGGAAGGGTTAAGGTACAGGGTAGCCAGGAAAATGGGAGGGGATAGACCAGATAGGGAATGTGTCCAACTGGTCCCCTCAGGGAACGTTCCTGCGCAACCGGTGTCGGTTGCCAGCTAAACCCTTTTGGACAGCAACCCGGAGACAGACCATACCCTGAAGTGCCTGACACAGAGCTTACCCTGGTCTGGAATGTCGGATGAAGCCCAGACCAAATGTAAGGCTGGTGCCATGCATTGGCAGCCGGGGCACTCCAGCGGTTGTGTTGTCTCTGGGCCTCTGCCCATAGGAGAAACCTTGCAGCTAGTTGCTGTGGACATAGCAGGTCCCCTGCCTGTGCGCAGTAGATCGGGGAAGACACGCAGCCTCCCTGTAGTGGATGCCACACAGGATCCAGAGGCTGGTGGTCTGGCCGCCATCACTGTGGCACAGGTAGCGGACGAGGAGGAAGGAGTAGGCCTAGGTGACAGGGTAGGTTTCCCGAGTCATAGGTCGACAGAGGAGGATTGGAGGGCAGGTCTGACAGTTAGGGCAGACAGTTGCCAGATAGGTATGACGGAGGTGCAGTGCCTGGGGCACCATGTGGGAGGAGACAGGGGTAGGCCCAACCCAGAGGGGGTGGAGGCAACCAGAGGCTGTCCCCGACCCACATCACCCAGACCGGTACTGACCTTAGAACCTGTAAGGCCCTACGGACATGTTGTCATTGACTTTAGTCCTGTAGTGAACCCCTTGACAGGGATGGCTAGGAAGGGCATTCCCAAGTCAGTGGACTTTGCACCCGCTTGCGAGTTGGCATTCCAGTCATTGAAAGAGGCTCGGGTACCCGCTCCAGTGCTGATGGCGCACATTCTTGACCAGAACTGTGTGTTACAAACTATTGCGCCACTGCACGGACTGGGAGCAGTACCGAGCCAGAAAGAGCCATATGGGCAGGAGCACCCTGTGGCCTGTTTGAGCAGAAAACTGCTATTGTGGGAGGTGGGGTATGCCACAGTTGGGACACCGTGGGTGGCACTTGTTTGTAACCGGCCCCCCACCGTGGTGACTTACCACCTACCTGTTAGGTGGCTGCAACCGACCTTGGGGGAATTGGACAGACTTTTGTGGTGGAGCCTTGAACTTGGACTTCAGGTGGACTATTTGAACATTGTGCACCCACGAAGAGAGGCCCACTACACTATGGATGAACTGTCTAGGCCAGAGCCTACACCCCCCAGGTAGCGTCCCCTTCACCCCAACGGACTGCGGGACCAGGACCCAAATCGTTGGGACATGGGTCCCTGGTTGACCCGCTTGAATGGGGGGGGAGGAGTGTGGCCGGAGAGCCCCAGCCACGAGGCAAATGGCCGCCTGCGGAACTGAAGGGGTTAACCCCTAGTGCCCGGCGCCATTTTAAAAGAACAAAGGGCGCTTGGCGCCAGATTTTAAATGTGTTGGGCGCTTGGCGCCATATTTGAAAAATGTATTGTGGGCGCTAGGCGCCGTGTTTTATTAATGCAACACATGTATTTTTAAACTGTGCCGTGGTCCCGGACCCCTCCGGAGACCACGGCAGGGAGGACAGCCCCCCGGCGCGCTCAGCAGAGTGTGCACGCCGGGGGAGAGGGCAGCCGCCGACCGCCGGAGTCCGGGAGCTCCGCTCCCGGCAGCGGTCGATGCAGCCCCGGGCGCACTGGAGTGTGCGCGCCGGGGAGAAGGGTGAGCGCTGCGGCTGGGAGCTCGGCTCCCGCTGCAGTGCTCTCTGTGAGAGCCGCCGCTGGGGGCCGGGAGCTCTGCTCCCAGCGCCTCAGCCCAGCACGGGTGGCCAGCCGCAGCAGCCGGGACGGACGTCCCGGGCTGCTAGCCGGCGAGGGGGGTGCGCTGCAGCCCGGCTCCCCGCCGGACGCTGCAGCGAGGCTACCAGTCAGGCGCCGCGCATGGGGGACCGGGCTAGCCGGCTCCCTAGCGGCGTGGGTGAATTAGGCGGGCGAGCAGGCTGATGAACGCTGGGGTCCGGGAGCTACGCTCCCGGCGCCCCAGCGCCACAACAAAGCCAGAGTCACGGCGGCCGGGACAAGTGTCCCGGGCCGCCGGGCTTAGGTACAGGGGGGTGCGCCGCTGCGTGCGGCGAGGCCACTGGTTAGTGCCACACTGGGGGGACAGGGAGAGCCAGCTCCCTGGAACCCCAGAGGCAGGAAGGCAGGCTGGAGGATGGGGGAAGCCAGCCCCATACCTCCAGCACTGAGAGGGAGAGCCCTAGCAGCCAGGCTGCAGGGCTAGGGAAGGCACTGCAGTGCCTGAGTATGTAGAGTCTGTGCAAGGCACAGGCTCAGTGTATATTTAGAGGGAAATGTACAGTGTGATTTAAAATGTAATGTATTTAAAGAGAAAGTGCACTTACTTGATTGTGTGTCCCAGGAGGGGGGAATCCATAGCTGTGCAGGCTGATGGATTCTCCCAGACCTTTTCCCCAAAAACGGAATGCTTTCCCATCCAGCCTCACAGTTCCAAGAGGTACAGGGAGAAAGAGAAGCAGCTTAGCTATGAAACAAGCTGAGTGGTTTCTTGGAGCTCCATGGAGATCAGCCGTAGTGCCAAGAAACCAGGACCGGGGAGCCAGGCTGCCCAGCTCTGGAGCCCAAATCCAGGCTGCAGGCAGTGAGAGGGGTCCCGGGCAGGTTTCTGGAAGTCAGTTTAGGAGGGAAAACCTCCCCCCAGCCAGACTGAACGGCACCGTGGGAGTACCCTGCTCTCCCAGATGGGAGAGACAAAGGAGACCGACCACTCCCCACTGTCCATAGGGAACAATGTTAGGTGTGCATGAGACCAGAGCATGCACAGCTCATGGGTAAACATTGATTGGTTGTGCACCACAGGGCGGGCTTACCCCCTGTGGTAAGGGGTCTTGGAGAGGGATAAAAGGAGGGCAGTTGGCCCATAGGAGTGTGTAGTTGTAACATCTTCTTCTGCTGAAAACATCTTGATTGTATGCTGTTGCCCCTAGCAATAGGGAGGAGCCTTTTTAAAGGTTATTTGAGCAATAAACATCTTTGCCTCAAGAAGACTGCTTCATCTTGTGACCAACAGGGTTAGGCCAAACCTAGCCCCGTTCTCCGGCTGTCCAGGGAAGCACCTGACGTCTCCAAGCTCCGCCTTCCGCCAGCTACCGGTAGAGGCCTAGCAAGTGGCTAGTGGGGATTCGTCGACACCACACAGGTGTGGTAAAGCAGTGCGTCGGCACATACAGAGCAGAACCGTGGTTCCAAACGCCACGGCAGGTTAGGAGTTTGGTGGTGGCAGCAAGAACCCGCCCACAGCGCAGTGGGTGGAGTCAGTAACAGGCGGTTACTGGCGGTAAGCGGGAATCCCCTATGTGGTCAGGCCTCGTGCGGCTTGACCTTCCAATCTGTGCGCAGTCGACGGGACGCGGCAAGCGGCGAGTGCTTTCGTACGGTATCGTCCTGTCACAGTAGTTTTTTCACCCCCCACATAATACCCCTTTTTGTGGTACTTGCAGTATCAGAGATATGCAAAGCCTCCTTCATTGCCGTGATCATATAATGTGTGGCTCTACTTGAAAATACGTTTGTTTCTTCACCGTCGACACTAGATTCAGTGTCCGTGTCTGGGTCTGTGTCGACCGACTGAGGTAAAGGGCGTTTTACAGCCCCTGACGGTGTCTGAGACGCCTGGGCAGGTACTAACTGGTTTTCCGGCCGTCTCATGTCGTCAACTGATTTTTGTAATGTGCTGACATTATCACGTAATTCCATAAACAAAGCCATCCATTCCGGTGTCGACTCCCTGGGGGGTGACATCACCATTACCGGCAATTGCTCTGCCTCCACACCAACATCGTCCTCATACATGTCGACACACACGTACCGACACACAGCAGACACACAGGGAATGCTCTTATCGAAGACAGGACCCCACTAGCCCTTTGGGGAGACAGAGGGAGAGTTTGCCAGCACACACCCAAGCGCTATAATATATATGGGAACAACCTTATATAAGTGTTGTATCCTTATAGCAGCTTAAATATATAAAATATCGCCATAAAAAGTGCCCCCCCTCTCTGTTTTACCCTGTTTCTGTAGTGCAGTGCAGGGGAGAGTCCTGGGAGCCTTCCTCACAGCGGAGCTGAGCAGGAAAATGGCGCTGTGTGCTGAGGAGAATAAGCCCCGCCCCCTATTCCGGCGGGCTTTTCTCCCGTAGTTTGTAATATCTGGCAGGGGTTAAATACATCCATATAGCCTCAAGGGCTATATGTGATGTATTTTTTAGCCATAAAAGGTATTTACATTGCTGCCCAGGGCGCCCCCAGCAGCGCCCTGCACCCTCCGTGACCGTTGGTGAGAAGTGTGTGACAAACAATGGCGCACAGCTGCAGTGCTGTGCGCTACCTTCAAGAAGACTGAAGAGCCTTCTGCCGCCGGTTTCTGGACCTTCAATCTTCAGCATCTGCAAGGGGGGTCGGCGGCGCGGCTCCGGGACGAACCCCAGGGTGAGACCTGTGTTCCGACTCCCTCTGGAGCTAATGGTGTCCAGTAGCCTAAGAAGCCAATCCATCCTGCACGCAGGTGAGTTGAACTTCTCTCCCCTAAGTCCCTCGATGCAGTGAGCCTGTTGCCAGCAGGACTCACTGAAAATAATAAACCTAAAAACTTTTTCTAAGCAGCTCCTTAAGAGAGCCACCTAGATTGCACCCTGCTCGGACGGGCACAAAAACCTAACTGAGGCTTGGAGGAGGGTCATAGGGGGAGGAGCCAGTACACACCACCTGATCCTAAAGCTTTAGTTTTGTGCCCTGTCTCCTGCGGAGCCGCTAATCCCCATGGTCCTGACGGAGTCCCCAGCATCCACTTAGGACGTCAGAGAAAACTTCTTTGAAATTAGCAGTTTTCTATCGGGGTTAACCCACGCTTCATCACACACTTCATTCAATTCCTCTGATTCAGGAAAAACTACAGGTAGTTTTTTCAGACCCCACATAATACCCCTTTTTGTGGTACTTGCAGTATCAGAGATATGCAAAGCCTCCTTCATTGCCGTGATCATATAACGTGTGGCCCTACTGGAAAATACGTTTGTTTCTTCACCGTCGACACTAGATTCGGTGTCCGTGTCTGGGTCTGTGTCGACCGACTGAGGTAAAGGGCGTTTTACAGCCCCTGACGGTGTCTGAGACGCCTGGACAGGTACTAACTGGTTTGCCGGCCGTCTCATGTCGTCAACTGATTTTTGTAACGTGCTGACATTATCACGTAATTCCATAAACAAAGCCATCCATTCCGGTGTCGACTCCCTAGGGGGTGACATCACCATTACCGGCAATTGCTCCGCCTCCACACCAACATCGTCCTCATACATGTCGACACACACGTACCGACACACAGCAGACACACAGGGAATGCTCTTATCGAAGACAGGACCCCACTAGCCCTTTGGGGAGACAGAGGGAGAGTTTGCCAGCACACACCCAAGCGCTATAAATATATAGGAACAACCCTACAGAAGTGTTGTTTCCTTTATAGCAGCTTAATATATCAATATCGCCAAAAAAGTGCCCCCCCTCTCTGTTTTTTTACCCTGTTTCTGTAGTGCAGTGCAGGGGAGAGTCCTGGGAGCCTTCCTCGCAGCGGAGCTGTGCAGGAAAATGGCGCTGTGTGCTGAGGAGATAGGCCCCGCCCCCTATTTCGGCGGGCTCTTCTCCCGGTGTTTGTGAGACCTGGCAGGGGTTAAATACATCCATATAGCCCCAGGGGATATATGTGATGTATTTTTAGCCAGAACAAGGTATTATCATTGCTGCCCAGGGCGCCCCCCCCCCAGCGCCCTGCACCCTCAGTGACCGCTGGTGTGAAGTGTGCTGACAACAATGGCGCACAGCTGCAGTGCTGTGCGCTACCTCATGAAGACTGAAAAGTCTTCTGCCGCCGGTTTCTGGACCTCTTCACTTTTCGGCATCTGCAAGGGGGTCGGCGGTGCGGCTCCGGGACCGGACTCCATGGCTGGGCCTGTGTTCGATCCCTCTGGAGCTAATGGTGTCCAGTAGCCTAAGAAGCCAATCCATCCTGCACGCAGGTGAGTTCACTTCTTCTCCCCTAAGTCCCTCGTTGCAGTGAGCCTGTTGCCAGCAGGACTCACTGAAAATAAAAAACCTAATAACTTTTTCTAAGCAGCTCTTTAGGAGAGCCACCTAGATTGCACCCTGCTCGGACGGGCACAAAAACCTAACTGAGGCTTGGAGGAGGGTCATAGGGGGAGGAGCCAGTGCACAACACCTAGTCCTAAAGCTTTTATTTTTGTGCCCTGTCTCCTGCGGAGCCGCTAATCCCCATGGTCCTGACGGAGTCCCAGCATCCACTAGGACGTCAGAGAAATGGGTGTTGCTGGCGCTGGGGAGGAAATTGACAAGGAGGATTCTGATGGTGAGGTGGTTTGTTTAAGTCAGGCACCCGGGGAGACACCTGTTGTTCGTGGGAGGAATATGGCCATTGACATGCCTGGTCAAAATACCAAAAAAATCAGCTCTTCGGTGTGGAAGTATTTCAACAGAAATGCGGACAACAGGTGTCAAGCCGTGTGTTGCCTTTGTCAAGCTGTAATAAGTAGGGGTAAGGACGTTAACCACCTCGGAACATCCTCCCTTATACGTCACCTGCAGCGCATTCATCATAAGTCAGTGACAAGTTCAAAAACTTTGGGCGACAGCGGAAGCAGTCCACTGACCAGTAAATCCCTTCCTCTTGTAACCAAGCTCACGCAAACCACCCCACCAACTCCCTCAGTGTCAATTTCCTCCTTCCCCAGGAATGCCAATAGTCCTGAAGGCCATGTCACTGGCAATTCTGACGAGTCCTCTCCTGCCTGGGATTCCTCCGATGCATCCTTGAGTGTAACGCCTACTGCTGCTGGCGCTGCTGTTGTTGCTGCTGGGAGTCGATGGTCATCCCAGAGGGGAAGTCGTAAGACCACTTTTACTACTTCCACCAAGCAATTGACTGTCCAACAGTCCTTTGCGAGGAAGATGAAATATCACAGCAGTCATCCTGCTGCAAAGCGGATAACTGAGGCCTTGGCATCCTGGGCGGTGAGAAACGTGGTTCCGGTATCCATCATTACTGCAGAGCCAACTATAGACTTGTTTGAGGTACTGTGTCCCCGGTACCAAATACCATCTAGGTTCCATTTCTCTAGGCAGGCGATACCGAAAATGTACACAGACCTCAGAAAAAGACTCACCAGTGTCCTAAAAAATGCAGTTGTACCCAATGTCCACTTAACCACGGACATGTGGACAAGTGGAGCAGGGCAGACTCAGGACTATATGACTGTGACAGCCCACTGGGTAGATGTATTGACTCCCGCCGCAAGAACAGCAGCGGCGGCACCAGAAGCAGCATCTCGCAAACGCCAACTCTTTCCTAGGCAGGCTACGCTTTGTATCACCGCTTTCCAGAATACGCACACAGCTGAAAACCTCTTACGGCAACTGAGGAAGATCATCGCAGAATGACTTACCCCAATTGGACTCTCCTGTGGATTTGTGGCATCGGACAACGCCAGCAATATTGTGTGTGCATTAAATCTGGGCAAATTCCAGCACGTCCCATGTTTTGCACATACCTTGAATTTGGTGGTGCAGAATTATTTAAAAAACGACAGGGGCGTGCAAGAGATGCTGTCGGTGGCCAGAAGAATTGCGGGACACTTTCGGCGTACAGGCACCACGTACAGAAGACTGGAGCAACCTCAAAAACGCCTGAACCTGCCCTGCCATCATCTGAAGCAAGAAGTGGTAACGAGGTGGAATTCAACCCTCTATATGCTTCAGAGGTTGGAGGAGCAGCAAAAGGCCATTCAAGCCTATACAACTGACCACGATATAGGAGGTGGAATGCACCTGTCTCAAGCGCAGTGGAGAATGATTTCAACGTTGTGCAAGGTTCTGCAACCTTTTGAACTTGCCACACGTGAAGTCAGTTCAGACACTGCCAGCCTGAGTCAGGTCATTCCCCTCATCAGGCTTTTGCAGAAGAAGCTGGAGACATTGAAGGAGGAGCTAACACAGAGCGATTCCGCTAGGCATGTGGGACTTGTGGATGGAGCCCTTAATTCGCTTAACAAGGATTCACGGGTGGTCAATCTGTTGAAATCAGAGCACTACATTTTGGCCACCGTGCTCGATCCTAGATTTAAAACCTACGTTGTATCTCTCTTTCCGGCAGACACAAGTCTGCAGGGGTTCAAAGAACTGCTGGTGAGAAAATTGTCAAGTCAAGCGGAATGCGACCTGTCAACATCTCCTCCTTCACATTCTCCCGCAACTGGGGGTGCGAGGAAAAGGCTCAGAATTCCGAGCCCACCCGCTAGCGGTGATGCAGGGCAGTCTGGAGCGACTGCTGATGCTGACATCTGGTCCGGACTGAAGGACCTGCCAACGATTACGGACATGTCGTCTACTGTCACTGCATATGATTCTCTCACCATTGAAAGAATGGTGGAGGATTATATGAGTGACCGCATCCAAGTAGGCACGTCAGACAGTCCGTACGTATACTGGCAGGAAAAAGAGGCAATTTGGAGGCCCTTGCACAAACTGGCATTATTCTACCTAAGTTGCCCTCCCACAAGTGTGTACTCCGAAAGAGTGTTTAGTGCCGCCGCTCACCTTGTCAGCAATCGGCGTACGAGGTTACTTCCAGAAAATGTGGAGAAGATGATGTTCATTAAAATGAATTATAATCAATTCCTCCGTGGAGACATTCACCAGCAGCAATTGCCTCCACAAAGTACACAGGGAGCTGTGATGGTGGATTCCAGTGGGGACGAATTGATAATCTGTGAGGAGGGGGATGTACACGGTGATGAATCGGAGGATGATGATGAGGTGGACATCTTGCCTCTGTAGAGCCAGTTTGTGCAAGGAGAGATTAATTGCTTCTTTTTTGGTGGGGGTCCAAACCAACCCGTCATTTCAGTCACAGTCGTGTGGCAGACCCTGTCACTGAAATGATGGGTTGGTTAAAGTGTGCATGTCCTGTTTATACAACATAAGGGTGGGTGGGAGGGCCCAAGGACAATTCCATCTTGCACCTCTTTTTTCTTTCATTTTTCTTTGCGTCATGTGCTGTTTGGGGAGTGTTTTTTGGAAGGGCCATCCTGCGTGACACTGCAGTGCCACTCCTAGATGGGCCAGGTGTTTGTGTCGGCCACTAGGGTCGCTTATCTTAGTCACACAGCTACCTCATTGCGCCTCTTTTTTTTCTTCTTTGCGTCATGTGCTGTTTGGGGAGTATTTTTTGGAAGGGCCATCCTGCGTGACACTGCAGTGCCACTCCTAGATGGGCCAGGTGTTTGTGTCGGCCACTAGGGTCACTTATCTTAGTCACACAGCTACCTCATTGCGCCTCTTTTTTTTCTTCTTTGCGTCATGTGCTGTTTGGGGAGTATTTTTTGGAAGGGCCATCCGGCCTGACACTGCAGTGCCACTCCTAGATGGGCCAGGTGTTTGTGTCGGCCACTAGGGTCGCTTAGCTTACTCACACAGCTACCTCATTGCGCCTCTTTTTTTCTTTGCGTCATGTGCTGTTTGGGGGGTGTTTTTTGGAAGGGCCATCCTGCGTGACACTGCAGTGCCACTCCTAGATGGGCCAGGTGTTTGTGTCGGCCACTTGGGTCGCTGAGCTTAGTCATCCAGCGACCTCGGTGCAAATTTTAGGACTAAAAATAATATTGTGAGGTGTGAGGTGTTCAGAATAGACTGAAAATGAGTGGAAATTATGGTTATTGAGGTTAATAATACTTTGGGATCAAAATGACCCCCAAATTCTATGATTTAAGCTGTTTTTTAGGGTTTTTTGAAAATAACACCCGAATCCGACAAAAAAAATTCGGTGAGGTTTTGCCAAAACGCGTTCGAACCCAAAACACGGCCACGGAACCGAACCCAAAACCAAAACACAAAACCCGAAAAATTTCCGGTGCACATCTCTACTATTAAGTTAATGGAAGCCTTGGACAACAAAATTGCATTCATGTTCTCCTCCCACTCCCTCCCCAGTCCCAAACACAATTTTTTTTCCCTATAAAAATCTCCTATATAATAGCCCAGATCTGTGACTTTGTGCTTCATTTGCTAACGCTGGGCGGAGTCACAACACTGGGCGGAGTTAGTCAAATGAGTCACAGATCTGGGCAAATCTATAGACTAGGAGCAGAAGCAGATGGTATGGGCATGTCACAGGCAGGGGTGCATACCTCCCAGCTTTCTTCAGGCAGAAGGAGGGACACACGCACTGTGAAAAGGGGGCATGACCAACGAAAATGGGCGTGGCTTCGCGGGGGCACCCACAATCGTGAGCCACGCCCCCATTTTTGTCAGTGAGGGGGCATGCCCAGCGTTCTGTGAGCTGCTGGCATGCCCCCAGGGGTGGATTATGAGTCCGGGGGGCCCAGGGCACTTGAGACAGGGGGGCCTATCTCATTGCTGTGGGTTTGTGGGCGTGGCCTAATCGCTGACACGTGGCCACGCCCTCTTATGCAAATTCCGGGAATTGTTGTTTTTTATGGGATTTTGGCCCCTCAGCTAGGGGTAAGGTAAATCCAGAGGGGGTGGTCGCTCCCCCCTACACACCCGCACAGGCAGAAGAAAGCAGGGAGGCCTCCCTGCAACACCACAGACCTGCCAACACGCAGCAGCGTGTGCTGACTGTAGCACAATGCTGCTGCTGGCAGGACGGGGGAGCTTCAGAGCTGGGACAGAGCTACTCCAGCTGGGGGGCCCCCTAAAACTGTGAGGCCCGGGGTACGTACCCCCTGGGCCCCCCCTTAATCCGGCTCTGCTGCTGGACCCCCCCCCCTTAATCCGTACCCCCTGATGCCCCCTCTCCCTCTGTCTCCACTAAATAGTCTATTCACCGCTTCTCTGCTAAGCAGAACAGCGAGTACAGGAGCTTCCCAACTGCCCCCCCCCCCCCCAACACCGCAGGACACTGCGGCCCGCTGGTGGGAAAGCAGGACAGACCCCCAAAAATGGGACTGTCCCGCGAAAATCGGGACAGTTGGGAGGTATGGGGGTGTGTGAGGGGGTATGCCGTACAGACAGACGGGCACCGGCTCACTGTGTGCTTGACCCCCCACATCAGCATACTCAGCAGGGGCTCTCTGGCGTGGAGGAGCGTCACTTTCTGGCACACTCCACGCTTCTTAGCTGCAGTTTTGTGGGGCACCTGCCGCTGTGCAGGTTCCGTACTGCCTCTGTTATCTCCAGCCCCAGCAACCCCACCGCTAGCTGCTGCGCTGCCACCCGCAGTGAGGTGCACCCAGCTCCTTCACACACTTTAGCCGGCGGGTAGCGCTGCAGAAGTCCGCGCTGCTTGCAGGCTCCGACCTCCTCCTCCCTCCAGCCGCAGCGTCTCCTGGGGGCTAACCAGTCACTCCCAGTCTCCCCTTACCACAGTGCCCAGCAGCCGCGAGGTCCGCGCCGCGTGCATGCTATGACACCCTCCTCCCTCCAGCCGCAGCGTCTCCTGGGGGCTAACCAGTCACTCCCAGTCTCCCCTTACCACAGTGCCCGGCAGCCGTGCGAGGTCCGCGGTATGTGACTGAGGAGTGTGGGGGGGGGGATGCGGATGGGCAGAGGAAACAGGACTCCAGCCTGAGAGAGTCAGTCATGCCAAGTCTCCACCAGCAGCAGATCCCAACAGGTTGGAGTGGGACAGCAGCAGCCAGCAGCAGTGACTCCGGTAAGACACATCTGTCTGTCACCACTTTTCTGTCCCTAATACCAATCTCTCCCGTGCCCTGTGTTCTGTCATGTCCCTGTCACCCCTGGCCTTGCCCTGTCACCCTTATCCTGGCCCTGTCACCCTTATCCTGGCCCTGTTACCCCTATCCTGGCCCTGTCACCCCTGGCCTTGCCCTGTCACCCCTGGCCTTGCCCTGTCACCCTTATCCTGGCTCTGTCACCCCTATCCTGGCCCTGTCACCCCTGTGCTTGCCCTGTCAACCCTATCCTGGCCCTGTCACCTCTGTCCTGGTCCTGCCGGCCCTACCCTGGCCCTGTCACCCCTATCCTGTCCCTGTCATATCTGTCCTGGCCCTGTCGCCCCTGTCCTGGCCCACCCCTCCACCCGCAGCATCTACAGACACCCTCCCCCATCCGCAGCCCCCCCCCGCACCCGCTACATTCTGTACATCATGCCCTGCAGGTGCTGTTCACGCCGTCGCAAGGGGCTGCGCCTCATTCACCATCGCACGCCCTTTCATTGTGCAATATTTAACCACTAACAAAGGAATGCAGGTAATACTCCATATAATACAAATATTGAACCCCAGATAGGCATGTTAGGGTTAAGGGGGCGTAGCCCCTTGCGACGGTGTGAAGAGCGCCCGTAGGGCGCGATGAAGCACCTAGTGTGCAATATATTAGCCGCCTGCTCATTACATGTTTGATAAGCAGGCAGGCTGCGGGCATTGGCGGCGGTGGTTGCATCGGACTGAGATGCCAATTAGTGGTGGAGGGTCCGGGTAGTTGATGGTGGGCGAGTTTGTAAGCCATTAGCGGTGGCAGTGGGCATCGGCTCAGGGGGCAGTAGCGGGCATTGGCTCAGAGGTGGTAGGGGTCATCGGCGGGATTCAGCGGACATTATGGCTGCAGTGCCTCACCAGCCACTGACCTCATCGCACCCCACTGATACACACACAGACACATACAAGTGTCGCCTCTCTGTATTACTTTATTAATGTACGAGTTTCTATATACAGTAGTACAGGTCTCCTGTCCCTCCTCTATATTCTCTTTTGCATATACACTAGTGTTAAAATAGCTGCACATGGAATAAAAGCCCTACTGGGTGATCTCACACACAAACAATGTATCGCTTGCAGGTAATATGTCAATAGACCCACCACATACTCTTCAGACTGCCAACTATTTATCATATCTGATAATCATTTACTAACTTCCCCATGAGAGACAAGGGACACAGTGACACAGAGGAATCCCATTCTGCACAGGGACTTACGTCCGGTGGGGTAATATCCCCTGCGTGTTACATTCAGACACTGTCTGTTCCTGCATGTGATTAGCAGAGGTTAATGCTCATCTCTTTACACAGTCACACAAGACAACCTGCCAGCTACTGTACATACACATCATATGACACAGCAGGTCGCACATACATACACATCATATGACACAGCAGGTCGCACATACATACACATCATATGACACAGCAGGTCGCACATTCATTCTGGAGGAAAGAAAATATGATGCCGACGTGCGCTACAAATGTCATAGCATGTATCATTCACATGTTGTTGTTAATAATAACTAATTATTATTATTATTATTATTATTATTATTATTATGTGTTTGTATTGTGCCAGCACACTCTACCTTACTTTACATGTAAGCGAGTATAATAAGTTTACCTGTACATTTGCATTTGTTATTAAAAATTCCCTTATACAGTAATTTGGTTATTCTATGCTATTGGTAAGCTTTCCACTCTTTACTATGCAGTTCTCACTCTGGCCCTCATTCCAAGTTGTTCGCTCGGTATTTTTCATCGCATCGCAGTGAAAATCCGCTTAGTACGCATGCGCAATGTTCGCACTGCGACTGCGCCAAGTAACTTTACTATGAAGAAAGTATTTTTACTCACGGCTTTTTCTTCGCTCCGGCGAACGTAATGTGATTGACAGGAAATGGGTGTTACTGGGCGGAAACACTGCGTTTCAGGGGCGTGTGGCTGAAAACGCTACCGTTTCCGGAAAAAACGCAGGAGTGGCCGGAGAAACGGTGGGAGTGCCTGGGCGAACGCTGGGTGTGTTTGTGACGTCAACCAGGAACGACAAGCACTGAACTGATCGCACAGGCAGAGTAAGTCTGGAGCTACTCTGAAACTGCTAAGTAGTTAGTAATCGCATTATTGCGAATACATCGGTCGCAATTTTAAGAAGCTAAGATTCACTCCCAGTAGGCGGCGGCTTAGCGTGTGTAACTCTGCTAAATTCGCCTTGCGACCGATCAACTCGGAATGAGGGCCTCTGTGCTTTCCCTCGGCCTCCATTCCCCTCCTCACATCATGTCACTGCCTCTGTCACATGCAGCCCTGTCCTCACTGACACATCACTCATCTCCTGATATACTCTGTGCTGCTGGGGGACCCTGCTCCTCCCACTATGTAACTCTCAGTCTGTGGCTTCGCGCAGTCTCCATTACCTTCCTCACATCATGTCACTGCCCCTGTCACATGCAGCCCTGTCCTTACTGACACATCACTCATCTCCTGATATACTCTGTGCTGCTGGGGACCTTGCTCCTACCACTATATAACTCTCAGTCTGTGGCTTCCTGTTGCCTCCATTCCCCTCCTCATATCATGTTACTGCCTCTTGTCACATGCAGCCCTGTCCTCACTGACACATCACTCATCTCCTGATATACTCTGTGCTGCTGGGGGACCCTGCTCCTCCCACTATGTAACTCTCAGTCTGTGGCTTCGTGCGGTCTCCATTCCCTTCCTCACATCATGTCACTGCCCCTGTCACATGCCGCCCTGTCCTCACTGACACATCACTCATCTCCTGATATACTCTGTGCTGCTGGGGACCTTGCTCCTACCACTATATAACTCTCAGTCTGTGGCTTCCTGCTGCCTCCATTCCCCTCCTCACATCATGTCACTGCCCCTGTCACATGCAGCCCTGTTCTCACTGACACATCACTCATCTCCTGATATACTCTGTGCTGCTGGGGGACCCTGCTCCTCCCACTATATAACTCTCACCTTGTGGTTTAATGCTGCCCTATTACCCTCCTGACATCATGTTACTGCCTCTTGTCAAATGCAGCCATGTCCTCATTGACACATCACTCATCTGCTGATATACTCTGTGCTGCTGGGGACCCTTCTCCTCCCACTATATAACTGAGTCTGTGACTTCCTGCTTCCTCCATTCCCCTCCTCATATCATATCAGTACCTCATCACATACAGCCCTGTCTTTACTATCATAGCCACATTGTCACCACATTACTTACCTCACCCTACTGTATTTCATCCTTCATCTCTCCCACACTTGCCTCCTTCCTTAGCTCCCCTGTGTCATATGTGTGTCTCCTCTGTCACTTTAGTACTGTATGTAAGCTTCTATGACCAAGGCCCTGGTCATCTATTACTCCTGCTCATCAGCTACACTCATCCACCTTCTCCTTGGACTCTCTGCCCCAGACTCTACCTCATCTTAGTTGCGCCCTAGCCTATGGCTAAAGGTTCTTGTACCAAATATTCCCAATGTACCAACTGTATCAGTAGCAGTGCTGTGAGTTGTAGTGTTATTTGTTAATTGTATACTGTACTGCTTACTGTATTATACTGTCTTGTCATTTGCCCTCTATATTGTGCTGCGGACCACTTGTGGCACCCTATAAAATAAGATTTTACTTACCGATAAATCTATTTCTCGTAGTCCGTAGTGGATGCTGGGGACTCCGTCAGGACCATGCTGGGGACTCCGTCAGGACCATGGGGATTAGCGGCTCCGCAGGAGACAGGGCACAAAAAATAAGAATTTACTTACCGATAATTCTATTTCTCGGAGTCCGTAGTGGATGCTGGGGTTCCTGAAAGGACCATGGGGAATAGCGGCTCCGCAGGAGACAGGGCACAAAAGTAAAGCTTTCCGATCAGGTGGTGTGCACTGGCTCCTCCCCCTATGACCCTCCTCCAAGCCAGTTAGGTACTGTGCCCGGACGAGCGTACACAATAAGGGAGGAATTTTGAATCCCGGGTAAGACTCATACCAGCCACACCAATCACACCGTACAACTTGTGATCTAAACCCAGTTAACAGTATGATAACAGCGGAGCCTCTGAAAAGATGGCTCACAACAATAATAACCCGATTTTTGTAACTATGTACAAGTATTGCAGATAATCCGCACTTGGGATGGGCGCCCAGCATCCACTACGGACTCCGAGAAATAGAATTATCGGTAAGTAAATTCTTATTTTCTCTATCGTCCTAGTGGATGCTGGGGTTCCTGAAAGGACCATGGGGATTATACCAAAGCTCCCAAACGGGCGGGAGAGTGCGGATGACTCTGCAGCACCGAATGAGAGAACTCCAGGTCCTCCTTAGCCAGGGTATCAAATTTGTAGAATTTAGCAAACGTGTTTGCCCCTGACCAAGTAGCTGCTCGGCAAAGTTGTAAAGCCGAGACCCCTCGGGCAGCCGCCCAAGATGAGCCCACCTTCCTTGTGGAATGGGCATTTACATATTTTGGCTGTGGCAGGCCTGCCACAGAATGTGCAAGCTGAATTGTATTACACATCCAACTAGCAATAGTCTGCTTAGAAGCAAGAGCACCCAGTTTGTTGGGTGCATACAGGATAACAGCAAGTCAGTTTTCCTGACTCCAGCCGTCCTGGAACATATTTTCAGGGCCCTGACAACATCTAGCAACTTGGAGTCCTCCAAGTCCCTAGTAGGTGCAAGGCACCACAATAAGCTGGTTTAGGTGAAACACTGACACCACCTTAGGGAGAGAACTGGGGACGAGTCCGCAGCTCTGCCCTGTCCGAATGGACAAACAGATATGGGCTTTTTTGAGAAAAAACCACCAATTTGACACTCGCCTGGTCCAGGCCAGGGCCAAGAGCATGGTCACTTTTCATGTGAGATGCTTCAAATCCACAGATTTGACTGGTTTTAAACCAATGTGATTTGAGGAATCCCAGAACTACGTTGAGATCCCACAGTGCCACTGGAGGCACAAAAGGGGGTTGTATATGCAATACTCCCTTGACAAACTTCTGGACTTCAGGAACTGAAGCCAATTCTTTTTGGAAGAAAATCGACAGGGCCGAAATTTGAACCTTAATGGACCCCAATTTGAGGCCCATAGACACTCCCGTTTGCAGGAAATGCAGGAAACGACCGAGTTGAAATTTCTTTGTGGGGCCTTCCTGGCCTCACACCACGCAACATATTTTCGCCACATGTGGTGATAATGTTGTGCGGTCACCTCCTTTCTGGCTTTGACCAGGGTAGGAATGACCTCTTCCGGAATGCCTTTTTCCCTTAGGATCCGGCTTTCCACCGCCATGCCGACAAACGCAGCTGCGGTAAGTCTTGGAACAGACATGGTACTTGCTGAAGCAAGTCCCTTCTTAGCGGCAGAGGCCATAAGACCTCTGTAAGCATCTCTTGAAGTTCCGGGTACCAAGTCCTTCTTGGCCAATCCGGAGCCATGAGTATAGTTCTTACTCCTCTACGTCTTATAATTCTCAGCACCTTAGGTATGAGAAGCAGAGGAGGGAACACATACACCGACTGGTACACCCACGGTGTTACCAGAACGTCCACAGCTATTGCCTGAGGGTCTCTTGACCTGGCGCAATACCTGTCCCGTTTTTTGTTCAGACGGGACGCCATCATGTCCACCTTTGGTATTTCCCAACGGTTTACAATCATGTGGAAAAAACTTCCCGATGAAGTTTCCACTCTCCCGGGTGGAGGTCGTGCCTGCTGAGGAAGTCTGCTTCCCAGTTTCCATTCCCGGGATGAAACACTGCTGACAGTGCTATCACATGAATTTCCGCCCAGCGAAAAGACCTTGCAGTTTTTGCCATTGCCCTCCTGCTTCTTGTGTCGCCCTGTCTGTTTACGTGGGCGACTGCCGTGATGTTTTTCCCACTGGATCAATACCGGCTGACCTTGAAGCAGAGGTCTTGCTAAGCTTAGAGCATTATAAATTTACCCTTAGCTCCAGTATATTTATGTGGAGAAAAGTCTCCAGACTTGATCACACTCCCTGGAAATTTTTTCCTTGTGTGACTGCTCCCCAGCCTCTCGGGCTGGGCTCCGTGGTCACCAGCATCCAATCCTGAATGCCGAATCTGCGGCCCTCTAGAAGATGAGCACTCTATAACCACCACAGGAGAGACACCTTTGTCCTTGGATATAGGGTTATCCGCTGATGCATCTGAAGATGCGATCCGGACCATTTGTCCAGCAGATCCCACTGAAAAGTTCTTGCGTGAAATCTGCCGAATGGAATTGCTTCGTAGGAAGCCACCATTTTTACCAGGACCCTTGTGCAATGATGCACTGTTTTTAGGAGGTTCCTGACTAGCTCGGATAACTCCCTGGCTTTCTCTTCCGGGAGAAACACCTTTTTCTGGACTGTGTCCAGAATCATCCCTAGGCACAGCAGACGTGTCGTCGGGATCAGCTGCGATTTTGGAATATTTAGAATCCACCCGTGCTGTTGTAGCAGTATCCTAGATAGTGCTACTCCGACCTCCAACTGTTCCCTGGACTATGCCCTTATCAGGAGATCATCCAAGTAAGGGATAATTAAGACGCCTTTTCTTCGAAGAAGAATCATCATTTCGGCCATTACCTTGGTAAAGACCCGGGGTGCCGTGGACAATCCAAACGGCAGCGTCTGAAACTGATAGTGACAGTTCTGCACCACGAACCTGAGGTACCCTTAGTGAGAAGGGCAAATTTGGTACATAGAGGTAAGGATCCCTGATGTCCCGGGACACTATATAGTCCCCTTCTTCCTGGTTCGTTATCACTGCTCTGAGTGACTCCATCTTGATTTGAACCTTTGTAAGTGTTCAAAAAATTTTTTTTTTTTTTTTTTTTAGAATAAGTCTCACCTAGCCTTCTGGCTTCAGTACTACAATATAGTGTGGAATAATACCCCTTTTCTTGTAGTAGGAGGGGTAATTTAATTATCACCTGCTGGGAATACAGCTTGTGAATTTTTTCCCATACTGCCTCCTTGTCGGAGGGAGACCTTGGTAAAGCAGACTTCAGGAGCCTGCGAAGGGGAAACTTCTCGACATTCCAATCTGTACCCCTGGGATACTACTTGTAGGATCCAGGGGTCCTGTACGGTCTCAGCGCCATGCTGAGAACTTGTCAGAAGCGGTGGAACGCTTCTGTTCCTGGGAATGGGCTGCCTGCTGCAGTCTTCTTCCCTTTCCTCTATCCCTGGGCAGATATGATCTTATAGGGACGAAAGGACTGAGGCTGAAAAGACGGTGTCTTTTTCTGCAGAGATGTGACTTAGGGTAAAAACGGTGGATTTTCCAGCAGTTGCCGTGGCCACCAGGTCCGATGGACCGACCCCAAATAACTCCTCTTCCTTTATACGGCAATACACCTTTGTGCCGTTTGGAATCTGCATCACCTGACCACTGTCGTGTCCATGACATCTTCTGGCAGTTATGGACATCGCATTTACTCTTGATGCCAGAGTGCAAATATCCCTCTGTGCATCTCGCATATATAGAAATGCATCCTTTAAATGCTCTATAGTCAATAAAATACTGTCCCTGTCAAGGGTATCAATATTTTTAGTCAGGGAATCCGACCAAGCCACCCCAGCTCTGCACATCCAGGCTGAGGCGATCGCTGGTCGCAGTATAACACCAGTATGTGTGTATATACTTTTTATGATATTTTCCAACCTCCTGTCAGCTGGACCTTGAGGACGGCCCTATCTATAGACGGTACCGCCACTTGTTTTGATAAGCGTGTGAGCGCCTTATCCACCCTAAGGGGTGTTTCCCAACGCGCCCTAACTTCTGGCGGGAAAGGGTATACCGCCCATAATTTTCTATCGGGGGGAACCCACGCATCATCACACACTTTATTTAATTTATCTGATTCAGGAAAAACTATGGTAGTTTTTTCACATCCCACATAATACCCTCTTTTGTGGTACTTGTAGTATCAGAAATATGTAACACCTCCTTCATTGCCTTTAACGTGTGGCCCTAATAAGGAATACGTTTGTTTATTCACCGTCGACACTGGATTCAGCGTCCCTGTCTGTCTGTGTCGACCGACTAAAGTAAACGGGCGTTTTAAAACCCCTGACGGTGTTTTTGAGACGTCTGGACCGGTACTAATTGTTTGTCGGCCGTCTCATGTTGTCAACCGACCTTGCAGCGTGTTGACATTATCACGTAATTCCCTAAATAAGCCTTCCATTCCGGTGTCGACTCCCTAGAGAGTGACATCACCATTACAGGCAATTGCTCCGCCTCCTCACCAACATCGTCCTCCTACATGTCGACACACACGTACCGACACACAGCACACACACAGGGAATGCTCTGATAGAGGACAGGACCCACTAGCCCTTTGGAGAGACAGAGGGAGAGTTTGCCAGCACACACCAAAAACGCTATAATTATATAGGGACAACCTTATATAAGTGTTTTCCCTTATAGCATCTTTTTTATATATTTCTAACGCCAAATTAGTGCCCCCCCTCTCTGTTTTAACCCTGTTTCTGTAGTGCAGTGCAGGGGAGAGCCTGGGAGCCTTCCCTCCAGCCTTTCTGTGAGGGAAAATGGCGCTGTGTGCTGAGGAGATAGGCCCCGCCCCTTTTTCGGCGGCCTCGTCTCCCGCTCTTAACGGATTCTGGCAGGGGTTAAATATCTCCATATAGCCTCCGGAGGCTATATGTGAGGTATTTTTAGCCAAAATAGGTATTCATTTGCCTCCCAGGGCGCCCCCCTCCCAGCGCCCTGCACCCTCAGTGACTGCCGTGTGAAGTGTGCTGAGAGGAAAATGGCGCACAGCTGCAGTGCTGTGCGCTACCTTTAGAAGACTGAGGAGTCTTCTGCCGCCGATTCTGGACCTCTTCTTACTTCAGCATCTGCAAGGGGGCCGGCGGCAAGGCTCCGGTGACCATCCAGGCTGTACCTGTGATCGTCCCTCTGGAGCTGATGTCCAGTAGCCAAGAAGCCAATCCATCCTGCACGCAGGTGAGTTCACTTCTTCTCCCCTAAGTCCCTCGTTGCAGTGATCCTGTTGCCAGCAGGACTCACTGTAAAATAAAAAACCTAAGCTAAACTTTTCTAAGCAGCTCTTTAGGAGAGCCACCTAGATTGCACCCTTCTCGGCCGGGCACAAAAATCTAACTGGCTTGGAGGAGGGTCATAGGGGGAGGAGCCAGTGCACACCACCTGATCGGAAAGCTTTACTTTTGTGCCCTGTCTCCTGCGGAGCCGCTATTCCCCATGGTCCTTTCAGGAACCCCAGCATCCACTAGGACGATAGAGAAATAAAGCTTTAGGATCAGGTGGTGTGCACTGGCTCCTCCCCCTATGACCCGCCTCCATGCCTCAGTTAGGATACTGTGCCCGGACGAGCGTACACAATAAGGAAGGATTTTGAATCCCGGGTAAGACTCATACCAGCCACACCAATCACACCGTACAACTTGTGATCTGAACCCAGTTAACAGTATGACAACGTAGGAGCCTCTGAACAGACGGCTCACAACAATAACAACCCGATTTTTTTGTAACAATAACTATGTACAAGTATTGCAGACAATCCGCACTTGGGATGGGCGCCCAGCATCCACTACGGACTACGAGAAATAGATTTATCGGTAAGTAAAATCTTATTTTCTCTAACGTCCTAGTGGATGCTGGGGACTCCGTCAGGACCATGGGGATTATACCAAAGCTCCCAAACGGGCGGGAGAGTGCGGATGACTCTGCAGCACCGAGTGAGAGAACTCCAGGTCCTCCTCAGCCAGGGTGTGCCCCTGACCAAGTAGCAGCTCGGCAAAGTTGTAAAGCCGAGACCCCTCGGGCAGCCGCCCAAGATGAGCCCACCTTCCTTGTGGAATGGGCATTTACATATTTTGGCTGTGGCAGGCCTGCCACAGAATGTGCAAGCTGAATTGTACTACACATCCAACTAGCAATCGTCTGCTTAGAAGCAAGAGCACCCAGTTTGTTGGGTGCATACAGGATAACAGCAAGTCAGTTTTCCTGACTCCAGCCGTCCTGGAAACCTATATTTTCAGGGCCCTGACAACATCTAGCAACTTGAAGTCCTCCAAGTCCCTAGTAGCCGCAGGTACCACAATAAGCTGGTTCAGGTGAAACGCTGACACCACCTTATGGAGAAACTGGGGACGAGTCCGCAGCTCTGCCCTGTCCGAATGGACAATCAGATATGGGCTTTTGTGAGACAAAGCCGCCAATTCTGACACTCGCCTGGCCGAGGCCAGGGCCAACATCATGGTCACTTTCCATGTGAAATATTTCAAATCCACAGATTTGAGCGGTTTAAACCAATGTGATTTGAGGAATCCCAGAACTACGTTGAGATCCCACAGTGCCATTGGAGGCACAAAAGGGGGTTGTATATGCAGTACTCCCTTGACAAACTTCTGGACTTCAGGAACTGAAGCCAATTCTTTCTGGAAGAAAATCGACAGGGCCGAAATTTGAACCTTAATGGACCCCAATTTGAGGCCCATAGACACTCCTGTTTGCAGGAAATGCAGGAATCGACCGAGTTGAAATTTCTTCGTGGGGCCTTCCTGGCCTCACACCACGCAACATATTTTTGCCACATGTGGTGATAATGTTGTGCGGTCACCTCCTTCCTGGCTTTGACCAGGGTAGGAATGACCTCTTCCGGAATGCCTTTTTCCCTTAGGATCCGGCGTTCAACCGCCATGCCGTCAAACGCAGCCGCGGTAAGTCTTGGAACAGACATGGTACTTGCTGAAGCAAGTCCCTTCTTAGCGGCAGAGGCCATGAGTCCTCTGTGAGCATCTCTTGAAGTTCCGGGTACCAAGTCCTTCTTGGCCAATCCGGAGCCACGAGTATAGTTCTTACTCCTCTACGTCTTATAATTCTCAGTACCTTAGGTATGAGAAGCAGAGGAGGGAACACATACACCGACTGGTACACCCACGGTGTTACCAGAACGTCCACAGCTATTGCCTGAGGGTCTCTTGACCTGGCGCAATACCTGTCCAGTTTTTTGTTCAGGCGGGACGCCATCATGTCCACCTTTGGTCTTTCCCAACGGTTCACAATCATGTGGAAGACTTCCCGATGAAGTCCCCACTCTTTCGGGTGGAGGTCGTGCTGAGGAAGTCTGCTTCCCAGTTGTCCACTCCCGGAATGAACACTGCTGACAGTGCTAACACATGATTTTCCGCCCAGCGAAGAATCCTTGCAGTTTCTGCCATTGCCCTCCTGCTTCTTGTGCCGCCCAGTCTGTTTACGTGGGCGACTGCCGTGATGTTGTCCCACTGGATCAATACCGGCTGATCTTGAAGCAGAGGTCTTGCTAAGCTTAGAGCATTGTAAATTGCTCTTAGCTCCAGTATATTTATGTGGAGAGAAGTCTCCAGACTTGATCACACTCCCTGGAAATTTTTTCCTTGTGTGACTGCTCCCCAGCCGTTCAGGCTGGCATCCGTGGTCACCAGGACCCAGTCCTGAATGCCGAATCTGTGGCCCTTTAGTAGATGAGCACTCTGCAGCCACCACAGAAGAGACACCCTTGTCCTTGGAGATAGGGTTATCCGCTGATGCATCTGAAGATGCGATCCGGACCATTTTTCCAGCAGATCCCACTGAAAAGTTCTTGCGTGAAATCTGCCGAATGGAATCGCTTCGTAAGAAGCCACCATTTTTCCCAGGACCCTTGTGCAATGATGCACTGACACTTTTCCTGGTTTTAGGAGGTTCCTGACTAGCTCGGATAACTCCCTGGCTTTCTCCTCCGGGAGAAACACCTTTTTCTGGACTGTGTCCAGAATCATCCCTAGGAACAGCAGACGTGTCGTCGGAGACAGCTGCGATTTTGGAATATTTAGAATCCACCCGTGCTGTCGTAGAACTACTTGAGATAGTGCTACTCCGACCTCCAACTGTTCTCTGGACCTTGCCCTTATCAGGAGATCGTCCAAGTAAGGGATAATTAAGACGCCTTTTCTTTGAAGAAGAATCATCATTTCGGCCATTACCTAGGTAAAGACCCGGGGTGCCGTGGACAATCCAAACGGCAGCGTCTGAAACTGATAGTGACAGTTTTGTACCACGAACCTGAGGTACCCTTGGTGAGAAGGGCAAATTGGGACATGGAGGTAAGCATCCTTGATGTCCAGGGACACCATATAGTCCCCTTCCTGGTTCGCTATCACTGCTCTGAGTGACTCCATCTTGATTTGAACCTTTGTATGTAAGCGTTCAAATATTTCAGATTTAGAATAGGTCTCACCGAGCCGTCTGGCTTCAGTACCACAATATAGTGTGGAATAGTACCCCTTTCCTTGTTGTAGGAGGGGTACTTTGATTATCACCTGCTGGGAATACAGCTTGTGAATTGTTTCCAATACTGCCTCCCTGTCGGAGGGAGACGTTGGTAAAACAGACTTCAGGAACCTGCGAGGGGGAGACGTCTCGAACTTCCAATCTGTACCCCTGGGATACTACTTGTAGGATCCAGGGGTCCACTTGCGAGTGAGCCCACTGCGCACTGAAACTCTTGAGACGACCCCCCACCGCAGCTGTTTGTACGGCCCCAGCGTCATGCTGAGGACTTGGCAAAAGCGGTGGAGGGCTTCTGTTCCTGGGAATGGGCTGCCTGCTGCAGTCTTCTTCCCTTTCCTCTATCCCTGGGCAGATATGACTGACCTTTTGCCTGCTTGCCCTTATGGGGACGAAAGGACTGAGGCTGAAAAGACGGTGTCTTTTTCTGCTGAGATGTGACTTGGGGTAAAAAAGGTGGATTTTCCAGGTGTTGCCGTGGCCACCAGGTCCGATGGACCGACCCCAAATAACTCCTCCCCTTTATACGGCAATACTTCCATGTGCCGTTTGGAATCTGCATCACCTGACCACTGTCGTGTCCATAAACATCTTCTGGCAGATATGGACATCGCACTTACTCTTGATGCCAGAGTGCAAATATCCCTCTGTGCATCTCGCATATATAGAAATGCATCCTTTAAATGCTCTATAGTCAATAAAATACTGTCCCTGTCAAGGGTATCAATATTTTCAGTCAGGGAATCCGACCAAGCCACCCCAGCGCTGCACATCCAGGCTGAGGCGATCGCTGGTCGCAGTATAACACCAGTATGTGTGTATATACTTTTTAGGATATTTTCCAGCCTCCTATCAGCTGGCTCCTTGAGGGCGGCCGTATCTGGAGACGGTAACGCCACTTGTTTTGATAAGCGTGTGAGCGCCTTATCCACCCTAAGGGGTGTTTCCCAACGCGCCCTAACTTCTGGCGGGAAAGGGTATAACGCCAATAATTTTCTATCGGGGAAAACCCACGCATCATCACACACTTCATTTAATTTATCTGATTCAGGAAAAACTACAGGTAGTTTTTTCACACCCCACATAATACCCTCTTTTGTGGTACTTGTAGTATCAGAAATATGTAACACCTCCTTCATTGCCCTTAACATGTAACGTGTGGCCCAAATGGAAAATACGTTTGTTTCTTCACCGTCGACACTGGAGTCAGTGTCCGTGTCTGTGTCGACCGACTGAGGTAAATGGGCGTTTTAAAGCCCCTGGCGGTGTTTGAGACGCCTGGACAGGTACTAATTGGTTTGCCGGCCGTCTCATGTCGTCAACCGACCTTGCAGCGTGTTGACATTATCACGTAATTTCCTAAATAAGCCATCCATTCCGGTGTCGACTCCCTAGAGAGTGACATCACCATTACAGGCAATTGCTCCGCCTCCTCACCAACATCGTCCTCATACATGTCGACACACACGTACCGACACACAGCACACACACAGGGAATGCTCTGATAGAGGACAGGACCCCACTAGCCCTTTGGGGAGACAGAGGGAGAGTTTGCCAGCACACACCAAAACGCTATAATTATACAGGGACAACCTTTATATAAGTGTTTTTCCCTAATAGCATCTTAATATATATAATCATATCGCCAAATAAGTGCCCCCCCTCTCTGTTTTAACCCTGTTTCTGTAGTGCAGTGCAGGGGAGAGCCTGGGAGCCTTCCCACCAGCATTTCTGTGAGGGAAAATGGCGCAGTGTGCTGAGGAGAATAGGCTCCGCCCCCTTTTCGGCGGGCTTCTTCTCCCGTTTTTCTGAGACCTGGCAGGGGTTAAATACATCCATATAGCCCCAGGGGCTATATATGATGTATTTTTTAGCCAGAACAAGGTATTCTCATTGCTGCCCAGGGCGCCCCCTGCAGCGCCCTGCACCCTCCGTGACCGCTGGTGTGAAGTGTGTGACAACAATGGCGCACAGCTGCAGTGCTGTGCGCTACCTCATGAAGACTGAAAAGTCTTCTGCCGCCGGTTTCTGGACCTCTTCGCTTTTCGGCATCTGTAAGGGGGTCGGCGGCGCGGCTCCGGGACCGGACTCCATGGCTGGGCCTGTGTTCGATCCCTCTGGAGCTAATGGTGTCCAGTAGCCTAAGAAGCCAATCCATCCTGCACGCAGGTGAGTTCACTTCTTCTCCCCTAAGTCCCTCGTTGCAGTGAGCCTGTTGCCAGCAGGACTCACTGAAAATAAAAAACCTAAAAACTTTTTCTAAGCAGCTCTTTAGGAGAGCCACCTAGATTGCACCCTGCTCGGACGGGCACAAAAACCTAACTGAGGCTTGGAGGAGGGTCATAGGGGGAGGAGCCAGTGCACACCACCTGATCCTAAAGCTTTATTTTTGTGCCCTGTCTCCTGCGGAGCCGCTAATCCCCATGGTCCTGACGGAGTCCCCAGCATGGTCCTGACGGAGTCCCCAGCATCCACTAGGACGTTAGAGAAAAAATGTTTAATAATAAAATTTTATAACAATTGTTAGAATAAGAGAGCACTACTGCGCATTTTCCAATATGGCTTATCCAGGGATGCTTCATACCCTAACCAAGATGGCCACCGGAAGTACTACTGCACATGCATGGAACCATCTTGTTACTGTGTAGAGTGACAGTTGGAGACGGATCTCCCCCTTAGTTCCAAGAGACCAGGGGGTGTAGAAAGCACTGGCAGGCCTAGGTACTTTTTTTCGGGGGTGTGGCCTAACCATGTGCCACGCACCTGTACCACCATAGCCCAGCCAGCACACAGTAGCATGTGCTGGCTGGAGAAGAAGCTGATGCTGACAGGTTAGTGGGGCAGGGGGAAGGCGTCGGACCCAGCACCCCCACCCCCAGGTAATTAGCACCCACTCCTTCCCTCCCTCTAGGCGCCAGTGCAAGTGACCTGCTATTTTACCGCATGTTACTGCATTTCCAGTACCCTGAATTACCACTCGCATCCAGATACTAGTTACTGTTATACAATACAGAGGGTATTTCTAAAGTAATGTACACACTGCATCTGAGTGACCACCATGCCAAACAAGGAGCACCCTAGTGACCACTTTACAATATAAAATACAATTCATGCATACTATACATGATCAAGAGAGTATTGTTATGAATGCAACTGGAGTTCTTTGCAGGATTTGAGGTTGTAGATCGTCTTCTGGGGGGTGACCCCTGTACACTCTGTGTTAAGTCTCATAGAACCCATCAGCAGGTCTTCTCACCTATAAGAGCAGATTTTCCCATAAGGGTTGGCGTGCCTACCGGTACTGGGATGCCCACCAGGACTTACAATACTGGCGGTAGTATGAGCTTAACCCTTGAGTAACCTGAATCAATGCCGGTAGAAAAGACAACAAAGACAGTGGTAACTACTGGCAACAACAGAAGTAAATGACAATAGGGTTCAGACAGGTGGGGAGATGTACTAAGCCTGAAAAGTGATAAATATCACTGTGATAAAGCACCAGCCAATCGGCTCCTAACTGCCATGTCACAGGCTGTGTTTGAAAAATGACAGTTAGGAGCCGATTGGCTAGTGCTTTATCACAGTGATATTTATCACTTTTCAAGCTTAGTACATCTGGCCCAGGAAGAGCAGAACAGATACACAAATACACAGAATGCTCCAGGCCAGTGGCTGTTACCCCTTTCAACTGCAGTAAGTAAATGACAATAGGATGCAGACAGGGAGAGCAGAACAGATACACAAATACACAGAATGCTCCAGACAAGTGGATGTTACTCCTGGCAACTGCAGTAATCAACACTAAGGAGCAATACAACTATTAGGAGATGATAACACTATAGCAGGAGTGATAGGTACTCAGGTGCTGATTGCTGTTCTGTAACTAACGAGCTACACAATGTACTCCTACAAACAGCACATGAAACAGGGATACAAACGAAGGATTGGTTGCAGGGACAAACAAACAGGGATACTGCAGAGCTGTAGCTATGAAAGAATGGAAGCGGTGTTCTAATAGGACTGGGATTTGACACAGAGAGACAAGGGCTTCCGCTGCAACCCGACTCTATAACCAGCAAACAGTGCAAGGCAGGTTCAGGAGATGAAGGAACAGGAGCCAGTCAACAACCTCCTGCAGCCAAGCCTCCAAAGATTACTCATCCCATGCAGCTGCTACAGCAATTAAGTAGACAGAACAGAGCTGCAATTAAGCAAACAGAACAGAGCTGCAGCAGCACATGTAACAGTATCCTAGTGATCACCATAAAATACAGCTAGCATTCCAGTGAATGCTATACAATTCGTATATATAATAGACACCACCAGACAATACAAAAAGCATTTTAATGTGAAAAACAACCTGCATCCTAATGACAACCATACAATGTAGAGTATACTGTTCTCTTGGGAACTGAAGAAAATACAGAGAGCATCACAATGACTACTATACACTACAAAGTGTTTAACCATAGTCTCAATAACTTTCCATTAGTTTGTTGATTAGCTGCTTCATGAAGACTACACTCAAGTAACTTCCTCTATTGTGATATATTGGGCTGTAGGGCATATGGCAGAGGTGACAAAAGTGTTGATCTCAATTAACTGGTCAACATGCAACCAGTCAATTATGGTGGATGTTCTTCTGCAGCCAATACGAATCAGGCTGATTCTTATTGGCTAGCTGCACCAAACAGAAGCCATGGCTGACTCTGTAGGCTGCATAAAGGGTTGATGGGGGCACAGGAACAGGGCCGTATAGGAGTTTTAGTGAGGCCGATGAAAGGACCCTTTACTGACCAAGACTGACAGGCATGTCAGTAGCCGCAGCCACCCATCTTCCCACCCACCACACTAAGGCCACTGCTGGATTATCGTGGCTAAGGACAAGGAGGGACTGGGAGCTCCTCTCCCTGACAGGTCAGTCTTTATGTGGGGGGCTGGGGCAATTTAAAGTATGTCTTTTTGGGGGGGTCGGGCAATGGTTTTTGTAGTTATCCTGTGGGGGACATGTGTTTGAGTTATTTTCCTGTTTGGAACAATGTGATTGAGTTTTATTCTGTGTGAGGGGCACTGTGTTTGAGTTTTTTTCTGTATGGGAAAATGTGGGTAATTCGACCCGATTGCTGCTGTGCGTTTTTGCATAGCAGCGATCGGGTCTGAACTGCGCATGCGCCGATGACGCAGTCCACTGGCGCATGCCAGACAGCCGACGGCTGTCTTTAGGTAGCGATCACCTCTGCCTGATTGACAGGCAGAGGTGGTCGCTGAGCGGGAGGGGGCAGGATGGCGGCGTTAAGCCGCCGTTTAGGGGGTGCAGTCCGGCCAACACAGGCATGGCCGGTCCATTGGGGGGGGGGGGGCGGGCCGCAGCAGCTGCATGATATCACACGCAGCCGCTGCGACCCGGGCAGCAACGAGTAGCTCCCGGCCAGCGCGCAGGAGCTGCACTGGCTGGGAGCTACTCCTGAAGTACAAAAGCATCGACACTGTGCGATGCTTTTGTACTTCTGCGACGGGGCAGGGATTGACATGCAGGGCGGGCTAGCCCTGTGCTGGGCGTCCCCCCGTATGTCAGTGTGACTGATCGTAGCTGTGCTAAATTTAGCACAACTACGATCAACTCTGAATCACCCCCAATGTGTGTGATTTTTTCCCCTGTGTGTGGGGCACTGTATTTGAGGCTTTTTCATGCGGGCCTAGTTTATTTGTGTTTTTTCCTGTGTTGGACAATGTGTTTGTGTTTTTTCCAGTTGCAGTAAATTTCCTGTGAGGGACAATATGTTTGAGGTTTTTTCAATTATTATTTTTATTTATTATTACCAGTTATTTATATAGCGCACACATATTCCGCAGCGCTTTACAGAGAATATTTGCCCATTCACGTCAGTCCCTGCCCCAGTGGAGCTTACAATCTATATTCCCTACCACATTACACACGCACACATTCATATTAGGGTTAATTTTTGTTGGGATCCAATTGACCTACCAGTATATATTTTTGGAGTGTGGGAGGAAACCGGAGTACCCGGAGGAAACCCACGCAAGTACGGGGAGAATATAGAAACTCCGCACAGGTAGAGCCATGGTGGGAATCGAACCCATGACCTCAGTGCTGTGAGGCAGTAATGCTAACCATTACACCATCCGTACTGCTCAATGGAGCAATGTGGTAGTTTTTTTCTGTGGGAGCAATATGTTTGAGTTTTTTCCTGTGTGGATGCAATGTGTTTGCATTTTTTCCTGTATAAGACAATGTGTTTAAGTTTCTTCCTGTGGGGACAATTTGTTTCATTTTTTTCCTGCAAGAGACAATGCGTTTGAGTCTTTTTCTGTGTGGGGGAAATGTATTTTAATTTTGTCCTGTAGGTGCAAGGTGTTTTTGTTTTTTTCCTGTGTGGGACAATGTGCTTGAGTTTTTTTAAGGCGCCCATAACTTTATTGTGATTACATAAACCTTTTCTTAAGCTAGCTTATCACTAAAATTAACACGACACAACACACTGAAATAAAGACACGGACACGGTAGCTGGAGTTAAAGGTCAGACGACCAACTCTTTAAACTATAATTGTGATCGAATTAGAATTAATTTAGATTATAGATTTCAATTTAGCTTGGAGGATGGCAAACAGAAAGTCGCTACCCGACACCAGCACCAGTCACCTAGATGAAAAACCACCAAACCAAGGAGGGGAGTACTCATACCCCGCCTCCTTCCCGCATAAACCGCATTGTGCTGGCCTCACCCCTCTTTTCTCTGGCAAACGTTCGGTTCCCGCAGGGGAACGTCTAAATGTCCAACCGCAAGAGAAGGACACACCTGCCGTCCTTCTAAAGAGGGAGCCCCACAATGACCACTTATGCCTGTGTGACAGCTGGTTGGTAGCGACTTCCCGCCACAAAGGTTTACAACCGCCACCGCCATCCGCAACCAGCAACCAAAAACCAACTAGAACAAACTAAATAGCCCTACCGAAAAGGACCAAAAATATCCTCCAGGAAAATCTGCACTCCTTCCGGAGAAAGATGAACCCCATCCTCCTTGTAGAACTGCCTATTACGCAGCACAAGTAAAGGATGCCTGACAGCTACTCCACCTATGGCCCTGACAAAGAGAGACACTGCCGAATTCACCTTCTTGCGGGCCTTCTCCAGTGCCGAGAAACGCACCGCACCGCGCCAATGAAAACGCGGCACTATCTCCGACCAAACAATGCACACTCCCGGCCAGTGACAACGAATCGCCACCAAATCCGCCTTAACGGACAAAACCAAATCTATGCCCTTAACTCGACCTAGATCATTACCACCTAAATGAAGGACAATACAACTAGGGCGACCCCAGCGGCGCTCACGGGAAAAAAGGAGCCGCAACAAATCACCCCACAACATACCTCGAACACCTAACCATCGAAATTCCCTAGACCCAAAAACATCCGCTGCCATAAGTGCCCCGGGATGCCTTGCCGCCCAAAAAATATAGGAATGGCCAACCAGCCATACATGCTCCCCAAAATCGATGATAGGTGAAAAAGAAAATATCCTAACATCAGAATTGTGAACATAATACATACAGAATGCATAACGTAACAACAAAACCCAAGTGAAGGAGAAAAATCAAAAAACCTCCCGTGGACCTTGATAGAACAGCCAATTGAAATTAGGCCCCCTCGGAGGAAAAATTTTAAAAATTCACTTCACACCCTCGATTCCTGAACGGTAAGCGTTCAAAAACCGACGATTAAACACGTTTTTGGGTTAGCGCAACAGGCGCACTTATAACTTATACCATCGGACATATGACCTATAGGAGGCCGACTTCCAACGGCCCAGCTCCCGAATAGCCGCAGGGGATGAACCCGCAACCGCCGCTCGGGTAGCCGCCCCAATCCGAAAGGAATGGGTACCGAAGTCCGCCCCCTGCAAGCCCAATGCCGCCAAACATTTTTTAAACACAGCAGCAAATTGAAACTTTGTCAACGGGTCAACCTGCGCGTGTACCAGCAACTGGTCGCCCCCCGGAGGCCTCAACCGCATATACTCCTGCGTCAACCGCAGAGGGCAAACCCCGGTTTCCTCCTGTGCCTCCAAGGACACCCAGCGACCCCGACCTGTTTGATCTGTCTTGGACCGCACAATCCTACAGAGCAACAGGCCCTCCTGCAAGCGCACATTTTCGTAAAGCAGACCCGACTCCCGAGACGCTTTGCTGCCTGCCACCAACTCGCTCACTCGGAAAGCCCCAAAAAAGGCCAGTGCATACGCGCAACTAAACAACGCCACCTCAAATTCCGAGGTCGCAATTTGAGGCAACACACGCAGTAACTCTGCTAGCAGCTGCAACGTCACGTGTCTACGGGAGTCCGCGGGCGCAGGACGCAACCTAGCCCAACCCTTCAGCGCTCTGGAAAGGACAAAAGACCCCGTGAAGTCCGTCATCCCGTGGAGCCGCGAGTGAAAAGAAATGCCCGCAAGGGCAGACGCCATGGCCGCTTTTGACCTACCGTTTTGGTAATGTTCCCAAACAAAGGTCATCAGGGCGTCAGCCGAGGACTCACCTGCTACCCTGTACCTACGCTGAAAGACCGACCAATCATGCCAGGCTGCATCATACGCTCTGAGAGTGGAGGGAGCCAGAGCACACCTGGCTAGCGCAGCTAACCCGATTCGACAATCTGCCAGACAGAAGGCGGGCACTGTAAACCTTCTGCCGCCGCTCCCGGAACCAACGCCCGGAATTTGTCAAATTGGAACCGAGACAATGCATCTGCAATTCCGTTGTCGATTCCGGGAACGTGACGGGCCCTGAAATTAATATTGCGCCGCAAGCAAACTAACACTAGATGCCGTAGCAGCCTCAGAGCCTGCGGAGATGAGGAACACTGATTATTAATCGCATGTACCACCCCCAAGTTGTCGCAACGAAACGAGATGTCCCTATTCGCGAACTGGCAGGCCCATAATTCAAGAGCCACTATGATCGGGAACAATTCCAGCAACAGGAGGTTCTTGGTAAACCCCCGCGTTACCCAAGAGGCCGGCCAAGCAGCAGCGCACCATGCCCCAGCAAAAAACGCCCCAAAACCTTGACTGCCCGAGGCATCCGTGAACAATTGTAGCTGCTTGCTGGAACAACAAGGCGCAGGCCACAAAACCTCCCTGTTGAAGGACACCAGGAAAGATACCCAGATCCGTAAATCATCCCTGATCTCGCGGGAAAGGTACACGGTGTGGTGCTGCCGGACCGTCCCCGCCGTGGCCCGTTCAAGTTTGCGACAGAAAATCCTACCCATGGGGATAATCCGGCACGCAAAGTTGAAAGAACCCAGCAGAGACTGCACCTGCTTCAGCCGAACCCTGCGTTTGCCTAAACAGTCAGTAATTAAACCCAAAAGCTTACGCACTTTATCCTCGGGTAGGCGACAGCAACCCCCCACTGTGTCTATTTCAATACCTAGATAGCTAAGGCAAGGGCCCTCACACTTATCCTGCGCGACAGGCACCCCTAAACTGTCGAACAATGATCTAGCCACCGACAGAATATCCCCACAGATTGAACTGCCCCTGGGCCCCACAAAGAGAAAGTCGTCCAGGTAGTGAGCCACCCCGCGTTGGCCGGAGGCGGACTGGATACACCAGTGCAAAAATGTGCTAAAACTCTCAAAGTAGGCGCAGGAGACCGAACAACCCATGGGGAGACACCGATCCACGTAAAACTCGCCCCCTAGCTTGAAACCCAGAAACCGCAGGGAATCCGGGTGCAGTTGAAGTAGACGGAAGGCCGACTCCACGTCCAATTTTGCCAACAGGCCCCCCGGCCCACAATCTCGCACCAAGCGCAGAGCGTCTTCAAAAGACTGATAACGCACCCTGCATTCTGCCTGCGGAATAGCGTCATTAACCGAAAAACCCGGAGGGTTCGACAAGTGCTGTATCAGGAGGAACTTGCCCGTGGCCTTCTTGGGCACCACCCCCACTGGGGAAATGCACAAGGAGGGCAGCGGGGGAACGGCGTAGGGACCCGACATGCGTCCCAGCCCGATCTCCCCGTTCACCTTCCGCCGGACCTCCTGCGGGAACTCCCGAGCCGATCTCAAATTCTGGCGCGCCACTACGCGCACCGAATCCGAAATGGGCAAACGAAAACCGTGCCGAAAACCCTCTAAAAGGAATGACGCTGCCGACCTGTCGGGGTATAAGCTCAGCCAGCGCCGAAACTCGGGAACTCGAATCGGAGAGAAGGCCTTACTTGCCAACTCCCCCGGCCTCGGCAGGAGCGGAGGGCTTACCGCTCGCCGCCGAGGTGCAATCCTTGGCCGGGTGACTGGCCCCGCACAGCTTACACGAGTGGCGAAAACGACAATTCGCCCCCTTGGCGCATTTGCCCTCGTTGTAGGCAAAACACTTCCCTTTCCCTATCAAGCGGGAACCCGAAGCCCCGGCCGCCCCGGGCTTCTTGACCGTGACGTCCGGAGTGGGCTTAACCTGTTGCGTGACCTCCAACCAAACCTCGACATCCTTAAAACCCGCGGGCAGGGTGGGGTTGCCATCCTGATTGCGACGGAACTTCTCATCCTAATCCCGCCAAGCGGAACCCTTGGATTTTAAGTACATGTCATGGACTAAAAACAAATACTTAACTAAGTTGGAATACTCCGCGGGTCGCGATTCCGTGTAACAAGCGGTAAAAACCAAAAACCCTCGCAACCACTGGTGAAAATTGCGGAACGCATTTTCCCCAATGCCGCCCGGTTTCTTGGCTGCGTCCAAACCCTGTCGCATGTCATCCGTAAGGGTGAAGATGTCCACGTACTTCCCCTTACGGATTTTCTCTCGCATTCGCTTACGTATCCCCCGCGTAACTGCCGTGTTGGCGCAATGCACCATCTCCGTATAACGGGGGGGGTCAAGCGGAACCACCGCCGCTGGCGTTGCCACTTCCTGCGCTTCCTTCGCCATGCGCCGCGCGATAAGTCTAGCTAATTTACCCGGGCGCCGCAAAGAACCTGACGAAACACTGCTAGAAGATGATGAATTACTGGTTGAACTGTGTAAAGGAAGGGCTTGCTCACCGGTGTTAGAAGGACCCGGAACAGCGTCGTCCGTTGCACCCGACTCCGTTGGTGGCCGAACCTCCCCCGTCGATGTCGCGGCCGCCGGCGACCTTCGCCCCCTACGTGACGCAGCCCTGGAGCCAGCCAGTACCTGTGAGGGAGAAACAGAGGGGACAACAAGCGCGGGGGAAACCAGCGCATCAGTAGCAATGGGGTGAACATGCGGGGGAGGAGGCCCAGCCCAGCCGCTCCGCGGTGGAGGGCCGGCGGGAAGCTGCAGGGGAGGACCCCCAACCGAGAGGTACGCAACGGAGTGGGGGAAAGCAGTCCCGACCCCCGCAGCAACCCCCATGGAGTAAGAAGGCCGCCATGACGTATGCGGCGTATAACCGCTCTCCCCCGAAATTCCGGACGAAACCTGGGGAAAACGTGGGGGTGCTGGGGGGGTGGCAAAATATGCGCCCACGGATTTGCTCCGGCCAGGGACGGGACGAGATGCGAGCCCGCAAAGGCAGGGAGGGGCACCGAAACTTGGGGGCCGCCTACGACCATGTGGTCTGTACGCCGGCGCCCGAGCCGGCTACGTATGGGGAAAATTGTGGACCGGACGCCACCCGTTAGGCCCATGGAGGGCGCGCTGGCAGCTGCAGGGAACGCCGGCGCAAGAGGCCACGGAAAGCCCCCCGGAGAAGAACTGGCCCCCAGCGAAGCCTTGCTGAGCTTCGAACGAATGAGCAGGGCTGGGTAAATGGTAAGACGCTGCGACAGACGACTGTGTCGCCACTAACTGAAATGCCCCCGGCAGGACGGGGGGGGGGCGTTTGAAGCCCGACGTACGGGGATGCCGCCACGGGCGGTCGCGCGACTGGCGACCAGGGGCCCAGCCAACAGGCCCCCGATGCGGGATTCCCATCCGGGAACCCTTGCCATGTAACCGCAGTAGGGGCGGGCGCTGCGGCAGTCACAGCCACGCCCCCCGCCCCGGCAACACCAGGGGCCGCCAGCCCCCCATCCCCAATTCTGTATCTGGGTGCCATGGGCCCCATCCCAGGGAGGGGTGTATGTCGGTCGCGAACCGTTCTGGGGACAGCGGGCACCTCACCCTGCTGCCCCAGACTCATAGCCCCCACCTGCGCACTGGCCCCCCCCTCACCGCTCGCAGCCCCGCCGCGGCCGCCCGGCACCATGTGGGCGCCCGAGCCGCCGCTGAGAGCCGCTTGCGGGGAAGGCGGGGGAGGCCCGGCGCTGATCAGCGCGCCGGGTGAGGGAGCCGCCGTTGGAGCCTGGGTTGCCGGGGACGCCGGCGACCGCGGCCCGGCCGTCCCGGCGCCACGTGCAGAGTAGTAGTCCGGCTGGCAGGGTAGCGGGCCGTCGCGGCCCGGCCCCGCCGCATGTCCGCCGCCGTCGTAGGCAGCCTCCGGGGCCCAGTACTAGGGGAGCGGGAGCGGGGGGTGCCCACAGCCTCCACGAGGCGGCGGGGGGGGGGGGCAGAACGTCGTGGACGTGGCATGACAGGAGGGGGGAGAAACAGCAGAATCTACAATAGCAAACCACAGAGCACGATAAATTACCACAAGAAGGGGGAAAAGGGGTATATAAGGAACAAAGCAATAATCAATAGTAAAACAATACAAGTATTGATATACTTATCCTTCCTGGGCCATACAATGAATGGCAAGAGGAAGCCTGAGGCAAATGCTCTCCCCTATATACTATCCTAAACCCAACCTATTAAGCTTGATGGACAACCTTCTAATCCAATAGGGAAAACCACAGGAAAAACTGATCTGCCCAGCAACTGCTTAGTCATTAAACAACCAATCACAAAAAGTTGAGCTCTTATATTGCCTCAGGCTTATGCAGCCTTCAGCTTATTTTCTGTGTGGGGGCAAAGTGTTTAGCACTGTGGGGTCCAATGTGTGATTTAGGTAAAAAAGGACACCATGTCCTGTGCATCTAGGGCAGGGGTGGGGAACCTTTGGCCCTCCAGCTGTTATTGAACATACCAGCATGCCTTGCTACAGTTTTGCTATTTGGCCATGCTAAAACTGTTACAGGGCATGCTGGAATGTGTAGGTTAACAACACCTGGAGGGCTGAAGTAGGGCATTCCCCCTTTTCATTACAACATGACCCCTTTTTAGGCAAGTGTCTACGGTGCGTGCAAATGTGCCACCCAGGTAGATCACAAAAGCTCAAGTCATCCTGTAACTTCATAGATGAATTTGAGTGTGTCTCATCTTGTGTTAGAGATACTGTAAACCAGTCTGCCGGCTGCTCCATAGTGTCCTGATACTGGGGCATTCATAGGCTATTTACCATGGTCAACCAGATTACAGCATACCAAGGATTACCTGTTAAAGACTTCCACACCTGATTACTGGTTAACAGGCTGCCTTTCAGCTCCCACCTGCTCCCAGCACCATGACTGTGAAATACAGTATTTATACACCCAGGCAATTATCCGAACACAGCATACATTCAGACCATTAATGCAAAGTTAATATAGCAATTTCAGGGACGGGTTTACCATTCACACAACATATAACATAAATTAAAGAGCATATTTGCAGAGCTGTATGTATGTTTGTGGTGCACCTTCCACCTATCTGTATGCTTAGTTTGATACTAATCATTAATATGCAATTTCACCAGCTTATACTTGAAGCAAACGCTCCAGTCCAATCCTACATAGGCTGACAATTCAGATGAACTGACCTCTCTGAACTTTGCCTAGCGTATGTACTACCCCATTAAACCTTAGGACCTCCCTTTCAATCCCAATTGAAAATGCCCAACATGACCCATTCAAGGATGAACAAAATGCTCTCTACCTGGATTTCCCTCTTAATATATTATTGGCATCACCTGCGTTGAACTATTTAATTGATAAGAGGGGTATTTCAGCGCAATCATAAATTAAGAGGGAAGTCCAGGTAGAGCACATTTTAGCCCTCCTGGAATGGGTATGTTGGGAAGTATGGATTGTGTATAGTAAATTGAAACCAATGGTGTAGATTATATTTAAACAAATAGCATAATAATGCCTGGGTACTGTGTATAGCTCCACCTAATTGAGAGACAACTGTTTTATAAAGTTTTCTTGCAGGGCCGGATTAAGGGAGGGGTGACAGGGGCAGTTGTCCCACGCCCCCACACATTAGGAGGCCCCCACATACAGCTGTGATTAAGTGGAGTGTACTCCTCCGGCCAGCTGAGCAGTGCAGCTGCCAAGGAGGTCATCCGTCTCCAGCGAGTGAAATAACGTGAGACAGTAAGCAGGAGCCGGCAGCATGGGGTGCTCCAGTGCGTTGGATTTACCTCCAGCTGCTGCTCTGGGTCCGTGTGCTTCCTGCCTCACCCGCAAATCACCAGTTCAACATTTTCCGGCCACCCGCTGTTGAGACCTGGCTTCCCCATTGGATGCCAGAGCTGTGTGCCCCTGCTGTGGGTAGGGTGTGTGTGTGTGTGTGTGTGTGTGTGTGTGTGTGTGTGTGTGTGTGTGTGTGTGTGTGTGTGTGTGTGTGTCGGGGGGACGGGAGAGGAGGCTGGGGGTTGTGTGCCCCTGCTCTGTCTGTGATTAGTGGGGGGGCCCACAAGCGCCTGGGCCCCCACAAGCCTTAATCCAGCCCTGGTTTCTTGTAGTGGAACAAAGACAATTTAAATAACCTTAAACATTCTATCGGATGAATGGTGTCATGGGTGCAAATCACTTAATCTTAAACTTTAAAGTAAATACAGACATTGAGACGAAGATTTGGCAGAGAAATTGTATGGCAGCAAAGGAAAGACGGCCAGGAAACAGCCATTCTGCAATGACCAAACACAAACAACAACAGGCACTGCAGGCGGAACCACCTGGAGTGCACAAACACAAGTATAAAACCCTTATAAGCCACAAAAAGGTAACCACTCACCTTCCACCTTGACTACCCACCCATTTGGGTGGTGATACTGCCCTCGTTGGGGTGGTACAACCAAACTACCAGTTCTTGTCAGATGCAAGAATAGCAGCAGCAACCGCTGTGCTACTTACACAATGGGACAGGACTCAGGAGGACTCTGTGTGTGTGTCTCTCTCTCTATAGACCAAAATGCTCTCATTAGATAACATGTTACACGGGACCTAGACACCCAGGCAGGGAGGAGAAGCTGGGATTCCTGGGTCACTTACAGCTCTATCCCCCATTCTATCTCTCCTCTGGTCGGGGAACTTCATCATGTCACAACTGAGGGTTTTGGCTGAGAGGAGAAAGCCTCAGTTGTAGGGGCTGAGAGGAACTTAAACCGGGGAGGTTTAATCAGACCCCTGGACATGTAAGTGTTAAAAGGAAACCCGAAGGTGTGACCATGACAACCAGGTAAAAGTCAAAATAAAAGTTTATTAACAGACTCCGTGTAAACAAACAGCATTCAAGGTAAATAATGGCAATGATAAATAATATGATTCCTGGAGCACTCTGACCATGAAATGGTTACACAGGACACTGGTAGGTAAGAACAGCTGTTACAGTCCTTAGATGGAATAACCTTACCAGGCCTGGCTGTAGTAGTGAAGATATCCAAGGAACATGCCAGTAGATGGAACAGATGAAGTTGGTAACTTGAATCAGCTGTAGTAATTGCTGGATGGAACCAGCCAGGTGGTAAGACACGGAGTGGATGCGGAATGGAATCAGCCAGATGATAAAGTCACTGAATGAATGCTGGGTGAAACCAGCCAGGTGATGAAACACGGAATGAATATAGTAAGATGCTAGGGAGCGTGGAAACAGAGGAATTGAAGGATGATTACCGGTGGTAGTGGATACTGCTGGAAGCAGATGAAATAGCTGGAAGCTGGAAACTGGATCAGCCACGGAGGACTGCAGAGTCAGGCTGCACCGCAGGATGGTAGGCAGGTGCGGGTCTCTTTGGTGGATGCTGGAGACAGGAGCTGGAACCTGGAAACACAACCACAGGAGAGAGACTGGAACAAGGTATGACAAACAAAGCACTGACCATTTCCTGGCCCAGGCACAGGATACTTATACCTGCAGCAATGCAGGCATTGGCTGGGCAATTATGCAGATTTCCAGAGGCAGTGGATTGGAGGAACTGAGACATGTGATTAGATCCAACATGGCTGCGCCCATGTTAGAACTTGGAGGGAAAACTGGCTTGGGAAACCATGTGGAAACATAACTGTAATGGCGGCGCCGGCCACAGAGGACAGGAGACGCCAGACTGACAAATGTATGCTGAGACTCGTGGATGACAACGGAGGCCGCGGCAGGCATGGAACACCACACTGACAACCTGCACCTATAACACAGGAGCAGCGGCGGAGGCCGCGGAGAACGGGAGATGCCATGCAGGATTCAAACATGGCGCCGCTGTGACAGCATCTCAGCGTGACAGGAGGAATGTGCAGTATGTGGACACAGATGAGATCCGGCCTTGGAACGCTGAGCGAGCCTCAGGAGACATCTGAAAGGCAGGTAATGGCGTCCAGATACCCGGATCGTGACAGCACCTCCCCCTTTAGGAGTGGCCCCAGGACGCTTCTTAGGCTTTAGAGGAAACTTCGAGTGGAAATTCCGGACCAAAGCAGGAGCATGGACATCAGACGCATTGGTCCAAGAGCGTTCTTCAGGACCATAGCCCTTCCAGTCAATAAGATACTGCAACTGACCGTAACGGAAACGTGAGTCCAGAATCTTGGCCACCTCATACTCGACTCCCCGTTGAGTCTGAACTTTAGGAGCTGGAGGAAGTGCAGAATGAAACCGATTCAGGATCAGCGGTTTCAACAAGGAAACATGGAATGTCCTGGGTATTTTTAAGAAGGGAGGTAACTGGAGTCTGTAAGCAACAGGATTGATGACTTGTTCAATTTTAAAAGGACCGATGTAACGAGGAGCAAATTTCATGCTGGGAACTCTCAACCTCAAATTCTTCGTAGACAACCATACTCGATCACCCACCTTGAGAGCCGGAACCGCTCTACGCTTCCTATCGGCAAACTTCTTATACCTAAATGAGGCTTTAAGCAGGGCTGCGCGGACATTCTTCCAGTTGTTTGAAAACTGACGCAAGGTGACATCCACTGCTGGAACAGAAGTTGCTGGAAGCGGTTGGAATTCTGGAACCTTAGGGTGAAATCCATAGTTGATGAAGAATGGTGTTGAGGAGGATGAGGAATGGTATTGATTGTTGTGGCTAAACTCGGCCCAGGGAAGGAGTTGAACCCAGTCATCTTGGGAGGAAGACACGTAAATGCGGAGGAAGGCCTCCAAGTCCTGATTCACCCTCTCGGTTTGACCATTGGTCTGAGGATGGTAAGCTGTGGAAAACTTTAACTTGACTTGGAGGGCTTGACACAAACTTCGCCAAAATTTGGCTACAAATTGTACTCCATGATCGGAGATGATTTCTTCAGGGAGACCGTGAAGTCGAAAGATCTCTTGGATAAAGGCTTGAGCCAACTTGGAAGCTGACGGAAGACCGGTGAGGGGTATGAAATGTGCCATCTTGTGAACCGGTCAACTACCACCCAGATGGTATTAAACTTGTTGCATATAGGCAGATCTGTAACAAAGTCCATCGACAAATGGGTCCACGGTCGACTGGGAACAGACAATGGAACCAGTTGCCCCGCAGGAGACTGGCGAGGAACTTTGTGTTGGGCACACTTTGGGCAAGAGGCAATAAACTCCTTGACGTCCTTCTTCAGAGTTGGCCACCAGTAGGACCTAGAGATAAACTCGAGGGTTTTCTGAATGCCTGTATGACCAGCAAAACGGGAAGCATGGGCCCAATGCATGAGCTTCTTCCTCAACACCGGCTTCACAAAAAACTTTTCCCTGGTGGGGGCATAGAGTCCATCCCTACCGTGGAGAATGCCAACGGATTAATAATAGGATGCTTGTCTGAAGACTCTGACTCGTTTTCTTGCTCCCAAGAGCGGGAAAGGGCATCGGCCTTGCGATTCTGAGAGCCCGGACAGAACTGGAGTTTAAAGTCAAACCTGGAAAAGAAAAGTGCCCATCTGGCCTGACGAGGGTTAAGACATTGGTGGTCATTTCGAGTTGTTCGCTCGCAAGCTGCTTTTAGCAGCTTTGCACACGCTAAGCCGCCGCCTACTGGGAGTGAATCTTAGCTTATTAAAATTGCGAACGAAAGATTCTCAAAATTGCGAATAGAAATTTCTTAGCAGTTTCTGAGTGGCTCGGGACTTACTCTGCCACTGCGATCAGTTCAGTCAGTTTCGTTCCTGGTTTGATGTCACAAACACACCCAGCGTTCGCCCAGACACTCCTCCATTTCTCCAGCCACTCCCGCGTTTTTCCCAGAAACGGTAGCGTTTTTTAGCACACACCCATAAAACGGACAGTTTCCGCCCAGAAACACCCACTTCCTGTCAATCACATTACGATCACCAGAACGAAGAAAAAACCTCGTAATGCCGTGAGTAAAATTCCTAACTGCATAGCAAATTTACTTGGCGCAGTCGCACTGCGAACTTTGCACATGCGCATTAGCGACTAAACGCTCCGTTGCGAAAAAAAATAACGAGCGAACAACTCGGAATGACCACCATTGTGCGCCTTTCAGATATAAACGATTCTTGTGGTCGGTAAGTATCGTGATTGAATGAGAAGCTCCCTCCAACAGATATCTCCACTTCTCTAGAGCTAGCTTGATGGCTAGCAACTCCTGGTCGCCAATGGCATAGTTGCGCTCAGCTGGGGAGAACTTCCGGGAGAAGAAACTGCAAGGATGTAGATGGCCATCTTTAGCCCTCTGAGATAACACCGCTCCTACTCCAACGGAGGAGGCATCCACCTCTAAGATGAAAGGAGAGTCGGTGTCGGGCTGTTTCAGAACTGGTGCAGAGATGAAACGTTGTTTTAGAAGATGAAAAGCTTGCGTAGCTTCTTCAGACCACTTGGACGGGTTAGCACCCTTCTTGGTTAATGCAGTGATAGGCGCCACCATGGTGGAAAAGTCTCGTATGAACTTTCTGTAATAATTGGCGAACCCTAAGAACCTCTGGACCCCTTTGTGGGTCAAGGGTATCGGCCAATTCTGGATTGCTTGTAGTTTCTCAGGATCCATCTCTAGTCCGGAACCGGACACAATGTAACCTAGAAACGGAATGGATTTAACTTCAAAGACACATTTCTCCAATTTGCAATAGAGATGATTGACACGGAGACGGGACAGAACCTCCTTTACCCAGAAACGATGTTTCTCCAGATTATTGGCAAAAATGAGGATATCATCTAGATAAACCACAACATGGCGGTATAAGATGTCTCTGAAGATCTCATTCACGAAATGCTGGAAGACAGCTGGAGCGTTGCTCAATCCGAAGGGCATGACGAGGTACTCATAATGTCCATCACGGGTGTTAAAAGCGGTCTTCCACTCGTCACCCTCACGGATCCGGATGAGATTGTAGGCACCCCTCAAATCCAACTTTGTAAAGATGGTTGCTCCGCTGACTCTATCGAAGAGCTCTGTAATCAAAGGTAAAGGATACCGGTTCTTCACGGTAATGTCGTTCAGACCTCTGTAATCGATGCACGGTCGCAGACCACCGTCCTACTTCTTAACGAAGAAGTAGCCTGCGCCAGCTGGAGAAGAAGAAGGTCGGATAAAACCTTTCGCCAGGTTCTCTTTGATGTACTCCTCCATGGAGTGCGTCTCAGGCAGAGACAACGGGTAAGTTCGGCCTCGAGGTGGAACCTTCCCTGGAATGAGATCAATTGGGCAGTCCCATTCTCTATGAGGAGGAAGGATATCAGCAGAAGCCTTACTGAACACGTCCGTGTAGTCTTGATATGGAGGAGGTGGTACATCAGACGACCTGGGGAAAGAAGAACAAACAGGAAGCACTTTGGACAAACAAGTCTTAGCACAGGAGGGACCCCATGCTAGTATTTGCGTAGTCGTCCAGTCAATCGACGGATTGTGGAGACGGAGCCATGGAAGGCCCAAAACCACTGGATGTGTGGCTCTTGGAATCACTAGGAAATAAATTCTGCATGAAGAACTCCCACTCTCAGACGAACTGGTAGAGTCCTTAGAGAAATAACTGCGTCGAAAATCTTGCTGCCATCTACTGCAGTTAAGGAGATGGACGAAGGAAGTCTCTCGGTGGGTAGGGACCACCGTTTAACATAAGCTTCGGTTATGAAATTCCCAGCTGCTCCGAATCAAGGAGGGCAATGACGTTCCTGTAACGTTGAGCAATTTGGAGCGAGACTGGGAGATTACAATAATGAGGAGATGGAGAGGAGATCATTACTCCTAGCCGGCCCTCTCCTTGGCGAGCTAGGATTTGGAGTTTCCCGGACGTTTGGGACAGGCATTGATAATGTGAGACGGAGCTGCACAATAGAGACAGAGAGACTCAGAGAGACGTCTTCGGCGCTCAGCGGGAGATAGACGGGAACGGCCAATTTGCATGGGCTCATCCTTGGATGGAGACGGTTGACGAAGAGGAGGAGCAGAAGATTTTGGAGCAGACGATCTTCCTCGCTCGGTTGCTCTCTCTCTGAAACGTAGATCAACCTTCGTGCAAAGAGAAATTAGCTCATCCAACTTAGAGGGCAAGTCTCTGGTAGCTAACTCATCCTTGATGCGTTCTGATAAGCCATGCCAGAATGCAGCATACAGGGCCTCGTCGTTCCATGCAAGTTCGGATGCCAGGATTTTGAACTGTATGAGATACTGTCCCACAGTACGTGTTCCCTGGCGTAAACGGAGAATCTCAGATGAAGCAGAGGTTACCCGGCCTGGCTCATCGAAGATGCGCCTGAATGTTGCCACAAAGTCCGTATAGGAGGACAGCAGGGGATCAGACTTCTCCCATAAAGGTGATGCCCAGTCAAGGGCTGAGCCGCTGAGAAGGGAAATGATATAGGCAATTTTAGTACGGTCGCTGGGGAAATTGCCAGGCTGAAGCTCAAAGTGGATTTCGCATTGGTTAAGAAATCCCCTGCAGAACCTTGGAGATCCGTCAAAATTTGCTGGCGTTGGGAGATGAAGACGTGGAATGGAAATGGGTAAGGTGGGTGGGGTTACAACTGGTGTCACTGTAGTGGACGCACCGGACGTGCCAGGTCCACGGAGGGTCGTTTGAATCCCATCCAGCCGCGTAGAGAGATCCTGGAGACAGCGGATGATGTGGCCTTGTGCAGCCTCCTGATGTTCGAGTCTGGCTGCCAGTTCTTGCATCGGCCTAGCCGCTTGATCCTGGTTTCCGGCTGGATTCATATGGTCAGTGCTTACTGTCACAACTGAGGGTTTTGGCTGACAGGAGAAAGCCTCAGTTGTAGGGGCTGAGAGGAACTTAAACCGGGGAGGTTTAATCAGACCCCTGGACATGTAAGTGTTAAAAGGAAACCCGAAGGTGTGACTATGACAACCAGGTAAAAGTCAAAATAAAAGTTTATTAACAGACTCCGTGTAAACAAACAGCATTCAAGGTAAATAATGGCAATGATAAATAATATGATTCCTGGAGCACTCTGACCATGAAATGGTTACACAGGACACTGGTAGGTAAGAACAGCTGTTACAGTCCTTAGATGGAATAACCTTACCAGGCCTGGCTGTAGTAGTGAAGATATCCAAGGAACATGCCAGTAGATGGAACAGATGAAGTTGGTAACTTGAATCAGCTGTAGTAATTGCTGGATGGAACCAGCCAGGTGGTAAGACACGGAGTGGATGCGGAATGGAATCAGCCAGATGATAAAGTCACTGAATGAATGCTAGGTGAAACCAGCCAGGTGATGAAACACGGAATGAATATAGTAAGATGCTAGGGAGAGTGGATACAGAGGAATTGAAGGATGATTACCGGTGGTAGTGGATACTGCTGGAAGCAGATGAAATAGCTGGAAGCTGGAAACTGGATCAGCCACGAAGGACTGCAGAGTCAGGCTGCACCGCAGGATGGTAGGCAGGTGCGGGTCTCTTTGGTGGATGCTGGAGACAGGAGCTGGAACCTGGAAACACAACCACAGGAGAGAGACTGGAACAAGGTATGACAAACAAAGCACTGACCATTTCCTGGCCCAGGCACAGGATACTTATACCTGCAGCAATGCAGGCATTGGCTGGGCAATTATGCAGATTTCCAGAGGCAGTGGATTGGAGGAACTGAGACATGTGATTAGATCCAACATGGCCGCGCCCATGTTAGAACTTGGAGGGAAAACTGGCTTGGGAAACCATGTGGAAACATAACTGTAATGGCGGCGCCGGCCACAGAGGACAGGAGACGCCAGACTGACAAATGTATGCTGAGACTCGTGGATGACAACGGAGGCCGCGGCAGGCATGGAACACCACACTGACAACCTGCACCTATAACACAGGAGCGGAGGCGGAGGCCGCGGAGAACGGGAGACGCCATGCAGGATTCAAACATGGCGCCGCTGTGACAGCATCTCAGCGTGACAGGAGGAATGTGCAGTATGTGGACACAGATGAGATCCGGCCTTGGAACGCTGAGCGAGCCTCAGGAGACATCTGAAAGGCAGGTAATGGCGTCCAGATACCCGGATCGTGACACATCAGTAGCTACTGAAACCTGATTCTCCTGGCCAGGAAGCCCTCTGAGAGAGGGGGCCCCAGGGTACAGTATCCCCTGTTCTTCTCCCTTAATCTGGCTATGTGCTGAGGTACCCTTATTTTTTTCATTTTGCAACCATAATGGTAGTGGGGGTTTAACAGCAATATATTGTGGTGCAGGAGGTGATGGGGGGTAGGGGTTGAGGTTGGGGCTGCCTTGGCTTTCTTGGGGTATCAGGAACAGCCTGACATAAAGGGTGTGGAGCCAGCAGTGACTTAATGTGTATGTGACAGGAAACCTACTTGAGCCTACGGAGCTCTTCACCTCAAAGCTTTTTACTGTGTAATATATACTGTATATATACAGGTTGGGTATCCCATATCCGAAAATCTGATATCTGAAATATTCCAAAATCTAAAAAAAATTTGAGCATGACTGAGATAGCGACACCTTTACTTTCTGTTCAGTGTACACAAACTCTGTTTCATGCATATAATTATTAGAAATATTGTATAAAATTACATTCAGGCTACGTGTATAAGGTGTATATGAAACTAAAATTGGTTTCGTGAATCGACTTGGGTCCCATCTCCAAAATATCTCATTATGATATGCAAACATTCCAATATATGGAAAGTTCCCAAATTTTTCTGGTCCCAAGCATTTTGGGTATGGGAGACTTTGGGACCCTATTCAGTAATGATTGAAAATTCTGCATTTTAGCAGAACTTGCAATCCTTTTGATCGCATGCTAGGGGCCACCCATCGCAAGGCAAGGCCGCCCAGCATGCTACCGCCGCCTCGCCCCTGTGATCACGCTGAAATTGCGGTCGCACCACAATTTCAGCGTGATCGCAGAATTTGTTGATGCCTCCTGGCTGCGATGGCAGGAGGGACGCTGCCATCTTTGTGAACGGAGCGGCTGCGTGTGATGTCACGCAGCCGTCATGATCACGCTCCACATTCATCTGCCGCCGCTTCCATTTTCCTGACGCAGCCCCCGCAACGCTCCATCTCCGCCTAGGAAACAGCGTTGCCATCCCACTCCCGCCCTGCAAACGCCTCTGCCTGATTGAGAGGCAGAGGCGTTTGCATTTACTGCAGGGCACCCCACATTAAATGTGGGCACATGCATGGGATGGGCTGTGTGCATGCGCCCACATCATCATTGTATTTTTTGCGGTTGGATCGCCAATTGTGATCCAACCTGAATAGGGACCTTAGGGGTCTATTTACTAAGCCTTGGATGGCGATAGTGTCGCTGGAGATAAAGGGGCAGATGTATTAACCTGGAGAAGGCATAAGGAAGTGATAAACCAGTGATAAGTGCACGGTGATAAAGGCACCAGCCAATCAGATCCTAACTGTTAATTTACATATTGGAGCTGATTGGCTGGTGCCTTTATCACCTTGCACTTATCACTGGTTTATCACTTCCTTATGCCTTCTCCAGGTTAATACATCTGCCCCAAAGTACCAGCCAATCAGCTCCTAACTGTCCTTTTTCAAACACAGTCTGTAACGTGACAGTTAGGAGCTGATTGGCTGGCACTTTATCTCCATCCAAGGCTTAGTAAATAGACCTACAAGTCTGAATATTTATACAGAACTCATAGAGTGTATTCTACACATACTTTTTCCAGTTCTCTCATTTACTAGCTAATTAGTAGGAAATTAGTAAGCTAATTATGAAAATAATAGAATTGCGGAGGATGCGGGAGGCTAGGGGGCAATCATTTTGTACCTACAGTAGGACCAACTTGAACCACACCCGACAGAACGAAGCACTCACAGAATAACTGCCCAGATGCAAACACAGAGAAAAGAGCTGATCTATGCTGCCATATACTGTACAGTGTTTGCCTTGATACATGACTACCTAATCCATACTGTATGTACTGTATACGGAAAGTAACAACGCAATCCCCAGATTTTTCTGTGTCTGAAAGACAGTGGGGTATATTTACTAATGTCCCGATTTTGACCGAGATGCCGTTTTTTCTTCAAAGTGTCATCTCGGTAATTTACTAATCAAAAATCACGGCAGTGATGAGGGCATTCGTAATATTTTGGAAGTCCTTGGAAAAAAATCACGAATCAATACACCATCGGTCAAATACGCCTGCAATTTGGTAGAAATCGGCCATTTACTAAAAAGTGCAAAACACAAACACTGCCGACAATAGCCAAACACTGCCGTGCTAAAATACAAATCGTGAAAAAGTGCTAAAAAAAACCAGACCTGCTTTTTTATCCCGTGTTTGTATAGGCATGCAGGGATCCATGAGATCTGTGCATGTTTTTCAGTGGGAAGGGGGGGGAAATGTTATAAATTTTCAAAAAAAAAAATTGCGTGGGGTCCCCCCTCCTAAGGCAAACCAGCCTTGGGCTCTTTGAGCCGATCCTGGTTGCAGAAATATGGGGGGAAAAATGGACAGGGGTTCCCCCATATTTAAGCAACCAGCATCGGGCTCTGCGCCTGGTCCTGGTTCCAAAAATACGGGGGACAAAAAGAGTAGGGGTCCCCCGTATTTTTGAAACCAGCACCGGGCTCCACTAGCTGGACAGATAATGCCACAGCCGGGGGTCACTTTTATACAGTGCCTTGCGGCCGTGGCATCAAATATCCAACTAGTCACCCCTGGCCGGGGTACCCTGGGGGAGTGGGGACCCCTTCAATCAAGGCAGAGGAGCCTTCAACCATGGATTATGTGAGTATAATTTTTTCTACAGGTACATCATGGATTCTACTGGAGAAGAGGACCAACCTGCGTGGGAACATAAGGTAAGTATGTGTATATGGAGGTGTGGATGGATGTATTAAAGTTAAACTTTCAAGGTGTGTGTGTGTGTGTTGTCTTTATTGGGGTATTTTTTTAGTAGTAGTACTACAGGTACCAGCGGGACCATTTTTCCGCCGCATGCTGGTACTTGTGGTTCTCCAAGTACCAGCTTGCGGGGGAGGCTTGCTGGGCCTTGTAGTACTGCTACTAAAAACAATATCATTCACTTTGAACAAAGGCTATCAGCCCCCCATCCGCAGCCCATTGGATGGGGGGGACAGCCTCGGGCTTCACCCCTGGCCCTTGGGTGGCTGGGGGGGGGGACCCCTTGATTGAAGGGGTCCCCACTCCCCCAGGGTACCCCGGCCAGGGGTGACTAGTTGGATATTTGATGCCACGGCCGCAAGGCACTGTATAAAAGTGACCCCCGGCTGTGGCATTATCTGTCCAGCTAGTGGAGCCCAGTGCTGGTTTCAAAAATACGGGGGACCCCTACTCTTTTTGTCCCCCGTATTTTTGGAACCAGGACCAGGCGCAGAGCCCGATGCTGGTTGCTTAAATATGGGGGAACCCCTGTCCATTTTTTCCCCATATTTCTGCAACCAGGATCGGCTCAATGAGCCCGAGGCTGGTTTGCCTTAGGAGGGGGGACCCCACGCAATTTTTTTTTTACATTTAAACTTTTTTTTTTTTTTTTTTACAAGGTGCACAATGAAGCCCAGCACGGATCTCTCAGATCCGGCCGAGATTCATTGTATTAAAGTCGGCAGTGTTTTACAAGTCACTCACGTAAAACACTGCCAATGAAACCGAATGACATCGACATCGGAAAACCCGAAAATGCAGAATACGGCAGCTTAGTAAATTAGTCGTAATCAATTCAAAAAGTTGCATATTTACACTTTCAATGTCATTCGTGATTGAACTTTGACCTCAAACGGGAAAATACGATTCTTAGTAAATTTACCCCACTGAGTCATTTTTCCGAGGAAGTAATAGTAACGTACAGTAATGTGAGTGTGAGTTACCTTCGTCTGGTGAATACTTTGTAGATCTTTCCTTGGAAGAAATATTGTAACATGTAACAGTTACATCCTGTCTGATGGATATTTAGTAATTATTTCATTGAAAGTGACAGTTAATTCAATGGATATTTCTTTGTATTGTATTGTAAAATGTAAGAACAATGGGCTTAATTCAGTGTTGATTGCAGCAGAAAATTTGTTAGAAGTTGGGCGAAACCATGGGGGGTCATTCCGAGTTGATCGCACGCTGCAACTTTTTGCTGCCCGTGCGATCAGATAGATGCCGCCTATGGCCCTCATTCCGAGTTGATCGCTCGCTGCCGATTTTCGCAGCGCAGCGTTCAGGTGAAAAAATAAGATTTTAAACCTACCGTTAAATCTATTTCTCCTAGTCCGTAGAGGATGCTGGGGACTCCGTAAGGACCATGGGGTATAGACGGGCTCCGCAGGAGATAGGGCACCTAAAAAGAACTTTGACTATGGGGGTGCACTGGCTCCTCCCTCTATGCCCCTCCTCCAGACCTCAGTTAGAGAACTGTGCCCAGAGGAGATGGACAATACAAGGCAGGATTTAGCAATCCAAGGGCAAGATTCATACCAGCCCACACCAATCATACCATGTAACCTGGAACATACATAACCAGTTAACAGTAATGAACAAAACAACAGTAACGGTCCAAGACCGATGTTAACTGTAACATAACCCTTATGCAAGCAACAACTATATACAAGTCTTGCAGAGTTTCCGCACTGGGACGGGCGCCCAGCATCATCTACGGACTAGGAGAAATAGATTTACCGGTAGGTTTAAAATCTTATTTTCTCTTACGTCCTAGAGGATGCTGGGGACTCCGTAAGGACCATGGGATTTATACCAAAGCATCCAATCGGGCGGGAGAGTGCGTATGACTCTGCAGCACCGACTGAGCAAACGCTAGGTCCTCATCAGCCAGGGTATCAAACTTGTAGAATTTAGCAAAAGTGTTTAACCCCGACCAAGTCGCCACTCGGCAAAGTTGTAAAGCCGAGACGCCTCAGGCAGTCGCCCAAGAAGAGCCCACCTTCCTAGTGGAATGGGCCTTAACCGGCAATCCAGCCATAGAGTGAGCCTGCTGAATCGTATTACAGATCCAGCGAGCAATAGTCTGCTTCGAAGCAGGAGCGCCAATCTTATTGGCCGCATACAGGATAAACAGAGCCTCTGTTTTCCTAACTCTAGCCGTCCTGGCTACATAGATTTTTAAGGCCCTGACTACGTCCAGGGATCTGGAATCCTCCAGGTCACTTGTAGCCACAGGCACCACAATAGGTTGATTCATATGGAACGAAAAAACCACTTTAGGCAAAAATTGCGGACGTGTCCTCAATTCAGCTCGATCCACATGAAAAATCAAGTAGGGGCTCTTGTGTGACAAAGCCGCCAACTCTGACACTCGCCTTGCTGATGCTAAGGCCAACAACATGACCACCTTCCAGGTAAGAAATTTCAACTCAACCTTGTTAAGCGGTTCAAACCAGTGTGATTTTAGGAACTGCAACACCACGTTCAGGTCCCATGGTGCCACTGGAGGCACAAAAGGGGGCTGGATGTGCAGCACCCCCTTTACAAACGTCTGGACTTCTGGAAGAGAAGCCAATTCCTTCTGAAAGAAAATCGAGAGGGACGAAATCTGTACCTTAACAGAGCCTAATTTCAGGCCCATATCCACTCCTGTCTGTAGGAAGTGGAGAAGACGACCCAGATGAAAATCTTCCGTAGGTGCATTCTTGGTCTCACACCAAGACACATACTTTCGCCAGATACGGTGATAATGTTTTATCGTCACCTCCTTTCTAGCCTTTATTAACGTAGGGATGACCTCTTCCGGAATCCCCTTTTTTGCTAGGATTCGGCGTTCAACCGCCATGCCGTCAAACGTAACCGCGGTAAGTCTTGAAATACACAGGGCCCCTGCTGCAACAGGTCTTCCCTCAGAGGAATAGCAGCGTCCACTGCTATTGCCTGAGGGTCCCGAGACCTGGCGCAGTACCTCTGAAGTTTTTTGTTGAGACGTGACGCCATCATGTCTATTTGAGGAGTTCCTCAAAGACGTGTTACGTCTGCAAAGACTTCTTGATGAAGTCCCCACTCTCCTGGATGGAGATCGTGTCTGCTGAGGAAGTCTGCTTCCCAGTTGTCCACTCCCGGAATGAAGACAGCTGACAGAGCGCTTACATGATTTTCCGCCCAGCGAAGGATCCTTGTGGCTTCCGCCATCGCGGCTCTGCTTTTTGTCCCGCCTTGGCGGTTCACATGAGCCACTGCTGTGACATTGTCTGATTGAATCAGAACCCTTAGGTTTCGAAGAAAATTCTCTGCTTGTCGAAGGCCGTTGTAAATGGCCCTGAGTTCCAACACATTGATGTGTAGACAGGACTCCTGGTCTGACCACAGACCCTGAAAATGTTTTCCCTGTGTGACGCTCCCCATCCTCGGAGGCTCGCGTCCGTGGTAACCAGGATCCAATCCTGAATTCCGAACCTGCGACCCTCCAGGAGGTGAGCACTATGCAACCACCACAGGAGGGACACTCTGGTCCCTGGGGACAGAGTTATTTTCCGATGTAAGTGCAGATGGGACCCGGACCACTTGTCCAGAAGGTCCCATTGAAAAGTCCTTGCATGGAACCTGCCGAAGGGAATGGCCTCGTAGGCCGCCACCATTTTCCCCAGAACTCGAGTGCATTGGTGAACTGACACCCTTTTCGGTTTTAGCAGTTCTCTGACCATGTTCTGGATGTCTTGGGCTTTCTCTATTGGGAGGAAGACCTTCATTTGTTCCGTATCCAGTATCATAGCTAGGAACGGCAGTCGAGTTGTCGGAATCAACTGTGACTTTGGTAGATTTAGAATCCAACCGTGTTGCTGGTGCACTCTCAGAGAGAGCGCCACACTGCTCAGCAATTTCTCTCTTGATCTCGCTTTTATCAGAAGATCGTCCAAGTATGGGATAATTGTGACACCATGCTTGCGCAGGACCACCATCATTTCCGCCATTATCTTGGTGAAAATCCTTGGGGCCGTGGAAAGTCCAAACGGTCGGCAACGTCTGAAATTGGTAATGACAATCCTGTACAGCGAATCTCAGGTATTCCTGATGGGGGGCATATATGGGGACATGAAGGTATGCATCTTTTATGTCCAGAGACACCATAAACTCCCCCTCCTCCATGTTGGCTATTATCGCTCTGAGTAATTCCATTTTGAATTTGAATCTTTTTATGTACAGGTTTAGGGATTTCAGATTCAAAATCGGTCTGACCGAACCGTCCGGTTTCGGGACCACAAATAGGGTTGAGTAGTAACCTCTTCCCTGCTGGTGCAGGGGAACCTTGATTATCACTTGCTGTATACACAGCGTTTGAATTGCAGCTAACACTACAACCCTTTCCGATGTGGAAGCTGGTAGGGCCGATTTGAAAAATCGGTGCGGGGGCACCTCCTCGAATTCCAGTTTGTAACCCTGGGAAACTATTTCTAGCACCCAGGGATTCAGGTCCGAACTGACCCAGGCCTGACTGAAAAGTCGAAGACGTGCCCCCACCGGTGCGAACTCTCTCGGGGGAGCCCCAGCGTCATGCTGTGGGTTTTGAAGCAGCCGGGGAGGACTTTTGTTCCTGGGCACCTGCCGCAGCAGGTGCTCTCTTGCCTCTGCCCTTACCTCTGGCGAGGAAAGAGGATCCCCGACCTCTTTTAGACTTGTGCGACCGAAAGGACTGCATCTGATAGGGTGTTACTTTCTTTTGCTGTTGGGGAATATATGGTAAAAAATTTGATTTACCTGCTGTAGCTGTGGAAACCAGGTCCGTCAGCCCATCCCCAAACAATACATCCCCCTTATAGGGTAGTACTTCCATATGTTTCTTGGAATCTGCATCACCCGTCCATTGGCGAGACCATAAGGATCTTCTCGCTGAGATAGCCATGGCATTGGCCCTAGAAGCTAGCAATCCAATGTCCCTTTGAGCATCCCTCATAAATAAAACTGCGTCTTTTATATGGGCTAGAGTTAGGAATATAGTATCCTTATCCATAGTATCAAATTGATCTGTCAGCTCATCTGTCCAAGCTGCAATTGCGCTACACACCCATGCCGACGCAATCGTCGGTCTTAGCACAGCACCCGTATGAGAATAAATACCCTTTAAGGTAGTTTCTTGCCTGCGATCTGCTGGATCTTTAAGGGCCGCTGTGTCAGGAGACGGTAGCGCCACTTTCTTGGATAAGCGCGTCAGGGCCTTGTCCACAGTGGGGGGTAATTCCCAAATCTCCCTGTCCTGCTTAGGGAAAGGGTATGCCATAAAAATTATTTTGGGGATCTGCGGTCTCTTATCCGGAGTCTCCCAAGCTTTTCCAAAGAACTCATTTAATTCATGAGATGTGGGAAAATTAATAATCTGTTTCTTTTCCTTAAACATGTGTACCCTTGTGTCGGGGACCGAGGGTTCATCCACAATATGCAAGACATCCCTTATTAACACAATCATACCCTGAATAGTTTTAGTCACCCTAGGGTGCAATTTTACTTCGTCATAGTCGACACTGGAATCAGAATCTGTGTCGGTACTAGTAGTGTCTTGTGTTAAGGGACGCTTTTGAGACCCCGACGGGCCCTGTGAATCGGTCCAATCTGAGGATTGACCGCCTGATGTCCCCCCTAAACCAGCCTTATCAAGCCTCTTATGTAAAGATGCCACACTTGCATGCAACGTATGCCACATGTCCATCCAATCAGGAATCGGCACAACCGACGGGGACACACCACTCATTTGATCCACCTCCTCCTTGGAGAAGCCTTCCGCCTCAGACATGTCGACACACACGTACCGACACCCCACACACACAGGGATTTACCTATAAGGGGACAAAACCCCAACCAGGCCCTTAGGAGAGACAGAGAGATAGACTATGCCAGCACACACCCAGCGCTTAAAAACACTGGAATATACAACCAGATAGCGCTTTTATATGTTTATAATCGTAATCTCCACTCACTGCGTCGCCAAAGTGCCCCCTCCTCCTTTTTCCAACCTGTGAAGCTCAGCAGGGGAGAGAACAGGGAGCCAGCGTTTTCTCATGCAGCCTCTGTGGAGAAAATGGCGCTGGTTAGTGCTGAGGATCAAGCCCCGCCCACCCGACGGCGGGCTTCGGTCCCTTCATCATATATTAATAAAATGGCGGGGGTCAGCGGATTTACTGTCCCCCAGCCTAATCCACCTTATTTATGGCCAAAACGAGGTTTATTGCTGCCCAGGGTGCCCCCCTGCGCCCTGCACCCTTCAGTGCCTGCATTGTGTGTGTGACAGGGAGCAATGGCGCGCAGCTCATGAAGATCTGATGTCTTCTGCCGCCTGAAGTCTTTTCCTCAATACTCACCCGGCTTCTATCTTCGGCATCTGTGAGGAGGACGGTGGCGGCGCGGCTCCGGGACGAACCCCAGGTGAGACCTGTGTTCCGACTCCCTCTGGAGCTAATGGTGTCCAGTAGCCTAGAAACAGTGCCCAGCTTCACAAGCCAGCTCTGCTTCTCTCTCCTCAGTCCCACGATGCAGGGAGCCTGTTGCCAACAGGACTCCCTGAAAATAAAAAACCTAACAAAATTCTTTTTCCACAGAAAACTCTGGAGAGCTCTCTGCAGTGCACCCATTCTCCTCTGGGCAAAAGATCTAACTGAGGTCTGGAGGAGGGGCATAGAGGGAGGAGCCAGTGCACACCCATAGTCAAAGTTCTTTTTAGGTGCCCTATTTCCTGCGGAGCCCGTCTATACCCCATGGTCGTTACGGAGTCCCCAGCATCCTCTAGGACGTAAGAGAAAACGGCATTTATGCGCATGGTACGCAGCGCACAAGCGCTAAGTACTTTCACACAAAACTTTGTAGTTTTACACAAGCTCGAACGAGTGATCGTAGTGTGATTGACAGGAAAAGGGTGTTTCTGGGGGGCAACTCAGCGCTTTCAGGGAGTGTGCTAAAAAACGCAGGCATGCCAGGTAAAAACGCAGGAGTGGCTGGAGAAACAGGGGAGTGGCTGGCCGAACGCAGGGCGTGTTTGTGACGTCAAACCAGGAACTAAACAGACTACAGTCATTGCAAGGTAGGAGTAAGTCTTGAGCCACTCTGAAACTGCATGAAATTTTTTAGTTGCAGAAGTGCTAACCTTTCGATCGCACTTCTGCTAAGCTAAGATACACTCCCAGAGGGCGGCGGCCTAGCGTTTGCACTGCTGCTCAAAGCAGCTAGCGAGTGATCAACTCGGAATGAGGGCCTATGGGGGAGGTTTTTTTTCCATAGCAAGGGTACGATCGCTTGTGCAGCCGAGCTATACAAAAACATTTTGTGCAGTTTCTGAGTAGCTTCTGACTTACTCACCCCCTGCGATCACTTCAGCCTGTCAGGTCCCGGAATTGTCGTCAGACACCCGCCCTGCAAAGGCTTACGTTTGCCTCTCCACATCCCGAAAACGGTCAGTTGACACCCAGATCCGCCTTTTGCCTGTCAATCTTCCAGCATTCACCGCTGCGAACACCTCTGTTGTTGTTCTGGCCGTCGCCGGGCAACGACGCGAATGCGCAATGGGGCCCGCGCGCAGCCGCAGTTCAGACCCATTCGCACGGCTACGAAAAAAGCAGTGTGCGAACGGGTCGGAATGACCCCCCATGTGCACTGCGGGGGGGGGGGGGGGGGGCAGATATAACATGTGCAGAGAGAGTTGGATTCTATTAGTAATGACAATTACATTGGTCTGTTGGATGTTTGTGGTTTTGCATAGGAAGTAACGTTAAATGTATGAGAGTTACAATAGTCTGAGAGGTAATCAGTATTTTATTCCTTAGAAGTAATATTGTACAACATCTGAAGGATATTACAGTAAGTAGTTTTTTTGTTCCTGGAATACAACAGTGTTTTGAAACCTCCCATCAAATTAATTACGATACTCTCTACTTGCTTAAGAAATTGTGACCCACTTGTGATTATCATACAGAAGGTTGGTGGCATTGTCAAAATATTAAAATAGAAATAAAATAAAATTGAGGACTGTAGACAAGAGTCCTCTCTGGGGACCAATGTACCATTCCTGTGGAATCGAGTCTGTCACATTGATTTAGGATATAGTACACTGAAACCCACAACACATTCCTGGCACTGTCTGACACCAGTGGCTTCTCTTAGTCCTAGTGTCTCCAGTGTCTCCTGGCCAGCTGCAATGGTCAGTTCCAAGTTGAAGCTTGGAGCTAACACTGACTCATTATTGTGCAAAAAAGAAGATCCGTAAAATAGAGGAGATGTATCAAACCGATGAGATATAGGTGCCCGCGCGCAGCCGCAGTTCAGACCTATTCGCACGGCTACGAAAAAAGCAGCATGCGAACGGGTCGGAATGACCCCCCATGTGCACTGCGGGGAGGGGGGGGGGGGCAGATATAACATGTGCAGAGAGAGTTAGATTTCTATTAGTAATGACAATTACATTGGTCTGTTGGATGTTTGTGGTTTTGCATAGGAAGTAACGTTAAATGTATGAGAGTTACAACAGTCTGAGAGGTAATGAGTATTTTGTTCCTTGGAAGTAATATTGTATAATGTTACAACATCTGAAGGATATTACAGTAAGTAAGCAGTTGACACACACAAACGCCTTCTTCCTGTCAATATCCTTGCAATCGGCTGTGCGAATGGATTCTTCGTTAAATCCATCGCCCAGCAACGATCCACTTTGTACCCGTACAACGCACCTGTGCATTGTGGTGCATACGCATGCGCAGTTTTGCTAGAGATGAGCGGGTTCGGTTCCTCTGAATCCGAACCCGCCCGAACTTCAGGTTTTTTTACACGGGTCCGAGCAGGCTAGGATCTTCCCGCCTTGCTCGGCTAACCCGAGCGCGCCCGAACGTCATCATCACGCTGTCGGATTCTCGCGAGGCTCGGATTCTATCGCGAGACTCGGATTCTATATAAGGAGCCGCGCGTCGCCGCCATTTTCACACGTGCATTGAGAGTCATAGGGAGAGGACGTGGCTGGCGTCCTCTCCGTTTAGAGAAGAGAGAGACACAGTATTTTGGGGAGCATTATTAGGAGGAGTACTACTATACTGTATACTACTATACTACTTGCTGAAGTGATATTTATAGATTAGATAGTGTGACTGTAAGTGTATTATCTGACTTGTGGGGGAGACACTGACAGTGGGGAGCAGTTAGAGTCTGAGAGCAGGACTCAGGAGTACATATAACGTACAGTGCACACTTTTGCTGCCAGAGTCAGTGCCACACTGCCATTGTTGTGACCACACTGACCACCAGTATAATAATATATTTTGTGATTGTCTGCTTAGGCCTCGGAGTACTAGTTGCAAGTTGCAACGTGACCTGAAGTGACCACCAGTTTAATAATCAATCACCACCAGTTTAATATATATATATATATATATATATATATATATATATATAATTGTATATAATATATATATATATATATATATAATATTGTATACCACCTACCCGTGTTTTTTTTTTTTTTTTTCATTCTTCTTTATACATACTACTATAGTAGCTTACTGTAGCAGTCTGCGGTGCTGTGCTGACCTGACAGTGTCCAGCAGGTCCGTCATCAGTCATTACATAATAAATATATATAGTACCTGTCCGGCTGCAGTACTAGTGATATTATATTGATTTCATCTCATTATCAATAATTTATCATCCAGTCTAGACTCTATATTAGCAGCAGACACAGTACGTTAGTCCACGGCTGTAGCTACCTCTGTGTCGGCACTCGGCAGTCCATCCATAATTGTATACCACCTACCCGTGGTTTTTTTTTTTCTTTCTTCTTTGTACATACTACTATAGTATAGTAGCTTACTGTAGCAGTCTGCGGTGTTGCTGAGCTGACAGTGTCCAGCAGGTCCGTCATCAGTCATCATTACCTAATAAATATATTATCTACCTGTCCGGCTGCAGTACTAGTGATATTATATATACATACATATATATATTGATTTCATCTCATTATCAATCATCCAGTCTATATTAGCAGCAGACACAGTACGTTAGTCCACGGCTGTAGCTACCTCTGTGTCGGCACTCGGCAGTCCATCCATAATTGTATACCACCTACCCGTGGTTTTTTTTTTCTTTCTTCTTTGTACATACTACTATAGTATAGTAGCTTACTGTAGCAGTCTGCGGTGCTGCTGAGCTGACAGTGTCCAGCAGGTCCGTCATCAGTCATCATTACCTAATAAATATATTATCTACCTGTCCGGCTGCAGTACTAGTGATATTATATATACATACATATATATATTGATTTCATCTCATTATCAATCATCCAGTCTATATTAGCAGCAGACACAGTACGTTAGTCCACGGCTGTAGCTACCTCTGTGTCGGCACTCGGCAGTCCATCCATAATTGTATACCACCTACCCGTGGTTTTTTTTTTCTTCTTTCTTCTTTGTACATACTACTATAGTATAGTAGCTTACTGTAGCAGTCTGCGGTGCTGCTGAGCTGACAGTGTCCAGCAGGTCCGTCATCAGTCATCATTACCTAATAAATATATTATCTACCTGTCCGGCTGCAGTACTAGTGATATTATATATACATACATATATATATTGATTTCATCTCATTATCAATCATCCAGTCAATATTAGCAGCAGACACAGTACGTTAGTCCACGGCTGTAGCTACCTCTGTGTCGGCACTCGGCAGTCCATCCATAATTGTATACCACCTACCCGTGGTTTTTTTTTTTTCTTTCTTCTTTGTACATACTACTATAGTATAGTAGCTTACTGTAGCAGTCTGCGGTGCTGCTGAGCTGACAGTGTCCAGCAGGTCCGTCATCAGTCATCATTACCTAATAAATATATTATCTACCTGTCCGGCTGCAGTACTAGTGATATTATATATACATACATATATATATATTGATTTCATCTCATTATCATCCAGTCTATATTAGCAGCAGACACAGTACGGTAGTCCACGGCTGTAGCTACCTCTGTGTCGGCACTCGGCAGTCCATCCATAATTGTATACCACCTACCCGTGGTTTTTTTTTCTTTCTTCTTTGTACATACTACTATAGTATAGTAGCTTACTGTAGCAGTCTGCGGTGCTGCTGAGCTGACAGTGTCCAGCAGGTCCGTCATCAGTCATCATTACCTAATAAATATATTATCTACCTGTCCGGCTGCAGTACTAGTGATATTATATATACATACATATATATATTGATTTCATCTCATTATCAATCATCCAGTCTATATTAGCAGCAGACACAGTACGTTAGTCCACGGCTGTAGCTACCTCTGTGTCGGCACTCGGCAGTCCATCCATAATTGTATACCACCTACCCGTGGTTTTTTTTTTCTTTCTTCTTTGTACATACTACTATAGTATAGTAGCTTACTGTAGCAGTCTGCGGTGCTGCTGAGCTGACAGTGTCCAGCAGGTCCGTCATCAGTCATCATTACCTAATAAATATATTATCTACCTGTCCGGCTGCAGTACTAGTGATATTATATATACATACATATATATATATTGATTTCATCTCATTATCATCCAGTCTATATTAGCAGCAGACACAGTACGGTAGTCCACGGCTGTAGCTACCTCTGTGTCGGCACTCGGCAGTCCATCCATAATTGTATACCACCTACCCGTGGTTTTTTTTTTCTTTCTTCTTTGTACATACTACTATAGTATAGTAGCTTACTGTAGCAGTCTGCGGTGCTGCTGAGCTGACAGTGTCCAGCAGGTCCGTCATCAGTCATCATTACCTAATAAATATATTATCTACCTGTCCGGCTGCAGTACTAGTGATATTATATATACATACATATATATATATATTGATTTCATCTCATTATCATCCAGTCTATATTAGCAGCAGACACAGTACGGTAGTCCACGGCTGTAGCTACCTCTGTGTCGGCACTCGGCAGTCCATCCATAAGTATACTAGTATCCATCCATCTCCATTGTTTACCTGAGGTGCCTTTTAGTTGTGCCTATTAAAATATGGAGAACAAAAATGTTGAGGTTCCAAAATTAGGGAAAGATCAAGATCCACTTCCACCTCGTGCTGAAGCTGCTGCCACTAGTCATGGCCGAGACGATGAAATGCCAGCAACGTCGTCTGCCAAGGCCGATGCCCAATGTCATAGTACAGAGCATGTCAAATCCAAAACACCAAATATCAGTAAAAAAAGGACTCCAAAACCTAAAATAAAATTGTCGGAGGAGAAGCGTAAACTTGCCAATATGCCATTTACCACACGGAGTGGCAAGGAACGGCTGAGGCCCTGGCCTATGTTCATGGCTAGTGGTTCAGCTTCACATGAGGATGGAAGCACTCAGCCTCTCGCTAGAAAACTGAAAAGACTCAAGCTGGCAAAAGCACCGCAAAGAACTGTGCGTTCTTCGAAATCCCAAATCCACAAGGAGAGTCCAATTGTGTCGGTTGCGATGCCTGACCTTCCCAACACTGGACGTGAAGAGCATGCGCCTTCCACCATTTGCACGCCCCCTGCAAGTGCTGGAAGGAGCACCCACAGTCCAGTTCCTGATAGTCAGATTGAAGATGTCAGTGTTGAAGTACACCAGGATGAGGAGGATATGGGTGTTGCTGGCGCTGGGGAGGAAATTGACCAGGAGGATTCTGATGGTGAGGTGGTTTGTTTAAGTCAGGCACCCGGGGAGACACCTGTTGTCCGTGGGAGGAATATGGCCGTTGACATGCCTGGTGAAAATACCAAAAAAAATCAGCTCTTCAGTGTGGAGGTATTTCAACAGAAAAGCGGACAACAGGTGTCAAGCCGTGTGTTGCCTTTGTCAAGCTGTAATAAGTAGGGGTAAGGACGTTAACCACCTCGGAACATCCTCCCTTATACGTCACCTGCAGCGCATTCATAATAAGTCAGTGACAAGTTCAAAAACTTTGGGTGACAGCGGAAGCAGTCCACTGACCAGTAAATCCCTTCCTCTTGTAACCAAGCTCATGCAAACCACCCCACCAACTCCCTCAGTGTCAATTTCCTCCTTCCCCAGGAATGCCAATAGTCCTGCAGGCCATGTCACTGGCAATTCTGACGATTCCTCTCCTGCCTGGGATTCCTCCGATGCATCCTTGCGTGTAACGCCTACTGCTGCTGGCGCTGCTGTTGTTGCTGCTGGGAGTCGATGGTCATCCCAGAGGGGAAGTCGGAAGACCACTTGTACTACTTCCAGTAAGCAATTGACTGTCCAACAGTCCTTTGCGAGGAAGATGAAATATCACAGCAGTCATCCTGCTGCAAAGCGGATAACTGAGGCCTTGACAACTATGTTGGTGTTAGACGTGCGTCCGGTATCCGCCGTTAGTTCACAGGGAACTACACAATTTCTTGAGGTAGTGTGCCCCCGTTACCAAATACCATCTAGGTTCCACTTCTCTAGGCAGGCGATACCGAAAATGTACACAGACCTCAGAAAAAGACTCACCAGTGTCCTAAAAAATGCAGCTGTACCCAATGTCCACTTAACCACGGACATGTGGACAAGTGGAGCAGGGCAGGGTCAGGACTATATGACTGTGACAGCCCACTGGGTAGATGTATGGACTCCCGCCGCAAGAACAGCAGCGGCGGCACCAGTAGCAGCATCTCGCAAACGCCAACTCTTTCCTAGGCAGGCTACGCTTTGTATCACCGCTTTCCAGAATACGCACACAGCTGAAAACCTCTTACGGCAACTGAGGAAGATCATCGCGGAATGGCTTACCCCAATTGGACTCTCCTGTGGATTTGTGGCATCGGACAACGCCAGCAATATTGTGTGTGCATTAAATATGGGCAAATTCCAGCACGTCCCATGTTTTGCACATACCTTGAATTTGGTGGTGCAGAATTTTTTAAAAAACGACAGGGGCGTGCAAGAGATGCTGTCGGTGGCCAGAAGAATTGCGGGACACTTTCGGCGTACAGGCACCACGTACAGAAGACTGGAGCACCACCAAAAACTACTGAACCTGCCCTGCCATCATCTGAAGCAAGAAGTGGTAACGAGGTGGAATTCAACCCTCTATATGCTTCAGAGGTTGGAGGAGCAGCAAAAGGCCATTCAAGCCTATACAATTGAGCACGATATAGGAGGTGGAATGCACCTGTCTCAAGCGCAGTGGAGAATGATTTCAACGTTGTGCAAGGTTCTGATGCCCTTTGAACTTGCCACACGTGAAGTCAGTTCAGACACTGCCAGCCTGAGTCAGGTCATTCCCCTCATCAGGCTTTTGCAGAAGAAGCTGGAGACATTGAAGGAGGAGCTAACACGGAGCGATTCCGCTAGGCATGTGGGACTTGTGGATGGAGCCCTTAATTCGCTTAACAAGGATTCACGGGTGGTCAATCTGTTGAAATCAGAGCACTACATTTTGGCCACCGTGCTCGATCCTAGATTTAAAGCCTACCTTGGATCTCTCTTTCCGGCAGACACAAGTCTGCTGGGGTTGAAAGACCTGCTGGTGAGAAAATTGTCAAGTCAAGCGGAACGCGATCTGTCAACATCTCCTCCTTCACATTCTCCCGCAACTGGGGGTGCGAGGAAAAGGCTCAGAATTCCGAGCCCACCCGCTGGCGGTGATGCAGGGCAGTCTGGAGCGACTGCTGATGCTGACATCTGGTCCGGACTGAAGGACCTGACAACGATTACGGACATGTCGTCTACTGTCACTGCATATGATTCTCTCACCATTGAAAGAATGGTGGAGGATTATATGAGTGACCGCATCCAAGTAGGCACGTCACACAGTCCGTACTTATACTGGCAGGAAAAAGAGGCAATTTGGAGGCCCTTGCACAAACTGGCTTTATTCTACCTAAGTTGCCCTCCCACAAGTGTGTACTCCGAAAGAGTGTTTAGTGCCGCCGCTCACCTTGTCAGCAATCGGCGTACGAGGTTACATCCAGAAAATGTGGAGAAGATGATGTTCATTAAAATGAATTATAATCAATTCCTCCGTGGAGACATTGACCAGCAGCAATTGCCTCCACAAAGTACACAGAGAGCTGAGATGGTGGATTCCAGTGGGGACGAATTGATAATCTGTGAGGAGGGGGATGTACACGGTGATATATCGGAGGATGATGATGAGGTGGACATCTTGCCTCTTTAGAGCCAGTTTGTGCAAGGAGAGATTAATTGCTTCTTTTTTGGTGGGGGTCCAAACCAACCCGTCATTTCAGTCACAGTCGTGTGGCAGACCCTGTCACTGAAATGATGGGTTGGTTAAAGTGTGCATGTCCTGTTTATACAACATAAGGGTGGGTGGGAGGGCCCAAGGACAATTCCATCTTGCACCTCTTTTTTCTTTAATTTTTCTTTGCGTCATGTGCTGTTTGTGGAATGTTTTTTGGAAGGGCCATCCTGCGTTACACTGCAGTGCCACTCCTAGATGGGCCCGGTGTTTGTGTCGGCCACTAGGGTCGCTTATCTTACTCACACAGCTACCTCATTGCGCCTCTTTTTTTCTTTGCGTCATGTGCTGTTTGGGGAGGGTTTTTTGGAAGGGCCATCCTGCGTGACACTGCAGTGCCACTCCTAGATGGGCCCGGTGTTTGTGTCGGCCACTAGGGTCGCTTATCTTACTCACACAGCTACCTCATTGCGCCTCTTTTTTTCTTTGCGTCATGTGCTGTTTGGGGAGGGTTTTTTGGAAGGGCCATCCTGCGTGACACTGCAGTGCCACTCCTAGATGGGCACGGTGTTTGTGTCGGCCACTAGGGTCGCTTATCTTACTCACACAGCTACCTCATTGCGCCTCTTTTTTTCTTTGCGTCATGTGCTGTTTGGGGAGGGTTTTTTGGAAGGGCCATCCTGCGTGACACTGCAGTGCCACTCCTAGATGGGCCAGGTGTTTGTGTCGGCCACTAGGGTCGCTTATCTTACTCACACAGCTACCTCATTGCGCCTCTTTTTTTCTTTGCGTCATGTGCTGTTTGGGGAGGGTTTTTTGGAAGGGCCATCCTGCGTGACACTGCAGTGCCACTCCTAGATGGGCACGGTGTTTGTGTCGGCCACTAGGGTCGCTTATCTTACTCACACAGCTACCTCATTGCGCCTCTTTTTTTCTTTGCGTCATGTGCTGTTTGGGGAGGGTTTTTTGGAAGGGCCATCCTGCGTGACACTGCAGTGACACTCCTAGATGGGCACGGTGTTTGTGTCGGCCACTAGGGTCGCTTATCTTACTCACACAGCTACCTCATTGCGCCTCTTTTTTTCTTTGCGTCATGTGCTGTTTGGGGAGGGTTTTTTGGAAGGGCCATCCTGCGTGACACTGCAGTGCCACTCCTAGATGGGCCCGGTGTTTGTGTCGGCCACTAGGGTCGCTTATCTTACTCACACAGCTACCTCATTGCGCCTCTTTTTTTCTTTGCGTCATGTGCTGTTTGGGGAGGGTTTTTTGGAAGGGCCATCCTGCGTGACACTGCAGTGCCACTCCTAGATGGGCACGGTGTTTGTGTCGGCCACTAGGGTCGCTTAGCTTAGTCATCCAGCGACCTAGGTGCAAATTTTAGGACTAAAAATAATATTGTGAGGTGTGAGGTATTCAGAATAGACTGAAAATGAGTGGAAATTATGGTTTTTGAGGTTAATAATACTTTGGGATCAAAATGACCCCCAAATTCTATGATTTAAGCTGTTTTTTAGTGTTTTTTAAAAAAAACACCCGAATCCAAAACACCCCCGAATCCGACAAAAAAAATTCGGTGAGGTTTTGCCAAAACGCGGTCGAACCCAAAACACGGCCGCGGAACCGAACCCAAAACCAAAACACAAAACCCGAAAAATTTCAAGTGCACATCTCTAAGTTTTGCCGAAGATTTAACCTGATTGCAGCGCTGCACAAAGTTGCTAGCGAGCGATCAACTCGGAATGACCCCCATAGGCCAGGATGTAATGGGAGGCGATAACGGCAAAATGTTCGATGTTTGCAGCATTAGCACACAGGCCCTCATACCGAGTTGATCGCTCGTTGCCGTTTTTCGCAGCGATCAAGTGAAAAAGCGGCAAATCTGCGCATGATGCATGGTACGCAGCGCGCATGCGCTAAGTACTTTCACACAAAACTTTGTAGTTTTACCCAAGCTCGAGCAACGTTTTTCAATCGCTCGAGTGTTCGTAGTATGATTGACAGGAAGTGGGTGTTTCTGGGCAGCAACTCGGCGTTTTCAGGCAGTGTGCTAAAAAACGCAGGCGTGCCAGGCAAAAACGAAGAAGTGGCTGGAGAAATGGGGGAGTGGCTGGCCGAACGCAGGGCATGTTTGTGACGTCAAACCAGGAGCTAAACAGACTGCAGTTATTGCAAGATAGGAGTAGGTCTGGAGCTACTCAGAAACTGCATGACATTTTTCCTGTGCATTTCTGCTAATCTTTCATTCGCTATTCTGCTAAGCTAAGATACACTCCCAGAGGGCGGCGGCCTAGCGTGTGCAATGCTGCTAAAAGCAGCTAGCGAGCGAACAACTCGGAATGAGGGCCACTATTCAGTAAGGATTGCAAATAGTGCTTCTTAGCATAACTTACAATCCTAACTGCCGCCCCCCTCCCCAAACGACCCGAACTAAGGGCGGCATGTACTAAATGACATCGCTGTCCATTGCCACCCAAAGCCACGATGCTAATAGTATGTGTACTTACATATTCCGATAAGAGCTGTCCTCCACGATCCCCTGCGGCTCCCTGACTTCCGGGATTCGACCCTGAGAGTCAATCTGTGCATGTGTAGGGTGACGGGGATGGGCGCGAGGCATGCTGGGAGGGATCCGATCGGATCGCTCACACAGCGCTGCGGAGAGAAGCCCATAGGCTTCTATGGGATTTCGCCAGCAAAAGCTGACGAACCCCTCCGCAGCGCTGACCTGGCGGCTGGCGCATAGTACATTCCGAAAATGTGGTAAACGGGAGTTTACTGCATTTTCAATTTAGTACATCCCGCCCTAAGGGTCTAATACAGTAAGGATCCTTTTGATCGCATGCTGGAGCCTCCCATCACAGGGCAACGCCGCCCAGCATGCGAACCGCCACCTTCCCCCACCTTGACCACGCTGAAATTGCAGTCACATCGGCAGGCAGACAGGCAGAGGCGATTGCATTTTTTGCGGGCGCAGGACAGGCCCTGTGCATGCGCCCGCATCCTCATCATACTTTTTACGTTGGATCGCGTATTGCAATCCAACCTGAATCAGGCTCACATTGCGATCGCGCCATAATTAGTGCGCGGTTGCAGAAATTAGGGAAGCCTCCTGCCGGCACAGCCTGGCTGTGGCGGCACAGGGCCTGCCGCCATCTTTTTGATCGGAGCGGCTGCATGTGACATCACGCAGCCGCCCCGATAACGCCCATGTCACACCATGGTTTGTGACTAAATGGACCACATTCAGGTTGGATCGTGATTTGCGGGCACGGTGGCGCGCTACATGTGCCACGCTATTTATTCTAACTCCAGGGGTGCCGTGGACACCCCAAGAGGGAGAATAGTTGTTGGTATACCGGCGCTCGGGATTCTGGCGCCGGTCTGCTGAGCTCCGGGATCCTGATAGCCGGTATATCAAGTGCCACCCATATTAGGACGCACAAGCAGCTTATACTGATTTAAATGATATACGGCATGGCTACAGTCAGTGTGTAAACTGCGACTGTATCTACTTATGTTACAGTGGCTGGAATACACTGTAGCATAACATTTTGTATGCAGATACAGTTGCTATTACGCAGAGAATATAGGCATGCTGCATATCATTTTAAACAGCAGGAGCTACTGTTTCATTCTAGAAGCAAAATGATGCAAATAGGACGCACAAGCAGCTCCTGCTTTTTATATTTGATATGCAGCATGCCTATAGTCTGTGTAGGCATGCTGCATATCATTTAAATCAGCATAAGCTGCTTGTGTGTCTTGGAGGATGTGTGTTGCATTACTCATGGGACTTTTGGGGGACAATGGGTGACTTACTCTGACACTGTGTTCCGCCTATACTAAAAGACGAATGACATTTTCTAGTCTAACTACCACGACCCTTCAGATCCGATACGCAGAAGCCATGAAGTAGACACATACCGGATGTGTCTGATGTGGTGCTATAATTTCTAGGTGGCATTATTGGCTCCCACTACATCCTGGCCATAAAGTGGAGAAGTTGTCATTTTATAGTCTATATAGTTATTGTCAAGGGAAGGGGAATTTTGGTAGAACCCGAGCACTAGTCAAAGACAAAATTAGATCTCAGGAATATGAGATACATATATATTTTTTTGCCAGACTTCTTCGAACAGTGGAAGGGTGACGGCACTGGTGGACGTCTTCCGTTTTCGAAGGGAAGTAAGCATGATGTGTCTTTCATCTGATGGGCTAAGTTTCCTTGGCCGAAACCCGCATCTAAGACCCTCAATGTTGCCCGTTTCTTTGTGCTTCAATGCTTAGAAATACAGGCAGGTCCATCATGCAATACCATCAAGGAGACATCTGAATGGCATCAAATTTATTCTGCAGCAGGACAACAACCCCAAACATACAGTACAGCAATGTCATTACGAACTATCTTCAGTGTAAAGAAGAACAAGGAGTCCTCGAAGTGATGATATGGCCTCCACAGAGTCCTGATCTCAACATCATCGAGTCTGTCTGGGATTACACAAAGAGACAGAAAGATCTGAGCAAGTCTACAGCCACAGAAATCTGTAGTTAGTTCTGCAAAATGATTAGAACGGGTTGGGCAGAATATCCCGGCACACAGGATGCCGGCGCTCAGAATACCGACGCTGGCGTTCCGACGATAAAGGTCCAGACAGGGAGGAGTTATGTATTCTAACTCACCTCCCTAACCCTCTAATCCTTCGTGACCGCAGCCTAACCCTAACCTCCCGCATGAGTGCCTAACCCTAACCTCCCCGGTAAGTTCCTAAACCTAACCCTCCACACCCCGCTGTCTAAACTTAACCCTTCCCCCTTAGTGCCTAAACTTAACCCCCTTGGTGATGCCTGACCATAACCCCCCTGTCTGCAGCCTAACCCTAACCTTCCTACCTCCACAGCTAAAACCAAACCCCCGTATGTCTGGTAAAGTCCATCCCCTGCCCCCCCCCCCCCCCCCTCCCCCGCAGCATAATCCTAACTTCCCCTGTATACTTACTTTCAGTATCCCAGCTGTCGGGAATCTGGCGTCAGGAGGTTTTCTGTATTCCACCACCCGTGTTTTGGTGGGTGTTGGGATTCTGGAACTGGTATTTCAGCTGCCGGGATATTGAGTGTATCCCGTTTGAAACAATCTCTCTGCCAAGTTCCATCAAAAGCTGTGTGCAAGTGTACCTAGAAAAATGTATCCTGTTTTGAAGGCAAAGGATGGTCACACCAAATATTGGTTGACTTAGATTTTTCTTCTGTCCATTTACTTTGCAGTTTGTTAATTGATTCAAATAAACTATTAACATTTTTATTTTTGAAAGCATTCTTACTTTGCGGAATTTTATATATATACTCACACACAAGGGTAGTAGGTGCGGCATTCAGGGCATTTGCGTAGTAGTCACAGCAGACGGCATCTGTAACTATTTAGCAATGCTAGGAGCAGGGCCGTCTTTTCGTATGGGCTCAATGGTCTCTTGCCCAAGGGCCCCAAGAGAATAAGGGCCCTAGGCTGATAGCTGAGGGTCTCCTCTTTCCAGGGGTACCAGATTTTTGAAAATCGGCCCTGGGGAACCAGAGATATCCGACTTGAAAGCAGTGGTCCCCATCCAAGCCTATTAATTGCTCTTCCCAGCCTGATATCTCGGGTTCTGTCTGCCTTAGAGTATTTCTGAGGGTATAAAACAAAAGCTGTGGCTCTCCCCTTTTGGTGAACACTGGCAGCTTGTCTCTACTATGCCCAGAACCAGAGATATCAGCCTTCAAGCACCTGGTCTCTGCTCCAGCTCCACACGCCTGGTATGCAGTTTTATATTTTCGTTGGTGGATTGCTCTGGCTCCTGAACTCTGATCCCCAAGTCCCCAGAACCATCTGAAAGGTGGGCCTCTCTAGTTTTTTATCCCATTCAAAGCTAAGAAATATATTTTCAGGAACTTGAGATATCTGCAGTCAAGCAAGCTGCCCTCCCACCGGAAAATGATAAATATTAAGCCCACTCCACTATCTACCCCTCCCCTATGTATTATGCACCCCCTACCACCCTGGAAGTCATGTACCAGGGCTTCTTCATTCAGCCCAATGCCCCCTTTTACAGTTTAGCCCCATCTGTGCAGTAAAGGAGTCATTAGAGAAATTACTGCTCCAGGTCCTACATGCTGAGCGGAAGATAGAACACCCCCTACCGCCCGCAGGACATCAAAGCTGACGCTGATAGCTCCCCCACCCCTACCACTTGAGGATGGGTAGGGGGCCCAGTGCATTGCTGTGCCCAGGGGCCTATACTGCTGTTAAGACGGCTCTGGCTAGGAGTGCTGCACCTGCTCCAACATCCTTGTATGACATCATCTTGTGAGGGCACCGGACTAAGGGGCAGATTTAACAACGAGTGATAGTCTTGTTATCACTTGTTGCGAATATTAAATGGTGCTCCAACCCATCAGCTCCTAACTTTCAAACACATGACAGTTAGTAGCTGATTGATTGGTCAGAGCACCAATTAAGATTTGTAACCAGTGCTAACAAATCTGCCCCTATTACATCATTGCTGTAAGTGCCAGACCATATGAATTGTACATATTGTTTATATATATTTACACTATTAGCCCCAATGTCCCCCTATATGCATAAAAATAGAAAAATTGCATCATTTTGTGCTAAAACTAGAAATACAATTTAATGCTCATGATACGTGGCTGACCGTGTGGACAGCTGATCGCCTAGTAATCATCGTGTTACCATGATGATGGGCCTATTGTCATGAGAAGGCCTGGTGCTGCAGCTCCATCCATCCCATTGTTAATCTGGCCCTGATTTTACAGACTCTACTAGATAAATGATAGCTGCAATCTGGTTGGTTGCTGTCGGCAACACTTCCACTTGATAAGTCTCCCCTTTAAAATCCGTTCTTCACCCTGAGCTTTATAAGTTAATATGTACGTAGAAGAATCTATTATCAAACCGGGTAAAGTTTGCCAGGCTGGGGGTTGCGGTGCCTCAAGGTCCGTGCACGTGACGCACGCTGGATGCATCGACTCAGCAACAAAGTGCCCCTGGAAACTATTTTCACATGTTGGCAGCAATTCCTGTGCAGCATACAAAGTGCCTTTCAGCGCCTGCCTGGGAATCTGCCTTAAATCATGTGTTCATGCACACCGAGCTGCGCGCTGGTCAGTCAGGGGTTAACCCCGGCATTGGTTAATGTGGGGTCAGCGATATTCCAGCGGCACACCCCCCTTTTCCCAGCTTTGGAAACAGACAATGCAGTGATGTAACATCGCACAGTTATTGCAGGGCACGCCTGAGCAAGAGGCTGAGGAGGGGGGTGGGGCATTACCAGGGGGTGTGTGCTGAGTGAAGGCTCCTTCCGCCAATCAGAGGCGCCCAAAATCATCACACATTTTGGAGAGATAGGGGTCGGGGGAGGGGGGCTGGGGTGAATTAATGGAAATGAGAGGAAAAAAAAAATTGGCAATAAAGCCAGAACAGGAAGCACATTAGATACAAAGTGGAAAGACCAGTTTCTGACTTTTCTCCAGCCTCATGTGCGATAAAATGCATGTCATCTATACGTGTCTCTGGGATAATGTCAGGAGTGACTGGATAATCTCAGTTTTGCCGACTGTCTTTGGTTTGCTGTCAGTATGGCGCAATCTGCAAGCATTTTCCTTTCTGGAGCAAGAACGCGTTGTACGAAATTTAACCCCTACTATCCTGATTAGTTTCCCAATGCAATTCCTGCAGCCGAAAAGACAACTATACAATGCAACCCATAGCGTGTATAGTGACTGCTGAGAATTCACGACATATCGGGAATGTAGTCCCTGTTCTAAAGAGCTTACACTCTATATAGAACGTAGAACTGTGCTGCCGGGTAACACTGTGTTTGTTTGTATACAGAATATAGGATCAGTGCCACGATACGCGGCTGTGTGTGCAGAAAGCCACAGTGGATCCTGGCATCGATGCGCTCCAGGTTATCATCGCAGTGTTGTGACGTGTAATGATGGCGATTGAGGGTCACCTGACTTGTCGGTTTATTGCTCTGTGTTGTTCCAAAGACATGTCAGCTTCCATCTACTGTTGCAATAATCTGTCACGTTTCATTGTTGCTTTGTGTATTCCCTGTACACAAACTTTGTGTATGCCTCACAAACAAGAGATAATACACAATGACACATCACTGTGCTATTATATCGTTATATCTGTACTGGTGAATTAAAGGCACAAACTCACGAAGCTTTGTTAGGTTTCACCACGTTTCATCCAAAGGGAGGCGGATAAATCCCAGCTCTTGTCAACAGACTATAATTATTCCCAGTGCCAGTTTCACTTGATATTAGTAGTTTTGGGGTTCACTTATTGAACTAGATTTGCCGCATTCTGTATTATTGGGGTATTTTTGTCCTGCATGTTGCATTGATCTAGAAATCCTGCACTTTATAGAAAATGGCCATGTCCCGCAATTAAGTTAATTCTTCCGTCCTGAGATGTACAATGGGGGTCATTCCGACCCGATCGCTCACTGCAGTTTGTTGCAGCGTAGCGATCAGGTCGGAACTGCGCATGCGCCGGCGCCACAGTGCGCCGGCGCATGGCAGCTGTTGTTGCCTAGCGATCGCCTCTGAGGCAGAGGCGTTCGCTGGGCGGAAGGGGGCTGGACGGCGGCGTTATGCCGCCGTTTAGGGGGAGCGGTCCGGCCAACGCAGGCGTGGTCGGACCATTGGGGGGGGCGGGCCGCGGTGACTGCGTGACGTCAAATGCAGCTGCTGCAGGCCGGGGAGTGACGAGTAGCTCCCGGCCAGCACGCTAAAGCTGCGCTGGTCGGTAGCTACTCTTGAAGTGCAAAGGCATCACCGCTGTGCGATGCCTTTGCACTTCTGCAGGGGGGGCCGGCACTGACATGCGGGACGGACTAGCCCTGTCCTGGGCGTCCCCCTGCATGTCAGTGTGAATGATCGTAGCTGTGCTAAATTTAGCACAGCTACGATCAACTTGGAATGACCCCCAATGTACGAAGGAAAGTATATACCCCTAGGGGTACATTTACTAAAGCTGCTAAGACAAAGAATTTGTGATGTTGCCCATAGCAACCAATCAAATGATGACTATCATTTTCTAAAAGGCAATAGAGAAAGTATAGCATCTGATTGGTTGCTATGGGTAACCTCACCAATTCTCAGTTTTAGAAGGTTTAGTAAATGTACCCCCTAATGTATCTGATCCTGTTCTGTCCGGTTCCTTCTGCCTTTCATGTTTCTTGTTCACATCTATTTTCTGCCTGGTTGTAAATCCTAAAAGGAAATAAAAATTACAGCTATAAAAAAGAGCACATCTAACATTGTCTACAAACAGTTTTACAGTTTACTGTCAGTCACGCGGGGCTCAGCGCTAACGGCCGACTCTGGAAGAGAACCGTTTCCGCAGTCAGACTATGATCATATGTACTGTCACATGCAGTCATCATCCAATCACACTGATGAACTGTTTCCGGTGGTTTTGCGCACACCATTTTATTTGCGTCCATTTAGGCCTAAAACAACCTTAAGACATACTGTATCCCCTCCTATCGTCTCACAGTATGCAATATGTACTGTACATATTATATCACAGCATATAATAGGTATATATTAAACATGCCTCTATCGCTGTCAATTGTAAGCTTTTAGGACAAGGGACAGCATCACCTCTTCCAGTGGTGTTTGTTCGTTTCTATTAAACTTTATCTTAGTGTATAACAATTCTCCATAATAATGGGTTGGGTCTGATATGCCGACGGCCAGGATGCCGATGGTGAGAATCCCGGCAGGGGCAAGGTAGGTACGTCAATGCCCCCTAACCCTAACCCTTCCTTCCTGCAGCTTAAACTTAAACCCCCCCCCCACAGCCTAACCCTAACCAATCTTGCAATCTCGGTGGTGCCTAACCTAACCCCTCCACCCCGCAGCCTAAACCTACCACGCCTCAACCCAACCCCCCCCGCCGCAGCCTAACCTTGGCCATGTACTCTGGATATAATTCTCAGTGTATGTTAATATATATATATATAATAAGAATTTACTTACCGATAATTCTATTTCTCGTAGTCCGTAGTGGATGCTGGGGACTCCGTCAGGACCATGGGGAATAGCGGGCTCCGCAGGAGACAGGGCACATCTAAAAAAGCTTTTAGGTCACATGGTGTGTACTGGCTCCTCCCCCTATGACCCTCCTCCAAGCCTCAGTTAGGTACTGTGCCCGGACGAGCGTACACAATAAGGAAGGATCTTGAATCCCGGGTAAGACTCATACCAGCCACACCAATCACACCGTACAACTTGTGATCTGAACCCAGTTAACAGTATGATAACAAAACGAAGTAGCCTCCGAAAAGATGGCTCACAACAATAGTAATAACCCGATTTTTGTAACAATAACTATGTACAAGCATTGCAGACAATCCGCACTTGGGATGGGCGCCCAGCATCCACTACGGACTACGAGAAATAGAATTATCGGTAAGTAAATTCTTATTTTCTCTAACGTCCTAGTGGATGCTGGGGACTCCGTCAGGACCATGGGGATTATACCAAAGCTCCCAAACGGGCGGGAGAGTGCGGATGACTCTGCAGCACCGAATGAGAGAACTCCAGGTCCTCCTTAGCCAGAGTATCAAAATTTGTAAAATTTTACAAACGTGTTCTCCCCTGACCACGTAGCTGCTCGGCAAAGTTGTAATGCCGAGACTCCTCGGGCAGCCGCCCAGGATGAGCCCACCTTCCTTGTGGAATGGGCATCTACATATTTCGTCTGTGGCAGGCCTGCCACAGAATGTGCAAGCTGAATTGTACTACAAATCCAGCGTGCAATAGACTGCTTAGAAGCATGAGCACCCAGCTTGTTGGGTGTATACAGTATAAACAGCAAGTCAGACTTTCTGACTCCAGCCGTCCTAACTATATATATATATATATATATATATATATATATATATATATATTTTTAGGGCCCTGACCACGTCTAGTAACTTGGAGTCCTCCAAGTCCCTAGTAGCCGCAGGCACCACAAGAGGTTGTTTCAGGTGAAAACGCTGACACCCCTTTATGAAGAAACTGGAGACGAGTCCCAGTTCTGTCCTGTTCAAATGGAAAATTTTAATATGGGCTTTTGTAAGACAAAGCCGCCCATTCTGACAATCGCCTGGCCGAGGCCAGGGCTAACAACATGGTCACTTCCCATGTGAGATATTTGTCAACAGCATGGTCACTTTCCATGTGAGATATTTCAAATCCACAGATTTGAGCGGTTCAAACCAATATGATTTTAAGAAATCCCAACACTATGTTGAGATCTCACGGTCCCCCTAGGGGCACAAAAAAGCTGTATATGCAATACATCCTTTACAATCTGGACTTCAGGAACTGAAGTCAATTCTTTCTGGAAGAAAATCTACAGGGCCGAAATTTAAATGTTAATGAACCCCAATTTGAGGTCCAAAACACTCCTGTTTTCAGGAAGTGTAGAAATCGACCTAGTTGAATTTCCGTCGTGGAGCCTTCCTGGCCTCACCCACGCAACATATTTTCACCACATGTGGTGATGACGTTGTGCGGTCACCTCCTTCCTGGCTTTGACCAGGGTAGGTATGACCTCTTATGGAATGCCTTTTCCCCTCAGGATCCGGCATTCAACCGCCATGCCGTCAAACGCAGCCGCGGTAAGTCTTGGAATAGACATGGTACTTGCTGAATCAAGTCCCTTCTTAGCTCCCCAGGCCCTTAGTCCTCTGTGAGCATTTCTTGAAGTTCCGGGTACCAAGTCCCTCTTGGCCAATCCGGAGCCACTAGTATAGTTCATACTCCTCTATGTCTTATAATTCTCAATACCCTGGTTATGAGAAACAGAGGAGGGAACACATACACAGACTGGTACACCCACGGTGTTACCAGAACATCCACAGCTATCGCCTGAAGGTCTCATGACCTGGCGGAATACCTGTCCCGTTTTTTGTTCGGGCGGGACGCCATCATGTCCACCTTTGGTCTTTGCCAACGGTCCACAATCATGTTGAAAAACTTCCCTATGAAGTTTCCACTCTCCCGGGTGGAGGTCATGCCTGCTGAGGAAGTCTGCTTCCCAGTCGTCCACTCCCGGAAAGAACACTGCTGACAGTGCTATCACATGATTTTCCGCCTAGCGAAAAATCCTTGCAGTTTTCACTGCCCTCCTGCTTCTTGTGCCGCCCTTCTGTTTACGTGGGCGACTGCCGTGATGTTATCCCACTGGATCAATACCGGCTGACCTTGAAGCAGAGGTCTAGCTAAGTTTAGAGCATTATAAAATTGCTCTAAGCTTATTTATGCGGAGAGAATTCTCCAGACTTAATCACACTTCCCTGGAAATTTTTTCCCTGTGTGACTGTTCCCCAGCCTCTCAGGCTGGCCTCCGTGGTCACCGGCATCCAATCCTGAATGCCGAATCTGCGGCCCTCTAGAAGATGAGCACTCTGTAATCACCATAGGAGAGACACCCTTTTCCTTGGATATAGGGTTATCCGCTGATGCATCTGAGGATGCGATCCGGACCATTTGTCCAGCAGATCCCACTGAAGAGTTCTTGCGGGAAATCTGCCGAATGGAATTGCTTCGTAATAAGCCACCATTTTTACCAGGACTCTTGTGCAATGATGCACTGACACTTTTCCTGGTTTTAGGAGGATCCCGATTAGCTCGGATAACTCCCTGGTTTTCTCCACTGGGAGAAACACGTTTTTCTGGACTGTGTCCAGAATCTTCCCTAGGAACAGTAGACGTGTCGTCGGAAAAAGCTGCGATTTTGGAATATTTAGAATCCACTCGTGCTGTCGTAGAACTACTTAAGATAGTGCTACTCCGACCTCCAACTGTTCTCTGGACCTTGCCCTTATCAGGAAAGCGTCCATGTTTCTTTTAAGAAAAATCATCATTCCGGCCATTACCTTGGTAAAGACCCGGGGCGCCGTGGACAATCCAAACGGCAGCGTCTGAACTGATAGTGACAGTTCTGTACCAGGAACCTGAAGTACCCTTGGTGAGAAGGGCAAATTTGGACCTGTAGGTAAACGTCCCTGATATCCAGTGACATCATATCGTCCCCTTCTTCCTGGTTCGCTATCACTGCTCCGAGTGACTCCATCTTGATTTGAACGCTTGTATGTAAGTGTTCAAATATTTCAGATCTCACCGAGCCGGTTGGCTTCAGTACCACAATATAGTGTGGAATACTACCCCCTTCCTTGTTGTAAGAAGGGTACTTTGATTATCACCTGCTGGGATTACAGCCTGTGAATTGTGTGAGGGGGAGACGTCTCGAATTTCCAATGTACACCTGGGATATTACATGTAGGATCCCGGAGTTCCCTTGCGAGTGTTGCTGAAACTCTTGAGATGACCCCCTACCGCACCTGAGTCCGCTTGTACGGCCCCAGCGTTATGCTGCGGACTTGGCAGAAGCCGTGAGGAGCTTCTGTTCCTGGGAATGAGCTGCTTGCTGCAGTCTTCTTCCCTTTCCTCTCCCCCTGGGCAGATATGACTGGCCTTCGCCCGCCTGCCCGTATGGGGACGAAAGGACTGAGACTGAAAAGACTGTGTCCTTTTCTGCCAATATGTGACTCGGGGTAACAAAAGGTGGATTTTTCAGCTGTTGCCATGGCCACCAGGTCCAATGGACCGCCCCTTTATACGGCAATACTTCCATATGCCGTCTGGAATCTGCCTCACCTGACCACTGTCGTGTCTTCGTCTGGCAGATATGTACATCACATTTACTCTTGATGCCAGAATGCAAATATGCCTCTGCGCATCACACATATATAGAAATGCATCCTTAAAATGCTCTATAGACAATAAAATCCTGTCCCTGTCAAGGGTATCAAAATTTTCAGTCAGGAAATCCGACCAAGCCCCCTCAGCGCTGCACATCCAGGCTGAGGCGATTGCTGGTCGTAGTATAACACCAGTATGTGTGTATATACTGTTATGATATTTTCCAGCTTCCTATCAGCTGGCTCCTTGAGGGCGGCCGTATCTGGAAACGGTAACGCCATGTTTTTTATAAGCGTGTGAGCGCCTTGTCCACCCTAAGGTGTGTTTTCCAACTCGCCCTTACTACTGGCGGGAAAAAGGGTATACCGCCCATAACTTTCTGTCGGAGGAACCCCACGTATCTCACACACTTCATTTAATTTATCTGATTCAGGCAAAACTACAAGTAGTTTATTCCCACCCTACAAAATACCCTTATTTGTGGTACTTGTGGTATCAGAAATACGTAACACCTCCTTCATTGCCCTTAACATGTAACTTGTGGCCCTAAAGGAAAAATACGTTTGTTTCTTCACCGTCGACACTGGGGTCAGTGTCCGTGTCAGTGTCTGTCGACCGACTGAGGTAAATGGGCGTTTTTACAAGCCCCTGACGGTGTCTGAGACGCCTGGACCGATACTAATTTGTCCGCCGGCTGTCTCATGTCGTCAACCGGCTTGCAGCGTGTTGACATTATCACGTAATTCCATAAGTAAGCCATCCATTCTGGTGTCGACTCCCTAGAGAGTGACATCACCATTACAGGCAATTTTCTCCGTCTCCTCACCAACATTTTCCTCATACATGTCGACACACACGTACCGACCTACAGCACACACATACAGGGAATGCTCTGATAGAGGACAGGACCCACTAGCCCTTTGGGGAGACAGAGGGAGAGTTTGCCAGCACACACCAAAAGCGCCATAATGTATATAACAACCCTAGAAGGTGTTGTTTCTATATATGGGCTCTTAATATATAATTATATCGCCAATTTATGCCCCCCTTCTCTTTAACCCTGTTTCTGTAGTGCAGGGGAGAGTGGGAGCCTTCCTCACCAGCGGAGCTGGTCAGGAAAATGGCGCTGAGTGCTGAGGAGAATAAGCTCCGCCCCTTTCACGGCGGGCTTTTCTCCCGGTTATTAGGAAAACTGGCCTGGGTTAAATACATACATATAGCCTTAATGGCTATATGTGATGTATTTATTTGCCTCTAAGGTAATCTATATTGCTGCCCAGGGCGCCCCCAGCAGCGCCCTGCACCCTCCGTGACCGAGATCAGTGAGCCGTGTAGCAACAATGGCGCACAGCTGCAGTGCTGTGCGCTACCTTCATGAAGACTGAGGAGTCTTCTGCCGCCTGTTTCCGGACCTCCGTTCTGCCGTTCTTCAGCGTCTGTAAGGGGGATCGGCGGCGCGGCTCCGGGACGAACCCCAGGCTGACCTGTGTTCCGACTCCCTCTGGAGCTCAGTGTCCAGTAGCCTAAAACTTCAATCCTCCTGCACGCAGGTGAGTTGCAAGTCTCTCCCCTAAGTCCCTCGTTGCAGTGATCCTGTCGCCAGCAGGAATCACTGATTAGAAACCTAAAAAAAAACTTTTCTAAACAGCTCTTTAAGAGAGCCACCTAGATTGCACCCTCTCGGACGGGCACAAAAACCTAACTGAGGCTTGGAGGAGGGTCATAGGGGGAGGAGCCAGTACACACCATGTGACCTAAAAGCTTTTTTAGATGTGCCCTGTCTCCTGCGGAGCCCGCTATTCCCCATGGTCCTGACGGAGTCCCCAGCATCCACTAGGACGTTAGAGAAATATATATATATATATAATGAGCATATGCACAGTACCACACTATTGTTCTGTATGCTGGATATAATTCTCGGTATCTGTTATTTTCTATGTATTATGAGCCTCTGTACTGTGCTACTCTATTGTTCTGTATGCTGGAAGTAAGTCTCAGTTTCTGTTCTTATTCTGCATATACATGTATAAACCATTCCTTGGTAACACTTTACTGTTAGAAGCCATTATCTGTTCTTATTGTGTGTGCCTGAGCAGCTGTGCAATATGGTGGCCTTTGTTTAGCCTTTTTTGCTATGTCCATTGTCTAGTTAACTGCACAGTACAACTTCTCATTTTTATTCAGCTCTTGCGATCCACTCTTACAGGTGTTCTCTTAGTGGAATGATCCAGCCAGGAAATCCCATCTGCCCGCTATAGGGAAATAATCAGATTTTCCCTGGCCGCGCAGATGACCCCAAGCCCTGAGCGCAGGGACTGCCACAACGGTGATTTATTGCGGGACATCTACTGAATGCTGATGATGGGTTGCTATAATAAGCTACAGGGACATTGCTGTGACAGGGCTCACTCTCTGTGTTAAATGACTGCAGACGTGTTCTACGAGCAGCCAGGGCTGACCCAGATATGTGCGTCACGTGTATTGATTAAAAATGTGCATTTTCTTCTACTGACGCACTAAAATAGTCCACAAATGTCTATTGTGTACAGAACAAAATATCCGTCTCACATTGGCTGAGCTTATTCTTCCTGACAAGAGTTGTACCAAATGATTTATCAGCACCGCGGTCTCTGCGAGTTCACGCTGTACTATGAAATAAACTACAGTATCAGCATATGTGTACTACAGTAATGCTTTATATACAGTACGCTAGCATTTTCACATGGCGTACTAGGGCCCTCATTCCGAGTTGATCGCTCGCTGACGTTTTTCGCAGCGCAGCGATCAGGTTACTACTGCGCATGCATATGCACCGCAATGCGCACGTGCGTCGTACGGGTACAAACAGCATCGTTGCTGTGCAATCCTTCTAGCGACGAATCCATTCGCACAGCCAAACGCAAGGAGATTGACAGGAAGAGGGCGTTTATGGGTGTCAACTGACCGTTTTCTGGGAGTGGTAGGGAAAACGCAGGCGTTTCCAGGGCGGGTGTCTGACATCAATTCCGGGACCGGACAGGCTGAAGTGATCGCAAGGGCTGAGTAAGTTCAGATCTACTCAGAAACTGATAAAAACTTTTTCGGACCGCTCGGCTGCACATGCGTTCGCACACTTGCAAAGCGAAAATACACTCCCCTAGAGGCAGCGACTATACGTTTGCATGGCTGCAAAAAGTAGCTAGCGAGCGATCAACTCGGAATGAGGGCCTATGAACGCAGGTGGTGCTCAATGCAAATGAGATGACAGAAGATACTGGTGGCACTCTATGCAAATGGACCAATAGACTACGTTGATGGCACTCTATGGAAAAAAGAGGGAAGAATTGCTGATGGCATGCTATTTAAATGAGAAGATAGAGCATTCTGGGGGCACTCTATGCAAATAAAATATAAGCTGACTGTACTCTATTTAAATGAGATCATATAGTACGTTGCTGGTACTCTATGCAAATGAGAAGGAAGAACAGGCTGATGGCACGCTGTGTATATGGGATGACAAAGCAAGTTGGTGGCACTCTATGGTAGAGATGAGTGGGCTTGGATCTCAGAAAACCAAGCCCACCCGAACTTCCGGGGATCTGAGTGGATCTGAGACAGGACTCGGATCTCCATGCCTGCCTCGGATTCCGAAATGAGGGAAACGTCATCTTCCGGCTGTCAATCTTGCAGGTTTTTGGATTCAGCACAAAATTTAAAGTTCCACTGAACTCAATAAACTGACCACTGATTGGCTGAAAGAGACGTTCTCACGATTCCCTGCATTCTCATCCACCCAGAGGCTGCTGCTGCGCTGACAGGCACTGAGAGAATGTTGTGTACACTGTAACGACTGGATCCATTATCATTTCACAGAAACCACCAGGGGCATTTTCCCATCGGGGGGACCCACCTGCCTACTGTCACAGTAAGTGCACCATTGGTGTATCCAACCCACTCTGTATCCGACCTGCACTGTAACCTGCACTCAGTGTCGGACTGGGACATGACGGACCCACCAGGGGAATGCAGTGGTAGGGGCCCATGTTTAATGGTGTGGTCAGTCTCCAGAGGAGGTGTGGCCAGCCATCACAGAGTCTTGGCTAACTAGAGGAGGAGGCGCCCACCCTAAAGCCAGTGGGGCTCACCGGGGGGAAGGGGGGGGGCCTTCCCTGTGGGCAGGTCCAACCTTGCCTGCACTGTATCCAACCCACACTGTAATCCACACTGTATACTACTCGCACTGTATCTGACCAACACTGTATCCAACACACACTGTAACCCACACTGTTTCCAACCCGGACTATAACCCACATTGTATCTGATCCACACTGTATCCGACCTGCATTGTATCTGACCTGCACTGTGTCTGACCCGCATTGTATCTGACCTGCACTGTATCCAACCTGCACTGTATCCAACCCGAACTGTATCCAAACCACACTGTATCCGATCCGCACTGTAACCCACACTGTTTCCAACCCGGACTATAACTCACATTGTATCCGACCTGCATTGTATCTGACCCGCACTGTATCTGACCCGCACTGTATCCAACCTGCACTGTATCCAACCCGAACTGTATCCAAACCACACTGTATCCGATCCGCACTGTAACCCACACTGTTTCCAACCCGGACTATAACTCACATTGTATCCGACCTGCATTGTATCTGACCCGCACTGTATCTGACCCGCACTGTATCCAACCTGCACTGTATCCAACCCGAACTGTATCCAAACCACACTGTATCCGAACCGCACTGTAACCCACACTGTTTCCAACCTGGACTATAACTCACATTGTATCCGACCTGCATTGTATCTGTGTCTGACCCGCAATATATCTGACCCGCACTGAACCCCACCCGCACTGAACCCCACCCGCACTGAACCCGACCCGCACTGTACTCGACCCGCACTGTACCCGACCCGCACTTAGTAAATTTCTGTGTTGCACTTTTTGGCTGTATTCTGTAAAGCAGCAATAATTTACAAGGTAACACCAACCTGGTTTTTCCTTGTAAATGATTGCCGATTTAAAAATCCGTCCATTCTCGGGCAAAATCCCGGACCTCCAGCAACACGGACCCCGTTACATTTACCCCACAGAGATTATCCCAAGGATTTATTTAGCATTTCGCACATAGGGATGCATTATAGAAAAACCTGTAGTTAAAGCTTGACGTGAGGCTGTGGAAATACTATTAGAGGCACGTTTAATTAAATCCGACTAGAATACGTCCCTTGTCTGTTATCCCTTTGTTTTGCAAAGTGCTGTCGTTGATTATAATAGCAGCACAGCCCGAAGTGTTACAATGCTGAATCATTGCTATAGAGATTTGGTATCAACTTTCCAATATAAAGCACTGGCCTCATTTTTATTACAGACTCGGAATTACAGTACCTGTACACAGAGCTTTTATTGAGTGATATTCAGTGTTACATGTTGGCTCTTGTCTACTCTCCCTGGCATTACTTCAACTGAAATTAACACCTAATTATCTTTTTACCTACGTATCTTTTTATCTACTTGTGGTCGATATCTGCGACCAGTTATTTACATGATATCGGTACGGTAGCTCCTAACTGTCGTTTTTCAAACACAGCCTGTAACATGACAGTTGGGAGCTGATTGGCTGGTACTTCATCACCATGCAATTTATGACTCGCCAAGGCTCGATAAATCTGGACCTAAGGGGGACATTTACTAAGCAGTGATAAGAGCGGAGAAGTGAGGCCAGTGGAGAAGTTGCCCATCAACCAATCAGAAGCTCAGTATAATTTTATAGTATGCAAATTATAGATGTTACTTCTGTGCTGATTGGTTGCCATGGGCAGCTTCTCCACTGGCTCACTTCTCCACTCTTATCACTGCTTAGTAAATGTCCCCCTTAATCAGCAAGATTCATTGTGCAGCTTATGGTGGGAGAACACGGTATGCCCATCGCTGTACCCGGCCTGCTAGTGGCGGGACAGGAAAAATATTTATTATTCATTTACAGTATATTTCAATATGGTCACTTACACATGGTAGGTTAGTGGCTAAAATAAATGAGCTGAGGACGGACTTCCCCTTTAATGTCAATGTACATGAAAGTTTAAACCAACGTTAAACAAATACTGCCACTTGTAATAATACTAATAATTAATATTTTTTCTGAAGCTATACAGTATACTTTTTTTCCATGTTCTGATACCCCCATTATGTGCAAAGGAGAGATTGAAATTACTGCACTGCCACCTGCTGTCCACAACCTGCAGTGCAGGGTATGTGTGACCTTTACTGGTACAGTACTATATGCAGTAAAGTTATTCTGGGAGGTTAGGGAACAGTGATAATATTTGCTTGGGAGGGACATTTTAGAAAATTAAATAACAAATCATTGTCACCAACGCCCTTTCTCCCATACCTCTGCATCACCACCACGGCTATCCCTGCCAAACTGATACCGGAGGCAGAGGATCTTTACTCTAAATCCCCCTTACTAAATGCTTCCTTTCTCATGGCCTGGAGAAATTCAGTTTTTGGTAGGACAGGTGATGTTATTAGATGCGTCCTACAGAAAGTGACTATTTAACTCTCTTTTCCCAGCTGACCACTACAATTCATCTGGGACTGATGTCACATTGGGACTGATGTCACATTCTGAAATTAATACATCATTCATATAATAGTCAATATGTATTGGAACCATCACCTATACTATGCACAGTCAGGGCAGACATTGTGTGGGCTATACAATATTCTCATACAGTAGATCCAAACTTTCCCAATTTGTTCAGGACTGTCTCTATTAGTGGTCCTTGAAAGGGGTGAAGCATGCAGGGATTTCTCATACAGTAGATCCAAACTTTCCCAATTTGTTCAGGACTGTCTCTATTAGTGGTCCTTGAAAGGGGTGAAGCATGCAGGGATGTACAGTAGGTGGAGCTACGCCATAAATCTGGTGAGGCCTCCTATAGAATAGGCGTGATGGAGATATCTTTCCATATGACTTGAGCATGTGGTTGGTCATACCTACCCGCTATCTCAATTTAGGTAGGGCAGTAACGATTTAAAGGCTGTTTCCCGTCCTCAGACACATTTGGATTGGAAGGGGACTGTAGCCTATCAAATCACTAGAAACCAGTACTTCACGAATTATACCCCTTTCACACCATACACCCGGGTCCATCCCTGGATACTGAGCACGGTTTGAAGCAGGATTTCAGATGTACATACACCGCTCACACCGCAGGATGGACCTGGGTTATTCTTAGGTCTTCGACTTTCACACTGGCCCAATGTTGGCCATTGCGTCATTTAAAATAGAAGCTTGGAGATGACATCAGCCAATCAGCTTGTTTTAGGCATGACCGTGTCAACTAACCCGCGTTATGCCTTTCATACTGAAGATGAACTGGGTTGGACACAGGAGTAACCCTGGTAACTAACGACCTGGGAAGTAGACCAGTGACCGGCCCGGATTTGGACGACCTGGAACGGTCTAGTGTTTCACACTGAGCCAGGACCAGGGTCATGCCCGCTCACTCCGGCAATAACCCAGGTTATCCGCTCGGTGTGAAAGGGGCATTAGCTGGTGCTCATGAATATTAATGAGGCAGCCATTCTGCGATGCATTCTGATCAGGCCTCAAAATGGCTGCTGCCTTTGCTGCTGTGTAGAGGACACTTTTCCGCTACACGCGGTCCTGCATCAGTGGACCACTGAACATGGATACGTGACCTTTCGAATGTCACACTCCCTTAATAAATATGAACTTGTATAGCCCAGGAAATAGGGAAAAATCGGAATTGGAATATTGCTGTGACAGAGAAGTCTGGCATCACATAAGCACCCATAACATCAACATCTTACCATAAACCAGAGTATTTGAGGGGACTCTGATAATAGACAGAATGATTGTACAGCGCTGCGGAGTACGTTGGTGCTATGTACGTAAGTAGATTATAATTACAGGAATAAATTCTAATACCCGGTGTCACATTTGTCTAATCACTGCCAGGGATTTCCTGTGTGAGCTGCGAGCATTAATAATTGCTGCGATTATTTTCATTATTTGACATGTTAATGAACATGGGGGCCAATTAAAGCCCCACAGTCACAGACTACAAAGGACATGCCCTCCAGAGGATTTACTAATATTAAATATTCAGGGTTTAGATGCAGGAAGTGAGATCTGCTTACAGGATGGAAAAACATCAGCTCTGGATGAATCAGCTGAAATAAAAGCATCGAATGTTGGACAAAGAGCAAACTGCAGAAACCTTTATACACCAAGCAGAGACATAAAAGTCACTCAGACATCCCCTGGTCATCCCACACATAATAGATCCTTATAGAAGACCCATTGGTACTCAGTAGCTCACATTAACACCACAGAACTTGATGTTGTTTTAAAAATAGCAGAGGTGGCAAGCTGGAACTTGTAGTTCCACAACAATTATAGACATCTGTAGATGGTGTAAGCAGTACAGACTCTACTGTCTGCAATCGGGACCCAGAATAAGAATTTACAGCTTCAGGGAAGATTTGCAGGCTTTACTGAGTCCCTGCATGCGCAGATAGTCGTCACAACCCATCGCCGGAAGCGGTAAACTCCCAGCAAATTAGCAGTGGACACTGCCGAGGAGGCAAAGGGAGGAAGCGCCAAACCTCTACGGACAGTAAAGTGAGGTTAAAAGTTTCTCAGTGATGCTGAATGAAGTTTGCCACTGGCAATTAGGGGGGTAATTCAGACCTGATCGTAGCAGCAAATTTGTTAGCAGTTGGGCAAAACCAAGGGGGTCATTCTGAGTTGATCACTAGCTGCTGTTGTTTGCAGCGCAGTGATCAGGCTAAAAATCGGCATTTCTGCGTATGCACCGCATTGCGCATGCGCGACGTACGGGTACAAAGGCCTTTGTGTTTTGCACAGGTTCTAGCGACGTTTTAATTCGCAAGAAGATAGACAGGAAAGGGGCGTTTCTGGGTGGTAACTGACCGTTTTCATGGAGTGCTTAGAAAAACGCAGGCGTTCCAGGGAAAAACACAGGCGTGGCTGGGCGGGTGTGTGACATCAAAATCCAACCCTCCAATGTTAGAATCATCGCATACGAAGTTCAGGGCTGGTCTTGTTTTGCACAAAATGTTTTTGCAGGCGCTCTGCTGCACAGGCGTTCGCACTTCTGCAAAGCGAAAATACACTCCCCAGTGGGCGGCGACAATGCGTTTGCACGGCTGCTAAAAACTGCAAGCGAGCGATCAACTCAGAATGACCACCCATGTGCACTGCAGGTGGGGCAGATGTAACATGTGCAGAGAGAGTTAGATTTGGGTGGGGTGTGTTCAAACTGAAATCTAAATTGCAGTGTAAAAATAAAGCAGCCAGTATTTACTCTGCACAGAAACAAAATAAGCCACCCAAATCTAACTCCCTCTGCACGTGTTATATCTGCCCCACCTGCAGTGCACATGGTTTTGCCCAACTGCTAACAAATGTGCTGCTACGATCAGGGCTGAATTACCCCCATGGATAAGCGTTAAATGGCGCTCTCTTTCTATCTCACTCTCTCTCTCTCTCTCTCTCTCTCTCTCTCATTGGTATTCTTCAGGTGGAAGATAGGAAAAATATGTAATTAGAATGTTTATAAACCTACCCTAAGGGGATGGAAAGGGTGTTGATATAATGACATAATTACCGATGCGTGGCTTGCGTTGCGTGAACGATAATGACCAAACGGACAATTGGATCAAAATTTGGATTGCACCTCCAGTGAGTAAAACTTAGGTGGTCATTCCGAGTTGTTCGCTTGGTAATTTTCTTCGCATCGCAGCGATTTTCTGCTAATTGCGCATGCGCAATGTTCGCACTGCGACTGCGCCAAGTAAATTTGCTATGCAGTTAGGAATTTTACTCACGGCATTACGTGGTTTTTTCTTCGTTCTGGTGATCGTAATGTGATTGACAGGAAGTGGGTGTTTCTGGGCGGAAACTGGCCGTTTTATGGGTGTGTGTGAAAAAACGCTGCCGTTTCTGGGAAAAACGCGGGAGTGTCTGAAGAAACGGGGGAGTGTCTGGGCGAACGCTGGGTGTGTTTGTGACGTCAAACCAGGAACGAAACTGACTGAACTGATCGCAGTTGCCGAGTAAGTGTGGAGCTACTCAGAAACTGCTAAGAAGTGTCTATTCGCAATTCTGCTAATCTTTCGTTCGCAATTTTACTATGCTAAGATTCACTCCCAGTAGGCGGCGGCTTAGCGTGTGCAAAGCTGCTAAAAGCAGCTTGCGAGCGAACAACTCGGAATGAGGGCCTTAATAAACTGCAAAAATGGTCCTGTCACTTTTTACCGTATCGGCACTACGGGTGCTCCTCGGGTAACGCCAAGAACCATAGATTACTATTTACTATCATTAAGACGTCTCAAATTTACATCTCTTTAGATTTACCAAATTTTTAACACTCATTTATATTTACAACCGTGAAAATCAGAAACTCCCGTGCACAGAACGGGTAGAACAGATAGTGTATATATAAAATGCAATGGGTCCCATTTATCAATGAGTGATCATAAAACTAGTTGTGAATGATAAAACGCGTTGCACATGATATATGGTGCACACACATCACTAGTTTAGAATTTAGATGGATAGCTCTCTTGCTTGGTTAGAGGTATAAACTAAAGCAAAGAGCGCTACTGCCACCTACAGGAGCCACATATAACCCGGCCTCGTCACAGAATCTGTACATTTTGACAAATTTGATGAACTTCCCCTTGGCTAACTCTTTGTAACTCACCTAGACGTTGGGAGACACTGCAGCTGAGGGATTTCCATGCACAAGATAAGGCCAAGCTTCTCATTTACAAAGGATTGGCAGTGGGGACACGTATCAAGCCTTGGAAAGTGTTAAGCGGACAGAGATAAAGTACCAGCCAATCAGCTCCTAACTGCCGTGTAACAGGCTGTGTTTAAAAAAATGAGAGGAACAGATTGGTTGGTAGTTTACCTCTCTCCACTTTATCCCTCTCCAAAGCTTAGTGAAGACCAAAACTATAAAGTGAAGTTTAGTTTCAGCCATGTAGCTACTGTATAGAACGTTCAAGGGTTTTCTTCTAGTTGTTTTCCATGAGAACCCATCATAGCAGCTACTTACAGACTCACTGCAGACAGATCTAGAGGAGATGTTTCAATCCTTCTAAAGAGGTCAGTGGAGGTATTGAGAAACCAATCATTTTATAGAAGGTACCAGATAAATGACTGCTAGAATTCTCCACCTGTCCTCTGTAGAAGGTTTGATACATCCCACTCAGTATGTGTTAACCATGTGGGGAATTTGATTGGTCAGTTGGAAATTCCTATAGACTGCCACAAGGGGATGAAGTTAAAATGATGGGATGGGATCCCGAATGGAATGACGGCATGAGACAGGAGTCAAAATCCCAACGGAGGTCGGTATCCCGGCGTCATAATACTGATGCCTGGATTCCTGAGCGTTCTTCCAGCGGGACGTGCTCGCGTCCAGCCGTGGGAGGGGGGTGGTTGGGTTTAGGCATTAGAAGGGAGGTTAGGGTACCAGGGAGGTGGGGTTAGGGTTAGGCACTTGGTTGGGGAGGTTAGGGTTAGGCACCAAGCGGGGAAGGTTAGGCACCAAGCTGGGAAGGTTAGGCACCAAGCGGGGAAGGTTAGGCACCAAGCGGGGAAGGTTAGGCACCAAGCGGGGAAGGTTAGGCACCAAGTGGGGAAGGTTAGGCACCAAGCTGGGAAGGTTAGGCACCAAGCGGGGAAGGTTAGGCACCAAGCGTGGAGGGTTAGGCACCAAGCGGGGAAGGTTAGGCACCAAGCTGGGAAGGTTAGGCACCAAGCTGGGAAGGTTCGGCACCAAGCGGGGAAGGTTAGGCACCAAGCGGGGAGGGTTAGGCACCAAGCTGGGAAGGTTAGGCACCAAGCGGGGAAGGTTAGGCACCAAGCGGGGAGGGTTAGGTTTAGGCACCAAGGAGGGAAGGTTGGGTTTAGGGTTAGGCACCACCGGGGAGAGTTAGGGTTAGGCACCACCGGGGAAAGTTAGGCACCCACAAGGGAGGGGTAGGGTAGGGGGCAGGGGAGGGCTAGAGTACTTTTTAAGGGGCTGTCAGTTTTATGATGATTGGGATGGGTGAACAATACTACTCTGCTCTGGTGAACACACACCTGGGTCTGCGGCTCGGAGCATATACAGATAAGCCTTGTATCTGGTTCACTGTTCTCCCTCTGTCATCTGTAACATAAGTAATCCTACACACAAATTAGGAGCAAATGTATCAACGCTTGGAGAGTGATAAAGTGGAGAGAGATAAAGTAACATCCAGTCAGCTTCTGACATTTTTCTAGCACAGCCTGTAAAGTGACAGACTCTGATTGGCTGGTACTTTGGGGGAGATGTACTAAGCGCTGGAGAGGGATAAAGTGCAGAGAGATGAACTACCAACCAATCGGCTCCTAACTTTCAAATTACAGGCTGTGTTTGGAAAAATACAGTTAAGAGATGAGTGGTTTGTACTTTATCTCTCTACAATTTATCTATTTTTAAAGATTAACACATCTGACCCTTAGGGGTCTATTTACCAAGCCTAGGAGAGGAAAAGTAGACAGACAAAGGCCCAAATGTATTAAGCCTTAAAAAACGATAAAGTGGAGACTGATAAAGAGTGATACATGACCAGCCAATCAGCTCCTAACTGCCATGTCACAGTATGTGTTTGAAAAATGACAACAAGGAGCTGATTGGCTGGTACTTTATCTCTGTCCACTTTATACTGTAGACCCCTTAATCTCTTTCCAATGTATGTCTCTGCTAGCGTTTATACATACAGTATGCCCCTTAATGCCCAATCTCCCCATACATGCCACTGTCTTGGAATGTCCTGGAGACTCATGAATTTCAGAGCTCAACAACCTTCCAGAATCTGGGGGTAAATTTACTAAAGTTTCTAAAACAGAGAATTGGTGATGTTGCACATAGCAACCAATCAGATACTGTCTATCATTTCTCTATTGCCTTTTAGAAAATGATAGACATCACATGATTGGTTGCTATGGGCAACATCACTAATTCTTTGTTTTAGAAGCTTTAGTAAATTTACCCCCTAGAGCAGGCATTCCCAACCTCGGTCCTCAAGGCACACTAACAGTCCTGGTTTTAGTGATATCCAGGCTTGAACACAGGTGACTTAATTAGTACCTCAGTTATTTTGATTTAACCATCTGCTGAAGCCTGGATATCACTAAAACATGCACTGTTGGTGTGCCTTGAGGACCGCGGTTGGGAATGCCTGCCCTAGAGTCTTAAGGGTCTATTTACTAAGCCTTGGGCGGAGATAAAGTGCATGGAGATAAAGTACCAGCCAATCAGCTCCTTACTGTCATTTTTTAAACCCAGCCTGTGCACTGGCGTCAAAAGGGGGGTGCGGGCCGCACCTGGGTGTCACCTGCCGAGGGGTGACACCAAAGTGATGGCTCCTGCTCAGTGACAGGAGCCAGTGTAACATTACAGTGCAGCAACCTGGCTCCTGTCACTGAGCAGGAGCCGGCACTGCAGAAAGAGCACTCCCCTGGGCAGCCCGCTCCTCCCGGAACCCAGCGTGATGAAAATGGGGGTCGGGGCGGCTAGCCACGCCCCACCCCGTGAAGCCACACCCCAACATGTGAAGCCACACCCCATCCCACGAAGCCACACCTCTTTTTAACCCGCCGCACCGAGTGCAAAGAGGCAGAGCGACGCCTCTGAGCCTGTAACATGGCAGTTAGAAGCTAATTGGCTGGTACTTTATCTCAGCTGACTTTATCTCCATCCAAGCCTTAAAGACAAAAGTCTCAGCACTGATCCAAAGAAGGTTACAAATGGTACAGTATCTCTCCTTAGATGGGCTTCTCCTGGACGTGCCTGGGAGAAAGGACTAGACAGAGGCAGCCGCTCTACCATGCAACATGTAAACTGTTACACAGTATGTGGCAGAATTGTTCCTTATATGCAGGATGACTTCCATGATGAGTCCGCTGCCTCTCTGGGGGGAATTCAATCGTTTTTTTTATGGCGGTTTTAACTAATGGGCACCTGGAGGGGGGGGAAAATGCAATTGTTTTAGGGCGCCCATTACTTATCACGCTTGTTGCGCCCAAAAGCATTGGGTTTAGCCGTGTTAAAGCACTAAACTAGTCTAAAGTTCTAGTTAGAGCACCCAAACCATGGACTTTTATGCTCACCACCTCAGGAGGGTGTGAGATGAAATATGGGCGGCCACAGCATCGCGCCTGATCAGAGCAACAATTGAATTGCTCTGCCAGGGGCACTTTAGCTAAACTCGTGATAAAAACAAGTGAATTCCCCCATCTGTGCCTAGAGGAACGTCTAGAACGTCTCAAAAATATTTAGTATAAGAGCTAACTTCACCTGTGTCCAAGCTCACCGCGATCGAGTCTAACATCCAAGATTGCAGCCCGCACACATTGGTATTGGGGAGGTTGCCAGCGAAGCACACAGAGAGGAACAACCAGTATAGATAAATGATTTATAGTATATAGTGATGCCTAAATGTTAATTAATAAAGGCTGATCCATTAAATAAGTACACTGCTGAATTTTTTCTTCTGCCTAAAGATGGTTTTTAGAATTTAGGCATCGAAGCTCTTGTGGAAGGACAGATACGTTTGTATTTCAGGTTACAGTAAACTGTAACATCCCATGTGAAAATTAGGAACGGAGCACAAAGACCCCCCAGGAAAGCTGGTTATGGACAGCAAGTAACTGGTCAGAGTGAGATAATACCTGCAAAATTTAAATAATATTGTGGGGGAAATTCAATCAGCTATGGAAATTTACCGCGGCTAATTGATCCCCTGGGGCTATCCACTTAGCTCTGATGCCTGCACTTACTGGACATTTTTTCCAAGACCCTCTGAGGCCCCTAATCAAAATCCCAGATAAGTGCCATTTTCTCACGCCCGTGATGATGAAAACACATACACAATAAACATTGGGCAAACAAATTGCGGTAAAGCCCATTTTGTTTTACGCAAAAATTTTCAGGGGCAATTGAAATTCCACCCCCCCATATATGAGATTTTCTTTAACGTTTGACACGAGCAATAATACTTATAAAATGCGATGAGCCCATGGAAGAGTGTAATCCCGATTCAGGATAAGCTCGCTGCATTTTCCATGTGCAGTTATTTACTGGTGTAATTGGAATTTTTATTATCAAGTCATTCACAGAGGTTTTCCAGGCTGTGGCTGATGCAATGAGGGAGCTGTCAGATGGTGTCTCATACACCGTTAGTGTTTATTTAATGAGCCTTAGCTGATGTAACTCCTGCCGAACGAATAAACTACTCAGGCAGCTGGGAACGGTCTTAACTGGGACCCTGTGCCGATGTCTGCTGATTCCATACACACAGCACTGAATATACACACAATGCTAAATATACACACGGCACTGAGCATACACACAATGCTAAATATACACACGGCACTGAGTATACACACAATGCTAAATATACACACAGCACTGATTATACATACAATGCTAAATAAATATACACACAGCACTGAGTACGTACCTCCCAACATGAGCCTCTCCAGGAGGGACAGAATGCTCTGCTCCTGGACTTCCCTCTTACCTATGATTGCCATCACCTGTGCTGAAACACCTTTCTTATCCATTAACAGGTTCAACACAGGTGCCGGCAATCATAAATTAAGAGAAAAGTCCAGAAGCAGAGCACTGTGTCCCACCTGGAGAGGGTCATGTTGGGAGGTATGTGAGTATACACAGAACTGAATATACACACAGCACTAAATATACACACAGCACTGAGTAACACACAGCACTGAATATACACAAATACTTGCGTACTCTCCCGGAATGGCCGGGAGGCTCCCAAAAATCGGGTGGCGCTCCCGGCCCCCCGGAAGAGAGGGCAAGTCGCCCGTCGCCCGCAACCCCCCTGAATCCCCTGACAAAGTCCCGACAGCGCAGTCAAAGTTGGCAGTCTGGGGGTCAGATGACGCGATTTGCGTCAACCCGTCCCCGCCTCCTGCCTTGCAATGCCAATATTATCGGCGTTGCTAGCTAGGGGGTGGGGCCAAGGTGAAGCGGACATGCGGTTACACCCCCAATCCCGCCCCTAAACATCGTCATCCATCCTTGCCACGCCCCGCTGCTGCGACATGGCTGCCTCCTCCCGGAGGGGACAGCCAGATTGTTGGTAAGTATGATATACACACAGCACTGAATATACACACAATGCTGAATATACACACAGCACTGAGTATACACATAGCACTGAGTATAAACACAGCACTGAGTATACACACAATGTTGAATATACACAGCACTGAGTAACACACAGCAACACATAAACACACAATGATAAAAATACACAAAGCACTGAGTATACACACATCAGAGTATATACACACAGCACTGGATATAAACACAGCACTGAATATACACATAGCACTGAGTATACACACAGCACTGATTATATAAACACAGCACTGAGTACAGTATACACACACCACTGAATATATACATGGGACTGAGTATACACACAGCACTGAATATACACACAATGCTGAATATACACACAGCACTGAGTAACACACAGCACTATATATACACACGATGATAAAAATACAAATACACAGAGCACTGAGTATACACACAGCACTGAGTAACACGCAGCACTGAATATACACACAGCACTGATATAGAGCCTGCCAATAAACACACCTAAACGTATTCATCCTTATGCAAAATAAAAGACGGTTTAAGTGAGGTTTGTCAGCGAGATTATGAAGTTGAATTCATACGGATGAGAAACTAACTATCAATTTATTTTGTATTTTGTGGTGACTGTCCTCCGACCACTTTCACATTTGGATGGTAAAATGTAGTTATTGCTGGATAAGTCCTGGTGATTATGGGCCTATGGACGATTTACAGTATGCTGCTTTTGGTTTTGGTTGTAGTTCGTCATCCGGTTTTGCCAAAATGCTGTGACTGCTTTTGGTTTTGATTTGTATATTTTTTTGAAAAATTGACAAAAACAGCTAAAATCACATCATTTAGGCCTTTTTTTTTTGTTCCTACAGTATTATTAACCTCAACAACATTAATTTCCAGTAGTTTTCAGTCAATTTTTAACACCTAGCAGCTCACAATATTGTTTTCATCCAGTTTAGGTCTGAGGCTACAGCAAGCGGACTGGTTACTAAGCAACAGAGCAGCGGCACAAACACACGGCAGTTTATAGCACATCTATGAAACGTTGCCACACAACAGTGACACAAATGAAAAGTTGTGCAAGATGGAGTTGTCATTGGGCTCTCCCACCCACTCTTATATTGTATATTAAAAAAGACATGCACAGTTTAACAAACAAAGCACTTCAGCGATTGGGACTGCCACTTGTGTCTGAAGTGCTTGGTTTGCTTGGGCCCCCACAAAACAAGCTACCAATGGGCTTAAGGCAGCTAAGCTAACAGCTCTGTAGTGGCAAGATGTCATTGTCATTACCATCCTCATCCTCACCCCGCTGGTGGGCAGCTTAAGTAATGCAAATCCAGTTTGTACAAGGGCCTTCAAATTGCCTTTTTTTCCATCAAGTAGTCAAAGGGACTCTGTGCATACCTGTTTGTAAGCTGTCATTAAAATAACCCTCCATCATTCTTTGGATGGTGACTGTATCAGATGGAGTTACAGTAGAGGTTGGGCAATTCGTTTAGACCCAACCAGATGTAAAAATTTTGTAATGACTTCTCTGCATCATCACTGGGACGTTTGGGAAACCTGAGTAATTTACTGGCAGCAGCAGTTGCTGGAGAAACTGATTGAGCTGCCATGTGTCACTTTAATCTGCAAACTTGCTTATCAGGAACTCATTGCAACTCTTTAGATCTGGGTATAGTAGAAAGAAAGACACAATGTATGACTTAAACCTAGTATTAAGAATGGTTGCCAAAATGTAGCGATCGTATTTCAAGATGTTGACAACCCTTGGATCCTGGCAAAGTGAATTAAGGACTTGATCAACAAGTCCTACATAGACAGACTAAATAAACGGGGTGGAGGGGTATGTCTTTACGTAAAGCCATTTCTAAAACCTGTTATACGGGAAGATATTCAAGAAGGGACTGTAAATACTATTGAGACGTTATGGGTAGAAATTGCATGCGGGGGTAAAGGAATAAAGAAGTTATTATTGGGGTTATGCTACAGACCGCATGGTATTAATGTGTCTAACGAGAAATTGTTACTGAATCAAATAGAAAGAACAGCAGGAGTAGGAGACATAATAGTGATATATTATAATAGTGATATTAATATATATATATGTTTTTAAACACGCTAAATGATAATTACTTAGTTCAATTAATCGAGGAACCAACTAGGTACAATACAATCTTAGACCTGGTATTAACTAACAATGGGGAATTGGTATCAAATATTGAAGTAGGAGAGCCCATAGGTAACAGCGACCACAATATGGTCACATTCAATATCAGTTTTCATAAGCAGTCCTATACTGGCTCAACTAGGAACCTAAACTTTAGCAAAGCCAACTTTGACATGATGAAGGAAGCATTAAGGGACATTGAATGGGAAATTCTGTTTCAAGGAAAAAATACTACAGAGAAATGGGATGTATTAAAATCACTGCTAATTAATAATACTCATAAATTTATTCTCACCAGCAGCAAAAAAAGGAATAAAAAATCCAAACCAATGTGCTTTAACAAAAATATAACAGAATTAATGGACAAAAAAACATGAGCATTTAAAAAATACAAATCTGAGGGGGATGCGGAGTCATTCCGGCACTATAAGGACTGTAACAAAATATGCAAAAAAGGAATAAGAGCGGCTAAAGTAGAAACTGAAAAACTAGTAGCAAAGGAAAGCAAACCGAATCCCAATTTTTTTTAAAGTACATCAACAGCAAGAGACTAAAGAAGGAGAGTATAGGCCCTTTAAAGGACAAGAGGGGAGTCTTAATCAAAAATGATAATGACATAGCAAACAAACCAAACAAGTTATTTCAATGGTATTTACCAGAGAGGACCAAATGCTGGGTCTAACACAAAATCTCAACAAAGATAATGTCCCACTGCTAAATGCTTATTTATGTGAGGAGGTAGTCTGTCACCGATTAAAAAAGTTAAAGATTAATAAGTCACCTGGTCCAGATGGAATTCACCCGAGAGTTCTTATGGAGTTGCACGCTGAACTAGCAAGACCTCTATATTTGATCTTCATGGATTCGGCTAAATTGGGTATGGTTCCCAAAGACTGGTATATAGCGGAGGTAGTGCAGATATTCAAAAAGGGGAGCAAAGCTGAACCAGGTAATTATAGACCAGTTAGTCTTACATCTATAGTGGGGAAAGTATTGGAAGGTATTCTAAGGGACGGTATTCAAAAGTTCCTTGAAGCAAATAAGGTCATTAAAAGGAACCAACATGGATTTGTGAAGAACAGATCATGTCAAACCAACTTACTTGGCTTTTATGAAACAGTAAGTGCGAACATTGATCAGGGTAAGGAGGTGGATGTAATCTTTTTAGACTTTGCCAAAGCTTTCGACACTGTACCACACATGCGTCTTATCTATAAACTACAAGAAATAGGGCTAGGGAGCACAATATGCACTTGGGTCAGTAATTGGTTAGATAATAGGGAGCAGCGCGTTGTGGTCAATGGATCATTTTCAAATTGGACTAAAGTACTAAGTGGTGTGCCACAAGGGTCTGTACTTGGGCCACTTTTGTTCAACATTTTCATCTAACAGTAGGTCTAGAGAGCATGGTGTAAATTTTCGCAGACGATACCAAATTGTTTAAGGTTATAAATACGGAGGGGGGTGCTGAGTCTCTTCGACTTAATTAAACTGGAAGCATGGGCAGCAAAATGGAGAATGAGATTCAACACAGACAAGTGTAAGGTAATGCACTGAGGGGGCAATATCAGAAATTACACCTACATACTAAATGGGGTAATACTAGAAGATTCTGTACTGGGAAAAGACTTAGGAATTCACATAGGTAACAAATTAAGCAGCAGTACGCAAAGTAGGAGTGCAGCAAAGAAGGCTAATAAGATACTAGCATGCATAAAACAGGGAATTGATGCTAGGGACGAGACTATTATACTCCCATTATATAAATCACTAGTGAGGCCACATCTTGAATACTGTGTTCCATTTTGGGCACCATATTACAAAAAGGATATCCTGGAACTAGAAAAGGTTCAGAGGTGAGCAACCAAACTAATCAAGGGCATGGAGACGCTGGAATACGAGGAAAGGCTTGCAAGGATAGGCATATTTATACTGTAAAAGAGGAGACTAAGAGGGGGCATGATCAACATCTACAAATATATAAGGAGTCAATACACAGAGCTCGGAAGGGACCTGTTTTCTATAAGATCAGCACAGAGGACACGTGGTCACTCGCTTAGGTTAGAGGAGAGGAGTTTCCACACATTGAGGCGAAAAGTTTTTTTCACAGTAAGGACAATACGTGTTTGGAATTCCCTGCCTGAGAGAGTAGTAATGGCGGACTCAGTCAACACCTTTAAGAATGGGTTAGATAAATTCCTATTGGCTAGAGATATTCAGGATTATGGTGCATAGGCACGCATTATAGTTAATATAACTAGTACTAACATAAAAATAACTAGTCCTATAATAAAACTGCATAGGAGACCACAAATAGGTTGAACTCGATGGACAATTGTCTTTTTTCAACCTTAGTTACTATGTTACTATGTTAGTACTTAGCAGAATCACTTAATTTCCTCTCATCCTTCAATTTCTTGAGCTGATTTTCAAAAAATATAATTAAGGGAATCACCTGTCTCAAGCTAGCAGTGTCTGAACTCACTTCACAGGTGGCTACTTCCAAAGGGTTTCAGCACCTTGCACAAGATGGAAAATATTGTATTCTCCACTGCACTGGAGTAAGGTACATTACTGCTCCTCTCTCAATGTCATGGCTTGTTGTGCAGATGTGGGTGGCTTTTTGCTGTTTAGTGTAAAATGTGAAAACCCACCTGGTTACTAGAGAAGTGCACCGGAAATTTTTCGGGTTTTGTGTTTTGGTTTTGGGTTCAGTTCCGTGGCCGTGTTTTGGGTTCGAACGCGTTTTGGCAAAACCTCACCGAATTTTTTTTGTCGGATTCAGGTGTTTTTTTCAAAAAACCCTAAAAAACAGCTTAAATCATAGAATTTGGGGGTCATTTTGATCCCAAAGTATTATTAACCTCAATAACCATAATTTCCACTCATTTTCAGTCTATTCTGAACACCTCACACCTCACAATATTATTTTTAGTCCTAAAATTTGCACCGAGGTCGCTGGATGACTAAGCTCAGCGACCCAAGTGGCCGACACAAACACCTGGCCCATCTAGGAGTGGCACTGCAGTGTCACGCAGGATGGCCCTTCCAAAAAACACCCCCCAAACAGCACATGACGCAAAGAAAAAAAGAGGCGCAATGAGGTAGCTGTGTGAGTAAGCTAAGCGACCCTAGTGGCCGACACAAACACCTGGCCCATCTAGGAGTGGCACTGCAGTGTCAGGCCGGATGGCCCTTCCAAAAAATACTCCCCAAACAGCACATGACGCAAAGAAGAAAAAAAAGAGGCGCAATGAGGTAGCTGTGTGACTAAGATAAGTGACCCTAGTGGCCGACACAAACACCTGGCCCATCTAGGAGTGGCACTGCAGTGTCACGCAGGATGGCCCTTCCAAAAAATACTCCCCAAACAGCACATGACGCAAAGAAGAAAAAAAAGAGGCGCAATGAGGTAGCTGTGTGACTAAGATAAGCGACCCTAGTGGCCGACACAAACACCTGTCCCATCTAGGAGTGGCACTGCAGTGTCACGCAGGATGGCCCTTCCAAAAAACACTCCCCAAACAGCACATGACGCAAAGAAAAATTAAAGAAAAAAGAGGTGCAAGATGGAATTGTCCTTGGGCCCTCCCACCCACCCTTATGTTGTATAAACAGGACATGCACACTTTAACCAACCCATCATTTCAGTGACAGGGTCTGCCACACGACTGTGACTGAAATGACGGGTTGGTTTGGACCCCCACCAAAAAAGAAGCAATTAATCTCTCCTTGCACAAACTGGCTCTACAGAGGCAAGATGTCCACCTCATCATCATCCTCCGATTCATCACCGTGTACATCCCCCTCCTCACAGATTATCAATTCGTCCCCACTGGAATCCACTATCACAGCTCCCTGTGTACTTTGTGGAGGCAATTGCTGCTGGTGAATGTCTCCACGGAGGAATTGATTATAATTCATTTTAATGAACATCATCTTCTCCACATTTTCTGGAAGTAACCTCGTACGCCGATTGCTGACAAGGTGAGCGGCGGCACTAAACACTCTTTCGGAGTACACACTTGTGGGAGGGCAACTTAGGTAGAATAAAGCCAGTTTGTGCAAGGGCCTCCAAATTGCCTCTTTTTCCTGCCAGTATACGTACGGACTGTCTGACGTGCCTACTTGGATGCGGTCACTCATATAATCCTCCACCATTCTTTCAATGGTGAGAGAATCATATGCAGTGACAGTAGACGACATGTCAGTAAACGTTGGCAGGTCCTTTGGTCCGGACCAGATGTCAGCATCAGCAGTCGCTCCAGACTGCCCTGCATCACCGCCAGCGGGTGGGCTCGGAATTCTGAGCCTTTTCCTCGCACCCCCAGTTGCGGGAGAATGTGAAGGAGGAGATGTTGACAGGTCGCGTTCCGCTTGACTTGACAATTTTCTCACCAGCAGTTCTTTGAACCCCTGCAGACTTGTGTCTGCCGGAAAGAGAGATCCAAGGTAGGTTTTAAATCTAGGATCGAGCACGGTGGCCAAAATGTAGTGCTCTGATTTCAACAGATTGACCACCCGTGAATCCTTGTTAAGCGAATTAAGGGCTCCATCCACAAGTCCCACATGCCTAGCGGAATCGCTCTGTGTTAGCTCCTCCTTCAATGTCTCCAGCTTCTTCTGCAAAAGCCTGATGAGGGGAATGACCTGACTCAGGCTGGCAGTGTCTGAACTGATTCACGTGTGGCAAGTTCAAAAGGTTGCAGAACCTTGCACAACGTTGAAATCATTCTCCACTGCGCTTGAGACAGGTGCATTCCACCTCCTATATCGTGGTCAGTTGTATAGGCTTGAATGGCCTTTTGCTGCTCCTCCAACCTCTGAAGCATATAGAGGGTTGAATTCCACCTCGTTACCACTTCTTGCTTCAGATGATGGCAGGGCAGGTTCAGGCGTTTTTGGTGTTGCTCCAGTCTTCTGTACGTGGTGCCTGTACGCCGAAAGTGTCCCGCAATTCTTCTGGCCACCGACAGCATCTCTTGCACGCCCCTGTCGTTTTTTAAATAATTCTGCACCACCAAATTCAAGGTATGTGCAAAACATGGGACGTGCTGGAATTTGCCCAGATTTAATGCACACACAATATTGCTGGCGTTGTCCGATGCCAAAAATCCACAGGAGAGTCCAATTGGGGTAAGCCATTCTGCGATGATCTTCCTCAGTTGCCGTAAGAGGTTTTCAGCTGTGTGCGTATTCTGGAAAGCGGTGATACAAAGCGTAGCCTGCCTAGGAAAGAGTTGGCGTTTGCGAGATGCTGCTACTGGTGCCGCCGCTGCTGTTCTTGCGGCGGGAGTCAATACATCTACCCAGTGGGCTGTCACAGTCATATAGTCCTGAGTCTGCCCTGCTCCACTTGTCCACATGTCCGTGGTTAAGTGGACATTGGGTACAACTGCATTTTTTAGGACACTGGTGAGTCTTTTTCTGAGGTCTGTGTACATTTTCGGTATCGCCTGCCTAGAGAAATGGAACCTAGATGGTATTTGGTACCGGGGACACAGTACCTCAAACAAGTCTATAGTTGGCTTTGCAGTAATGATGGATACCGGAACCACGTTTCTCACCGCCCAGGATGCCAAGGCCTCAGTTATCCGCTTTGCAGCAGGATGACTGCTGTGATATTTCATCTTCCTCGCAAAGGACTGTTGGACAGTCAATTGCTTGGTGGAAGTAGTAAAAGTGGTCTTACGACTTCCCCTCTGGGATGACCATCGACTCCCAGCAGCAACAACAGCAGCGCCAGCAGCAGTAGGCGTTACACTCAAGGATGCATCGGAGGAATCCCAGGCAGGAGAGGACTCGTCAGAATTGCCAGTGACATGGCCTTCAGGACTATTGGCATTCCTGGGGAAGGAGGAAATTGACACTGAGGGAGTTGGTGGGGTGGTTTGCGTGAGCTTGGTTACAAGAGGAAGGGATTTACTGGTCAGTGGACTGCTTCCGCTGTCGCCCAAAGTTTTTGAACTTGTCACTGACTTATGATGAATGCGCTGCAGGTGACGTATAAGGGAGGATGTTCCGAGGTGGTTAACGTCCTTACCCCTACTTATTACAGCTTGACAAAGGCAACACACGGCTTGACACCTGTTGTCCGCATTTCTGTTGAAATACTTCCACACCGAAGAGCTGATTTTTTTTTGTATTTTCACCAGGCATGTCAATGGCCATATTCCTCCCACGGACAACAGGTGTCTCCCCGGGTGCCTGACTTAAACAAACCACCTCACCATCAGAATCCTCCTTGTCAATTTCCTCCCCAGCGCCAGCAACACCCATATCCTCCTCATCCTGGTGTACAGTACTTCAACACTGACATCTTCAATCTGACTATCAGGAACTGGACTGCGGGTGCTCCTTCCAGCACTTGCAGGGGGCGTGCAAATGGTGGAAGGCGCATGCTCTTCACGTCCAGTGTTGGGAAGGTCAGGCATCGCAACCGACACAATTGGACTCTCCTTGTGGATTTGTGATTTCGAAGAACGCACAGTTCTTTGCTGTGCTTTTGCCAGCTTAAGTCTTTTCATTTTTCTAGCGAGAGGCTGAGTGCTTCCATCCTCATGTGAAGCTGAACCACTAGCCATGAACATAGGCCAGGGCCTCAGCCGTTCCTTGCCACTCCGTGTGGTAAATGGCATATTGGCAAGTTTACGCTTCTCCTCCGACGATTTTATTTTAGATTTTTGAGTCCTTTTTTTACTGATATTTTGTGTTTTGGATTTTACATGCTCTGTACTATGACATTGGGCATCGGCCTTGGCAGACGACGTTGATGGAATTTCATCGTCTCGGCCATGACTAGTGGCAGCAGCTTCAGCACGAGGTGGAAGTGGATCTTGATCTTTCCCTATTTTTGGAACCTCAACATTTTTGTTCTCCATATTTTAATAGGCACAACTAAAAGGCACCTCAGGTAAACAATGGAGATGGATGGATACTAGTATACTTATGGATGACGAGTGACTGACGACACAGAGGTAGCTACAGCCGTGGACTACCGTACTGCGTCTGCTAGTATAGAGATGATAATGATATAAAAAATATATATATATATATCACTACTGCAGGTATATATAATATAATGACGGACCTGCTGGACACTGTCAGCAGACTCCTAAACTACTAGTATGAAGAAGATAGAAAAAAAAACCCCACCACAGGTAGGTATACAATTATGGACGAGCACTGACGACACAGAGGTAGCTACAGCCGTGGACTACCGTACTGCGTCTGCTAGTATAGAGATGATAATGATATAAAAAATATATATATATCACTACTGCAGGTATATATAATATAATGACGGACCTGCTGGACACTGTCAGCAGACTCCTACTACTAGTATGAAGAAGATAGAAAAAAAAACCCCACCACAGGTAGGTATACAATTATGGACGAGCACTGACGACATAGAGGTAGCTACAGCCGTGGACTACCGTACTGCATCTGCTAGTATAGAGATGATAATGATATAAAAAAAATATATATATCACTACTGCAGGTATATATAATATAATGACGGACCTGCTGGACACTGTCAGCAGACTCCTAAACTACTAGTATGAAGAAGATAGAAAAAAAAACCCCACCACAGGTAGGTATACAATTATGGACGAGCACTGACGACACAGAGGTAGCCACAGCCGTGGACTACCGTACTGCGTCTGCTAATATAGAGATGATAAAGATGATAGAGATGAACAAAAAAAATATAACACTACTGCAGGTAAATATTTATATAATATAATGAATGACGGACCTGCTGGACACTGTCAGCAGAATGCGTTTATAGAATAAAAAAAAAAAACACCATAGGAGTGTTTAACTGTTTCAGGCAGACAATATACTGGTGGTCACTGGTCAGTCACACTGGCAGCAAAAGTGTGCACTGTACTCCTGCTATAACTGCACCCCAGTCTCCCCCACAATTCAGCTGTGTGAGCAGTGAGCACTCAGCACAGTCAGATATTCATAGATGATATTATCATGCAGCACACTGAGGCTGAGCACAGATATGGTATGTGACTGTGTATCGTTTTTTTTCAGGCAGAGAACGGATTATATTAAATAATAAATAAAACTGGTGGTGGTCACTAGTAACTATCAGCAAAACTCTGCACTCTGAGTACTCCTAATGCGCCCCAAAATTACTAAGTTAGTAGTAAATCAACTCAAGTGTCTCTATCTATTCTAACGGAGAGGACGCCAGCCACGTCCTCTCCCTATCAATCTCAATGCACGTGTGAAAATGGCGGCGACGCGCGGCTCCTTATATAGAATCCGAGTCTCGCGATAGAATCCGAGCCTCGCGAGAATCCGACAGCGGGATGATGACGTTCGGGCGCGCTCGGGTTAACCGAGCAAGGCGGGAAGATCCGAGTCTGCCTCGGACCCGTGTAAAAAGGCTGAAGTTCGGGGGGGTTCGGATTCCGAGGAACCGAACCCGCTCATCTCTACTGGTTACCACCTCTTTTTTCAGTTGATGCAGGGCAAACTGAACTGTTCTTGAAGCCACTGCAATCTCCTTTATGCTGTTACTGAATCCCACAAATCTCCCAATGTTTTTCCGGCCACAGACAGCATCTCCTGTCATTTAAAAACAAAACAAAACCCTGCAACACCAAGTTGATTGTATGAGCAAAACATGGGACATGTTGGAAGTCACTCAGCTCTAGTGCTTACACAATATTTGTGGCATTATCAGAAATCACAAATCCTGAATTTGTCAGCAGAATGCCTCATAGTGAAGCCAGTGATACACAGAGTAACCTGCCTCTGAATGAGCTGCCATTGTTTGTTAGATACTGCTGCTGCTGATGATGAAGGTGATTCACTCACCCAGTGGGCTGTCACAGGGGGTCATTCCGAGTTGTTCGCTCGTTATTTTTTTCTCGCAACGGAGCGATTAGTCGCTAATGCGCATGCGCAGTGTCCGCAGTGCGACTGCGCCAAGTAAATTTGGTATGCAGTTAGGAATTTTACTCACGGCATTACGAGGATTTTTCTTCGTTCTGGTGATCGTAATGTGATTGACAGGAAGTGGGTGTTTCTGGGCGGAAACTGGCCGTTTTATGGGTGTGTGCGAAAAAACGCTACCGTTTCTGGGAAAAACGCGGGAGTGGCTGGAGAAACGGAGGAGTGTCTGGGCGAACGCTGGGTGTGTTTGTGACGTCAAACCAGGAATGACAAGCACTGAACTGATCGCAGATGCCGAGTAAGTCTGGGGCTACTCAGAAACTGCTAAGAAGTGTCTATTCGCAATTCTGCTAATCTTTCGTTCGCAATTTTAATATGCTAAGATTCACTCCCAGTAGGCGGCGGCTTAGCGTGTGCAAAGCTACTAAAAGCAGCTTGCGAGCGAACAACTCGGAATGACCCCCACAGTCGTGTAATCTACAATTTGCCCTCTACCGCTTGTCCACATATCTGTTCTTAAGTGGACAGTTAGAACAATGGGGGTAATTCAGAGTTGATCGCAGCTGCAAATTTGTTAGCAGTTGGGAAAAACCAGGTGCACTGCAGGGGGGGGGGTCAGATGTAACATGTGCAGAGAGAGAGAGTTAGATTTGGGTGGGGTGTGTTCAAACTGAAATCTAAATTGCAGTGTAAAAATAAAGCAGCCAGTATTTACCCTGCACAGAAACAATATAACCCACCCAAATCTAACTCTCTCTGCACATGTTACATCTGTCCCACCTGCAGTGCACATGGGTGGTCATTCCGAGTTGTTCGCTCAGTAATTTTCTTCGCATCGCAGCGATTTTCTGCTAACTGCGCATGCGCAATGTTCGCACTGCGACTGCGCCAAGTAAATTTGCTATGCAGTTAGGTTTTTTACTCACAGCATTACAAGGTTTTTCTTCGTTCTGGTGATCGTAATGTGATTGGCAGGAAGTGGGTGTTTCTGGGCGGAAACAGGCCGTTTTATGGGAGTGTTTGAAAAAACGCTACCGTTTCTGGGAAAAACGCGGGAGTGGCTGGAGAAACGGAGGAGTGTCTGGGCGAACGCTGGGTGTGTTTGTGACATCAAACCAGGAACGAAACTGACTGAACTGATCGCAGTGGCAGAGTAAGTCCCGAGCTACTCAGAAACTGCTAAGAAATTTCTATTCGCAATTTTGAGAATCTTTCGTTCGCAATTTTAATAAGCTAAGATTCACTCCCAGTAGGCGGCGGCTTAGCGTGTGCAATGCTGCTAAAAGCAGCTTGCGAGTGAACAACTCGGAATAAGGGCCATGGTTTTACCCAACTGCTAACAAATTTGCTGCTGCGATCAACTCAGAATTACCCGCATTGGTATTTTGTAGGCCAATAATTCTTTTTTTTTTTAACATCCCGGTTCAGGTTTAGTATTGCTTAGCTGTCTAAAACCCACAGCATCAATGGTGAATATTGGTCGCAGATCTAATAATAGCTGGGTGGCAGCTGTTATACTTGCTTCCCCTTTGCAAAGGATAGTTTAGCAGTCTATTGTTTTTTTAATATACTAGTCTTCTTGGTTCCCTTCTGGGATGAAGCTCCATCCCCAGCAGCAACACGTCTATCACTGAAGGATTCTTCTGGGGAATTCTGGATAGGGGAGGAGTCACCCAGCCTTATCAAATTGAATGCAGGGATACCAGGATTTGGGTAAAAATAATTCCACATATACTGTGAAAGGTGCTTTTTATGGTCCTATGCCCTGGCATGACAATGACTGTCTTCTTTTCACTAGCAAGAACCACTTCCACTGGTGCCTGACTTATACATACAACATCCTCATCAGCTCTAGCGTCAGCTACACAAATATCCCCCTCATCCTCTTGCACTTCCATGGTATGAATGGTCGACCATGTAATTCATTAGGTCGACCACTATTGGTCAACATTGACATGGACATATTGTCGACACGTGAGAATGGTCGACACGTGGAAAAGTCGACATGACTTTTTTTTTAAATAGATTTTTAACTTTTTCATACTTTACCATCCACGTGGACTACGATTGGGAACGGTAACCTGTGTTGAGTGCAGGGGTAGCGGAGCAAGACACCTTGCCCGCAGCACGGCGTGCGAAGCGCGCCATGCATGGGGACGCGGTACACTAATTGGGGTTCCCGGTCATGTTACAGAAAAAAATTACACCAAAAACAGTAAAAAAATCCATGTTGACCTTTTCATGTGTCGACCTGCCCAGTGTCGACCATTTCCATGCATTGACTATTAGTCTATGTCCACCATGTCTATGTCGACCAATAGTGGTCAACCTAATGAATGATCGACCTTAACATGGTCAACCATTCATGCCAGAACCCAGTATCAGAAAGGTCAGACTCACATGTAGCACTCAAGGACACACTTAGACTCTCCTCAGGGATTTATGACGTTTCTGTTTCTGAATACATAGGGCCTAATTCAGATCTGATCGCTGATGTTAATTTTCGCACAGCAGGCGATCAGATCAGAACTGCGCAAGCATATGCAGCGTAATGCGCAGGCGCGTCGAACAGCTACAACGGGCATCGCCGGTCAGCGTCGGGATGGTGCGAAGGATCAATTAGCATGGGCGATCGCAAGGTGATTGACAGGAAGAGGGCGTTTGTGGGTGGCAACTGACCATTTTCAGGGAGTGTCCGGAAAAACACAGGCGGGTTCTAGTGTTTCAGGTAGGGTGTGTGACGTCAGCTCCGGCCCCGATCAGCCGGATTCAATCGCACTGGAAGAGTAAGTACTGGGCTGCCCAGAGACTGCACAAGTAGCACAGCTACAGATGGAGACATGCTAGACGTGGCTCCGTCTGTGACTAGGCGCGCCTATCACCGAGAGCATCCCGTCTGGCCGGGTGCGCACGCACGTGACAGAGATGCGCCCCATTCACTTGAATGGAAAGCGTCTCCGTCTGTGCGCCCGGACAGAGACGCTCTGAATGGGATCGTCTCTGTGCACTCCCGGCAAGACTAGGCGGATGGATCGCCTAGTCACGCCGGGAGTTCATGTTTGCAATGGAGCCGCCTCAGATCGGATCCATCTGCACACATGCGATCGCACACTTGCACAGCGAAAATACACTCCCCCTGTAGGCGGCGACTATCTGATCGCAGGGCTGCAAAAAGTGCAGCCCAGCAATCAGATCTGAATTAGGCCCACAGTTTGTTCTACTGACTAAGTGGTTTTCATTTTTTTATACCTCTTCTACACTCTGAGTGAAAAGGTCTTGCATCATCATGCGAGGCAGAAGAAGATGCCTCACTGACAGTTTCAGAACCACCACTCATAAATAAAGGCCAAGGACTGAGCCTTCCTTGTCTCTGCGTGTGGTGAATGTCATGTTGCCAAATTTATGTCTCGGCTCACACTGCATGGAGTCAGACTGCTTTTATATGTATGTGTGGTGAACAAAGCATACTGGGGTACAGAGCGTACTGGGGTAGAGTGCACAGAACAGTACAAATAAATTATACATCAATTATTTTTTACTTTTTCTGACAACAGACAATATGGATTCACACTGCTTATATGTGAATGCAGTGGGTGGGGTATTGATGCACAGTCAGTACAACACCATTGTATGAAAGAAATAAACTAAAGGGACTGGACACAGCTTGTGGATGGACACAGTACTGCCACTTGCGGGTGGACACAGATCAGCCACTTAATGGACACAGAATAGCCACTTGTAGATGGAACAGCACAGCCACTTGTAGATGGGCACAGAACAAACACTTAAAGGACACAGCACACACACTTTTACAGTAGATGGAGACAGCACAGCCACTTAATGGGCACAGCACAGCCACTTGTACAGTAGATGGATACAGCACATCCACTTGTAGATATACACAACACATCCACTTGTAGATATACACAACACAGCCACTTGTAGATGGAACAGCACAGCCACTTGTAGATGGGCACAGAACAAACACTTAAAGGACACAGCACACACACTTTTACAGTAGATGGAGACAGCACAGCCACTTAATGGACACAGCACAGCCACTTGTACAGTAGATGGACACAGCACAGACACTTGTAGATATACACAACACATCCACTTGTAGATATACACAACACAGCCACTTGTAGATGGACACAGTACAGCCACTTGTAGATGGACACAGCACAGCCACTTGTAGATATACACAACACAGCCACTTGTAGATGGACACAGCACAGCCACTTGTAGATGGACACAGCACAGACACTTGTAGATATACACAACACAGCCACTTGTAGATGGACACAGCACAGCCACTTGTAGATGGACACAGCACAGACACTTGTAGATATACACAACACAGCCACTTGTAGATGGACACAGCACAGCCACTTGTAGATGGACACAGCACAGCCACTTGTAGATATACACAACACAGCCACTTGTAGATGGACACAGCACAGCCACTTGTAGATGGACACAGCACAGCCACTTGTAGATATACACAACACAGCCACTTGTAGATGGACACAGCACAGCCACTTGTAGATGGGCACAGAACAAACACTTAAAGGACACAGCACACACACTTTTACAGTAGATGGAGACAGCACAGCCACTTAATGGGCACAGCACAGCCACTTGTACAGTAGATGGATACAGCACATCCACTTGTAGATCGACACAACACAGCCACTTGTAGATGGACACAGCACAGCCACTTGTAGATATACACAACACAGCCACCTGTAGATGGACACAGCACATCCACTTGTAGATCGACACAACACAGCCACTTGTAGATGGACACAGCACAGCCACTTGTAGATATACACAACACAGCCACTTGTAGATGGACACAGCACAGCCACTTGTAGATGGGCACAGAACAAACACTTAAAGGACACAGCACACACACTTTTACAGTAGATGGAGACAGCACAGCCACTTAATGGGCACAGCACAGCCACTTGTACAGTAGATGGACACAGCACAGACACTTGTAGATATACACAACACAGCCACTTGTAGATGGACACAGCACAGCCACTTGTAGATGGACACAGCACAGACACTTGTAGATATACACAACACAGCCACTTGTAGATGGACACAGTACAGCCACTTGGAGATCGACACAACACAGCCACCTGTAGATGGACACAGCACAGCCACTTGTAGATGGACACAGCACAGCCACTTGTAAATGGACACAGCACAGACACTTAATGGACACAGAACAGCCACTTGCAGATGGACACAGCACAGACACTTAATGGACTTAATGGACACAGCACAGCCACTTGTACAGTAGATGGACACAGCACAGCCACTTGTAGATGGACACAGCACAGACACTTGTAGATGGACACAGCACAGCCACTTGTAGATAGATACAACACAGCCACTTGTAGATGGACACAGCACAGCCACTTGTAGATGGACACAGCACAGCCACTTGTAGATAGATACAACACAGCCACTTGTAGATGGACACAGCACAGCCACTTGTAGATAGATACAACAAAGCCACTTAATGGACACAGCCCAGACACTTGTAGATGGACACAGCACAGCCACTTGTAGATGGACACAGCACAGCCACTTGTAGATGGACACAGCACAGCCACTTGTAGATGGACACAGCACAGCCACTTGTAGATAGATACAACAAAGCCACTTAATGGACACAGCCCAGACACTTGTAGATGGACACAGCACAGCCACTTGTAGATGGACACAGCACAGCCACTTGTAGATGGACACAGCACAGCCACTTGTAGATGGACACAGCACAGCCACTTGTAGATAGATACAACACAGCCACTTAATGGACACAGCCAAGACACTTGGGAAAACCCCAGCCAGGGCTCAGATTGACTCGGAAACTGGAAGTTCAAGGGGGCGAGATTCCAGGAAATCCAAACCACTCATCTCTAGTATTTAGAAGGCCCCTATGTATTGAGCCCTTTTTTACTTAAATCATGTGGAAACTGCAGTCTCCTGACTATGTGGCTGGCGATAGCCTAATATAGGAGATATCATGGATATTTCCTTCAAAAGGCTCATTAGCGCTGCAGTCCCCATTATTCTCACTGTGTACCGTGGTCTCGCCCAATGTACCAAGTTCCACAAAGCTTAGCTTTCAGAGTTTGTCACTGCCGGCTAATGCCATCTTCAGATGACATTAGTCACTTTGTGATTATGGAGGTATTCTTGTAGGGGGTGGCACTTGATATACCGGCTGTTGGGATCCCGGCGCTCACCTCACCGACACCGGAATCCCGACCGCCGGTATACCAACAAGTATAGAGGCTCTTTTGCGCTCGCCCCGCTGCCAGCATTGCGGCGGTCGTCATCCCGGCACCGGTATGCTGGGCACCGGGAAACATACCACACCCCTTGTGGGAGAAGGATGTTAGTACATAGGAAAAGGATCACAGTACCTAAGATTGATGAGCAAATAAGCCTTTTGCACATTTCCATGATATCTCCAGTACTAGGCTGTTGCTCCCCGTGACCACCTTGTGTCTCCCCATTATACTTCTGGAATGGGAGCTCTTGCAAACAGGGCCCTCTCTCCCCATGTCTTGTGACATAACTACACATAATGCAGAAGGTAACTACTGTCTGTATCTGTCTATATTGCTCACATGTAACCCTGTATTTTGTCGCCTCTGTACGGCGCTGCAGAACCCTTGTGGCACCTTAAAACTAAAAGATATTAGCTATAGTAAAAGTACATGGCAGTCTTATGTCTGGGACAGCATATGCTATGGTCACATCTGTCTGGCGGTCACACTAGTCTCACATTATCACGGCAGCAGGGTCCACCATTGTGAACTTGTAGAAATCTTCACTGAAGAAGTGCCTAACGTTGCCCACTGACCTCTTCTGCAATGTTTATACAGTCTCGCTCCCTCCGTGTCTGTGAGCAGTGAAATAACAAGAGACCACAGATCTGTGCGCCTCTGCCAACTGCCTGAAGCACAATCCCAAACTAAACACACGGATCTGTGCAAGTACCAACTCACACCAACACCCATCCAGTGCCATCCTTTGTGCTGCGAGCTTGAGAAAGCCAAATATTGCCCTGGCCGGGGGCACACTCCTCAGGTATGCATTAACCCCTGTCTATCCAGAGCGGAAATACAGCTTCTTCATTGTTTACTATCAATCTGACCTCTACAAGACACCGGACAGGCTTCACGTGTAAAGTGATGCACAGATCGCTAACCTGCCTTCCCATCATTACTGATAATCAATGTGGCCTTCTGTAGAACCCTAAGGCAAACCTGCCTTCCCATCATCACTGATAATCAATGTGGCCTTCTGTAGAACCCTAAGGCAAACCTGCCTTCCCATCATCACTGATAATCAATGTGGCCTTCTGTAGAACCCTAAGGCAAACCTGCCTTCCCATCATCACTGATAATCAATGTGGCCTTCTGTAGAACCCTAAGGCAAACCTGCCTTCCCATCATCACTGATAATCAATGTGGCCTTCTGTAAAACCCTAAGGCAAACCTGCCTTCCCATCATCACTGATAATCAATGTGGCCTTCTGTAGAACCCTAAGGCAAACCTGCCTTCCCATCATCACTGATAATCAATGTGGCCTTCTGTAGAACCCTAAGGCAACATCCTGTCAAAGAGATCTCACATTTATTAAGAACTTCACATCCCTGGGAAATAAATCTGATATCAGTTTAATCAGGAACATATTAAGGATGACAGGAACCAAACCCTCTATCCGGACTTGTGATGCTTTCGTCATAGCCTGCTCACTGATAATCCGACATGGAAACATAACTGCACCCATCAGTTATGACCAGGAAGAAGAAGCATCTGTGTCCTGTCAAGAAGCCAGTGAGAGCTGTAAGGGCAGGAAGAGGTAGGACATCCCTGCAGGTATCTACTGAGGCTGTGCTAGATGGACAATAGAAGCATTATATAATAGATAATAAAAATAAGTGATAAATGACCTTCACGGTTGCCAGAAGCTGTCTTAAGACTTCATCAATGACTTAGGGGTCTATTTACTAAGCCTTGGATGGAGATAAAGTCGCTGAAGATAAAGTACCAGCCAATCAGCTCCCAACTGTCATTTTTCAAAACAGCCTGTGGCATGGCAGTTAGGAGCTGATTGGCTGGTACTTTATCTCCAGCGACTTTATCTCTATCCAAGGTTTAGTAAATAGACCCCTAAGTCACTCATTTATCTTTCCTCTATCCTCAGTCCAATCATGCTGCAATAAGACCACATAAATGCCAGTCACCAATTGTGTCTTTATTGTTGGTGGCTGATTATGCTTCTTTCTTACAGTAGACACATGCTCTTCCCCTAATGGCTGTTACAACAGCTTTTCCGTTACCTTCTGTATTAAGTGTTCCCCAGACCAATTAGATTGTAAGCTCACTTGCACCCTGTCATCTTTACCTACTGTATCATTAAATTGTATGTTATTTACTTGTATCGTGATCTCCTCATTTTAAACCGCCATGTAATATGTTGGTGCTCTATAAATAAAGGATTATAATAATCTTCTGCTAAGCAAACACACTTGGACCCTGATACTATAGAAAGCAGTTTTTGATTCACTGTACGCTCTAACAGCCCCCGCTCTGGAAGCTGAGAGCCCATAGTACCATTTCCATTACCTGTCAGAGCAAGGTCCATGGGGGTCATTCCGAGATGATCGTAGCTGTGCTAAATTTAGCACAGCTCCGATCATTCACACTGACATGCGGGGGGACGTCCAGCACAGGGCTAGTCCGCGCCGCATGTCAGTGCCGACCCCCCCCCCCCCCCCCCACGCGATGCCTTTGCACTTCAAGAGTAGCTCCCGACCAGCGCAACTTTGGCGTGCTGGCCGGGAGCTACTCATCGCTCCCCGGTTCGCAGCGGCTGTGTGTGATGTCATGCAGCCGCTGCAGGTCGCCCCCCGTTCAGTCTGGCCACGCCTGCGTTGGCCGGACCGCACCCATGAAACGGCGTTCCACCCCCCCCACCCAGCGACCGCCTCTGCCATGCCAATCTGGCATGCGCCGACGCACTGCGGCGCCGGCGCAATTCTGACCCGATCGCACCGCTGCGATAAACTGCAGCGTGCGATCGGGTCAGAATGACCCCCCCATATACCAACGGTTGTGTGCATTGCCGTCAGTATGGAAAGGGGGAGGGGTGGGGAGTGAATTCCATTGGGGAAAGTGGCAGAGAGATTTGCAAGGGATTAAACTAGGTTTTAATGTAAGTGAAGATTCTTTCTGCAAAGGTTTTTTTTTTATTTTTTTTGTCTTTATGCCTAGTGTACAGGATGACACTTGTTCCATAAGAATGTGAGGATTTAGTTGTCTTTGAGTTTGTTACTTTCTTTCGAAGTCATTGATCCCTCCAAACTCCACTAGGTTTGTGATTCTCTCAGAACTGAAGATGTGTTCTTTAAATGTATCATTTGTTCTGAGTCAGAATTCAGCAGTTGACTCACAGAATTAAATTTTTTTTTTAATCTGGTTGCATTTTTAAGGCCTTTTATGTATCATGTCAGCAAAGTAACAACATACATCCTGAGATACTTCACAGTAATCTATTCAGTGTGGTGACAGTTCGGAGACAGCCATAGCAGGAGGACGTGATGCACGAGACATGAAGCTATTATGTACATAGCCAGCCCGATCTGAAATAGGGCGTGAAGAAAAACAGAGAATCGTTCTATACATTTCCATTTAGGTGTGAGAAAATATAAATGCTTTTGCTATAGTCCTTCAGTGGAGCATGTGATCCGGAAAGATTAAATCTCAATTAAAGGTTTTAGGGGAACAATTGCTCCGCGGTCCACTCATATTACTACCAGGCATATGGTCCTGGAAGGCTTTGTGGTAGAACCAAGGGCATAGCTACCATAGGTGCAGGCAGTGCAGCTGCTATGGGGCCCAGAGCTGAGAGGGGCCACCTTCCCTGTCACAGTTACATGTGTTATATACAGGGTGTAGCTACCATAGGTGCAGGGAGTGCAGCTGCTATGGGGCCCAGAGCTGAGAGGAGCCACCTTCCCTGTCACAGTTACATGTTTTATATACATTTTTCGCCATTGGGTGGTACGTAGGGGTCCTTTCAAACTTTTTCCTTGGGGCCTGCAATATATCTAGGTATGCCCCTGGACCTGCTCATTGTAGTGTGTTATAAAATGAACTGGAGGGCATTTTAATGTAATATAATATCAATCAGGGCACTGTAATGAGGCACAATATGAACGGGGAGCACTATATATTATACTGTGCGGCATGATGTGTACTGGCAGCTCTGAATTGTGACATACTGTATGGAGAACTTAAGCACTACTACGATTCATAAAATAAACAAGGGCACTACTATGGGACATAACATTAAATAAGGCTCTACTATGGTTCAATAAAATGAACTAGGGAATTATTATAGGGCATAAAATTAAAAACTGCTGCAGGGAAGTCTCTGTCTAAAAGCATATAGGACGGGGCCCCTTTAAAATGTTGCTATGGGGCCCACTAAGTTCTGGCTACACCCCTGGGTAGAACCGTGTATTTTAATTATGTCATGCCGCAGTTGCTTGAGAAACAGTAAAGTTCTAGCGTTGCTAAACTCATTGATAAACTGACTATAACCCACAATTAGATTCCCTTCGATGGACCAGTTGATGTTGAACTGATTGATGTTCTTTGATTTACATACTATTAACATTCTATGACGCTGGGCCTGACGTCATATTTTATGTCATTCAATGCAGGGCCATCTTAACAGTATTGAAGGCCCTGGGCAAAGCAATACATTGGGGCACCACAGTATCCGGACTCCAGGTCGATACCAATTAGGTCAACACCAGTTAGTCAACATCAGAAATTTGGCAATACGGACAAAAGCTCGACATGAACAATGTCAACATAGAAAAAGGTCAACATGAGTTTTTCACATTTTTTTTTCTCATTTTTTTTGACTTTTTCATAGTTTACGATCCACGCGGATTACAATTTGGAATGGTAACCTTGCCCAAAGCATGGAGAATGAAGCGAGCCATGCGAGGGGACATGGTGCTCTAATTGGGGTTCCCGGTCACATTACGAAGAAAACGACACCAAAGAAACATAAAAAACTCATGTTGATCTTTTTCCATGTGGACCTTGTTTATGTGGACCTTTTGTCCATGTCGACCTATTTCTGGTGTCAGCCTAACTGGTGTCGACCTGGAGTCCCAGACACCTACCCACTCATTCACGAGAATAAATGTAAAAAAATCATAACTTACCCGTCTTGTGGTCCTACACCATCTCCCCACACTTCCATACAGTGAATGGCTGTCAGCACTCTCACTGGTGGACAGCTCCAGCCATCCACCAATCAGCATGCTGCTAGTCATCCACTGTTTAGCTACAGGCTTGGAGGCAGGTGTGCAATCAGAGAGGAGGCCAGGCAGGATTCTCTACCTGCCTCCCCAAGAAGTTTTAGAGGTGCCAACACGGTGGGTAAGATAGCCCCTTACCTAGCCTGTACCAGCTCAAAGGCCTCTAGAACCATGGGGCCCTGGGCAGTTGCACAGTGAAGCCATACTTTAAGATGGCTCTGATTCAAGGTCTCTATGATGGTGGGTCTGGTCATGTTCTTTGACGTTGGAATAATGTATGTTCACAAATAATGTCCTACTGTACTTCCTTGATGACCAATGAGGCTGGGTCCATTGTTCTGCTATATTGTTGGAGCTGCTGGAGTCCTATGATGTCAGAGTTACTGGTTTTCCTTAATGATTGAGTCATTGACGTTTTGCGATGTTTGACTTTTTCTATAATGTTGGACAAATTTGACGTTCCATTGTGGCTGATCAAATGAAGTTCCAGGCTAATGGTGTGGGGAGAACCTTCAATGGTAAGGGTTCACCTAAAGATTTCTCTTCCAATCTGGCTGGTTGGAACGAAAATCTGGTAATGGATGGTAGCAAATGACAGTTGACCATTTGAAATGGTCAACTGTCATTTGCTCCCATCCATGTCATTTGCTCCCATCCATTACCAGATTTTCTTTCCAAACTGCCAGATTGGAAGAGAAATCTTTAGGTGTATGGGCACTTTTATATCTGTGTATAAACGGTTTGAATATGGGGTGACTACTGTTGACGGGCTTTATTTATGAAGTGGCGACTTTTCTAAGTCACCTGTTCCTAGCTAGGTGGAGGTGAAAATGTTAAATGGCCCTAACAGTCTGTAAAGCTTTCCGCTGACTGATGATGTCCTGTAGTGCTGGACTGCTTGGTGACGATGAAACTACATCACGTCATATATTGTAATGTTGGCCTAAATGGGTACAAGTCACATCTGCGACTTTATACAAATGCTACTGCAAACTCCTTCCCTGGTGTACAATGTGGGCAAATCTGCAAGGTCTGAGTTGCCAACTTTTAGTGAATGCTGTAATATAGATTGGTGCGTACTTATGCGCCACCATCGGTCAGTGTCTCCGTCTGACCATGACCTCCTATGCTTTCAGCTGGGAACACAGCTGCTTGCATTGACGTGCCTGTGACACTCCCCTGACACACCCACTGAATGAATGGCATCAGTGGCGGCCCCAAAGTTTCAAATAGGGGAGCCACACCAACTGCCATTCCAAACTGACTCACTGGCAGTTGCTGTGGCTCCCCTATTTGAAATTTGGAATGCGATGTAGCCCCACCTCCTTTCTAGTCTCCTCCCAGTCTCTGCCCAGGGACGCCCATCACTTCTATGTATTACTGATACTGTATCCTATGGGGAATGCTGTGCTGCAGGACCGCAGAATAAATTTATTTTGTGGACCTTTTTAATACATATGGCGATCTGTGTGCATTGTGGTGAAAGTCAGATTTTGGAGGATTTTCCACATATTTCTCTTTGATACACCCCACCCTTTATGTGTGCTGGGCACTGTACTGAATTCCTAGGTTATTGGAACAATACCTATGGTATTGTTAACATCAGTAACAGTATAATGGTTAGCATCACTGCCTCACAGCACTGAGGTCATGGGTTCAATTCCCGCCAGAGCCCTAACTGTGTGGAGTTTGTATATGCTCACTATACTTGTGTGGGTTTCCTCCGGGTACTCCGGTTTTCTCCCACAATCCCAAAAAATATACTGGTTGGTTAATTGGCTTTCAATAAAAATTAACCTTAGTGTGTGTGTGTGTGTGTGTGTGTACGTGTGGTAAGGAATATAGGGGGTCATTCCGAGTTGATCGCTCGCTAGGGTTTTTTTTGCAGCGCTGCGAACAGATAGTCGCCGCCTATGAGGGAGTGTATTTTCGCTTTGCAAGTGTGCGATCGCATGTGCAGCTGAGCACTACAAAAAAGTTTTGTGCAGTTTCTGAGTAGCTCTGGACTTACTCAGCCGCTGCGATCACTTCAGCCTGTTCTTGTCCGGAATTGACGTCAGACACCCGCCCTGCAAACGCTTGGACGGGATCCAGATTGAAAGTCGACAGTAACTAGGTCGACAATGTCTAGGTCGACCACTATTGGTCGACAGTAACTAGGTCGACAGGGTGTCTAGGTCGACAGGGTCTTTAGGTCGACAGGTCAAAAGGTCGACATGAGTTTTTCACAATTTTTTTCTTTTTTTGAACCTTTTCATACTTAACGATCCAAGTGGACTACGATTGGAACGGTAATCTGTGCCGAGCGAAGCGTCAGCGGAGCGAAGGCACCATGCCCGAAGCATGGGGAGCGAAGCGAGCCATGCGAGGGGACGCGGTGCACTAATTGGGGTTCCCGGTCACTCTACGAAGAAAACGACACCAAAATAACATTAAAAACTCATGTTGACCTTTTGACCTGTCGACCTAGAACATGTCGACCTAAAGACCCTGTCGACCTAGACACCCTGTCGACCTAGTTACTGTCGACCAATAGTGGTCGACCTAGACATTGTCGACCTAGTTACTGTCGACTTTCAATACCACACCCCGCTTGGACACACCTGCATTTTTCCAACCACTCTCTGAAAATGGTCAGTTGCCACCCACAAACGCCCTCTTCCTGTCAATCTCCTTGCGATCGGCTGTGCGAATGGATTCTTCGTTAAATCCATCGTTCAGCAATGATTCGTTTTGTACCCATATGACGCGCCTGTGCATTGCGGTACATACGGACCTGATCGCAGCGCAGCGAAAAATTCTAGCGTGCGATCAGGTCAGAATAACGCCCATAGATTGTAAGCTCCACTGGGCAGGGACTTATGTGAATGGTCAAATCTTCTCTGTAAAGGGCTGCGGAATATGTGTGCGCTATATAAATAACTGGTAATAAGAAATAAATAAAGAATTAATTTCCAGTTATTTCCAGTGGGAAAGGGCACTTACATGCAATCCAAAACACAGAAGATTGCATTTTCTAGATCCGAGATGCAAACTTGGCGTGATGACATAAGCTAGAACCCCAAAGTTCAGGTGTGTTTTGCGCTCATCTCTAAAAAAAAACTATTCATGTACTGTGTGTACAGTATTAGTCTTCTGTGCTAAAATACGGGGCAGCTTTTTATACTGTCACTAAGGGGTCTATTTACTAAGCCTGGGATGAAGATAAATCCGATGGAGATAAAGTCCCAGCCAATCGGTGGCGATACTGTAGGTTTAGGCTGTGGACAGGGGAGGTTAGATTTAGGCACCCATGGGAGGGTTAGGCTGAGGGGGGAGGGGGGGTAGGTTTAGGCTGCGAGAATGGGGGGTTAACTTAGATTTAGGCACCACCGGGGCGGGTTAGGATGCAGGGGGTAGGGGGAGGTTAGGATTAGGCTGCAGTAAGGGAGGGTTAGGGTGTTGGGGGGAAGGGTTTGCATACTTACCCAAATTACCGGGGTCGGTATTCTGACCGTCGGCATCCCGACTGTCGCCACTTCAGCCACAACCCATGCAAAGTAGCACTGCGCAATACCGTGTAGCAGAATAATATCAATGCAATAATAAGCTGAAGTAAGATAAACTGAAACAATTTTTTTCAGTAATGGATCATTATTTATCATTTTTATGCTACCAACTTTAGGGTTATTGGGGGTCATTCCGAGTTGATCGTAGATGTGCTAAATTTAGCACAGCTACGATCATCTTCCCAGACATGCGGGAGGACGCCCAGCACAGGGCTAGTCCGCCCCGCATGTCAGTCCGCCCCCCCACCCCCACCCCGCACAAGTACAAAAGGATCACACAGCTTGTACTTGTGGAGTAGCTCCCAGCCAGCGCAGCTCCTGAGGCTGGCCATGAGTTACTCGTCGCTGCTCCGTGTCTCATCGGCTGTGTGTGACATCACGCAGCCGCTGTGGCCCGCCCCCACACGGTTTGGCCGGACCGCGCCCTGAAAACAGCGGGCAAACGCCGCCGTGCCGCACCCTCCTGCCCAGCGACCGCCTCTGCCTGTCAATCAGGCAGAGGCGATCGATAGGTGACGATGGCCTTCGGTCGTCTGGCATGCACCGCGCACTCTGGCGCTGGCGCAGTTCTGACCCGATCGCTGCGCTGCGAACAACTGCAGCGTGCGATCAGGTCAGAATGACCCCCATTATTCAGTCAAACCTGATTCACAGTGCAGACGTCTTTTCTTTATTTTTGTATTTATTTAAATAGTACTATTTATTTAGTTGGGCAACTCTCCCCCCAATGGCGTCCACTGTTTGAACTGTGTGTTTGATTAGCAGTTTACACCTCTCCAGTGGAAGTAGGTCTAACCCATACATCAATAGCTATTTCCCACACGCCTGAGAATAGATAACCTGGACTACCCTGTCCCCTCCTGAGCTGCGCACACACCTGTAGTAAACCAGTGTTTGTCCTAGGCTGACTCACAGGTGACAAAGGCGGTTGGGTGGCTATGACTCACGGAGGCGTGTCGTGCTGATGTCCAGAGACAGATCAATACCGTGCCAGGAACCAATATCTCTTCTCAAATTGTCCAAACATGTTGGGGGCCACATCCTGGTGCATAGACTCATCGTTGAGCCCTGTATGACTCGTTAAGCAAATTGTGGGGGAGGGGATGGATGTAATATTCGGATATGATACATAGTACCTGGATATGATTAATAGCAGGCAGGGGAAAGTGATTTGCAACATTTACCTACATAATCATCTGCCTCATCAAAAACAGAAAACATATTACAGCTACAGTATAATACATAAATAAAGATAATTGCTCATTTGTTGCTGCGGTTGTTCCTGTGAAAGATTTTCACTGTTATGAAATAATTGCACTAAAGCTAATTTCAATTATTTTTGACAAATTTCTGTTTCTTTTGAAAATGAGACAGATGTAATTGAATTTGCCCGATAAGCGGGATGCATGGTTTTGCCTTGTAAATGGCCGCCACTTTAAAAAAAAGTCCAAGTTCGTCCGGTATACCGCACGTCCGCCAATCTCGGACTCAATTGCATCCTGCCCATGGTGTCACTTGTGTACCTGGAATACCTCATGGAAGACATTGCCACCCACAATGGACAGCGCAGTGGCTGATTACTCAATGATCATGACCAGCGGCATCTGGTCAGAATTGTCCTTAGTAAGAGACTGGCTCAAATCTTATCCACATTCAATGCAGGAGGTACCAGAAGGTCAGTGCCGCATTAGTTAGCCTCCACAGGATACAGTGCCCCTGTTAACACTCTGACACCAGACACAAAGCCTCATCTGGGCTTGTGACTTTGCTAATTGGACACTGGAGGACTGGCAACATGTGGTGTGGTCCGATGAGTCTAGGTTACAAGTTGTTTTGGGCTAATGGTAAGGTTTGAGTGTAGAGCAGACCCCATGAGGTCATGGACCCCAGTTGTCAACAAGGCATCATGCAGGCCGGTGGTGGTGGTTCCATAATGGGGTAGGGTGTATTCATGTGATATGGGTTGGACCTCTGGTCCCCCTTAACACATCATTGACAAGTAACTGCTATGGTGCAGTGCTTGGTGATCATTTGTAGCCCTTCATGGACTTCATGTACCCCCACAATGATGAAATATTCTAGCAGGATAACACACCATGTCATTGGTCCAAGTTGTCCAGAATTGGTCCGAAGAGCATTTTGAAGAGTTCCGATGAATGGTGTAGGAGAGGTCCATTTGTACCCAAGAGCTAAACCTACAAATATCAGGGAATATGTGGGAAGCTATCCAGATGACATTGGTCAACATCTCTTCAGATGTCTTCTGTCCTCTTTTGGAATTGATGCCACATCAAGTTTCTGCACTTCACCAGGCTAGACACAGCTCTACACAATACTAGGTACCTATCCCATGACTTTTGGCACTTCAGTGTATTTTTTTTAAATTTACTGTCAGGTGTGTTTGTTGTTGATAAACATATTTATATACTTGGGGTATATAGACATACAGATGTGTCCCTGCTCATCTTACATGCAATTTGTGCATACGCATTGCGTGTAAGATTAGTTGCACCCACAACTTAGCCACAGTAAGAGAATGGGTCACAGGAGCTTGTGTAACCAGGGGTTCAGTGTATTAGAGGAAAGGTAAGTAATGAAAGTTGGTACCCCATCTGATACTGCTCTTTAGAAAAAATAAAGATGAGGTGCAAGATGAGGTTCCCCAGGACCATATCTGCCATGGCCTCTCCATCTTAAACATGGAAGCAATTTCGGTTTAATAAATATGCCCAATATACCCCTTTTAGACGGGTGTAGTATGGTATGCCGGCGGCCGTCTCCCGGCGACCAGCATACCGGCGCCGGAAGCCCGACCGCCGGCATACCGACAGCGTGGCGAATGCAAATGAGCCCCTTGTGGGCTCGCTGCGCTTGCCATGCTGCGGGCACGGTGGTGCGCTATGCGCACCCACGCTATTTATTCTCCCTCCAGGGGGGTCATGGACCCCTACGAGGGATAAATAGTGTCGGTGTTCCGACTGTCAGGATTCCGGCGCCGGTATACTGTGCGCCGGGATCCTGACAGCCGGCAACCTGAAGACCACCCCTTTCAGACATATGACCTGGGAATTTCAAGGCACAGACCCAGGTTTTTTGCTGGCTGCCCCGCTTTCACACTACACCTGAGACCAGGGAAATTCCCGATTCGTCTTTTAGGCAGAAGCCGGGTCTGCTCTGGCACTCTATAAGGCTGCCAGAATGCTCTCATTCACACATACATGTCATAAACACAAATGTCACGCTCACACATGTCATACGCACACGTCACACACATACAAGTCATATACACACATATCACACACACATACATGTCACACACGCACACATGTCAATCATATATGTCACACTCATACACATACATGTCATACACACAAACATGGTATATAATGAGCTGCATCTTTGTAGCTAGGGAGCTCCGGCTGCTTCTACACACTCAGCAAGAACTGCAGCAGGATGCACTGACCCCTCCAGGCAGCTCCGCCCCCTCAGGCATCCTTGAACTTCTAGATGCGACCTGGGAGTAAAAGCCTGAGTCGCACCATTATGATTTAACCACTCTGGAACAAAAGTACCGGGAAAAACCATGGTCAACAGCAGGGCTGCCAACCCAAGTCTGTGAACCCGGGTTGGTGCATTTCAGACATTAGTGAGTCCCAGGTAGTTTGACCGAGCCCGGCCGAAACCCGCGACTCTCGTTATATCTGAAAGGGCCTGTAGTGTCTTTTTTGGAAAATGTCTGCGAGCTCTAGCTAAAGTATGTAACAGCATCCATTCTTTACAGAACTGCTTCCACTCACTGCTCTCCTGGGCTGCTACATGGACTGGTGACTTCAGGTCAGGTCAAAGCATCTACATAGGTTTAAGTGAAGATTTTGATTGGTTTAGTCAAACACACAGCATTTCCTCTTACAGATGGAGCCATCTTTATCTTGGCCTTTAATAGGATTAACAGAGCCAGGGCAGTCAGACTTAATCCCCTGCTGTAATGATTTAGGGGATAATTCAGACCTGATCATAGCAGCAAATTTGTTAGCAGTTGGGCAAGACAATGGCCCTCATTCCGAGTTGTTCGCTCGCTAGCTGTTTTTAGCAGCATTGCACACGCTAGGCCGCCGCCCTCTGGGAGTGTATCTTAGCTTAGCAGAATAGCGAACGAAAGATTAGCAGAACTGCTACTAAATAATTCTTTGCAGTTTCTGAGTAGCTCCAGACCTACTCCTAGATTGCGATCAGCTCAGTCCGTTTAGTTCCTGGTTTGACGTCACAAACACGCCCTGCGTTCGGCCAGCCACTCCACCGTTTCTCCAGACACTCCCGCGTTTTTCCCTGACACACCTGCGTTTTTTAGCACACTTGTAACAAATCGCAGCATAGTGAAAATCGGCAACGAGCGAACAACTCGGAATGACCCCCCATGTGCACTGCAGGTGTGGCAGATATAACATGTGCAGAGAGAGTTAGATTTGGGTGGGTTATTTTGTTTCTGTGCAGGGTAAATACTGGCTGCTTTATTTTTACACTGCAGTATAGATTTCAGTTTGAACACACCCCACCCAAATCTAACTCTCTCTGCGCACGTTATATCTGCCCCACCTGCAGTGCACGTGGTTTTGGCCAACTGCTAAAAAATTTGCTGCTACAATCAGGTCTGAATTACCCCCTTAATCCCCTGATGTATTGTTCTCTCTGTATTGGATTGCAGCTGAGAACAATAGATGAAAGGTATATACTAATAAACCATGGTGTGCCTAGGCGCAGTAAATAAGACAATATAAACGTGGCTCTATCTGTAGACCTACCTGAGTGTTTGGTGTCACTAGGGGAGATGTACCAAACCTTCTAAAGTGGACAGGTAGAGATCAATAACCTTCTAGGTATCATTTATCTGGTGTGTATCAATAAAATGATAGCTAGAAGCTGACAGGTTACTATGACCAACTGGTCCACCTGTCCAGCCTATCAGCTCCTGTCATTTTCCAGCAGGATTCCTGTCCCTCAATGTCTGTGAGCTGTCCAGGTGCTGAAGACCTGCCCCCAGTCATGGTGACTCCCCCTCGCCTTGCTTTTAAAGACTGAAAACGTTCCCAGGTGCAAGTTTTATTGTTTGGGACCTTAAAAGATGAAGACAATCCTGTTTTTTCTGCATTACGTGGACCTATTCCCAGGTACTTATGTGACTTGTTTACCCATCAGAGAGTGATCTGCTCACAGGGTGATGGTATTGTTGGATAGGGGTCCAGTGTCCAATCACACAGGATATGTCTCTCACCTGTTGAGGCAACCAGCATTCGCTGTGTACATAATAGTAACACGAGTACTGTGTTTATTTCAGGTGAGAAAGCCAAGTCCCATCCCAGTAAGGTAAATACTACGACAAGGTTTGAGCACACACATCAGATCTATTATGTTCTGAAGGGAGCGCAGACTCCGAGGTGATATTGGGACACTCAGTAGCGAGAGAAGGTTGTTGAGTACAGTATTCTCTGCATACAGTAAAACTAGGCAGATTTAGGGGTCTATTCATGAAGCAGTGAAAAGAGTGGTGAGTGAGCCTGTGGAGAAGTTGCCCATGTCAACTAATCAGCTGCTCCATACAACTGTACAGTATGCAAATTATAAATGTTACCTCGATGTTGATGCAATGGGCAACTTTTCTACTGGCTCACTTCTCCACACTTTTCATTGCTTCATGAATAGACCCCTTAGAGTCTGGGGATCATAGCGTCCAGTTCAATATCTGCACAGGGAAAGCCAAGTGGAATCCACAGTATGCGGCCGATTCAACTCATTTTCAATTTCATCAAGTTATTGACATAAAGTGACCATTTGGGGGTGTTACCAGGGAGTTTACATGGGGTTGTTGGGAAAACGTGGGCATCTCATGGCCATTTTCTTGGCGTGTATCTGCTGTCAGATGCGAGCTCGTATGTAGACAAACAGTGGTAGCTGCTCAATCATCCTGGAGATAATTATATATCAGGTGCTAGAAAGGGGGAGGGGTCACAAACAAACAACAGACAGAGAGGGTTGGTGCTTTTCCCCCCACGGGTATCCCCCACGCACACAAAAAATAACCATACCTGAACCTATCTGGTAAAAGAATTTCAGAGAAATTGGTTGCATGCGTTTGCAAAGACATGTTTAGCTGCTGGCCACGTCAAGGCTTCTCCAATATCAGCAGTCCTAACACTACATAACGGCAGTGCCCACATAGGGCCATGTGATTTGTCTACAGTAAGGCCTCATGATGAAGGCTATTACTAAAACACATCCAGACAGAGGGCAAGCTTACCTGGGAGCACTACAAGGAACAGCATGCCTTCCAAATGCTGCTTCCATTCAATACCTTCTCACACGTTTAGTGTGCTCGTATGTGCAAAAACATGGCCCCTGAGTCGCTACCCCCGTGTTTTTCCTTGTAAGTGATTGCCCCTTTTAAAAAAGTGTCCCAGATTAGCCGGCATCTCGCAACTCCGGTGATCTTGGGCGTCATTACACCCGGCACATAATCTTATAGTGTGTATCCAGATGTTCCTCGTTTTTACATGTAGGTTGGACATATCTATACAATTGCTATTGTCTCCGGTGGGCGTCTATTTTCATTCTGGGCGGCAGCTTCACTTGCTAATATTAGCAGTACCATAGCATAGAAAATCACAATTGCATTTGCGTACAAACATCCCTTTGATCCCATAGAGGTGCGCAGGAAACTGGCAGTATTGGGGGTACCCAATAGCTGAATAGTACACCGCACCCAAACAGCACTTCCTTTATGTCCAACTCTATGTAACCCCTAATACCTCACCAAAATACAACTTTCACTTTTTACACTTATTGCAGGGTATCCTATAATTGTAAAGGAACATACCTAAGTGTTTTCTAATGTCACCGGATATTTTGCTGTCCAGGTGAATGGAGATCATCATCTTTGCACAAACATAATTCTGTTGTTTTTGTTTTACAGTTAGAATGAGTCCATCATGGACGGATGTGTGCAGGGGCATAGGGACTAGGGTGGAACAAGTGGAGCTCAAGCTCCAGGCGCCGCTGGGGACAGAAGGCGCCGGCTCACTGCACAGCTGAGTGCCGGGATATCGGGGTAGGAGGAGATGACTAGAAGAGAGGGAAGGGGTGGCCACCACACTGCCTGCATGTTGCATATCACTGATTGCACAGTGCAGAGAGTCGAGTGTGGTGTGTTGTTAGGGAAGAGGGGAGGTTTGAAGGCTTGTCAGGGATCTGCGTTCAGTGATCTGGAACATGCAGGCAGTGTGGTGGCCACGCCTTCCCTTTCCTCAGTCCTTTCCTCCTACCCATGGAGTCCCAGCCTGTCAATCACATAGAAGCTCCGCCCCTCCAGGCTGGAACGAGGAGCTTCTCTGCTGCTGCCCTCTTGGTGAGAATTACTGTGTGTATAGTGTTTATGTCTGTGTATACTGTGTGTTTATGTCTGTGTATACTGTGTGTATACTGTGTTTATGTGTATATGTCTGTGTTTGTGTGTAAATGTGTGTGTATGTCTGTATGCTAATGTGTATATATGTATGTATGTATGTGTGTGTGTTTGTGTATATATACTTTTGTATACAGTATGTGTGAGTATATGTGTGTGTTTATGTATATGTGTGTATATATGCAGTTCTGTATATATCTGTGTGTGTATATTTGTGTGTTTATGTGTGTGTATATTTGTGTGTGTGTTTATATCTGTGTATACTGTATTTGTGTGTTTATGTATGTCCGTGCCTAAATGTGTGTGAATGAATGTATGTATGTATGTATGTATGTATGTATGTATGTATGTGTGGTGGTGGGTGGGGGTGCCATGGCATGACCCTGCTCCGGGTGTCATGTCTCCACGCTACGCCTCTGGATGTGTGTACTGTAGATGGGATCCGACATGGGGTTTCTCTGTTTATTATGTTGAGGCGTTGCAGATGGAAGTGAAGCTTCCGTTTTATGCTGTAAGGCAGCAGAAAGGGATGAAGCTGTGACAACTGTCCTCGAGTTCCCAGTTCTTAGACCCGTTGGCTGCAGGAACACAAACACTTGAATTTGTCAACGCTCCATTGCAACCTGGAAGCCGTTACATTCCATCCTGAAGGGCCAGAGACAGGAGCTCTGTAATTGCCGCTGGTGCTGGGAAAGTTCCTATACTCTTGTGCATATACAATGTCCTCTGGTAAATAATTCCACTGGTATAAAGTTCTGGTAATATTACACATTACAAACTTAGCTAATTAAACAAATATGCTTCAAATTAGATAGTTGGGCAAATGACACTGGAACTCTATACGAGAGGGTGTCACAAAAGTCATTCCTGACTATAATGCTGTTATTAGAACAGGGAGCACTTGGGTGCTACTATCTACATCCTAATTGTTCTTTCTCTTACATCCTAGAGGATGCTGGGGACTCCGAAAGGACCATGGGGTAAAGACGGGATCCGCAGGAAACATGGGCACACTATAAGACTTTTACTGGGTGTGAACTGGCTCCTCCCTCTATGCCCCTCCTCCAGACCTCAGTTAGATTCTGTGCCCAGGAGAAACTGGACACACACTAGGGGAGCTCTACTGAGTTTCTCTGGAAAGACTTTATGGTAGGCTTTTTTATTTTCAGGGAGACCTGCTGGCTACAGGCTCCCTGCTTCGTGGGACTGAGGGGAGAGAAGTCAGACCTACTTCTTCTGAGTTAAAGGCTCTGCTTCTTAGGCTACTGGACACCATTAGCTCCAGAGGGTTCGATCACTTGGTGCGCCTAGCTGCTTGTTCCCGGAGCCGCGCCGTCACCCCCCTCACAGAAGCCAGAAGAAAGAAGCCGGGTGAGTATTAGAAGAACAGAAGACTTCAGTGACGGCAGAAGACTTCAGTAATGGAGGTACAGTGCAGCGGTCGTGCTGCGCTCCATGCTCCCACACACCAACGGCACTCACAGGGTGCTGGGGGGGGGAGCGCCCTGGGCAGCAGGTTACTGGAGCCTTTTTCCACTGGCAAACATACATATTAGCGGTGCCTGGGCACTGTATTGTAACCCCCGCCAGTATAATATTTTAAATTTTAGCAGGACTATAGCGCGCCGGGAAGGGGCGGGGCTTAGCCGCACAGCTTACCAGTGCCATTTTCACTACTTCACAGTGCATGCAGAGACGCTGGCCCGGACCTCCACTCTCCTTACAAGTACAGGGAGAAAAACGGGGGAGGGGCACAGGCAATTGGTGCTATATATTTACAGCGCAAACATCATATATTATTTGTTTAGTAGTATATGGGCACTGGGGTGTGAGCTGGCATACTCCCTCTGAGTTCTCTCTACAGGCTTCCCTGTGGGTCTGTCCCCTTTGGCCAGTGTGAGTGTTGGTGTGTCGGTACCGTGTGTCGACATGTCTGAGGCTGAGTGTTCCTCCCCGGAGGAAGTTACTGGGGGCGCGGAGAAAGATTTGGGAGTGACTCTGTCGGCACAGCCGACTGTTGATTGGGTAATATGTTGAGTACATTGAATGCAAATGTGGCGTTATTGTCTAAGAGACTGGATAAATCTGATTCTCAGACACAAACGTGGAGAAAATCCATGGAGGACGCTTTGTCTCAGGTACAGGCTCCCTCAGGGTCACAAAAAAGTTCATTTACCCAGATGGCAGATACGGATACCGACACAGACTCTGATTCCAGTGTCGACTTCAGTGAGGCCAGTTTACATCCGAAATTGGTTAAGAGTATTCAGTACATGATTGTGGCTATTAAAGATGTTTTACATATTTCTGAAGTGCCTGCTGTTCCAGATACGAGGGTTTGTTTGTATAAGGGAAAAAAGCCTGAGGTGACGTTTCCCCCCTCTCATGAACTGAACGCTCTTTGTGAAAAGGCTTGGGAGTCGCCTGACAAAAGGTGGCAAATTCCCAAGAGAATTTTTATGGCATATCCTTTCCCTTCTGACGACAGGGTGAAATGGGAGTCATCTCCCAATGTGGACAAGGCTCTATCCCAACTGTCCAAAAAGGTGGCGCTTCCGTCTCCTGACATGGCTGCCCTCAAGGATCCTGCGGATCGCAAGCAGGAAACGACATTGAAGGCCATTTACGTCACTACGGGTGCACTCCTCAGGCCTGCCGTGGCATCGGCGTGGGTGAGTAGTGCTATTGTTAAGTGGGCTAATAATTTGGCATCTGACATGGATACCCTTGATAAGGATAACATTCTTTTGACTCTTGGTTATATCAGGGACGCTGCAGCTTACCTAAAGGATGCAGCGAGGGATATTGGCCTCTTGGGATCAAGGGCCAATGCCATGGCGGTCTCGGCCAGGAGGGCGCTGTGGATTCATAAATGGAATGCTAATGCCGACTCCAAGAAAGCTATGGAAGCTCTCCCTTTTAAAGGTAGTGTCTTGTTTGGTGACGGCCTTGCTGACCTGGTGTCTACCGCTACTGCGGGTAAGTCATCTTTTCTTCCTTATGTTCCCGCACAACAGAAAAAGGTGCCCCATCAGCAGATGCAGTCCTTTCGGCCTAATAAATACAAAAAAGGAAGGGGCTCGTCCTTCCTCACTTCAAAAGGTAGAGGAAGGGGAAAAAGGTCGCCTGCTGTGTCTTTGCCCAGGACCAAAAGTCCTCCCCTGCCCCTACCAAGTCCACCACATGACGCTGGGAGTCCGTGCCGGTGGAGGACCCTATGGGAGTCCGTGCCGGTGGGGGACCGTCTCCGAATCTTCAGTCAGGTCTGGTTTCAATCGGGCCTAGTTCCTTGGGTCTTAGACATAGTGTCCCAGGGGTACAAACTGGAGTTTCAGGAGATGCCTCCCCGCCGATTTTTCAAATCAGCCTTGCCAGTTTCGATTCCAGAAAGAGAAGTAGTAAATGCTGCGATACAAAAGCTGTGTCAACAGAGGGTCATTGTCCCGGTTCCCCCGTCCCAACGGGGGGAAGGGTTCTATTCGAGCCTCTTTGTCGTGCCAAAGCCGGACAGCTCAGTCAGACCGATCCTGAACCTAAAATCCCTCAATCCGTACTTGAAAACTTTCAAGTTCAAGATGGAATCTCTTCGAGCTGTGATCTCCAGCCTAGAAGGGGGGATTTTATGGCGTCAGTCGACATAAAAGATGCCTACTTACACATCCCGATATATCCTCATCAGGCCTTCCTGAGATTTGCGTTGCAGGATTGTCATTACCAATTTCAGACGTTGCCGTTTGGGCTTTCCACGGCCCCGAGGGTCTTCACCAAAGTGATGGCGGAAATGATGGTACTCCTACGCAAGCAGGGTGTCACAATTATCCCGTACTTGGACGATCTCCTGATAAAGGCGAGATCAAAAGACCAGTTGCTGAGAAATGTGGAACTCTCCCTGACGGTTCTGCAACATCATGGTTGGATTCTAAATTTGCCAAAGTCTCAGTTGGTCCCGACAACTCGGCTGCCCTTCTTGGGCATGATCCTAGACACGGAACTACAGAGAGTGTTTCTTCCGGCGGAAAAAGCTCTGGAAATCCAGACCATGGTCAAGAAGATTCTGAAACCAGCAAGAGTGTCGATTCATCAATGCACTCGAGTGCTAGGGAAGATGGTTGCGGCTTGCCATTCCGTTTGGCAGGTTTCATGCCCGGGTGTTTCAGTGGGACCTGCTGAACAAATGGTCCGGGTCTCACCTGCACATGCACCGGAAAATAAGTCTACCTTCCAGGACCAGAATTTCTCTCCTGTGGTGGCTGCAAAGTTCTCACCTTTTAGAGGGACGCAGGTTCGGAATCCAGGATTGGGTCCTGCTGACCACAGATGCAAGTCTCCGAGGCTGGGGTGCAGTCACACAAGGAAGAAGTTTCCAGGGAAAATGGTCAAGCCAGGAATCTTGTCTCCACATAAATGTTCTGGAGTTAAGAGCCATTTACAACGGCCTTCTGCAAGCGAAAAACCTTCTTCAAGGTCTACCTGTCCTGATTCAGTCGGACAACGTAACAGCGGTGGCGTACGTAAACCGCCAGGGCGGAACAAAGAGCAGAGCGGCAATGGCGGAGGCCACAAGAGTTCTCCGCTGGGCGGAACAGCATGTGAGCGCTCTGTCAGCAGTCTTCCTTCCGGGCGTGGACAACTGGGAAGCAGACTTCCTCAGCAGACACGATCTCCATCCAGGAGAGTGGCCCCTTCATCATGAGATATTTGCAGAAGTGACAAGGCGTTGGGGAATTCCTCAAATAGACATGATGGTGTCTCGCCTCAACAAGAAGCTTCCGAGGTATTGTTCCAGGTCAAGGGACCCCCAAGCCAGTGCAGTGGACGCCCTGGTAACTCCGTGGGTGTTTCAGTCGGTGTATGTGTTCCCTCCACTTCCTCTCATTCCAAGAGTGTTGAGGATCATAAGACGAACAAGGGTTCAGGCAATACTCGTCGTTCCAGATTGGCCACGAAGGGCCTGGTATCCGGATCTTCAGGAATTGCTCATAGAAGATCCTTGGCCGCTTCCTCTCAGAGAGGACCTGTTACTGCAGGGGCCATGCATATTTCCGGACTTACCGCGGCTGTGTTTGACGGCGTGGAGGTTGAACGCCAAATCCTAGCTCGTAAAGGTATTCCCGGGGAAGTCATCCCCACTCTCCTTAAGGCTAGAAAGGAGGTCACGGCGAAGCATTATCACCGTATTTGGAGAAAATATGTGTCGCGGTGTGAAGCCAAAACAGCTCCTGCGGAGGAGTTTCACTTGGGTCGTTTCCTTCATTTTTTGCAGGCAGGCGTGGATGCAGGCCTGAAATTGGGTTCCATCAAAGTGCAGATTTCGGCTTTATCTATTTTCTTTCAAAAAGAATTGTCCGCCCTTCCTGAGGTTCAGACTTTCGTGAAGGGAGTGCTGCACATCCATCCTCCGTTTGTGCCACCCGTGACACCATTGGATCTTGAAGTGGTGTTACAATTTCTTATGTCTCACTGGTTTCAACCTTTGCGAAAGGTTGAGTTAAAGTTTCTCACTTGGAAAGTGGTCATGCTTTTGGCCTTGGCGTCTGCCAGACGAGTGTCAGAATTGGCGGCTTTGTCTCACAAGAGCCCATATTTGATTTTTCATGTGGATAGAGCGGAATTGAGGACTCGTCAACAATTTCTGCCGAAGGTGGTTTCTTCGTTTCACATAAATCAACCTGTTGTGGTACCTGTAGCTACGGATGCTGTGGCAGTGCCAAAATCTCTTGATGTCGTAAGAGCTTTAAAAATTTATGTCGCCAGAACGGCTCTTGTTAGGAAAACGGAGGCTCTGTTTGTCTTGTATGCTTCCAACAAGATTGGAGATTCTGCTTCTAAGCAGACTATTACACGATGGATTTGTAATACGATTCAGCACGCTCATTCTTCGGCTTGGTTGCCGTTGCCGAAGTCTGTAAAGGCCCATCTTGGGCGGCTGCCCAAGGGGTCTCGGCACTTCAACTTTGCCGAGCAGCTACGTGGTCGGGTTCAAACACTTTTGCTAAGTTCTACAAGTTTGATACCCTGCCTGAGGAGGACCTCATGTTTGCTCAATCGGTGCTGCAGAGTCGTCCGCACTCTCCCGCCCGGTCTGGAGCTTTGGTATAGAACCCATGGTCCTTTTGGAGTCCCCAGCATCCTCTAGGACGTAAGAGAAAATAGGAGTTTAATACCTACCGGTAAATCCTTTTCTCCTAGTCCGTAGAGGATGCTGGGCGCCCATCCCAGTGCGTACTGTTACTTGGAGTTGTATTGTTGGTTGTTGTTTACGGTTACACGATGGTTGTGTATCGGTTATGTTCAGCTTGTTGCTGTTTTTTCGTTCATACTGTTATCTGGTTTCTTGGTTATCCAGTTGTATGGTGTGTTTGTGGTGTGAGCTGGTATGTCTCTCACCCTTAGTTTAAAAAAAATCCTTTTCCTCGAAATGTCTCCCCTGGGCACAGTTCCTATAACTGAGGTCTGGAGGAGGGGCATAGAGGGAGGAGCCAGTTCACACCCAGTAAAAGTCTTATAGTGTGCCCATGTCTCCTGCTGATCCCGTCTATACCCCATGGTCCTTTTGGAGTCCCCAGCATCCTCTACGGACTAGGAGAAAAGGATTTACCGGTAGGTATTAAAATCCTATTTTTCCCCCTATACTCCCACATGAACAGTACTGATGTATTTATAATGGGTGCAGTGTGTGCGGAGCACACGTGCCCCCGGGGTCTAGGGGGGCCCACAATACACAACCTGCACCCAATATTTTCCATTCTTACCGGAGTCCTGCGCTGGCAGCAGCAGCGCTGCAAAAATCACCAGGAAAATGGTGCCATTTTCCCAGCATTTTGCGCATGCACAATAAGAAAATCACTGGGAAAATGGTGCTGTTTTACTGGAGACCGGTGCATGTGCAGTAGACTCGGGGATAGCGCTAGGGTCCTCTAGGGACTCTAGTGCCCAGAGTCTACTTTGCTACCTGCTAGAGAGGTGGGGACCCAGAGAAAGGCCTCCTCCTCTCTAGAAACGCCCCTGCTCACAGGTCTTCTCCCAACAGGAGATGAGTATCACCTGACGTACGCCGTCCCAGCAGAGAGAGGGTTCAGCAAAGGGTTAATCTACCAATACTGAGGGGGTCAACTTGTCTTTTGCATGGCCCTGACCCAAACTAACATACAGTAATCATTATCATTTCATGATAAGAAGCCACAGCACTCCACAGCGCCACAGAGTTGCCACAAGTACCCACCAATGATACACAGAAACCGAGCAGGGGCACAAGAGAGAGGGGGGTTGATGCTCAGGTGAGCGCACAGCCATTTGCAGAGCATCTTCTGTGTTCTCACACTCTGCATGCTCCGTAACCCGGGTATACACAAGTACGGGTGATACAGAGGTGTATGCATTTCAGTCACATCTCCAATGCCGACTGAAAGGGAGGAACTTGGCTGTAACAGGGCACTCTCACATAGGGAATACTCAGAGAGGCTAGAAGCACAGCTATGCCGGTAACCAGATGGATATCCTGCACCAAGGACAGGACTGTGGCAATCACACCAAGCATTTGGATAGGGGCAGTCCACTGGGTCGACCTAGAGACCCTGTCGACCTAGAAACCCTGTCAACCTAGTTACTGTCGACCAATAGTGGTCAACCTAGATAGTGTCGACCTAGTTACTGTCGACCTAGAGTCCGGATCCCAGTCCACTCTCAGAAACGCGTACAACTCTGCCTATATGCTACAACACCGGGCTTGGTGCGGAGGTTAACGCCAGATATTGCTGTTAGTACACATGAAGTTAGTAGTATCAGGGCGGGATGTACTATCCTTCGCCCCCGCGTTAAGTGCCGTTTTCTCTCCGTTCACACTCGCCGCTTCCCCTGAACTCCCCCGTCTGCTTTCTTATTTCCCTCTCCCTCCTCTTAACCGCCGCGGCCACGGAGTTCTACTATCGCAGCGCTCCCCTTGGCGGTTGGTGCATGCGCACCACTCACTTTTTTTTTTTTCGGGCATGCGCACAGCGCCTTTCTGGACGGATCCTGGAGGCTTCCTGCGCCGCATTTGTAGCTTCCGGCCTTGCGCATGCGCCAACCGCCATGGGGAGCGCTGCGAGAGGAGAACTCCGTGGCCGCGGCGGTGAAGAGGAGGGAGAGGGAAATAAGAAAGCAGTCGGGGGAGTTAAAGGGAAAGCGTCAGGCAGCGGAGTGGTGAGTGTGAACGGAGAGAAAACGGCACTTAACGCGGGGGCGAAGGATAGTACATCCCGCCCTCACTGTGTTTAGTGGAGATGCGGTACATCCCGTCCTAACACACCACTCATCTCCTGATATACTCTGTGCTGCAGGTGAACTTTCACTATTCAGCTGTCAGAGATTCATTATTATAAAATATTTGCATCATATCACCTGAAAAACACTCATTTTCAAGGGATACCAGCACATATTAGTGGAGGAAGCAGCCAGGTCGCACAGGAGGGGGCATGGAGGCGTCGTTCTGTGGGCGTGGAGACATGATTGCATCATCATAGCCCTGCCCCCACTTTACAACATTATTTAGAGTGGATTGCATCATTGTTGCCCCACCCACTTTTACTGAACGAGCGGATGGAGTGGGGGTGAGCGGATGGAGGAGGGAGGCGTGCTGGCAGTGGGGAGCAGGATGCGGGAGACTTGCCCTTTTTTCAAGGGGGCCAGGAGTGCCACCCAATTTTCGGGAGGTAGGACCAGGCTGTATCGTTGCTAAGTCCTGCCTCCACCCATCACAGCAAAATGCAGCTATTTGCGGGTCTGTGGGGAGGAGGCAGACTGGGGGACATGTACTAAGCAGTGGTAAAAGTGGAGAAGTGAGCCAGTGGAGAAGTTGCCCATGGCAACCAATCAGCATTGACGTAACATTTATAATTTGCATACTATAAAAATAAACAGAGCAGCTAATTGGTTGCCATGGGCAACTTCTCCACTGACTCACTTCTCCACTTTTATCACAGCTTAGTAAATGTCCCCCTTAGCAAGTGATACAAATTTGCGTCATTTAGCCCTGCCCCTTCTATATGGAGCCAGGTATCCCAGATATAATCTCATTCTGCCCCCTTCATTAGGAAGTGGGTGGGATATGGGAGATTCGGGCACTCTTCCTTGGGTGTGGGGGACTGCCCCAAAAAACGTGAGTCTCCTGCAAGTAGCGGAGCATAACCTGTGGATTGCAATCAGTCCCCCCTGACCAACGCTTTGCTGTTATATGCATTAGGGGTGGGTGGGGGGCACTGGCAGTTAATCTCCAGCATTTTTTAAACACTCAGTTAAGGGGTAAAGAACATAGGGCCTGATCCATACAGTAGGTTGATGGAAATGAGTCTCCTGCCCCATTACCTCCACTTCAATTCTGCATCAGCCCCATAACGTACGGTAAACCGGGCCCCATGAAGAATAACATCAAGTTCTCTGAGCGAAGTAAAACCCACCTAAAAAAGAATGAATACCCGCCTAATACTGAAAATGGTCTTGATGCTGCAGACAGGGAAGGGTTAAAATAAAACCAAGGTTTACACAAAAGTAACACGAGCAAGAGCCGCTGCGAGCTACAACTTGCCCTTAAACATACTGTAAATATATACCCTGGTGCGCATGGCAGGCTGTCCGCACCTGTCCTCGTCCTCACACAGGTAGGTGAATGAACCCAGTTATCTTCCTGGCACCAGAAGCCGTTGCCTTGCGGCCCCCGCCTGCTCCTCTGATCATGCGCTGACAATATCTATCCGTGCTAATGTTTTCTGGCTGACGACCTACAAACACATTCATTACCACAACAAATTCCTGACACACATCCAAACTCCCAGATAACAGTGCTCCTGCGCCCAGTTACTGGTGCCCCAGCAAGCCCACATTCCAGGGACGTGTCCCTGCCCACTTTCTTCACTCCTTGCTGGGCAGAGCTGAGATGTGCCGCACTGCTCCACTTTGGCGCAATTGGAGGGAGGGGTTGTTATGAGCTATTGTTGTGCATTAATGCAACGAAATGGTATCAACCGACACAACGCACAGATATCATTCAACAATGTATGGAACTTCCGTGCCCTTTACTAAGTAATACAACTACTGTACATACTGTATAAATATATCAAAATAAAAATTAGGATTAGGATGTATGTTACATACAGTATACTAGCCCTCATTCAGCTTCAGTAGCAGTTTTGCTTTGTAAAGTGACGCCCAATGATGCGATGGCAATCCAATTGCGATTGCATCGAAGAAATCTGCAATTAGTGGAAGCCCCAATTAGTGCCGCCATGTTTCCTATTGCAGGAAATGCATTTCCTGTTCCCCTCCCATCCAGTGCTGCATCTTTGCCCCAGAACGCCAACCGTCTGTTACTCACTTTGCAATCGCATAGAACAGTGAGTTCTACATAAATCACAGCATCTTTTTTCACACACCGCCAGAGCAAGTGTGATTTTTCCTAAAATCATTATTTTTAGGAAAAATTATTCACCCCCCCCCCCCCCCCTTCCAGGACTAATTAAGCAAGTTTCCAATTTAGTTTAATTAGTCAGTAATTTACTCACTTTCCAAAACAGTATCTTCTCCTCCAACTTTGGGATCCGGACTCCTGCAGCAGCGGTGAGTGGAGTAATGTGTGTGAGTGTGTCTAATGGGGACATTTACTAAGCAGTGATAAGAGCGGAGGAGTGAGCCAGTGGAGAAGTTGCCCATGGCAACCAATCAGCTCTGAAGTAACATCTATAATTTGCATACTAGAAAATGATACAGAGCTGCTGACTGGTTGATGGAGCAACTTCTCCACAGGCTCACTTCTCCACTCTTATCACTGTTTAGTAAATGTCCCCCTAAGTGTGTGTGTGACTGACTCCTCCCCTACGAGTGTGTGATCTACCCCTGGAGGCAGCAGCTGGGAGACTTACATCTCCCAGCAGCCCCCTCCCCAGTGCAAAGATGGGGGAAAGACCACCGGGAGCCGCAGAGACCACAGGAGTGGTAAGTATTTTTTTTTTCTCGCACCGCGATCTAACAATCCCACAACCATTTTTTCAAATTAGATACTGTGGGTATCGGGAGTGCGCAAACCGCAATTGAATTCCCCCCTTAGGTGCAGAAGTACAAAGCTAGCTATCGGTGACGGGGCGTCTAAGGGCCTAATTCAGCATGGATCGCAAAAGCAAAATCTTTCTTTAATGGGCAAAACCATGGGGGTCATTCCGAGTTGAACGCTCGCTAGCTATTTTTTGCAGCGCTGCGAACAGATAGTCGCCACCTATGGGGGAGTGTATTTTCGCTTTGCAAGTGTGCGAACGCCTGTGCAGCCGAGCACTACAAAAAAGTTTAGTGCAGTTTCTGAGTAGCTCTGAACTTACCCAGCCGCTGCGATCACTTCAGCCTGTCCGGGACCGGAATTGACGTCAGACACCAGCCCTGCAAATGCTTCGACACGCCTGCGTTTTCCCAACTACTCCCTGAAAATGGTCAGTTGACACCCATAAACGCCTTCGTCCTGTCAATCTTCGGCTGTGCGAATGGATTCTTCATTAAATCCATCACCCAGCACTGATCCTCTTTGTACCCGTATGACGCGCCTGCGCATTGCGGTGCATATGCATGCGCAGTTTTGCAGAGTTTTGACCTGATCGTAGCGCTGCAAAAAATAGCTAGCGTGCGATCAGGTCGGAATGACCCCCTATGTGCACTGCAGGTGGGGCAGATGTAACGTGCAGAGAGAGTTAGATTTGGGTGGGTTATATTGTTTCTGTGCAGGGTAAATACTGGCTGCTTTATTTTTACACTGTAAGTTAGATTTCAGTTTGAACACACCCCACCCAAATCTAACTCTCTCTGCACATGTTACATCTGCTGTAACTGAGAACACCCAGCTCACAGCGTACCACCCACCTGCTTAGAATGTTATGGTTTGTTACATTTGTTTACAAACACAAGACAGAATAAATCGACTGCTGTAACCGTCACTGTAATTATAATCAGACATTGAGATACTGTGTAACATTGTTCAAACCCATCTCCACTTGGAAATGGGCCCAGTATCAAAATCTGTCAGGGGGCCCACACTTCCTGTGGCCTGGCACTGAGCGAAACGGCCTGATCTGATGATGCAAAAACTTGATTGATGTAAAATTTTGCCGCAACTTTGTAGAACGCATACACAGGAGCGAGGTACAGTAACTGCCTCTACGGTTCTATCGGTGCAAAATCTGCAGAAGAAGTTCATTTCCACTGAACTCATCGCCCATCTCTCATCTCGCATTTGGCATTGAGCAAAAAGGGTCATTCCGATGAGAAGCCGCCTTTGTCCCCATCCCCTGTCTTCCTGCAGTATTCATGTCGGCTTCACTTGCAGCACACAAGGGGCCGTGTTACGCAGCCAGAAACACAATACACACTTGTTGCTCTTATACCGTGCATACGCGGATGCAGACACGTAGCATCTCTCTGAAACATGAGTTCGGAGCCCAGATTGTAGAGTAGATGCTGTGAAATTCTGTACAGTCAGAATTAACCCCCTCTCTGCATTGGCAAACGCAGGATTTCTAGAGGGGGGTTTCCAAATGCAACCCACAATCTCTCACTCTGCAGAGCATTGGAGCAAGTGCGGGAGTCTGGTACAGCGGTAGAAGAACCTAGTAATGACCCTGGATATTAATGTAAACATTAGTCTTTTTATACACTGGACACTGTATGGAATACAGTATTTGTATTTAACTCAACATAGATGGTCCATAGTATAGGCTGTATCAAACATATTTAAATAATAAATACACAAACATAATAGAACCAGTACTGCACTTCTAAGCACACATTCTCCCACCTCATGGTAAGGCTCCTGTCTCTTCTTCCTGGTAGCTACTCTCTGGTCCAGTGCACTGATTGATTGATTCCACACGCACAGCAAACTTGGTAGAAGAGGCTTCATGATGTGGTGGCAGCTTGCTATTGTCATAATTTGAGCCACTTGCCAAGAGGAGTGGGGGTGTCCAGGCAACCAGATGCCCCCCCCCCTCCCCCTGCGTTTGCCTATGCTCTGCCAGCCGCAACTTCCCGACTGATTCTGATTCACTTCTTCAGTTGTTGTGTTTCCCTATGGCCGGGGCACTGTACTCTCTTTCATATGCTAATGCCACAAACGTGCGAACTACTGTAATTCACACATCTGTGCATTTGAAAGTGCAAGCCTACACCATGCACTGTGCTAGCGGCCGCAGGCGTCGGCATCAGCACTGGCAGCCCCACGATTCGTGCAAGCGATAGTATGAAATAGACGTTCCTTACTTCTACGCACTCCCACCAGAAACAGCTGCTTTGCACACCTTGATGCTCGCTGCCCACAAACGCCTATTTCACGCTGGTCTCTGTTCGCGCAAGATGTGGCATGCACACACCAATTGTAGGCCTGATTCAGATGTGATTGGAGGCTTTATTACGGGTTCAGTATCATTTACCGACGGACACAATACCGACGGTCATAATCCCGACAGCCATTGGCCTACAGTCAAAATACCGACACGGTCAAACTAACGACATTCATTATGCCGCCATGTTCAAAATGCTGACATAGAATACCGACATTTGAAATGCCGACATGCCAAAATACAGACATGAGTTTTTCTGGGGGTCGACATGGACACCGTCTAAGTGTACCGCGTCCCCTCACATGGCTCGCTGCACTCGCCATGCTTCAGGGCCGGTGCCTCGCTGTGCTTGGCACACTATTATGTTCCCCTTCCAGGTCCAATGGGATGGTAAAGTATGAACAAGTCTGTTTTTGGTTAAAAAAAATTCCTTAAAAACATATGTTGACATTTCGACACGTCGGCATTTCTATCGTCAGTATTCTATGTCGATATTTTGAACATGTTGACACGACGAATGTCAGTATTTTGACTGTCGGTCAATGACTGTCGGGACTATGATCGTCGGTATTGTGTCCGTCGGTAAATCAACTGCTACCCATTATTGCAGCTGCTCACCTGCAGCAGTGATGCGCTAGTAACGTATGGTAATGCAGCAGTGATGCGCTAGTAACGTATGGTAATGCAGCAGTGATGCGCTAGTAACGTATGGTAATGCAGCAGTGATGCGCTAGTAACGTATGGTAATGCAGCAGTGATGCGCTAGTAACGTATGGTAATGCAGCAGTGATGCGCTAGTAACGTATGGTAATGCAGCAGTGATGCGCTAGTAACGTATGGTAATGCAGCAGTGATGCGCTAGTAACGTATGGTAATGCAGCAGTGATGCGCTAGTAACGTATGGTAATGCAGCAGTGATGCGCTAGTAACGTATGGTAATGCAGCAGTGATGCGCTAGTAACGTATGGTAATGCAGCAGTGATGCGCTAGTAACGTATGGTAATGCAGCAGTGATGCGCTAGTAACGTATGGTAATGCAGCAGTGATGCGCTAGTAACGTATGGTAATGCAGCAGTGATGCACTAGTAACGTATGGTAATGCAGCAGTGATGCACTAGTAACGTATGGTAATGCAGCAGTGATGCACTAGTAACGTATGGTAATGCAGCAGTGATGCACTAGTAACGTATGGTAATGCAGCAGTGATGCACTAGTAACGTATGGTAATGCAACAGTGATGCACTAGTAACGTATGGTAATGCAGCAGTGATGCACTAGTAACGTATGGTAATGCAGCAGTGATGCACTAGTAACGTATGGTAATGCAGCAGTGATGCACTAGTAACGTATGGTAATGCAGCAGTGATGCACTAGTAACGTATGGTAATGCAGCAGTGATGCACTAGTAACGTATGGTAATGCAACAGTGATGCACTAGTAACGTATGGTAATGCAGCAGTGATGCACTAGTAACGTATGGTAATGCAGCAGTGATGCACTAGTAACGTATGGTAATGCAGCAGTGATGCACTAGTAACGTATGGTAATGCAGCAGTGATGCACTAGTAACGTATGGTAATGCAGCAGTGATGCACTAGTAACGTATGGAAATGCAGCAGTGATGCACTAGTTATGTATTGTAATGCAGCAGGAGGCGTCTGATATAAGTAGACGCCTCCTGCTCGCATAAGTGATCCAGTGCTGCACCCTAGGACCAGGACAGTAGAGAACCTGGCTGGGCCCAGGTACTTTTCAGGGGGTATGGCCTAATCACAGGAGGGGTGGCCATGCACCCTTAGAAAAATATACAGATTTTTTTTAAGCACTTCCCTGGCCACACTGCAGCCCAGCACACAGCAGTGTGTGATGGGCTGAGAAGAAAAGCTGCAGCTGCTGCTTCCAGGGAAGGGGGCAGCGGGACATGGGCCCCTCTATCAGACCTGGGCCCAGGTAATTTGTACCCCCTCCCCCCCTCTCTCTGCACCAGTGCCTAGAACGCTGCATTGGATCACTTGCGTCGCCGTCAGCCAGCTGTGTGACACACGGGGTCACGCAAACTGGCCGCTGCAGTTCCTGGAGACCGCACGCCCCCTCTCTGCCTCCAAAACCGCAGCAGACTGTCAATCACTGACAGTTTGCAAGCCGTGGTGCGTCCAACGATGCAGGAACCGTAGTGCGCTTGTGCAAAGTCCCGAATAACGGTACTCTGCACTATGTGTTGCATCTCCAATCATATCTGAATCAGCCAGCTTGACTCAGAATCAGACCTACAGTCACATGATATATTGATATCATTGTGACAGACCCTACAGTATGTACAGCAGACCCGGAATACAGGAATGGGGGCTCAGGTGCAGAGATATATTTTGGGTCGCCCAGTGTTCTTTCTCCCCTCACCCCCTCCCATACAATTCTCATATTCATGAACACTCTCCTTTGTGTTATTTTATCTCATTTTCCTGACTGACCCGCTGCTGGCTGGCCACTGTAAGTAACGCAGCAGCTGCAGGCGAATTACTCACTGATATTATTCTAATCAGTAATTTGATAGTCACGTATATATATTTATGAGTGGTGTGAGCGCGGCTTCAGGATTTGTTAGTCTTATAAATAAATAACTGTAATGGAAAAGCTACGGGGAGTTTTGACCAAAAAGAGTTAACGTCCTCCAGAAGATGGAATGTTGACTAGTACAGGTCGATCCATAGTTACCCCACTGTAAATAGTTACACAGAGTGAGAAATTGTCTAGACTGAGATAAACTGACCGCACAGGAATACTCATATTACTACAGTGTGTCCTGTACAGGAACTTTTACATTTCTCCTCTGATTAATATATTACATTCATGTCTGCAATACTCCAGTCCTTGCACTCGTCTCTCCCTCTTCATCCTCAATCGATTCCCTTTACCCCATTCCCTCCCAGCTCTGATACCCTTCAACTCCTTCCACCCCCTAGCCCCATGGGCGTTATTTATAATCTGCGATGCAAACAGGCCCCACAATGCACACCTTGCACCCATAGACAATCCTTACTGTGCCTGTCAATCATCAGGCGCCATTTTCATGAAGCCCTGCTCATGCGCCATAAAGCAGTCACTGGGAAAATGGTACTGGAGCCATATTCTCGGAGATAAATGAATGCGCAGAAGACTCTAGCACAGTGGCAGAGTGTACTCGGCGCATGCACCAGGTTTAGCTACAGTATGCAAGAAATACAGAGACCATGGGATTAATATAACGGGTGTGGCAGCCATTTTGGGTCCCCGGTTGCAGGGATTATTCATCCTACCCACGAAGGCTCCAGGTGAGGCAGCCGTTCTGGGTGCACTACATAGGATTATAATACCCAGTAGTACCCCATTCTGCTTCCAAACCACTTGTATTTGATCTGCATTTGTTTCACTGACTTGTTTTTATGTCCATAGCACAATGGGCCTCATTCCGAGTTGATCGCTCGCTAGCTATTTTTTGCAGAGCAGCGATCAGATAGTCGCCGCCCACGGGGGAGTGTATTTTCGCTTTGCAAGTGTGCGAACGCATGTGCAGCCGAGCGGGACGAAAACGTTTTTTGCAGTTTCTGAGTAGCTCTGGACTTACTCAGCTCTTGCGATCACTTCAGCCTGTCCGGTCCCGAAATTGATGTCAGACACCCGCCCTGCAAACACCTGGACACGCCTGCGTTTTCCCTACCACTCCCAGAAAACGGTCACTTGACACTCATAAACGCCCTCTTCCTGTCATTCTCCTTGCGATCGGTTGTGCGAATGGATTCGTCGCAGCAACGATGCTGTTTGTACCCATACGACGCGCGTGCGCATTGCGGTGCATGCGCAGTAGTAACCTGATCGCTGCGCTGCAAAAAACGGCAGCGAGCGATCAACTCGGAATGAAGGCCAACATGAAGCGAATTGGCTGCGTGCAGTTACTTATAATCTGTGGAAAATGTTGAGCCCCTCTACTCCGGGTGACAGTGATCCTTCTACCGGTCATTACTGTATATACAGAATGATACAGTACTGTGCAAAAGGTTTAGGCAGGTGTGGAAAAAATGCCGCATAATAAGAATGCTTTCAAAAACAGATGTGTTAATAGTATTTTTAACAATTAACAAAATACAAAGTGAAAGAACAGAGAAGAAATCTAAATCAAATCAATATTTAGTGTGACCACCCTTTGCCTTCAAAAAAATCATCACTTCTTCTAGGTACACTTGCACACAGTTATTGAAGGAGCTCAACAGGGAGGTTATTCCAAACATCTTGGAGAACTAACCACAGATCTCACGTGGATGTAGGCTTGCTCAAATCCTTCTGTCTCTTTGTGTAATCCCGGACATACTCGATGATGTTGAGATCAGGGCTCTGTGGGTCCGATATCATCACTCCTTGTTCTTCTTTATGCTGAAGATAGTTCTTAATAGTGATGTGCACCGGAAATTTTTCGGGTTTTGTGTTTCGATTTTGGATTCGGTTCCGAGGCCGTGTTTTGGATTCGGACGCGTTTTGGCAAAACCTCCCTGAAAATTTTTTGTCGGATTCGGGTGTTTTGGATTCAGGTGTTTTTTTTACAAAAAACCCTCAAAAACAGCTTAAATCATAGAATTTGGGGGTCATTTTGATCCCATAGTATTATTAACCTCAATAACCATAATTTCCACTCATTTTCAGTCTATTCTGGACACCTCACACCTCACAATATTATTTTTAGTCCTAAAATTTGCACCAAGGTCGCTGGATGACTAAGCTAAGCGACCCAAGTGGCCGACACAAACACCTGGCCCATCTAGGAGTGGCACTGCAGTGTCAGACAGGATGGCACTTCAAAAAAATAGTCCCCAAACAGCACATGATGCAAAGAAAAAAAGAGGTGCAATGAGGTAGCTGTGTGACTAAGCTAAGCGACCCAAGTGGCCGACACAAACACCTGGCCCATCTAGGAGTGGCACTGCAGTGTCAGGCAGGATGGCACTTCAAAAAAAATGTCCCCAAACAGCACATGCAAAGAAAAATGAAAGAAAAAAGAGGTGCAAGATGGAATTGTCCTTGGGCCCTCCCACCCACCCTTATGTTGTATAAACAGGACATGCACACTTTAACGAACCCATCATTTCAGCGACAGGGTCTGCCACACGACTGTGACTGAAATGACTGGTTGGTTTGGGCCCCCACCAAAAAAGAAGCAATCAATCTCTCCTTGCACAAACTGGCTCTATATACTGGTGGTCAGCAAACTGTGCAAAACTGAAATGCACCACAGGTATGGATGGATAGTATACTTGACGACACAGAGGTAGGTAGAGCAGTGGCCTACTGTACCGTACTGCTATATATTATATACTGGTGGACAGCAAACTGTGCAAAACTGAAATGCACCACAGGTATGGATGGATACTAGTATACTTGACGACACAGAGGTAGGTAGAGCAGTGGCCTACTGTACCGTACTGCTATATAGTATATATTGGTGGTCAGCAAACTGTGCAAAACTGAAATGCACCACAGGTATGGATGGATAGTATACTTGACGACACAGAGGTAGGGAGAGCAGTAGCCTTCTGTACCGTACTGCTATATATTATATACTGGTGGACAGCAAACTGTGCAAAACTGAAATGCACCACAGGTATGGATGGATACTAGTATACTTGACGACACAGAGGTAGGTAGAGCAGTGGCCTACTGTACCGTACTGCTATATATTATATACTGGTGGACAGCAAACTGTGCAAAACTGAAATGCACCACAGGTATGGATGGATACTAGTATACTTGACGACACAGAGGTAGGTAGAGCAGTGGCCTACTGTACCGTACTGCTATATAGTATATATTGGTGGTCAGCAAACTGTGCAAAACTGAAATTCACCACAGGTATGGATGGATAGTATACTTGACGACACAGAGGTAGGTAGAGCAGTGGCCTTCCGTACCGTACTGCTATATATTATATACTGGTGGTCAGCAAACTGTGCAAAACTGAAATGCACCACAAGTGTGGATGGATAGTATACTTGACAACACAGAGGTAGGTAGAGCAGTGGACTACTGTACCGTACTGCTATATATATAGTTATACTGGTGGTCAGCAAAATTCTGCACTGTCCTCCTACTATATACTACAATGCAGCACAGATATGGAGCGTTTTTCAGGCAGAGAACGTATAATACTGGTGGTCACTGGTCAGCAAAACTCTGCAATGTACTCCTCCTATATAATACTGCTGGTCCCCAGTCCCCACAATAAAGCAATTAGCACACTGAGCACAGATATTTGCAGCACACTGAGCACAGTCAGATATGGAGTGTTTTTCAGGCAGAGAACGTAGATATTTGCACTTGCAGCACACTGAGCACAGATATTTGCAGCACACTGAGCACAGATATTTGCAGCACAATTTGCAGCCCACTGAACATAGAAACTGAGAGGACGCCAGCCACGTCCTCTCACGATCATCTCCAATGCACGAGTGAAAAATGGCAGCGACGCCGCGGTATGATGACGTTCGGGCGCGCTCGGGTTAACCGAGCAAGGCGGGAGGATCCGAGTCTGCCTCGTACCCGTGTAAAATGGGTGAAGTTCGGGGGGGTTCGGATCCCGAGTATCCGAACCCGCTCATCACTAGTTCTTAATGACATTAGCTGTATGTTTGGAGTCTTTGTCCTGCCTAATCAGACGCTTCCCTGATGGTATTGCATTTCAATTTTTTACTACAGTGCCTGTCACTGCAGGACTCCGGAGAGGTAAGTATAATTATATTGGTGCATGTGTGTGTCATGTCTCCTCCTGGGCCCAGGGGCCTGTATGCACCACACGCCCTGCATCTATTATAAAGTACAGACCAGGGAACTAGGTGTACACTTTTTTGTGGGCATACACAGAACCATAGTTTTCACAGTACAAAGGTATCACACACGTCCACACTGTAACTGTATCTGTTTAAGGGACCGTTTTATCACCATCCGCATCTGAGGATGCAGATGTGCTGTGATAATATTGTGCCAATTCGCAATGTGATAATTGATTGCATCACACAGATGTATTATTCATCACATGCAGGCACAGAGCTTGCGAGAAAGCTCTGTCCCTGTGATGCCACTCCGCAGTCAAATCGGGGTATTTTTCCCCAAAAATACCCTGATTATCTGCCGCCCGATATCACCACTGCTACCACCACTGCCGGCACCCCCCTCCTCATTGCTGAAGTTGGCATAATTACATACCTCCCAATTGTCCCGATTTTCGTGGGACAGTCCTGTTTTATTAGGATTGGACTGTCCTACCCGTGTCCTGCAGTGGGGAAGGGGGGGGTGGGGGGGTGGCAGTTGGGAGGCTCCTGGCACTCTGCTCTTCCTAGCAGAGCAGTGGAGAATAGACGCTGGGCGCATGCGCACAGCAGATATTCACAGAAGACAGAGGGGCTGGGGACATGGACAGCAGCTCACAGAGCTATCCCCCCTAAATGACGGATTTGGGAGGCGTGGCTTGCGGACACCTCATCCCACCCAGCCATGCCCCCTTCCCCTGAGGCCACACCCCCTTTTGGTGTCAACCATGCTCCTTTTCATGAGACCATACCCCCTTTTGTTGGGAGTTATGAAATTATCACAGGGCTCACTGCGGTATTTTACAATTATGTTTGTTTGTTTATTCGGCCAGATCGCATTTCCCATTAGTATGGGGAATGTGATCTGATTACTAAACAAATTAGAATTAAAGTACTTTGGGGGCAGTCTTTCATGAAATCTGCTCCAAAAGCCCTTTAATACATTCAGGTAATACTAAAGTCATGTGAAAAGGGTTTGAAAACACTCTTTTTTTCATATTATTTTAGTAAAGGAAATGTTAATAAATATGCCCGTTAATGTGCAGCGCTTATGCTAATTCGCAACACTGTATACTAGTCTTTTGCGCAATACTGTATACTGGTCTTTTGCGCAATACTGTATACTGGTCTTTTGCATGGATGCTAGTATTGGGGGTCATTCCAAGTTGATCGTAGCTGTGCTAAATTTAGCACAGCTACGATTATCTTCCCTGACATGCGTGCTCCCCCCCCCCCCCCCCCCGCACAAATACAAAAGCATCGCACAGTGGCGATGCTTTTGTATTTGTGGAGTAACTCCCGGCCAGCATAGCTCCTGCGGCTGGCCGGGAGTTGATCGTCGCTGCCACTGTCCGCAGCGGCTGCGTGAGCCGGACCGCGCCCCGCGTTGGCCGGACCGCACCCCCTAAATGGCGTCTTAACGCCGCCGCCCTGCCCCCTCCCGCCCTGCGACCGCCTCTGCCTGTCAATCAGGCAGAGGCGATCGTCGTGCGCCGGTGCACTGTGGTGCATGCGCAATTCCGAACTGATCGCTGCGCAGCGATAAACTGAAGCGAGCGATCAGGGCGGAATGACCCCCCTTATTCTCTTGGGATGAACGGAAAGAGTTCTAGATGGTGCAACAAGAGTCTTTACATCGTGCTTTCCAAAGTCTTGTGCAATATTTGCAATGTGTAAATAGAAATGGGAGACTTAAAATAAATCTTGTCTCCTGCACAGAGAAGTATCAGCTGCAAATATACTGTGATGTTGTTGTAGCCAAGTGAAGTCTCTCGATGGTAGCAGAGGGAATGTAACTCATACCTTGATATACATGAATAGGAGAGGTTTAGGAAAGGAAGTAAGAGAAGATGAGCGGATATTCATATTACAGCACAATAAGTAACAATGTCATAATCATTATATGGATCAGTGAATACTGAAACTACCGGAATGCAGAGTGCTTGAATAAAATGAGCAGTAAATAGAAATATGTAGCTATAAACAGCAGCGGGCATTGGTGTTTACCAGATATTACTGCCACCACTGCAACCTAGAATTACATGCGGTCTGGCAGCAGCGCCTGACTCATACTATCATGACACAGCACATACTATAGTGACCACACTTCGGGCTCCACCTTTATTTAAAAGTTGTGCTATGCAGGGCGATGGCTTCATCCGACTTCTTTCCAGCTGAAAAGTTGTCGTCATTAGAACGTGACAGTTTTGGGTTGAAATCAACTTTTTTTTAGTCGTAAATAGTGGATTGGTAACACTGGTTCTGGCTGGTATTGGAACACAGCAGAAAATATCACAAAAGCCAGATGGAACCAAGTCATTAATGAGAATAATCTCTTTAAGGGGCATATTTATTAATCCTGTACAGTTTCTACATGATTTTATGGGGACGTAGTTTTAATGTCGACATTTACAATGTTGTCACCACAGTGTTGACGGTTCCAATGTTGACATTATTGAAATGTTGACATTCTGCAGGGACCGGAAGGTTAGGGTTAGGCATTAGGGGGAGGGTTAGTCTACAAGAGGGAAGGTTAGGGTTAGGCACTATGGGGAGGTTTAGTCTGCAAGAGGGAAGGTTAGGGTTAGGCACTATGGGGAGGTTTAGTCTGCAAGAGGGAAGGTTAGGGTTAGGCACTATGGGGAGGTTTAGTCTGCAAGAGGGAAGGTTGGGGTTAGGCACTATGGGGAGGTTTAGTCTACAAGAGGGAGGGTTAGGCATTAGGGGGAGGGTTAGCCTACAGGAGGGAAGGTTAGAGTTAGGCATTAGGGGGAGGGTTATGCTACAGGAGGGAAGGTTAGGGTTAGGCATTAGGGGGAGGGTTAGGCTACAGGAGGGAAGGTTAGAGTTAGGCATTAGGGGGAGGGTTAGTCTACAAGAGGGAAGGTTAGGGTTAGGCACTATGGGGAGGTTTAGTCTGCAAGAGGGAAGGTTAGGGTTAGGCACTATGGGGAGGTTTAGTCTACAAGAGGGAAGGTTAGGGTTAGGCACTATGGGGAGATTTAGTCTGCAAGAGGGAAGGTTGGGGTTAGGCACTATGGGGAGGTTTAGTCTACAAGAGGGAGGGTTAGGCATTAGGGGGAGGGTTAGCCTACAGGAGGGAAGGTTAGAGTTAGGCATTAGGGGGAGGGTTAGGCTACAGGAGGGAAGGTTAGGGTTAGGCATTAGGGGGAGGGTTAGGCTACAGGAGGGAAGGTTAGAGTTAGGCATTAGGGGGAGGGTTAGGCTACAAAAGGGAAGGTTAGGGTTAGGCACCAGGAGAAGGGTTAGTCTACATGAGGGAAGGTTAGAGTTAGGCATTAGGGGGAGGGTTAGGCTACAGGAGGGAAGGTTAGGGTTAGGCACCAGGAGAAGGGTTAGTCTACAAGAGGGAAGGTTAGAGTTAGGCACTAGGGGGAGGGTTAGGCTACAAGAGGGAAGGTTAGGGTTAGGCACCTGGAGAAGAGTTAGTCTACAAGAGGGAAGGTTAGTGTTAGACACTAGGGGGAGGTCTAGGCTACAGGAGGGAAGGTTAGGCTTAGGGACCAGGGGACGTGATAAGCTATGGAAGGAGAGGTTAGGGACCAGGGGAAGCGTTAAGCTATGGGAGGGGAGGTTGGAGTTAGACACTATGGGGAGGTTTAGGATTAAGCACCAGGGGAAGGGCTAAATTATGTGAGGGGAGTTTGCAGTTAGACACTAGGGGGAGGATTAGGGTTATGATATGGCTGGGGTGGTTAGGGTTATTCAGTACGGGGAATATTAGGCCACAGGAGGGGGGGAGGGGAGGAAAGGGTTAGGCACTAGGGGTACGGTTAGGCTATAAGAGGGAAGGTTGGAGACACTAGGGGAAGGTTTAGGATTAAGAACCAGAGAAAGGGCTAGGTTACGTGATGGGTGGCTGGAGTTAGACACAGGTTTAGTGTTAGGCTATGGGAGGGGAGGTTATGGTTAGGCACTAGGGGGAGGGTTAGTGTTAGGCTATGGGAGGGGAGGTTATGGTTAGGCACTAGGGGGAAGGTTAGTGTTAGGTTATGGGAGGTTATGGTTAGGCACTAGGGGGAGGGTTAGTGTTAGGCTATGGGAGGGGAGGTTATGGTTAGGCACTAGGGGGAGGGTTAGTGTTAGGCTATGGGAAGGGGAGGTTAATGGAAGGTACTAGTAGGAGAGTTAGGGTTAGGCTACAGGAGGTGTGGTTAGGCACTAGGGGTAGGGTTAGGGTTAGGCTACAGGATGCGTGTTTAGGGTTAAGCACTATGGGGAGGGATAGGGTTAAGTTACTAGAGTGAAGGTTAGAGGAAGGTACTAAGGGATGGTTAGGATAAGGTAGAAGAGGTTAGGTTTATGCACTAGGGGGAGGGTTAGGCTATGGGAGAAGAGGGTAGGAGAAGGCACTAGGGGGAGGGTTAGGCTATGGGAGAAGAGGTTAGGAGAAGGCACTAGGGGGAGGGTTAGGCTATGGGAGAAGAGGTTAGGAGAAGGCACTAGGGGGAGGGCTAGGGTTAAGCTATGGGAAGGGAGGATTAGGCACTTGAAGAGTGTGTGTGTGTGTGTGTGTGTGTGTGTGTGTGTGTGTGTGTGTGTATGTGTGTGTGTGTGTGTGTGTGTGTGTGTGTGTGTGTATGGGGGTAATTAGACACTACATGATGGGGGTGGGGGGTTATGGTTATGGATACTCGCCACCGGCAGTCCTTCAGGTTGAGACAGTCAGAAGTCATCAGCTAACCTCCGGACCTGGAAGACACTGCTGGATTGGTCGTACCAGGTTTGTCACCACTAAAATCATCAGGAACATTTTGTTGACATTCTTATCATGTAAATATTTCATAAGACAAGCATGTTGACATATTGCATGTTGACATTATAACTTGTTGAATGTTTACAATACATACCACACCTGATTTTATTAAACTATAGCCTAATGCAGAAAATTTCACAGTCGAGAGTCGGATATTATGGCCTGAACCCTATTTATCAAACCAAAAAGCTTTATGGCGTTTGTCCCTGTCAGTTAATATTAACCGCTTTATGTCATCGGAGGCATTCTCGTAGGAGTGTATATTATGAGTCACGGCATCACCCCATCTGAAAAAAGATATAAAATTCTATGTGTGGTACTGCAAGGTGGCGTTGTGAACTGCAAAGGAGTACATTAAGGCTACACATACCCACCAATGGGAACCCGCAAAGCTGGACCCTCTGGGTAACATCAGTCTGGGCATCCACGGACATTCACCACACATGCACCGACATTAGCCACGCTGGCACATACCCTTCACAGGTGGAGTTAGGGTGTCAGTGAGAATGACAAAACCCTCACTGAGGTCTAAATTGCACATGTACAAAATGATGGGAAATATCACATTTCGGAGAGAGATGAAGTGTAGAGAGATAAAGTACCTGCCAGTTAGCTATGCTAGAGAAACGATAGAAGATGATTGGTCGGTAGTTTATCTCTCTCCACGTTGCGGTTGATTTAGAGGTGGGCGCTAATTGTTCCACCGATGCTTCTTTGTCCTCAGCGACTGTGCAAAAAAGCCGAGTTAAAAGACGTCACACTGAAGACTTCTGTGATCCGCTGGCATGTCTGAGGACGCAGCATCGGAGTAACTGCGTGACCATCAGTCATCTGAGCAACCCTCAGGTTATCCGGTGTAATCACGCTGCAGAGGCCGTATCAATCAGGCTGCAACATCCAGCCACTGTGAGCGACATTTGCCCATACGCAGTGCAGCATCAGTGCACTACACCATCAGAGATGTGCATTAACTTCGCGTTAACGTAAATCTCCGAATCAGATCTTTTATCTCTCGCCAAGATTTGACCAATCTCCCCATATGTATTGCTGCGATACTGAATGATTGATACTGTTAAACAGATCCCTACTGAGAAACAGGATTTATTATAGAGCATGCTGCTGATACCCATACAATAGTGGGGGCCTTTTATGGTGATTGGATGCAGTTGCATCTGGTCCTAATTGATTGTAAATGTGTGGAGATTATTCTAGCTGTGGGGAATTATTACGTCCAGTATTCCGGGCTCTCAGGCTGAACCTTTCTCCAGTTTGCCTCCTGCCGTGTCCCGTGTTCCCAGTGTAAATATACCAGTGGGCAGAGGGGAAGTAGCCGCACTGAGACTGGGGATGTACAACACCCCCTGAGTGCCCCGTCTGACAGGGGGTTTGTTATTCCTGTCAGGATGGATTTAGCTGGTTGTTTTCTGTTTATTTGGTGGCAGCTGCTGGGAAGAGGTCACAGCTGGAGGATATGGAGGTTACTTACAGTATATACTTCTGACTTGCTTCTGTTCAATATACTCCAAAGACATCAGTTTAATCTCTTAAATGGAATATGTACATGTAGAAAAATATGAAAGATGTGAGAGAATAATAATAATAATAATAATAATAATAATATTTAAGGTGCATCCAAACTTTGGCTCTGATATATCAAGCAGTGTAAAGAGTAAAGAAATGGACCGGTGGAGAAGTGTTCCGTAATACCCAATCAGCTTCAAGGTAGAAATATTAAGTATGTTCTATAACATTATATGTAGAAGCTATGGCGGTTGCTATGGAAAACTTCTCCACTGGCCCACTTATCCACTCGTTTCACTGCTTGATAAATCAACCCCAAAGACCGATAGTGTAAAGAGACAGAGTAATGGGGGGCAGATCGGAGAGGGGTCGATTTGACTCACATTGTATTTTTTTATTTAGTTATTAAATAACCTTGATAATTGAAAAATTATTTCACACTAGTGTATTGGACCCAGGCAGACCCACCCTCCGCTCTGGCTGGCTTCACCCCTGTTCCCGCACCGAGTCGCCATCTCCCACCAATCTCATCCCTTATCTTTGTCCAGACTCCCCCCCCCCCCCCCCCTTCTGGTCGAAGGTGGAAGTCCTTTTTTGTTGGGGTGGGGATACCAAATGTGGAGAGGGGTGCTTGTGTGGCGCTGTTTCTTCTCCAACAGATGTTAGGGACACAGGGAGCGTTTATGCAAGCACACTATGACATCTATACCAGCGGAATAGCACTTTGAGACGAGATTCAATGATAGTGTAGCTCACTGAGCAGAAAAAAATATGGTGTAGAAGATTTTATGCCAATCTTTAGGATCCAGCCAGAGATTGAGGTCATGCTCCTAGTATGTAGTGAACTTGGGTAGAGAATGGAAAGTATCTACAATGAGAAGCTTATAGCCCAAGGAAAGAAAATAAGTAGGTCTAGTGGAGGCTGATCAAAAGGATTTAAAGACAATTAGAGGTCTACGTCTTTATGGAAGACCTCAGAGTATTGCAGAGACCATGTGGCCTGAATTTCCCCAAAGGGTGAGACACATGAGGAGTTAACCAGCTGTGCTACACTACATGTAAGATCCCAGCTGTATACCTGGGCAGTAGAAGGAGGAGAACATGCCTGGAGGGAAATCAGGGTTATCAAATAGTTGCATAAATGGAGAGAACATTGAGGATACGCATGTTCACCTTGGCAAGTTATTCCAAACAGCTAGTGATAAGCTTACAGTCGGGTGGGAAACAGTAGGAATAGTAGGCAGAGAGGCAGACAGTCGTGTAGGGGAAGGCAGCACATGGTCCTTGATTACAAGCCATTGTGACCATTCCAGGACTCTGCTGAAAATGACAGCAGTGTAGTATCATGACAGTGAGGAAGCTTCAGACCCGCTAAGTAAGTTTCTCTCTAGAAGAAGTGGGAGAGGGCTACACCTACATGGAGCGATGCATACAGTTGTGTGGTGGTGCTCGGTGTGCCTTGCAAACAAACACTGCACAAGAGATCAATGACTGCCTACTCCAACTCTGACTATACCTTACTGGATTTTCAGTATTGGAAGCAAAAGGCCGGCTGTGGAGGTACTTCTATGGTACCTTCAGCCCCCACTCCTAATCCCCCCACAGTCGTCAGTGCTCTGAGGGTTCTTTATAAAACACAGTTCCCTATTTTTATTTATAACACTTGAAAAAAGGGCTAAGTAGCCTAAACACCACAGATCCGTACTGTATGGGGTTATAAGGAGGGGGAGCAACAACACATCATGAAGTATTAAAGTGCCCACGACCCTCTACATCCACTGTACTGCAAAGTATTTCCAGTGCCCCCTAATGGAGGACTGAGGGATCTATTTACTAAGCCTTGGATGGAGATAAAGTCGCTGGAGATAAAGTACCAGCCAACCAGCTCCTGTTATTGTTCAAACACAGCCTGTGGCATAGCATTTAGGAGCCGATTGGCTGGTACATTATCTCCAGCGACTTTTAAATAGACCCCTAAAACAAATATTTAGAAGATGGGTAGCCAGAGGTCTGGGACCAGAGATAAAAGGGGAGATGTATCAAGCCTTGGAGAGAGATAAAGTGGAGTAGTTGGCCAAAGCAACCAATCAACTGTCATTTCCAAGACTTTGTCATAAGGTTATTGGTTGCTTTGGACAACTACTCCACTTTTTCTCTCTCTCCTACAAAAGCGTAATCCATATGTATCAATAAACATGCAATAACCACCAAACTACTTCCATCAGAAGTTGCAGGTTTGTGGACCACCACAAAAGCTGCAATTCCGGCCCTCTCTTGGCAGACTTTTTCAAAATGGGATTAAGTTGCACCAAAAGTGTATGCACCTCTGAACTTGAACCTAAATGACATCACAGGTTCCTGGAACACGTGCAGCACCTCTGCTCCTGCATGCAGTAATAGGGGTCGTTTTCGCGGTTGCACTCTCTCTACTGATATAAACGTTGTGTAACTGACAACAGTCACTGAATCTTGGCTCCCGCTAAGATGAGCCATCTGGAAATGATTGTGTTGAAAATGTTGCTTGCTAGAAAAGAAATCATCAGACCGAACGCGCATGATAGATCTTCTGTGTAAGTCTTTACGGCCAGAGTCCTTGGGCAATATCTCCTATATATTAGCCCTGTGACTCTGTGCCTGCATTTCTAACGCTGGGCGGAGTCACAGGCACAGATCTGGGTGGCTGGATGCAGGCCAGGAACAGTCCCCTCCCTCGGTCCGCCCATCCCCGCCCAGCCCCCTCCCCATCTCCGCCCAGTCCCCTCTTTCCCTCCTCCCCGTACACTCCCTGCACCCTGGTGAGTTGTGACACTGCAGCCGGTGAGTCTTGCCAGGCAGTGAGGCTGAGAATGCTGTGGACGACCTCGGCCTGCTGCACCCGCCCCCCTCCCACCCGCGGCACCCACAGCCTCCACAATATACGCCTCCCACCCGCGGCACATGCCCTGCGCCACTCCGCACCCTCCCACCCGCGGCACCCACACCTGCAGCGCCCCTCGCCCACCCGCGGCACTCCCTCCCCCACCCGCGGCAGACGCCCCTCCCCCACCCGCGGCACTTCCGCCCCCTCCCAACCCATTGCACCCACATCTGCAGCCCCTCCCCCACCTGCAACACTCCCACCCCTCCCCCACCCGCGGCACTCTCGCCCCCTCCCCCACCCATTGCACCCACACCTGAAGCACCCCCGCCCCTCCCCCACCCGCAGCATTCCCGCCCCTCCCCCACCCGCGGCACTACCGCCCCCTCCCCCACCCGTATAACCCACACCTGAAGCACCCACCCGCGGCAGACGCCCCTCCCCCACCCGCGGCACTCTCGCCCCCTCCCCCACCCATTGCACCCACACCTGAAGCACCCCCGCCCCTCCCCCACCCGCGGCACTCCCACCCCTCCCCCACCCACGGCAGATGCCCCTCCCCCACCCGCGGCACTCCCTCCCCCACCCGTATAACCCACACCTGAAGCACCCCCGCCCCACCCGCGGCACTCTCGCCCCTCCAGCACCCGCGGCAGACGCCCCTCCCCCACGCACGGCACTCTCGCCCCCTCCCCCACCTATTGCACCCACACCTGAAGCACCCCCCCGCCCCTCGCCCACCCGCGGCACTCCCGCCCCTCCAGCACCTGCGGTACATGCCCCTCCCCCACCCACGGCACTCCCACCCACTCCCCCACCCATAGCACCCACACCTGCAGCACCCTCTCCCCCACCCGCGGCACCCCCCGCCCCTCCCCCACCCGTGCCACCCACACCACCCACCACATCTGTCCTCCACCCACGGTACACGCCCCTCCCCCACCTGCACCACTCCCTCCCCCACCCGCAGCACCCTCAAACCCCGGCACCCCCGCCCCTCCCCCACCCGTGGCACTCCCGCCCCCATACCCACCTCTCCCCCCGCTACACCCTCCACCCCACCTGCGGCACCCACAGTATCCACCACATCCGCCGGCACTCCCACCCCCTCCCCCACCCGTACCACCCACACCCACAGCACCCCCTGCCCCTCCCCCACCAGCGGCACTCGCGCCCCCACCCGCAGCACCCCCCGCCCCTTCCCCACCCGCCGCACCCACCACATCTATCCCCCACCCCGGCACACGCTCCTCCCCCACCCGAGGCACTCCCACCCCCTCCCCCACCCGTATAACCCGCAAAACCCCTGCCCCTCCCCCACCCACAGCACCCCCGCACCTCCCCCACCCCCATCTCTCCCCCCCCACTACACCCCTGCACCCTCCGCCCCTACCCCACCCCCATACCCACCTCGCCCCCCCGCACCTCCCCCACCCACGACGCCCACAGCATCCACTACATCTGCCCCCCCACTCGCACCACACGCCCACCCCCTGCACTCCCTCCCCCACCCGTAGCACCCCCTACCCCACCCGCACCACCCCCGCACCTCCCCCACCCTGCTACACCCCCGCACCCTACACCCCACCCGCCCCTCCCCAAACCCGCGGCACCCACAGCATCCACCACATCAGCACCTACCTGCGGCACAGGCCCCTCCCCCGTGCGCTGTTCTCCTGCCCACCCCTAGCACCCCCCGCTCCTCCCTCACCCCCATACCCACCTCTCCCCCCCGCTACACCCCCGCACCCTCCACCCCACCCGCAGCACCCACCACATCCCTCCCCCACCCACGGAACACGCCCCTCCCCCACCTGCAGCACTCCCCCCCCCACACCCATAGCAACCACAATCCGCGGCGTCCCCGCCCCTCCATACCCCCCCCCTCTACACCCCCGCACCCTCCACCCCACCCGCCCCTCGCCACCCCCGCACCCTCCCACCGGCGGCACCCACACCTGCAGCACCCCCCGCCCCTCCCCCAGCCGCGGCACTCCCGCCCCCTCCCCCACCTGTTGCACCCCCGCACGTCCACCACATCCGCCTCGCGTCCCCTACCCCACCCGTAGCACCCACACCCGCAGCACCCCCCCATCCCTCCCCCATCCACGGCACTCCCGCCCCTTCCCCACCCGCGGCACCCAACACATCCGGCCGCCACCCCCGGCACATGCCCCTCCCCCACCCACGGCACTCCCGCCCCCTCCCCTACCCGTATCACCCACAACCCGCAAAACCCCCGCCCCTCCCCCACCCGCGGCACACCTGTACCTCCCCCACCCCCATACCCACTTCTCCCCCCGCTACACCCCCGCACCCTCCACCCAACCCTCCCCCAACCCACCTCCATACCCACCTCTCCCCCCCTTACCCTCCACCCCACCTGCACCTCCCCCACCCGTGGCACCCACAGCGTCTACCACATCCGACCCCCCCCCGTGGAACACGTCCCTCCGCCACCCGTAGCACCCACACCTGCAGCACCCGCCACCCCTCCCCCACCCATGGCACCCCCATACCCACCTCTCCCCCCCGCTACACCCCCACACCCTCCACCCCACCCACGGCACCAACAGCATCCACCACATCTGCCCCCCACCCGCGGCACCCGCCCCCCCATCCACAATATCCCCCTCCCACCCGCTGCACTCCCGCCCCCTCCACCACCCGTAGCACCCACACCCGCAGCACCCTTCCCCTGCCCACAGTGCATCCGGACCCCCACCACGCCCCCGCAGCCGCCACTCCCCCATCCCCCTCCCCCACCCACATCATCTATAGACACCTTACCCCATTCGTGGACCTACCACACCTCCCCCACCCGCAGCACCTCTGGACCATCTTCCACAGCACCTCCGGACCCCATCCACGGCTCCCCTGCAGCCACCCCTCCTCCACCCGCAGCACTTCTAGAACCCAACCTCACCCCCCCTGCAACCCCACCTCCCCAAACACACTCCCACTACTTCGCCCCTCCCCCACGCACACCACCTCCAGACCCCCTCCTTCATCCACAGCCCCCCCCACCCACCCCTCCCCCACCAACAGCATCTACACTCCCCTTCCACACCCACACCTCCCGCACCCCCTCCCCCATCCACGCCCCCTCCACACCTACCCCTCCCCCACCCACAGCACATCTGCACCCTTTCCACCATCCGCGCCACTGCACCCACCCCTCCACCACCCGCAACACCTCTGGACCCCCTCCCGCACCCACACCTCCACCACACGTAGCACCTCGGACACCATCCGCTGCCGCTACAAGTGATTCCCTGAATCAGGGTGATCAGCGGCACGGATAGGCACCTCCACCTCACTGAACCCACCCCCTTTCCAAACACCCCACACACACACTGAACTTCTGTGAGTATAGATTCCACCAGTGGACATTGGATTAATTAAAAAAAGTAATACTGTGGCCATTATGTGTCTAAGCGACACTGCTACCTGTGGCCATTGTGTATAAGTGGCGCTGCTACTTGTGGGCACTGTGTGTATACGCGGCTCTGCTACCAGTGGCCATTGTGTGTATAAATGACACTGCTACCTGTCGCCATTGTGTGTATAAGTGGTGCTGATACCTGTGGCCATTGTGTGTATAAGTGACACTGCTACCAGTGGCCATTGTGTGTATAAGCGGTGCTGCTAAAAGTGGCCATTGTGTGTATAAGTGGTGCTGCTACCTGTGGCCATTGTATGTATAAGCGGCTCAGCTAGCTGTGGCCACTGTGTGTATAAGCGCCTCTGTTACCTATGGGAATTGTGTGTAGAAGTGGCACTGCTACCGGGGGCCATTGTGTGTATAAGCAACACTGCTACCTGTGGTCATTGTGTATATAAACTGCTTTGCTACCTGTGGGCACGTTGTGTATAAACGTCTCTGTTACCTGTGGGCACTGTGTGTATAAGCGGGTCTGCTACCTGTGGCCACTGTGTGTATAAGCGTCTCTGCTACCTGTGGGCGCTGTGTGTATAAGCGGCTCTGCTACCTGTGGGCACTGTGTGTATAAGCGGCTCTGCTGCCTGTGGGCGCTGTGTGTATAAGCGGCTCTGCTACCATTGGGTATTGTGTGTATAAGCTGCCCTGCTACCTCTGGCCACTGTGTGGATACGTGGCTCTGATACCTGTGGCCACTGTGTGTATAAGCTGCGCTGCTACCTGTGGGCGCTGTGTGTATAAGCTGCGCTGCTACCTGTGGGCGCTGTGTGTATAAGCGGCTCTGCTACCTGTGGGTATTGTGTGTATAAGCGGCTCTGCTACCTGTGAGTATTGTGTGTATAAGCTGGCCTGCTACCTCTGGCCACTGTGTGGATACGCGGCTCCGTTACCTGTGGCCATTGTGTGTATAAGCGGCTCAGCTACCTGTGTCCATTGTGTGTATATGCGGCTCTGATACCTGTGGCCACTGTGTGTATAAGCTGCGCTACATACACTAGCAGTATATACTACACTATGTTATTCATTGTGCCCTGCGGCCACTCTACACGCCCTCACAAAGGGCTACGTCCCCTTGACAATTGCATGCCCTTCCCCCTTGCAATATTTACCCAATAGCATAAACTTTTGTGAAGGTAATACTCCATATAATAACAATTATAGCACAGCTGAAGCCCATGCAGGGGTTAACAGGTCGTAGCCTCTTGCAACGCTATTTTCTGTCTAACACCTTCCCTCTCTTTTATCCTCTCCCTACCACCCTGCCTCTCCCTATCCTTTACCCATCGCACAGCGTTTTTCTGTACATTCCCTTTCTCCCCCCCTACACCTGTCTACCTTTTCTCAACCGGAACCCATTTCTGTATGCCCTCTATACTGCCCTGCATTTCTGGTTCTATTATCTACCAGCCTGCGTATGTTTAAAGGCGTGCAGGGGTTAACGGGGCGTAGCCCCTAACGACGGTGTGAAGAGCGCCCGTAGGGCGCGATGAATCACCTAGTTTACTAATATTCGTGTTTGATTCGGTTTGTGTAGTGTTTAAACTCGTTTTGTATCGGGTGCATTTTCATGCAACTTTTTGAATCCATGGGGGTCATTCCGAGTTGTTCGCTCGGTAAATTTCTTCGCATCGCAGCGATTTTCCGCTTAGTGCGCATGCGCAATGTCCGCACTGCGACTGCGCCAAGTAAATTTGCTATGTAGTTAGGTATTTTACTCACGGCTTTTTCTTTGTTCAGGCGATCGGAGTGTGATTGACAGGAAGTGGGTGTTTCTGGGCGGAAACTGGCCGTTTTATGGGAGTGTGTGAAAAAACGCTACCGTTTCTGGGAAAAACGCGGGAGTGGCTGGAGAAACGGAGGAGTGTCTGGGCGAACGCTGGGTGTGTTTGTGACGTCAAACCAGGAACGACAAGCACTGAACTGATCGCACTGGCAGAGTAAGTCTCGAGCTACCCAGAAACTGCACAGAGATGTCTTTTCGCAATATTGCGAATCTTTCGTTCGCAATTTTAAGAAGCTAAGATTCACTCCCAGTAGGCGGCGGCTTAGCGTGTGCAATGCTGCTAAAATCGCCTTGCGAGCAAACAACTCGGAATGACCCCCCATATACGCAAAGTTACGAAGCAGTCGACTTTATGGTTTTCGAGTTTTCCGATGTCGATGCCAGTCGGTTTTTTTTGGCACATTTACGGCCGTCATTGTCGTTTGCGTACGTGTTTTTGTTAGGTTTGCAGCTTTTTTTCCTAAGTTAAACGCGGCAGGGTTTTTTTTCCCGCGGCCGCATTTTTACTTTCAGTTTCGATTTTCATCCCCGTTCGTGATTGGTTGTGTTTCCGCTGGTAGGAGTGTCTGTGCGCAATCATATAAATACGCCCCAAACCGTCCGCACCTCGTGGGTTTAGTTAGTGGTGAGGAGGAGGGAGGTTGTGCTGTGGAGGTAGGTGAATTTGTGGTTTGGTGAGGAGTGTTGGTAGCGATTTCTGAGTGTGGTATTGTGTTTGAAAGTCGTCTTGTCATTCTTGTTGTCTTGTATTTTGTGGTTTTGTCTCATTTTTAGTCCAAGTTATTTTTCTTTATAGTCCCTTGTCAGTGTTTGTGTGTGTGGGTGGGTGTGTGTGTGTGTGGGTTGTGTAGTGGTAGTGGAGGAGTGTGTTGTTTGTCTTTTTTTTCCCCTGTGTTAACTGTGTAGACACACAATTATGTGTGACTCAGAGGTGGAGGGTGTGAGTGAGGGGGAGGAGGTCGGTGAGGGGGAGGAGGTCGGTCAGGTGGAGGAGGTGAGTGTTATGCTGCATTCAGATCGCAAATGCCGGATCCTACCCGGTAAGAGAAACGTGTACTTACCGGGTGGGATCCGGCATTTGCGCTCCGTTGCTGGCTTTCCGACCCGGCAATATACCGGGTCGGTTGCCATAGCAGCGGAGGGCGCAGCAGCAGCAGGGGCGGTGGTGGAGGCGGCGCCGGAGGATGAGCTCATCTCCTGCGCCGCCTCTGCCTATGCTGTGAATGGGAGCCGTGTCGCATCGGAACGGCTCCCATTCACACTGCGCCTGACCCGGTAATCAACCCGGTAATAACCCTTCTTTTTTACTGGGTTGAATTACCGGGTCAGGCGACCCGCTAATTCACCAAAGGATCTTTCACATCGCACACGGACCCGTTTCGACACGGCAATATGCCGTGTCGATACCGGGTTTTTAGTGCGATGTGAAAGGGGTATTAGTGAGGTTAGTGAGGTGGGTGAGGTTGCTGCAGCAGCCTCAAGTGACAGTGACAGTCAGAGTGCTCCGCAGCCACGCACCACTACTGAGACTGGGCGGAATGTTAAGTTTAGTTTTGCAGAAAATGTGGCATTGGTGCGTGAGCTGATGAAGTATCAGAGGCAGCTATTTGGCCCTGAGTCTGCCAAGGTGCCAACACGGAGGAAGACGGTGTTGTGGTCAAAAGTAGTTGCTGCTGTCAATAGTGAGGGGGTGGTCAAGCGGACGGAGGACACATGCCGCAAACGGTACTATGACATAAAGCGACGTGTCAAGTCCAAAATGGCCAAGGAGGCCAAGTCGGCTCGGAAGACCGGTGGTGGCCAGCCCTATATTGCAAGTTATCTGGAGTATGAGGAGCCCATGCGGAGTGTAATACCTCCTGAAGTTGTCTCTGCAACCCATGTCCGGGATTCAGATAGGCCAAGGAAGATTGGTGAGCATGTGTTTTTTTTTTGTGTTAAAATGTTTTATTTTGTAATCTGTGTCATGTGACGTTGCATATTACTCCCATCTTCAAGTGTGTGTCTGCAAATTCATTGTTTTGGGTCATGTGTTAGCTAAAAGCCAATGTTACATCTTACTTTATTGTATGTCATGTGTTTTTCAGGCAGATATTTTGCATGTGTAGTTTGGACTCTTGATTTGTCCTGCAATAATGTGTTCCTTTTGGGTTTCTTTTTTTGTTTTAGATTATGACTATGTTTTATATATGTGTTCCATGTTTTTTTTAAGTTAACAAATTCGTTGTCATGTTAGAGGCTGGAGTACAGGGAAGTGGTTTTTAAACCACTTACATGTGTAATGTCATCTTTAGAGAATGTTATTGGGGTTTTTTTTTTTTGGCTTGTATTTGTAACGTGACACCATACTGCATTTTTTTTAACCCCAAAATTAGTTTTTTAAATATTTTGGTCATATACTGGTAATGTGTCTTTGGAGTGCCACATCACAGAGCAAATTAGATATTGCATCTGTAATATTTTTAATAACAATACAAAATGAAGTTGTGTTTAAAAAAAAAAAAAAAAAACCTTTCCTTGAACTTGTGGCCTATGTCAGTGTCCTGTACATGTTTGGCTGTCTTGATGTTGCCATAGTGCATATGTGTTTTGGTTGTTTTTTGTGTTAAATTTTTGGCTTTCTGGTCCTTATGTTTGTTTGAATTAAAAACCAAGCATTTCTAAATGTAAAACTGTTTATAAGCATAATGGGTGGATGTATACACAATAGCATGATTTATGAATATATCTCATTTTATACAGTGTCTGAAAAAAGCAGTACTACTCGTCGGCCAGTAAATCCTAACACATCTGATGATGATGATGACGCTGCGGAAGCAGGTAAAGTGTCCATTGTAGTATAGGGTATGCTTGTAAAGGAATGGCCATAACAAAATTGCACTTTCATTAAAAGGTCCATCAAAAGAAGTATGGAGTAGCAGAAGTGGCTCTTCTGTAAGACTTAACCACAAGAAACCTGTGGCGGAAAAGAAAGCAAGGTCGTCTGTCCCGCCACAAACACAGCAGGCTACCCCGCCACGAAGATTATCGTCCGTATGTTCGGTCCCCCCACTCCAAATTTTGAACACACCTCCAAGACGTCATCCACACTCCCCTCATCTTGATTGTGAGTATCAAACTGGAATCAAAGTGAAAAATGTCAGAACATAATCATAATCAGTCATAACCGCATTAAGTCAATCAAAACACTTCCAAAACGAAAAAACTTACCGCAGTAAGTAAAAGCTGAAATGGAATCCAAACTAAATGTCCTTGTCCACATCCAGTAAAGATATGTATGTCCACTTGAGTCATACAGTATGACATTGGGTATAAGATGCTGCAACAAAAAAAGCATGTTGGTTTGTTTGTTAATTTTTTTTTTTTCTGAAACTCTCATGTGTGCTTGAGGTTACATTGCAAAATACATACAAAAACATTACTATGTTTGTTGGGACAAAGCTATAAGGTAACACATTATGTATTACAATGTTTTTTTTATGGTGGAGTATGTGTGAGCTACAATAAAACTAAAGTGTTTGCTTTCACAATTAAGTAACCAGACACATTTGCCACAAACAGGCATATGTATGCATTTAAGCTATGAGTGATGATGTTGCTAGGCAGAATAGTTGAAAGCAACAGTGAATGACATGTATTCCATGTGTAGTGTTTTTTTATCATTTCACAAACATATGGATAGCTAACGTAGATATGTTTAATATTTCAGCTTCGAGTCCTGGGAACAGCATCCCTCCGCAACAACAGCAACACAGTGACATGGAGGAGACAAACATCTTAGAAATGCAGCCATTAATGCAAAGAATGAGCCCCCCAGCACCTGTGAGTACACCACCACAGCAAAGCACACCACAACCACAACACAGCCCAACAACACCAGGAACACAAGGCCCTGATCAGGTGTTTTGGACTATTTGGGCTAGACAGCAGGCCACTAATGAAGATTGCCTGCGTAAGCAGACACAAATGTTTGCAAGCCTACCATCTCACCTCAGAAGAATCTCAAGAAATCTGAGTCAACAATATGAGCAAACAACCAGAATAGGCAATACCATGGAAGTCATGCGTACAGACATTACACAGATCATGGGCAACTTACAGCGCATAATGGAAGAACAGCACAGACTAATGGAAGAACAGCACAGACAACAGCAAAGTTATATGAGCATTTTTCAAAACAGTCAAAAGATTAATGAAAGTTTAATCAGAATAGTAGACAATCAAAATGCTGCTACACGTGAACTCAATGCCACCCTCACTAACCTGAATGAAACTCTCAGATGCATGCACCAACAGCAAACAACCAGCAGTTCTGGTACGACTACTCCAAATATCACACCAGTCTCATCACCACCAAGACGGTCCACCAGAGCACGCCAACATGACAGTGCTAAAGGCAAAGGCCAGGACAAGCAGCCACCCAAAAAAACGTAAAAAAACAAGTTAGACATTTGTGATAATTAACACAAAATAGTTTGCAAGTGTTTTTGATGGTTTACAAAATATCACACTTAGCTCCTTGACCCTTTTTTTAACATCATTAATTAAAAGTGGGCCAAAATAATTGGGGGGAAAAGTACGCACATTTATTCCTTTTCTTCTTTTTAGGGTATTGGAGGAGGAAAATGTTGATGTAGCCACACATACATGTTAGCAGGAAGTAAACTGACCACTTGATTTTTTTCTAATCATTACTCTTTCTAGATTCCAATCATTCTCTTTGCCTGCAGATACAATAATTGCCTGCCAGGCAGAATGTCTTTAGCAGGAAATAAACTGACCACTTGATTTTTTTCTAATCATTACTCTTTCTAGATTCCAATCATTCTCTTTGCCTGCAGATACAATAATTGCCTGCCAGGCAGAATGTCTTTAGCAGGAAGTAAACTGACCACTTGATTTTTTTCTAATCATTACTCTTTCTAGATTCCAAACATTCTCTTTGCCTGCAGATACAATAATTACCTGCCAGGCAGAATGTCTTTAGCAAGAAGTAAACTGACCACTTGATTTTTTTCTAATCATTACTCTTTCTAGATTCCAATCATTCTCTTTGCCTGCAGATACAATAATTGCCTGCCAGGCAGAATGTCTTTAGCAGGAAGTAAACTGACCACTTGATTTTTTTTCTAATCATTACTCTTTCTAGATTCCAATCATTCTCTTTGCCTGCAGACAATCCAAATTACAATGTTAGTGATACATATCTTAGCTATCTTATCTATACAACATTACAAGATGAACTCAATTGAGTGGCGTAAAAAGCTTGTAATATGTTGCCTTTGTTTTGTTTGTAAAACATTGTCCAAATGAATGTCAGTATTGTTGGGACATGTTTGTGTGTGTTTAAAATTATTAGGCATGTTTTTACACATGATGCCGAAACAAACAAATATGTACTTTTACCCTAAAAATAAAAAAAGTACAATAATGTATATGTGTGGCAAACTGTGTATTTACTTACACATCATCAAGTTTACAGCATCAAACATTAGTAAAAAAATTATTCCTGATTACATTAAGTTTGTGATTCTTAAATATGATGGTGCATCACACATAGGGACACATGTTTTCCTCAAGGCTAACATATTATATGTTGAGGAGTGTTTTTTGGGAACACAGGTTCTCAAACTCGGCCATCAGGAACCCACACAGTGCATGTTTTGCAGGTCTACTCACAGAATCACAAGTGACATAATTAGCTCCACCTGTGAACCTTTTAACATATGTCTGTGAGTAATTCAAACACCTGTGCTTCTACTGTGTTACTTTAAAAACATGCACTGTGTGTGGTCCTGAGGGCCGAGTTTGTGAACCTGTGCATTAGGACATTACACACAATGATAAAGTAAAATACTAAATGGTTGATGTTGGCTTGTAAGAAATTAGCACTGCAAGATTTCAAACACTTATCCAGACTTAATGCATGCCACTCATAATCTGTTGTTTTGATATTAAAAAGACACACAATACACATGCAACATTTTTTACGCATATAGCGAGGGTATGTTTGTATGTGTCAAGGAGACAGACACATTCAGAGTAATGGATTTTGTCAAAAAACACAAAACATCTATTTATGAAGACACAACAAATGAAATAAGCAAACCAAGCTTACCTTAGAAATAGCTATTTATGATCTGTTGCCTAACCTGCCTCCCTACATCAGCACTCCAAGTATCACCAGATGTCTCTAATTCCTCTGCTTGCTGGCTGCTTTCTTCCTCCTCCTCCTCCTCCTCAACATGTGGCAGATGATGTTGCAAACACATGTTATGAAGAAAGCAGCAGCAGAACACAATTTGAGTCACCTTGGAGGGACTATACAACAAAAGGCCACCAGACTTATCCAGACACCGAAACCTAGATTTCAGCACACCAAAACATCTTTCTATCACATTCCGCGTGGACTTATGTGCATTATTGAAATTGTGTTCAGCAGGGGTATCAGGTCGGGACAATGGAGTTAGAAGCCAAGAGTAACAGCCATATCCTCCATCACCTAAAAGACAGATATAGTAACGTGAATCATGTTAAGATACAGCAACACATAAGTAACACACTATGGGGCAGATGTATTAACCTGTAGAAGGCATAAGGAAGTGAAAAACAAGTGATATGTGCAAGGTAAAAAAGGCAGCAGACAATCTGTTCCTAAATGTTAATTTACATATTGGAGCAGATTGGCAGGTGCCTTTATCACCTTGCACAGATCACTGGTTTCTCACTTCCTTATGCCTTCTACAGGTTAATACATCTGCCCCTGTATTTGGACAAAGTATACGCAGGCCTACACATATCAAATTACATACCCAGCAGCCATCCATCTGGCATTTGTCCATCCTCAAACTTATCAAAGAGGGATGACTGACTGAGGATGAAGGAGTCATGGCAGCCCCCAGGGTAACTAGCAACAACACTCATTATTTTGAGATTTGCATCACAAACCACCTGCACATTTGTAGAGTGTTGAAAATGGCGGTTAGTATATATGTGCTGCCTGCCCCTAGGTGGTCTCAGCTGAATGTGTGTGCAATCTATGGCTCCAAGCACATTGGGCATGCCAGCCAGCTCATAGAAATCTACCCTGACGGCATGCCACTGAGACTCCTGGGTAGGGAAGCAGATTGAGGCCTCGATGTGGGGCTGCAAAACAGCCAAAACCTGTGTGAACATTTTAACAAACAATAAACTTGAGATTTTAGGACAGAACTGGCCACCGAGAAATTAAAACAAACACAAAACAGAAGAGGTTGTTAGGTATACATCACCTGTATTAAGATTCTTGAAAATGAGGGCTGTGAGATTCCTATGACATCCCCAGACACAGCCTGAAAGCTGCCAGCAGCCATAAAATGCAACACAGCCAGGAGTTTGTGCAGGCCTGAGACAGGGCGAGAGCGTGCTGTCTCAGGGTCTAGGCCCAGATTGACAAGGTCATACAGACGGAAAATGTTGTTACGATTTAGACGGAACATCTGTATGACCTTATCATCGGACAATGCGTTCAAGTTTAAACGCCCCCTAAAAAAACGAGGCCTGCGCAGCCTCCGCGGAACCTGTACAACCTGCTGACCATGTTCATTTTCTGGGCCCTGGGTACTTACAGGCTGATGTCTGAGTCTGAGGAATCCCACAGCACACAAAAGATCACTGGCCCACAGTCCTGCTGCCATTTCTGAGTGTAGGTGTATTGAAATGGGCCTAACATCCTTTAATAGGCATCCTAGTTCAGGTGTGAGTGATTTTTTATTGCCAACACATGTAAACACGACTGAAAAAAGCAGGTCTATTTTTTTGCCGTTTTTTTTTACGAATCGCAAAAAAATACGACCGCATTTGAGCCCTCAGAGACTAACACCCAAATACGAATGAATAGTGAATTTCCGTATTCTATGAAATAACAGCCGCGTTTGACCGATGGTCTATTCATTCGTATTTCGGGACGTTGTCAGTCAAAACATTACGAATAGACCAGACACTGCCGAGATTGGTGCTTAGTGAATTCCCGGATTGGGACTTAGAAAAAAAAACACAAATCGACCAAACTCGGATTTTTAGTAATACTGGCCCTTATCGGGATACTGGGAGGGCTGGGGGGGGGAGAGGGTTAGGCAGATGTAATTGTAATTTATCTAAGGTTGCTGGATTAATTAAAGGAGGATAATAATAATAATAATAATAATAATAATATTATGGTTGATGTCAACGTATATGGGAATGTTCCCATTAACACAACTACAATGTTCTACCACTAGGTGTCATCAGACAGAGGGACACTTTTCCCACCATGAATAAATTGTAAAGAGATATGAGCTAAGCATTTACATTAAGGGCATACATTGGAGACCAACAGCAAAACGTATGCTTTTAGTTGTCCACAAAACCGCTCGGAAATAGTTTTTATTTTTTTCTTCAAATGTTTAAAAGGTTATTAATAATAAGAATTTACTTACCGATAATTCTATTTCTCGTAGTCCGTAGTGGATGCTGGGGACTCCGTCAGGACCATGGGGAATAGCGGCTCCGCAGGAGACAGGGCACAAAAGTAAAAGCTTTAGGATCAGGTGGTGTGCACTGGCTCCTCCCCCTATGACCCTCCTCCAAGCCTCAGTTAGGATACTGTGCCCGGACGAGCGTACACAATAAGGAAGGATTTTGAATCCCGGGTAAGACTCATACCAGCCACACCAATCACACTGTACAACCTGTGATCTGAACCCAGTTAACAGCATGATAACAGCGGAGCCTCTGAAAAGATGGCTCACAACAATAATAACCCGATTTTTGTAACAATAACTATGTACAAGTATTGCAGACAATCCGCACTTGGGATGGGCGCCCAGCATCCACTACGGACTACGAGAAATAGAATTATCGGTAATTAAATTCTTATTTTCTCTGACGTCCTAAGTGGATGCTGGGGACTCCGTCAGGACCATGGGGATTATACCAAAGCTCCCAAACGGGCGGGAGAGTGCGGATGACTCTGCAGCACCGAGTGAGAGAACTCCAGGTCCTCCTCAGCCAGGGTGTGCCCCTGACCAAGTAGCAGCTCGGCAAAGTTGTAAAGCCGAGACCCCTCGGGCAGCCGCCCAAGATGAGCCCACCTTCCTTGTGGAATGGGCATTTACATATTTTGGCTGTGGCAGGCCTGCCACAGAATGTGCAAGCTGAATTGTACTACACATCCAACTAGCAATCGTCTGCTTAGAAGCAAGAGCACCCAGTTTGTTGGGTGCATACAGGATAACAGCAAGTCAGTTTTCCTGACTCCAGCCGTCCTGGAAACCTATATTTTCAGGGCCCTGACAACATCTAGCAACTTGGAGTCCTCCAAGTCCCTAGTAGCCGCAGGTACCACAATAAGCTGGTTCAGGTGAAACGCTGACACCACCTTAGGGAGAAACTGGGGACGAGTCCGCAGCTCTGCCCTGTCCGAATGGACAATCAGATATGGGCTTTTGTGAGACAAAGCCGCCAATTCTGACACTCGCCTGGCCGAGGCCAGGGCCAACATCATGGTCATCTTTCCATGTGAGATATTTCAAATCCACAGATTTGAGCGGTTTAAACCAATGTGATTTGAGGAATCCCAGAACTACGTTGAGATCCCACAGTGCCACTGGAGGCACAAAAGGGGGTTGTATATGCAGTACTCCCTTGACAAACTTCTGGACTTCAGGAACTGAAGCCAATTCTTTCTGGAAGAAAATCGACAGGGCCGAAATTTGAACCTTAATGGACCCCCAATTTGAGGCCCATAGACACTCCTGTTTGCAGGAAATGCAGGAATCGACCGAGTTGAAATTTCTTCGTGGGGCCTTCCTGGCCTCACACCACGCAACATATTTTCACCACATGTGGTGATAATGTTGTGCGGTCACCTCCTTCCTGGCTTTGACCAGGGTAGGAATGACCTCTTCCGGAATGCCTTTTTCCCTTAGGATCCGGCGTTCAACCGCCATGCCGTCAAACGCAGCCGCGGTAAGTCTTGGAACAGACATGGTACTTGCTGAAGCAAGTCCCTTCTTAGCGGCAGAGGCCATGAGTCCTCTGTGAGCATCTCTTGAAGTTCCGGGTACCAAGTCCTTCTTGGCCAATCTGGAGCCACGAGTATAGTTCTTACTCCTCTACGTCTTATAATTCTCAGTACCTTAGGTATGAGAAGCAGAGGAGGGAACACATACACCGACTGGTACACCCACGGTGTTACCAGAACGTCCACAGCTATTGCCTGAGGGTCTCTTGACCTGGCGCAATACCTGTCCAGTTTTTTGTTCAGGCGGGACGCCATCATGTCTACCTTTGGTCTTTCCCAACGGTTCACAATCACGTGGAAGACTTCCCGATGAAGTCCCCACTCTCCCGGGTGGAGGTCGTGCTGAGGAAGTCTGCTTCCCAGTTGTCCACTCCCGGAATGAACACTGCTGACAGTGCTATCACATGATTTTCCGCCCAGCGAAGAATCCTTGCAGTTTCTGCCATTGCCCTCCTGCTTCTTGTGCCGCCCTGTCTGTTTACGTGGGCGACTGCCGTGATGTTGTCCCACTGGATCAATACCGGCTGACCTTGAAGCAGAGGTCTTGCTAAGCTTAGAGCATTGTAAATTGCTCTTAGCTCCAGTATATTTATGTGGAGAGAAGTCTCCAGACTTGATCACACTCCCTGGAAATTTTTTCCTTGTGTGACTGCTCCCCAGCCTTTCAGGCTGGCATCCGTGGTCACCAGGACCCAGTCCTGAATGCCGAATCTGTGGCCCTTTAGTAGATGAGCACTCTGCAGCCACCACAGAAGAGACACCCTTGTCCTTGGAGACAGGGTTATCCGCTGATGCATCTGAAGATGCGATCTTTTCCAGCAGATCCCACTGAAAAGTTCTTGCGTGAAATCTGCCGAATGGAATCGCTTCGTAAGAAGCCACCATTTTTCCCAGGACCCTTGTGCAATGATGCACTGACACTTTTCCTGGTTTTAGGAGGTTCCTGACTAGCTCGGATAACTCCCTGGCTTTCTCCTCCGGGAGAAACACCTTTTTCTGGACTGTGTCCAGAATCATCCCTAGGAACAGCAGACGTGTCGTCGGAGACAGCTGCGATTTTGGAATATTTAGAATCCACCCGTGCTGTCGTAGAACTACTTGAGATAGTGCTACTCCGACCTCCAACTGTTCTCTGGACCTTGCCCTTATCAGGAGATCGTCCAAGTAAGGGATAATTAAGACGCCTTTTCTTTGAAGAAGAATCATCATTTCGGCCATTACCTTGGTAAAGACCCGGGGTGCCGTGGACAATCCAAACGGCAGCGTCTGAAACTGATAGTGACAGTTTTGTACCACGAACCTGAGGTACCCTTGGTGAGAAGGGCAAATTGGGACATGGAGGTAAGCATCCTTGATGTCCAGGGACACCATATAGTCCCCTTCTTCCTGGTTCGCTATCACTGCTCTGAGTGACTCCATCTTGATTTGAACATTTGTATGTAAGTGTTCAAATATTTCAGATTTAGAATAGGTCTCACCGAGCCGTCTGGCTTCAGTACCACAATATAGTGTGGAATAATACCCCTTTCCTTGTTGTAGGAGGGGTACTTTGATTATCACCTGCTGGGAATACAGCTTGTGAATTGTTTCCAATACTGCCTCCCTGTCGGAGGGAGACGTTGGTAAAGCAGACTTCAGGAACCTGCGAGGGGGAGACGTCTCGAATTTCCAATCTGTACCCCTGGGATACTACTTGTAGGATCCAGGGGTCCACTTGCGAGTGAGCCCACTGCGCGCTGAAACTCTTGAGACGACCCCCCACCGCACCTGAGTCCGCTTGTACGGCCCCAGCGTCATGCTGAGGACTTGGCAAAAGCGGTGGAGGGCTTCTGTTCCTGGGAATGGGCTGCCTGCTGCAGTCTTCTTCCCTTTCCTCTATCCCTGGGCAGATATGACTGGCCTTTTGCCTGCTTGCCCTTATGGGGACGAAAGGACTGAGGCTGAAAAGACGGTGTCTTTTTCTGCTGAGATGTGACTTGGGGTAAAAAAGGTGGATTTTCCAGCTGTTGCCGTGGCCACCAGGTCCGATGGACCGACCCCAAATAACTCCTCCCCTTTATACGGCAATACTTCCATGTGCCGTTTGGAATCTGCATCACCTGACCACTGTCGTGTCCATAAACATCTTCTGGCAGATATGGACATCGCACTTACTCTTGATGCCAGAGTGCAAATATCCAGAGTGCATCTCGCATATATAGAAATGCATCCTTTAAATGCTCTATAGTCAATAAAATACTGTCCCTGTCAAGGGTATCAATATTTTCAGTCAGGGAATCCGACCAAGCCACCCCAGCGCTGCACATCCAGGCTGAGGCGATCGCTGGTCGCAGTATAACACCAGTATGTGTGTATATACTTTTTAGGATATTTTCCAGCCTCCTATCAGCTGGCTCCTTGAGGGCGGCCGTATCTGGAGACGGTAACGCCACTTGTTTTGATAAGCGTGTGAGCGCCTTATCCACCCTAAGGGGTGTTTCCCAACGCGCCCTAACTTCTGGCGGGAAAGGGTATAACGCCAATAATTTTCTATCGGGGGAAACCCACGCATCATCACACACTTCATTTAATTTATCTGATTCAGGAAAAACTACAGGTAGTTTTTTCACACCCCACATAATACCCTCTTTTGTGGTACTTGTAGTATCAGAAATATGTAACACCTCCTTCATTGCCCTTAACATGTAACGTGTGGCCCAAATGGAAAATACGTTTGTTTCTTCACCGTCGACACTGGAGTCAGTGTCCGTGTCTGTGTCGACCGACTGAGGTAAATGGGCGTTTTAAAGCCCCTGACGGTGTTTGAGACGCCTGGACAGGTACTAATTGGTTTGCCGGCCGTCTCATGTCGTCAACCGACCTTGCAGCGTGTTGACATTATCACGTAATTCCCTAAATAAGCCATCCATTCCGGTGTCGACTCCCTAGAGAGTGACATCACCATTACAGGCAATTGCTCCGCCTCCTCACCAACATCGTCCTCATACATGTCGACACACACGTACCGACACACAGCACACACACAGGGAATGCTCTGATAGAGGACAGGACCCCACTAGCCCTTTGGGGAGACAGAGGGAGAGTTACCAGCACACACCAAAACGCTATATTATACAGGGACAACCTTATATAAGTGTTTTCCCTTATAGCATCTTAATATATATTAATATCGCCAAATAAGTGCCCCCCCTCTCTGTTTTAACCCTGTTTCTGTAGTGCAGTGCAGGGGAGAGCCTGGGAGCCTTCCTAGCAGCGGAGCTGTGTAGGAAAATGGCGCTGTGTGCTGAGGAGAATAGGCCCCGCCCCCTTTTCGGCGGGCTTCTTCTCCCGTTTTTCTGACAACCTGGCAGGGGTTAAATACATCCATATAGCCCCAGGGGCTATATGTGATGTATTTTTAGCCAGCATAGGTACTTTCATTGCTGCCCAGGGCGCCCCCCCAAGCGCCCTGCACCCTCAGTGACCGTTGGTGTGAAGTGTGCTGAGAGCAATGGCGCACAGCTGCAGTGCTGTGCGCTACCTCATGAAGACTGAGAAGTCTTCAGCCGCCGATTTCTGGACCTCTTCTCTCTTCAGCATCTGCAAGGGGGTCGGCGGCGCGGCTCCGGTGACCCATCCAGGCTGTACCTGTGATCGTCCCTCTGGAGCTAGTGTCCAGTAGCCTAAGAAGCCAATCCATCCTGCACGCAGGTGAGTTCACTTCTTCTCCCCTAAGTCCCTCGTTGCAGTGAGCCTGTTGCCAGCAGGACTCACTGAAAATAAAAAACCTAACAAAACTTTTACTCTAAGCAGCTCTTTAGGAGAGCCACCTAGATTGCACCCTTCTCGGCCGGGCACAAAAACCTAACTGAGGCTTGGAGGAGGGTCATAGGGGGAGGAGCCAGTGCACACCACCTGATCCTAAAGCTTTTACTTTTGTGCCCTGTCTCCTGCGGAGCCGCTATTCCCCATGGTCCTGACGGAGTCCCCAGCATCCACTTAGGACGTCAGAGAAAATAAGAATACACCCCACACACCCTTTTATAAACCACCTTCCACCCTGTAAAAATACTGGGGGTGAAAAAACGACTTAAGTTCCCTCCTTGCCCTTTGATCCCCGATGCATACGCTCCAGACTGCTGGTCGCACGGCATTCTGGGACACGGTTCTGGAAGTGATGTCGGTGGTCACAGACCACTGCTTCACCTCCAGGGAGCCAGAGGAGATGATCCATTCAGAACGGATCTCCTTTTCTAGAGCGAGGGCACATACCAGGGTGGGCGCAGTCGCATATGATGCAGGTTTGCCAGCTGAAGCACTTCTTGTTGCGGTTGCCAGTTAAGTGGTTAAGCGGTAAGCATCAGGAATCGGGATGTATATGCCTCCAACGCATGTGCAGAATGAAAACATTGCCCGATTGCGCCCGTGGTCACCATAGTGTCCACCTCTGCATCGAGCCCAATGTCCCACTATTGTTTTAAAACTGCTACTGTGTCCTTGTCCTGGAGGAGGGATACAAGGGGGGATATGTATCAAACCTTTGAGAGAGATAAAGTGCAAGCCAATCAGCTTCTAACTGCCATATTACAGGCTGAATTAGCAAAAAAAAAAATGACAGTTACAGATGTGTCCTTTTAAGTATTTGCTGCGTAAAGCGGCATTTCTTCACTGTACCTACATAGCGGCTGTCCGCATACGACTTAAAAGGACACATCTGTAGGAGCTGATTGAGTGGTACTTTATCTCTCCACTTTATCTCTCTCCAAGGTTTGATACATATCCCCTAATGTGTCTTCTCTATTACCCTCCCAAAATAAATTTCTATATATCATCTTTCGCGGCTCATTGATTTTTCGCTTGTCGCAATATCTCTGTTGCGAGAAAAGGTTACTGTGTTCCGTGACTTGTCTACCATTGCCAGACGAGTCATTGGCTGGGATATACGGCAGAGAGTAGTCACAGATGACAGCGAGATGTTGCAGATAAAACTTATTTATGATTCTTCCCCCTGCCAGGAGGAAAAGGGGATCATAATAGCAGTTTCTGACAGAAGTGATCTTACCAGATCAGTGACCATCATCGAAGAGACTGCTGCATCTATACTGGTTCCCAGTTCCGGACCACAGTGACAGACCATTAATCATCTCCACAGAGTGTTGTTCTACAGAACCATTAACCACATGTGCTGTATCCTTTCTGTATCCAGTCATACAGTCTAAGACAGCAATTGACTGTAACCTGCCAAGTCTCCAGGTTAATGAGTTTGCTGTAGAAAGTGTTTCCCTGGATCACTCAGCATTTTTCATCGGTAATCTGGTTTCCACATACAGACTTTCTTAGGAAATCCCTTGTTATTATAACCAGGACCAGAGGACTCGTTAGGTCATCACACTTCACGTTCAGCTTCTATTACACTTTCCATCTCCTGATGACTCAGAATTATCCGAGTAGGCTCTGCTCGTCCTCCCTGACCCTGACAAGTAGCGACCGTTATGTATTTATTATGCTGCCAGCGGTTCTCACATACAGTATGCCTGGGGGCGTGGAATTAAATGTTGATAGTCATGATGTTGGCATGAGAATGCTGACACAGTAAACACTGATGAGATGTCTACATGTTATAAAGTCAATATATTGTTGCTGGTGGCTCAGCGGTGACTTACCGGCCCCTGACAGCTGCAGCGGCACCGGCGTGGCTTCCAGGTCCCGGTGGTCATGTGACCGTCACGTCTGGTGCAGACCTCTGATCCTCCAGCTTTCCAGTAAGTAACCATCCCATCCTGCAGCCTAACCCTAATGTCGATATTCTGACAATTTTGACATTTGACATGTCAACAGTCTGGCAATTTCGACATGTTGCCTGTTGACATTTTAACACTATCAACATCATAACTGTTGACATTGTGGAATCAACATGAATGTCGACACTGGATTACTGTACATCCCTCTGACTATAGGCCTGATTTAAAGATGGGTGCTAAGTACATTTGCTCCAGGTAAAGCGCCCCATACCTAAAGTTACAAGTGAAATGCAGTCATGACCCCGTGGCTCAGTAGAGGCGAAAGAAAGGCATTCACAAATTACTCCATAAACGGGCACCATAGCTAACATTTTATAGGGCTGGCAAAGTGCTCCACAACCCTCTTACCAGCATCACCAGGCCCTACAGTAGTAGCATGGCGAGCTCCGATTTGAGTCTCACTACTACATTCACAAGTAACGTCATCACTGTAAGGGTGTGCACAGTGCAGGCTTGTCAGTTATGCCAGCTACACAGGCGTGTAGAGCACCAGCCAACAGAAGGCGCCATGAATACCTTCCTGCAGTGAGTAAGTGCAACCACAGACAGAGTGGAGTGGAGACAGAACTCCAGAGCTGACCTTCCCTTATGTCTGCCACCCAGCCAGGAACCCCAAAGGGCTACCCCACCAATCTGCCTGGCGTGCCGTCCAACCAAGAATCCCCAGGGCTGCCCCTCCACTCTGACTGGTGTGTTGTCCGACTCCAACCAAATTCCCCACAGGGTTGCCCCTACACTCCGCCTGGCTTGCTGCCCAACCAAGACCTCCCATGCTACAGTCTGCTGGTGACACGCACTTGGCTGCGGCACACCCAGAGCCGACCAAGCACCAAGAAGTAAGTCATGTGCAGACTGAAGGGTGCACCCCCAGAGATGAGTCTTATAAGAGGTTGGCACGGGTTTGTACTATAGTTCTGTGTAAAAGGTGGGTGGTGGTGGTGGTTATACTAGCCTCAATGCTTGTTTACAATAGCTCCAGAAAAAAACAAACCCCAACTCCCATTGACAAATCAATAAAACCAGCATTACAAAAAATAAAACCAACATGCGGCTGGTTGACAGCTATTTAAACTAGAGATGTGCACCGGAAATTTTTCGGGTTTTGTGTTTTGGTTTTGGATTTGGTTCTACGGCCGTGTTTTGGATTCGGACGCGTTTTGGCAAAACCTCCCTGAAATTTTTTTGTCGGATTCAGGTGTGTTTTGGATTCGGGTGTTTTTTTTCCAAAATCCCCTCAAAAACAGCTTAAATCATAGAATTTGGGGGTAATTTTGATACTATAGTAGTATTAACCTCAATAACCACAATTTCCACTCATTTCCAGTATATTCTGAACACCTCACACCTCACAATACTATTTTTAGTCCTAAAATTTGCAGTTGCAGACAGGATGGCACTTAAAAAAACTAGGCCCCAAACAGCACATCATGCAAAGAAGAAAAAGAGGTGCAATAAGGTTGCTGTATGACTAAGCTAAGCGACACAAGTGTGCGGCACAAACACCTGGCCCATCTAGGAGTGGCACTGCAGTGTCAGACAGGATGGCACTTAAAAAAATTGGCCCCAAACAGCACATGATGCATAGAAAAGAGAAAAAAAGGTGCACTGTGGTCGCTGGACGGCTAAGCTAAGCGACACAAACACCTGAATATCACAGGAATTATTTGTTCTAATCAATGGTATTATTGGTCCAAATCACTGGAAGTAAATGACAAAATCACTGGAATTATTCGTTCTATTCAATGATATTATTGGTCCAAATCACTGGAAGAAAATGACAAAATCACTGGAATTATTTGGCAAGATCACTGTAATTAATAATTATAAATCACTGAAATTAATTGGTAAAATCTCGCTATCGCCTGCCTAGTGAAGTGGAATCTAGATGGGATTTTGTACCGGGGACACAATAACTTCATCAATTGTCTAAATCCCACTGCACTAATGGCGGAAAATGGGCGCACGTCTAACAGCGCACTGATTATACTGAGAACTGATTATACTGATCACTGATGATACTACGGAGAACTGACACTGAGCAGCGAGAACAGCACTGAACTATTGTACTGTAGTATACTGGTCACCACAATGCAGCACTGACACTGATCACATATATTAAGCACTGATCAGGATACTAGAAGTGACACAGAGCTGCAAGATGCAGCAATGGCCTACTGTACTGTACTACTATAATTATATACTGGTGGTCCCCACAATGCAGCACACTGAGCACAGATATTACCAGGTGTATAACACACGTCGCACAGTACAGTATACAGTATGCAGCTCTGGAGGGATCAGTATTTGGCAGGAAGGCGAGGCCTGGTCCTGGCAGCAGAGTGACAGGCGGCCGTATAGTAGCAGCCAGCTCCAAATCTGGCAGTGTGTGGAGAGGGAGGGGGTGAGGGAAGGGAACGAGTGCTGGAGTGTCTGAGCGGAGGGCTTGGAAGTTCAGGGGGAGTGAGGCGGGAGCTGCTCTTCCATAGCAGCGCACAGTGGTGGTGACGGAGTCTGACAAAGGAGGGAGGAGGAGGATTGGGGCAACTGGCCGCAGGGGAGCGCTGTGCCGCAGCCATCACCTGCAGGGAGAGTGGAGGGAAACACATCCTATCTGCCCCAGATAAGTGACTTCTGATCAGAGCAATTGAGGGTCAGAGTTTTTCTGAAAGGTGGAAAGGAAGGGGTTCTTTTTCATGTAGACTGGAAGGACTACAACAAACTTGGAGAGACTACACTTTTCACCCTAGTTCGGCAGCCCTGCTGCCCTTTAATACACAGATGAATGAAGACTCCATTTGGAAAGGCGGCCGCTCAGCGATCAAGAGCAAGTGTTTCTGCAAATATGATGAAGAAAAGAACATCTCATAAGAAACATCGAAACAATATGGGACCAAGTAAACCAATCTCCCAGCCAAGGCGAAATATTGTAGGCTGTAGAATACAGCATGGGTGGAAAGAGGGCAGTGGGCCAATAACCCAGTGGAAAGGAACAGTTCGGGATCAAGTACCAGTGAATCCCTCCCTCTATCTTATAAAGTATGATGGATTTGATTGTGTCTATGGACTTGAGCTTCACAAGGATGAAAGGGTGTCTGCTCTTGAAGTTCTACCAGACAGAGTTGCCTCATCCCGAATCAGCGATGCCCATTTGGCTGACACAATGATTGGTAAAGCAGTGGAGCATATGTTTGAAACAGAGGATGGTTCCAAGGATGAGTGGCGAGGGATGGTATTAGCACGAGCACCTATTATGAACACATGGTTTTATATAACCTATGAAAAGGACCCAGTCTTATATATGTATCAACTTTTAGATGATTATAAAGAAGGAGATCTTCGGATCATGCCAGACTCAAATGATTCCCCTCCAGCTGAAAGAGAACCAGGGGAGGATGTGGACAGCCTGGTGGGCAAGCAAGTGGAATATGCCAAAGAAGATGGCTCAAAAAGGACTGGCACGGTTATTCATCAAGTTGAAGCTAAGCCATCTGTGTACTTCATTAAGTTTGATGACAATTTCCATATTTATGTCTACGATTTGGTGAAGACATCCTAAATGGGATTCTGTACTTTTTTTTCCCAAACGTAATCTAATATAATCATTTGTAGAAAGTCGCTGCTTTCTGATTACAGAAATGCTCAGATATTCTTGCAAATCCACAATCCCTTCCCAGAGGAAAAAGAAATTGAGAAACCGTTGTTTGAGAACGTTTGTTCTCTTTCCCTTTCAAAGGAACAAACCACTTTCCAAGAAGACTGACGTTTTTGGGATTATGGAGACATAATGTTTTTGAATATAAATCCTAAAGCAGGTGGTGTATTAGAGCAAAAGAGTGCAAGAGACCAGCCATGCAGTTTCTGAAATATTATGACAAAATGTTACTGTACAGTATTTCATAAGCACTCATTCCTAACTCTGCTAAATACTGTTTGGTATACTGTATCTGGCTTCCATGAGGTAATTGTCCATTATTTCAGCTTCCATGGACCTTTTTGAAAGCGGTAGAAATTATCGATTCTTTTTTTTTCTTTTTTTTCTCCTATTTTTAATTTTCTCCTGCATAACCCAGTAAATTGTTGCAATGTTAAACATTGACTTGTGCCTTCTGGGGGTCCACTTCTTCACCAAACCCAGCCAAATCTCATCCTAACCCTCTGTTCCACATTCTCTATGTACCCCATCTGTGTCACCCATGTCTGTCTACTCCTGCCCTTTAGATTGTAAGCTCTCTGTCACGATCCGGGTATCTGGACGCCATTTCTTACCCATCAGATGCCTCCTAAGGCTGGCTCAGCGCTCCAGGACCGGATCCCATCTGTTATCCTGATGTGTACATTCCTGTATCCTCTCCTGTCACTCTGGGACGCTGTCACAGTAAACGCCATATTACACCTGGCATGGCGTCTCCCGCGGCCTCCGCCGCCGTCCCTGAACTTCTGCATGCAGAGTGTCTGAGTGGCGATTACGTCAGCCGCGGCCTCCGCTGTGTCCGCGTGGTTGGATGTGCATCTGTCAGCCTGGCGCCTCCTGTCTCCGGTGGCCGGCGCCGCCATTACTGTTTTCATTACCACATGGATTACAAACCAAACTTCCCTCCAAGTGTCTGCATGGGCGCAGCCATCTTGGATTCTGTCAGCTGATCATTTCCACCAATCTGTTCTCAGTATTGATAATCTGCATAATTGCCTAGCCAATCCCTTCCTTGCTGCAGGTATAAATACACTGTGCCTGAGCAAGGAAGGCGTCAGTGCTTTGGTTGTCAAACCTAGTTCCTGTTTGTCTCTCTCCTGTGATTGTCTTCCAGGTTCCAGCTCCTGTCTCAAGACTTCCACCATAGAGACCCGCACCAGCATTCCACCTGCGGTGTAGCCTGACTCTCCAATCCATTGTGGATTCATCTGTTTCCAGCTACAACATTACCTGCTTCCAGCTCAGCTTCCAGCAGAGTACAGCTTCCCTTAAAGGGCCGGTGTCCTTTCTACACTTTACCACTCTCCACCGGTATTATTATTTCTCCGCTCTCAAGTTCTACATTTCAGTTCATATTTCATCGCTCCCAAGTTCATTTATTATTTAACTGGTTCCAGCCAGTATCCACTCCGTGCTAACAACAGTCTGGTTCCAGCCAGTATCCACAGCAGCTGTTTTATCTTCAGCAACCCAGCTTTTCCTGGAACACCAGCTGGCACAATCCTGGGTTATCTCCATTGCTACAGTCGGGCCTGGTAAGGACTTTCCATCTAGAAGATCATAAGAACTATCTCACACTACCAGTGCCCTGTGGCTCCTGCCATCCTGTAGTACCCAGGAACTGTATTTATTCTTTGCTGACTTTTACGTTTTCTTTTACTGCTGCTGTGTTGCGGAGTTGTCATAATAAACATCATTGACTTTTATCCAAGTTGTCGTGGTCACGCCTTCGGGCAGTTATTATTTATGTTACTTACATGTCCAGGGGTCTGATACAACCTCCCAGGTTCCGGTACATCTCAGCCCCTACAACTGAGGCTGCCTCCCGTCAGCTCAGGCCCTCAGTTGTGACAGTAAGCACTGACCTAATGAATCCAGCCGGAGACCAGGATCAAGCGGCCAGGCCGATGCAAGAACTGGCAGCCCGACTAGAACATCAGGAGGCTGCACAGGGCCACATCATCCGCTGTCTCCAGGATCTCTCTACTCGGCTGGATGGGATTCAGACAACTCTCCGTGGATCAGGCGCGTCTGGTGCGTCAACCACAGTGACTCCAGCTATAACCCCACCCACCTTACCCATTTCTGCTCCACGTCTTCATCTTCCAACGCCAGCAAAATTTGACGGATCTCCAAGATTCTGCAGGGGATTTCTCAACCAGTGTGAGATTCAGTTTGAGCTACAACCTGGCAATTTTCCCAGTGACCGTACAAAAATTGCCTACATTATTTCTCTTCTCAGTGGCTCAGCCCTTGATTGGGCATCACCGTTATGGGAGAGGTCCGACACCCTGCTATCTTCCTACACTGCCTTCGTGTCAACATTCAGGCGCATCTTCGACGAGCCAGGCCGGGTAACCTCAGCTTCATCCGAGATTCTCCGTTTACGCCAGGGGTCACGTACTGTAGGACAATATCTGATACAGTTCCAGATCCTGGCGTCCGAACTGGCATGGAACGACGAGGCCCTGTATGCTGCATTCTGGCATGGCTTATCTGAGCGTATTAAAGATGAGTTAGCTACCAGAGACTTACCTTCTAAGTTAGATGAGCTAATCTCACTCTGCACGAAAGTTGATTTACGTTTCAGAGAGAGAGCAACTGAGCGTGGAAGATCATCTGCTCCAAAATCTTCTGCTCCTCCTCCTCGTCAACTGTCACCATCTAAAGATGAGCCCATGCAACTTGGCCGTTCCCGTTTAACTCCTGCTGAGCGCCGAAGACGTCTCTCCGAGTTTCTCTGTCTCTATTGTGCAGCTCCGTCTCACACCATTAATGCCTGTCCCAAACGTCCGGGAAACTCCAAATCCTAGCTCGCCAAGGAGAGGGCCGGCTAGGAGTAATGATCTCCTCTCCATCTTCTCAAGATTGTAATCTCCCAGTCTCGCTTCAAGTTGCTCAACGTTATCGGAACGTCATTGCCCTCCTTGATTCCGGAGCAGCTGGGAACTTTATTACCGAAGCCTATGTTAAACGGTGGTCCCTACCCACCGAGAGACTTCCTTCGTCCATTTCTTTAACTGCCGTGGATGGCAGCAAAATTTTTGATGCAGTTATTTCTTTAAGGACTCTACCAGTTCGTCTGAGAGTGGGAGTTCTTCATTCCGAACTTATTTCTTTTTTAGTGATTCCAAGAGCCACACATCCTGTGGTCCTGGGCCTTCCATGGCTCCGTCTTCACAATCCTACAATTGATTGGACGACTACGCAAATCCTGGCATGGGGTTCCTCCTGTGCTGAGACATGTTTGTTTAAAGTATTGCCTGTCTGTTCTTCCTCCCCCAGGTCGTCTGATGTTCCACCTCCTCCATATCAAGATTTCACGGATGTGTTCAGTAAAGCTTCTGCTGATATCCTTCCTCCTCATAGAGAATGGGACTGTCCGATTGATCTCGTTCCAGGGAAGGTTCCACCTCGAGGCCGAACTTATCCGTTGTCTCTGCCTGAGACGCATTCTATGGAGGAATATATTAAAGAGAACCTAGCAAGGGGGTTCATTCGACCTTCTTCTTCTCCAGCCGGCGCAGGCTTCTTTTTTGTAAAAAAGAAAGATGGTGGTCTGCGGCCGTGCATCGACTACAGAGGTTTGAACGACATTACCATCAAGAACCGTTATCCTTTACCCCTGATTACTGAGCTCTTTGACAGAGTTAGCGGAGCTACCATCTTTACAAAGCTGGACTTGCGAGGTGCATACAATCTCATCCGGATCCGTGAGGGTGACGAGTGGAAGACCGCATTTAACACCCGTGACGGACATTATGAGTACCTCGTCATGCCCTTCAGATTGAGCAATGCTCCAGCTGTCTTCCAGCATTTCGTCAATGAGATCTTCAGAGACATTCTATACCGTCATGTCGTGGTCTATCTAGATGATATCCTCATTTTTGCCAACAATTTAGAGGAACATCGTTTTTGGGTAAAGGAGGTTCTGTCCCGTCTCCGTGTCAATCATCTCTATTGCAAATTAGAGAAATGCGTCTTTGAAGTCAAGTCCATTCCGTTTCTAGGGTACATTGTGTCCGGTTCCGGACTAGAGATGGATCCTGAGAAACTACAAGCAATTCAGAATTGGCCGGTACCCTTAACCCTCACAGGGGTCCAGAGGTTCTTAGGGTTCGCCAATTATTACCGAAAGTTTATACGAGACTTTTCCACCATTGTGGCGCCTATTACTGCTTTCACCAAGAAGGGTGCTAACCCGTCCAAGTGGTCTGAAGAAGCCATGCAAGCTTTTCATCTTTTAAAACAGAGGTTCATCTCTGCGCCTGTCCTGAAACAGCCTGACATCGACTCTCCTTTCATCCTAGAGGTGGATGCCTCCTCCGTTGGAGTAGGAGCGGTGTTATCTCAGAGGGCTAAAGATGGCCATTTACATCCTTGCAGTTTCTTCTCACGGAAGTTCTCCCCAGCGGAGCGCAACTATGCCATTGGCGACCAGGAGTTGCTAGCCATCAAGCTCGCTCTAGAGGAGTGGAGATATCTGTTGGAGGGAGCTTCTCATTCAATCACCATCCTTACAGACCACAAGAACCTTCTATATTTGAAAGGCGCACAATGTCTCAACCCTCGTCAGGCCAGATGGGCACTTTTCTTTTCCAGGTTCGACTTTAAACTCCAGTTCTGTCCGGGCTCTCAGAATTGCAAGGCCGATGCCCTTTCCCGCTCATGGGAGCAAGAAAATGAGTCAGAGTCTTCAGACAAGCATCCTATTATAAGTCCGTTGGCATTCTCCACGGTAGGGATGGACTCTACGCCCCCATCAGGGAAAAGTTTTGTGAAACCGATGCTAAGGAAGAAGCTCATGCATTGTGCCCATGCTTCCCGTTTTGCCGGACATACAGGTATCCAAAAAACCCTGGAGTTTATCTCTAGGTCCTATTGGTGGCCAACTCTGAAAAAGGACGTCTTGGAGTTTATTGCATCTTGCCCAAAGTGTGCCCAACATAAAGTATCCCGCCAGTCGCCTGCGGGGCAACTGGTTCCACTATCCGTTCCCCGTCGACCATGGACCCACTTGTCGATGGATTTCATTACAGACTTACCCATGTGCAACAAGTTCAATACCATCTGGGTGGTAGTTGACCGGTTCACCAAGATGGTACACTTCATTCCTCTCACCGGTCTTCCGTCAGCTTCCAAGTTGGCTCAAGTATTCATACAAGAGATCTTCCGACTCCACGGTCTTCCTGAAGAAATTATCTCTGATCGAGGAGTTCAATTCACAGCCAAATTCTGGCGAAGTTTATGTCAAGTCCTCCAAGTCAAGCTAAAGTTTTCCACGGCTTACCATCCTCAGACCAATGGTCAAACCGAGAGGGTGAATCAGGACTTGGAGGCCTTCCTCCGCATCTATGTGTCCTCCTCTCAAGATGACTGGGTTCAATTACTTCCCTGGGCCGAGTTCTGTCATAACAACCAGTATCATTCTTCATCTGCTTCAACACCATTCTTCACTAACTTTGGATTCCACCCTAAAGTCCCTGAGTTCCAACCGCTTCCAGCAACTTCTGTTCCCGCAGTGGATATCACCTTGCATCAGTTTGCCAATATCTGGAAGAGCGTACGATCAGCTCTGCTCAAGGCATCGTTCAGGTACAAGAAGTTTGCGGATAAGAAGCGTCGAGCAGTTCCTGCTCTCAAGGTGGGTGATCGGGTATGGTTATCCACGAAGAATTTGAGGTTAAGAGTTCCCAGTATGAAGTTTGCACCTCGCTATATCGGTCCTTTCAAGATTGAACAAGTCATCAATCCTGTTGCTTACAGACTCCAGTTGCCTCCCTTCTTAAAAATACCCAGGACATTCCATGTTTCCCTGTTGAAACCGCTGATCTTGAATCGGTTTCATTCCTCACTTCCTCCAACTCCGAAAGTCCAAACTCAACGAGGCGTTGAGTATGAAGTGGCCAAGATCCTGGACTCACGTCACCGTTACGGTCAACTACAATATCTTATTGACTGTAAGGGTTATGGTCCTGAGGAACGTTCATGGACCAATGCTTCTGATGTCCATGCTCCTGCCTTGGTCCGGAGATTCCATTCCAAGTTTCCTCAAAAGCCAAAGAAGTGTCCTGGGGCCACTCCTAAAGGGGGGGGTGCTGTCACGATCCGGGTATCTGGACGCCATTTCTTACCCATCAGATGCCTCCTAAGGCTGGCTCAGCGCTCCAGGACCGGATCCCATCTGTTATCCTGATGTGTACATTCCTGTATCCTCTCCTGTCACTCTGGGATGCTGTCACAGTAAACGCCATATTACACCTGGCATGGCGTCTCCCGCGGCCTCCGCCGCCGTCCCTGAACTTCTGCATGCAGAGTGTCTGAGTGGCGATTACGTCAGCCGCGGCCTCCGCTGTGTCCGCGTGGTTGGATGTGCATCTGTCAGCCTGGCGCCTCCTGTCTCCGGTGGCCGGCGCCGCCATTACTGTTTTCATTACCACATGGATTACAAACCAAACTTCCCTCCAAGTGTCTGCATGGGCGCAGCCATCTTGGATTCTGTCAGCTGATCATTTCCACCAATCTGTTCTCAGTATTGATAATCTGCATAATTGCCTAGCCAATCCCTTCCTTGCTGCAGGTATAAATACACTGTGCCTGAGCAAGGAAGGCGTCAGTGCTTTGGTTGTCAAACCTAGTTCCTGTTTGTCTCTCTCCTGTGATTGTCTTCCAGGTTCCAGCTCCTGTCTCAAGACTTCCACCATAGAGACCCGCACCAGCATTCCACCTGCGGTGTAGCCTGACTCTCCAATCCATTGTGGATTCATCTGTTTCCAGCTACAACATTACCTGCTTCCAGCTCAGCTTCCAGCAGAGTACAGCTTCCCTTAAAGGGCCGGTGTCCTTTCTACACTTTACCACTCTCCACCGGTATTATTATTTCTCCGCTCTCAAGTTCTACATTTCAGTTCATATTTCATCGCTCCCAAGTTCATTTATTATTTAACTGGTTCCAGCCAGTATCCACTCCGTGCTAACAACAGTCTGGTTCCAGCCAGTATCCACAGCAGCTGTTTTATCTTCAGCAACCCAGCTTTTCCTGGAACACCAGCTGGCACAATCCTGGGTTATCTCCATTGCTACAGTCGGGCCTGGTAAGGACTTTCCATCTAGAAGATCATAAGAACTATCTCACACTACCAGTGCCCTGTGGCTCCTGCCATCCTGTAGTACCCAGGAACTGTATTTATTCTTTGCTGACTTTTACGTTTTCTTTTACTGCTGCTGTGTTGCGGAGTTGTCATAATAAACATCATTGACTTTTATCCAAGTTGTCGTGGTCACGCCTTCGGGCAGTTATTATTTATGTTACTTACATGTCCAGGGGTCTGATACAACCTCCCAGGTTCCGGTACATCTCAGCCCCTACAACTGAGGCTGCCTCCCGTCAGCTCAGGCCCTCAGTTGTGACACTCTCACAAGCAGGGCCCTCTTCCCTCATGTACTGATCCTTTGTCTTCCTTTAATAATCTTCAACTGTACCACATCCAGCAGTCTTCTGCCACCTGATACTTATTCCAGTGTCATCTGCTGATGTAACTATGTTTATTTACCCTGTACTTGTCCTATACTGTCATCAACTGTAAGTTGCTGTTTTTCTGTTTGATTATTTATGTACTCTGTAATTGGGCGCTGTGGAACCCTTGTGGCGCCATATAAATAAAGGATAATAATAATAATATAGGGTGTATAATCCCCAGGTGTATCTCACACATCACACAGTACAGTATATAGGGTGTATAATCCCCAGGTGTATCTCACACATCGCTCAGTACAGATTACAGGATGTATAATCACCAGGTGTATAACACACATCGCACAGTACAGTATATAGGGTGTATAATCCTCAGGTGTATCTCACACATCACACAGTACAGTATATAGGGTGTATAATCCCCAGGTGTATCTCACACATCGCTCAGTACAGATTACAGGATGTATAAAATCACCAGGTGTATAACACACGTCGCACAGTACAGTATACATACTGGTCACAACAATGTAGCAGATATTGAGCACTGATCAGGATACTAGAAGTGACACAGAGCTGCAAGATAAAGCAATGGCCTACTGTACTGTACTATATGTATACTGCTGGTCACCAAAATGCTGCACTGTCCTACTATATACTGCTCACAATAATGCAGCACAGATATGGATAGTATACTTGACACAGAGCTGCAAGATACAGCAATGGCCTACTGTACTGTACTATATGTATACTGCTGGTCACCAAAATGCTGCACTGTCCTACTATATACTGCTCATAATAATGCAGCACAGATATGGATAGTATACTTGACACAGAGCTGCAAGATACAGCAATGGCCTACTGTACTGTACTATATGTATACTGCTGGTCACAAAAATGCTGCACTGTCCTACTATATACTGCTCACAATAATGCAGCACAGAGATAGTATACTTGACACAGAGCTGCAAGATACAGCAATGGCCTACTGTACTGTACTATATGTATACTGGTCACCAAAATGCTGCACTGTCCTACTATATTCTGCTCACAATAATGCAGCACAGAGATAGTATACTTGACACAGAGCTGCAAGATACAGCAATGTCCTACTGTACTACTATAATTATATACTGGTGGTCCCCAGTCCCCACAATGCAGTACACTAAGCACAGATATTTGCAACACACTGAGCACAGATATTTAAAGCACACTGAGCACAGATTACTGAGTTTTTCAGGGAGAGACGTCCTCTCCGTTCAATCTCCAATGCACGAGTGAAAAAGGCGGCGACGCGCGGCTCTTTATATAGAATACGAATCTCACGAGAATCCGACAACGGAATGATGACGTTCGGGCGCGTTCGGGTTAACCGAGCAAGGCGGGAAGATCCGAGGCTGCCTCGGAACCGTGTAAAATAGGTGAAGTTCGGGGGGGTTCGGATCTCGGAGAACCGAACCCGCTCATCTCTAATTTAAACACAAATGTTTCACAATGAATGTGTGCATATAATTTCCCTCTAAATATAATGTGATTCGGTTAAACTGTAAAAGGGTATATTTTTTGTACACTTTCCCGGCATTTTGTTGTAAATCAAAATACTGTTTCGTAACTGATGGTGTAATTTCCAGTATTGCGTCACTAGAGCCGGTGATTCAAACTTTATCTGTCCTATGGCTGGATTAGATCCAAGGAAATTTAGTTCCACAGAAAGTTCATAGCATGTTTTAAAATAGTCAATGACAGACCAATGGTATGGGTGGGCTACACCACTTTATAAATATATCCAATATAATAAAAGAATAATGCTGCTCCTCACCTCTATGTGGGGAAATCAAGTGTAGTGCATGCCGGCGGCCACTAAATGGCGCTCAATTGAGCAATTCCATTGGTGCTCCATTCAAGGGCCCACTGCCACTGGCGCTGATATTAAAGTTATGTTGTTTCGTCATGTTGATGAGCTGGTAGCTAGTTTTATTATATATCTCTTATTGAATACATTGCATATTGCCGCCCCCTAGCACAAGTGTCCGGTTTTGACATAGTATGACCTATCATAAAGAGGTTAATACTGGGCTGGTTGCGCCAATTTTAAACATAATGGAGGTGACAGACATACAGTATTCTTCAAACATTCACTGCATACTGTACCAACTGCTGCAACTGCATTAAATATTCCATCAGGTATGATGAGATAACTTTATTTATAGGAGTTAATTTACACATTTTTACATATCTCCGTCGGACGGAACATGGCCGGGTCTGTTTTCTGTGAAATTGGCCGGGCCTGCTGGGCACAACACAGCGACTACGTCATCCCTCTCAGTCCATCATGTAGGAAGCCCTGCGGAGAGGAATAAGGAGGATGTGTGCTACAAGAAAATGGCTGCCGCTCTCCAGCTCACTGATAGCTGTAAAATAAGAATTTACTCACCGATAATTCTATTTCTCGTAGTCCGTAGTGGATGCTGGGGACTCCGTAAGGACCATGGGGAATAGACGGCTCCGCAGGAGACTGGGCACACTAAAGAAAGATTTGGTACTACCTGGTGTGCACTGGCTCCTCCCTCTATGCCCCTCCTCCAGACCTCAGTTAGGATACTGTGCCCGGAAGAGCTGACACAATAAGGAAGGATTTTGAATCCCGGGTAAGACTCATACCAGCCACACCAATCACACCGTATAACTCGTGATATTTTACCCAGTTAACAGTATGAATAACAACTGAGCCTCTCAACAGATGGCTCAACAATAACCCTTTAGTTAGGCAATAACTATATACAAGTATTGCAGACAATCCGCACTTGGGATGGGCGCCCAGCATCCACTACGGACTACGAGAAATAGAATTATCGGTGAGTAAATTCTTATTTTCTCTAACGTCCTAGTGGATGCTGGGGACTCCGTAAGGACCATGGGGATTATACCAGAGCTCCCAAACGGGCGGGAGAGTGCGGATGACTCTGCAGCACCGAATGAGAGAACTCAAGGTCCTCCTCAGCCAGGGTATCAAATTTGTAGAATTTAGCAAACGTGTTTGCCCCTGACCAAGTAGCAGCTCGGCAAAGTTGTAAAGCCGAGACCCCTCGGGCAGCCGCCCAAGATGAGCCCACCTTCCTCGTGGAATGGGCTTTCACTGATTTAGGATGCGGCAAACCAGCCGCAGAATGCGCCAGCTGAATTGTGCTACAAATCCAGCGAGCAACAGTCTGCTTAGAAACAGGAGCACCTATTTTGTTGGGTGCATACAGGATAAAAAGCGAGTCAGTTTTCCTGACTCCAGCCGTCCTGGAAACATAAATTTTCAAGGCCCTGACTACGTCCAGTAACTTGGAATCCTCCAAGTCCTTAGTAGCCGCAGGCACTACAATAGGTTGGTTCAAGTGAAAAGCTGATACCACCTTAGGGAGAAACTGGGGACGAGTCCTCAATTCTGCCCTATCCATATGGAAAATCAGATAAGGGCTTTTACACGACAAAGCCGCCAATTCTGACACACGCCTGGCCGAAGCCAAGGCCAATAACATGACCACTTTCCACGTGAGATATATGAGATCCACGGTTTTAAGTGGTTCAAACCAATGTGATTTTAGGAAACTCAACACCACATTGAGATCCCAAGGTGCCACAGGAGGCACAAAAGGGGGCTGAATATGAAGCACTCCCTTTACAAAAGTCTGAACTTCAGGCAGTGAAGCCAGTTCTTTCTGGAAGAAAATCGACAGAGCCGAAATCTGGACCTTAATGGAACCCAATTTTAGGCCCATAGTCACTCCTGACTGTAGGAAGTGCAGAAAACGACCCAGCTGAAATTCCTCTGTGGGGGCCTTCCTGGCCTCACACCACGCAACATATTTTCGCCAAATGCGGTGATAATGGTTTGCGGTTACTTCTTTCCTGGCTTTTATCAGCGTAGGAATGACTTCCTCCGGAATGCCCTTTTCCTTTAGGATCCGGAATTCAACCGCCATGCCGTCAAACGCAGCCGCGGTAAGTCTTGGAACAGACAGGGCCCCTGCTGTAGCAGCTCCTGTCTGAGCGGTAGAGGCCATGGGTCCTCTGATAACATTTCTTGAAGTTCCGGGTACCAAGCTCTTCTTGGCCAATCCGGAACCATGAGTATCGTTCTTACTCCTCGCCTTCTTATTATTCTCAGTACCTTTGGTATGAGGGGCAGAGGAGGGAACACATAAACCGACTGGTACACCCACGGTGTCACTAGCGCGTCCACAGCTATCACCTGAGGGTCCCTTGACCTGGCGCAATATCTCTTTAGCTTTTTGTTGGGGCGGGACGCCATCATGTCCACCTGTGGCCTTTCCCAACGGTTTACCAACAGTAGGAAGACTTCTGGATGAAGTCCCCACTCTCCCGGGTGTAGGTCGTGTCTGCTGAGGAAGTCTGCTTCCCAGTTGTCCACTCCCGGAATGAACACTGCCGACAGTGCTATTATGTGATTTTCCGCCCATCGGAGAATCCTTGCGGCTTCTGCCATCGCCATCCTGCTTTTTGTGCCGCCCTGTCGGTTTACATGGGCGACCGCCGTGATGTTGTCTGACTGGATCAGTACCGGCTGGTTTTGAAGCAGGGGTTTTGCCTGACTTAGGGCATTGTAAATGGCCCTTAGTTCCAGAATATTTATGTGCAGGGAAGTCTCCTGACTTGACCATAGTCCTTGGAAGTTTCTTCCCTGTGTGACTGCTCCCCAGCCTCGAAGGCTGGCATCAGTGGTCACCAGGACCCAGTCCTGTATGCCGAATCTGCGGCCCTCTAGAAGATGAGCACTCTGCAGCCACCACAGTAGAGACACCCTGGTCCTTGGAGACAGGGTTATCCGACGATGCATCTGAAGATGCGATCCCGACCACTTGTCCAAGAGGTCCCACTGGAAGGTCCTTGCATGGAACCTGCCGAATGGAATTGCTTCGTATGAAGCCACCATTTTTCCCAGGACTCGTGTGCAGTGATGCACCGATACCCGTTTTGGTTTTAGGAGGTCTCTGACTAGAGATGACAGCTCCTTGGCTTTCTCCTGCGGGAGAAACACTTTTTTCTGTTCTGTGTCCAGAATCATCCCCAGGAACAGTAAGCGTGTGGAAGGAACCAGTTGTGACTTTGGGATGTTTAGAATCCAGCCATGCTGTTGTAGCACTTCCCGAGATAGTGCTACTCCGACCAGTAACTGCTCCCTGGACCTCGCCTTTATTAGGAGATCGTCCAAGTACGGGATAATTAAAACTCCCTTTTTTCGAAGGAGTATCATCATTTCTGCCATTACCTTGGTAAACACCCTCGGTGCCGTGGACAGTCCAAACGGTAGTGTCTGGAATTGGTAATGACAATCCTGTACCACAAATCTGAGGTACTCCAGGTGAGGAAGGTAAATTGGGACATGCAGGTAAGCATCCTTGATGTCCAGGGATACCATGTAATCCCCCTCGTCCAGGCTTGCAATAACCGCCCTGAGCGATTCCATCTTGAACTTTGATTTTTTTATGTATGTGTTCAAGGATTTTAAATTTAAAATGGGTCTCACCGAACCGTCCGGTTTCGGTACCACAAACAGTGTGGAATAGTAACCCCGTCCTTGTTGAAGTAGGGGCACTTTTACTATCACCTGCTGGGAATACAGCTTGTGAATTGCCTCTAGTACAGCCTCCCTGCTCGAGGGAATTGTCGGTAAGGCCGATTTGAGGAAACGGCGGGGGGGAGTCGCCTCGAATTCCAGCTTGTACCCCTGAGATACTACTTGAAGGATCCAGGGATCCACCCGTGAGCGAACCCACTGATCGCTGAAATTTTTGAGGCGGCCCCCCACCGTACCTGGCTCCGCCTGTGGAGCCCCACCGTCATGCGGCGGATTTGGAAGAAGCGGGGGAGGACTTTTGTTCCTGGGAACCTGCTGCGTGGTGCAGTTTCTTCCCCCTTCCTTTGCCTCTAGACAGAAAGGACCCGCCTTTTCCCCGCCTGTTTTTCTGGGTTCGGAAGGACTGCACCTGATAGTACGGTGCTTTCTTAGGCTGTGAGGGGACATGGGGTAAAAATGCTGACTTCCCAGCTGTTGCTGTGGAAACAAGGTCTGAGAGACCGTCCCCGAATAACTCCTCACCCTTATAAGGCAAAACTTCCATGTGCCTTTTAGAATCTGCATCCCCTGTCCACTGCCGAGTCCATAAGCCTCTCCTAGCAGAAATGGACAATGCACTTATTCTAGATGCCAGCCGGAAGATCTCCCTCTGTGCATCTCTCATGTACAAGACTGAGTCTTTTATATGCTCTATGGTAAGCAATATAGTGTCCCTGTCCAGGGTGTCAATATTTTCTGACAGGGAATCTGACCAAGCAGCAGCAGCACTGCACATCCACGCTGAAGCAATAGCCGGTCTCAGTATAACACCAGTGTGTGTATATATAGACTTTTGGATAGCCTCCTGCTTTCTATCAGCAGGTTCCTTTAGGGCGGCCGTATCCGGACACGGTAGTGCCACCTTTTTAGACAAACGTGTGAGCGCTTTATCCACTCTAGGGGGAGTTTCCCAACGTGACCTATCCTCTGGCGAGAAAGGGAACGCCATTAGTAATTTTTTTGAAATCACCAATTTCTTATCAGGGAAAGCCCACGCTTCTTCACACACTTCATTTAATTCTTCAGATGGGGGAAAAACTATTGGTAGTTTTTTCTCCCCAAACATAATACCCTTTTTTGAGGTACCTGGGTTTATATCAGAATGGTGTAAAACCTCTTTCATTGCCTCAATCATGCCACGAATGGCCCTAGTGGACATTAAATTTGACTCATCGTCGTCGACACTGGTATCAGTATCCGTGTCGACATCTGTGTCTGTTATCTGAGGTAGTGGGCGTTTTAGAGCCCCTGATGGCCATTGAATTGCCTGGGCAGGCACGGGCTGAGAAGCCGGCTGTCCCGTATTTGGCCTGTCGTCAAATTTTTTATGTAAGGAGTCGACACTCGCACGTAATTCCTTCCATAAGTCCATCCACTCAGGTGTCTGCCCCGCAGGGGGTGACATCACATTTATAGGCATCTGCTCCGCCTCCACATAAGTCTCCTCATCAAACATGTCGACACAGCCGTACCGACACACCGCACACACACACAGGGAATGCTCTTAAAGGAGACAGGACCCCACAAAAGCCCTTTGGGGAGACAGAGATAGAGTATGCCAGCACACACCAGAGCGCTATATAATGCAGGTACTAACTGAATTATGTCCCCTATAGCTGCTATAATATTTACAGCGCCTCAGATCTGTGCCCCCCCCCCCTCTCTTTTTTACCCTTTTCTGTAGTGTAGACTGCAGGGGAGAGTCAGGGAGCTTCCTTCCAGCGGAACTGTGAGGGAATAATGGTGCCGGTGTGCTGAGGGAGATGGCTCCGCCCCTTTTTCGGCGGACTTTTCTCCCGCTTTTTTCTGTATTCTGGCAGGGGTAATTACCACATATATAGCCTCTGGGGCTATATATTGTGGTTATTTTGCCAGCCAAGGTGATATTATTGCTGCTCAGGGCGCCCCCCCCCCAGCGCCCTGCACCCTCAGTGACCGGAGTGTGAAGTGTGCATGAGGAGCAATGGCGCACAGCTGCAGTGCTGTGCGCTACCTTGGTGAAGACTGAAGTCTTCTGCCGCCGCTTTTCCGGACCATCTTCTTGTTTCTGGCTCTGTAAGGGGGACGGCGGCGCGGCTCCGGGAACGAACACCAAGGACTGGGCCTGCGGTCGATCCCTCTGGAGCTAATGGTGTCCAGTAGCCTAAGAAGCCCAAGCTAGCTGCAAGCAGGTAGGTTCGCTTCTTCTCCCCTTAGTCCCTCGTTGCAGTGAGCCTGTTGCCAGCAGATCTCACTGTAAAATAAAAAACCTAACATATACTTTCTTTCTAGGAGATCAGGAGAGCCCCTAGTGTGCATCCAGCTCGGCCGGGCACAGAAATCTAACTGAGGTCTGGAGGAGGGGCATAGAGGGAGGAGCCAGTGCACACCAGGTAGTACCAAATCTTTCTTTTAGTGTGCCCAGTCTCCTGCGGAGCCGTCTATTCCCCATGGTCCTTACGGAGTCCCCAGCATCCACTAGGACGTTAGAGAAAAAGTGTCTGTGTGCCAAATATGTGGTGAATTGCATGAACCTGGTAGAAGGGACAGTGTCAGTGTGGCTCATTTGAGATGCTAGAACATATTACGCCATGTTCAGGGCTGCACGTAGGATTTACTTCAACAATCTCCCTGAAATGCTTTTTCAAATGTAGGCAGTCATGCAGAGTGGGATTTAGAGCATACTTGCTTACCCTCCCAGAATGGCCGAGAGGCTCCTAAAAATTGGGTGGCCCTCCCGGACCCCGGAAAGGTGGGCAAGTCTCCCACTTTGCCCTGGCAGCACCCCACATCCCCCCTCGGCTGCCAGCAGCAGAAAACAAGTGTGTGGTCCGAGGGGGATACAGTGACGTGATTCGCGCTGAATCGCGCCATTGTAGCTCCGCCCCCCACTAGACAATGCCTGTTTTCTTGGCACTGTCTAGCAGGGGTGGGGCTACGATGATGCAATCGTGAACCCACGCCCCCCGAACAGCTCAATTCCCCATTGACCAAGCCCCCGGGCAGCCCACTTTGCCGACGGCCATGCCTCCATTAGCCTACCACGCTGCCACTTCCCGGAGCAGGGTGCAGCAAGGTAGGTACCTATGATTTAGAGACTCCCCTTGATATCCAGACACTAGCCACCTTTACAGGTACAGTATATCCTGGCAATTGCCCCTTCTCAACCTCCACTCCACCTCTACCATCTCCTCAATATCTCCTCTCCTATATACTGTACATTCCTTCCATAGCTACTATGAGGGAAATTAAGACCTGATCGCTGCTGTGCGGACTGCAGCAACGGCGTTCGCCGGTCAGCGACGGGATGGTGCGAAAATTCCGAACGCACCGGCGATCACAAGGTGATTGACAGGAAGAGGCCGTTTATGGGTGGCAACTGACCGTTTCCAGGGAGTGTCTGGAAAAACGTAGTAGGGACCCGGCGTTTTGTGGGAGGATTTCTGACGTTCGCTCAGGCCCCGATCATCGCAGCGGCTGAGTAAGTCCTGGGCTGAGCATAGACTCGCCACAATAGTGAACGCACACCTGAACACACACCATACCCTCCTACCTGATCGCAGGGATGTAAAAAACGCACCCTAGCAATCAGGTCTGAATTAGGCCCTATGTCCTCCATATTACACTGTATTCTCATGTACAACCTGGCTCCATTAAACACATTACACCTAATCCCGCAGACTGACATACTGTCCCAGTAGCAGCCATGTGTGGCCTCTTACAGGATACGCTGCCAGCTGTCTAACACTACGGCTGATGGTGGTTTTGCACAGTCATGAAGAGTTTCCATTATGCATCATGTAACTGCAGTCCGAGTCCACCTGCTTTCAATTACCGGAAAATGGAGTACAATATATCTAAATTCTTGTCACACAGACTCCCTACCGCAGGGAAGCAAGAAGCACGTAGCGCTCAGAATCCCTGCACTCTATAGCATGCATTTCAAAGGGCGTAATATCATATTGCTCGTTTTAGGAGACTTTGTATAAATAGACGTTGAAAATGAAGCAAGACTCAGCAATTCTTACAGTACAGTATGTTGCATTTGATTATAAAGTAGTTCTGCACTTTGCAATATATATTCTGTAACTGTACTGCCATCTATCCAATAGTCATTTAATAGGGTACCGTACCTCCACTTAGGTCACTGTTTTTTGTATTGATCGAGGTAACCATTGGCAACCAGACAGGGGAGCGTGGGGGAAGGGGGTTGTATATTAGATTGTGCATACCTCCCAACATGACCCATTCCAGTAGGGACAAAATGCTCTGCACCTGGACTTCTCTCTTAATATATGATTAGCGTCACCTGTGTTGAACTATTTAATGGATAAGAAAGGTATTGCCACAGATTGCAATCATAAATTAAGAAGGAATTCCAGGTATGGAGCTTTTTGTTCCTCCTGGAGCGGGTCATGTTGGGAGGTATGGATTGTGTATAGTGCTAGTGATGTCAGTGTGCTCTGGCTGGGGGGGGCCCCCTGACAGAAGGGGCCCTGGGTAGGGGGGCCGTCCTTCTTTAATCTGGCTATGCTTGGACTCTCTGTAGCAGTAGGGATTTGACGTTATTTTTTAGCAGTCTATATATGTTTATGTTTCTATTATTGTTGGTCCTGGGCCACTAAAACAAGCTTGGGCTCAGGTACAGTAATCAGTAACCCCTCCTTTGGCACCATTGGTAAATAGCAGTGCAGGCTGAGTCTCTGTGGTAAGCCCTCAGAGTGGCACGGCCCCAGAGTGATGAAAACAGGGGCGTGTCTTGAGGTCACACCCTTCCTGCCCAATGCCACGCCCCCTTTACACCAATACTTGCACCTCTTAGGATGCACCCGCAGGGAGTTTGTGCAGCGCACTGGGTATGACCGGGTCGTAGCACATTCTGATGGCCGGATACACACCAGGGAAGGGCTTTTGTAGTGGCATTTACAAAAATTCGCAGACGAGCGACCACCAATAGACACAGACATGGTCCAACACAGAATCGGCTCCTATTGCTCTCCAAGGGATAGATTTATTAGCATTTCTAAATCACACAAGCGGAGGTGTTGCCCATAGCAACCAATCAGATTCTGCCTATCATTTTAGAATGCAATAGAGTGCTTTGAGCAACACCTCCACTTTTCAGAAACTTTAATCAATCTACCTCAGAGATTTGATAAATCTCCCCATTAATGCTAATGTAAATCTGCGACCGCCCTCAGACCTCATCATTACATACAGTACCTGCCAACATTTAACGTTTATGCTCCCGGAGAGAAGAAGCAGGTGGGCGTTAATGGGGGCAGTGCTGGACTACTGGTGTCACCAGGTCCCGCCATTCATGCAATTTGAATAGCGGGGGGGGGGGGCTAAAATGATGCAATTACAATAGAATTGTGTCACTAGGCCCCACCACCTCCCGAAGGACAGTGGATTCACACCATTTATCTCCCTATTCTGCGGGAGGGGTGCCCACTCTACCGGGAGTGCAGGGGACTACCCCCTCAAGCCCCAAACTAGCATGGAAACCTAGCTACATGCCCACGACACACCCACACTATCCAACAAGATGGATCTCTATGATGCATTCACAAGGTAGACACCCAGACAGTGTCGGACTGGGACATGAAGGGCCCACTGAGGGAATGCAGTTATAGGGGCCTATACTTAGGGGTGTGGCCAACCTAAAAGGGTGTGTGGCCATCCTCCACAGAGGCTTGAAATACACAATAGTTTAGTGCAGTGTAATGCAACATATCTACCATGTATAATACAAGTGCACAGTCTGGAACCTGATCCCTAGAGGAAGGAGTGGGCCCTCAGGCAGTGGGGCCTACCGGTGGTTTCCCTGGTACCCCTGTGGGCCTGCACCCAGAGATCGGCCATACACTGAACAAACTGACTCCGCTTGAATCGCCCATTAAGGTATATATGTATGTCGGGGCACACGCCTGGTCTGCAAGGGCTCTTTGCATCATGCGTAGTCTTTAAATATTCGTGGGATGCGTCCGCTCTTGGCTCAGGCCCCTAGATCTATAATCGCAAGCTACTGACAGGTATCTAGGTAGTGTATCTCTGTCGCCTCTGTCTTAGGACAGAACACGTGCTTTTGTTTTTAGAACAGTGGAAAAGTCATGTTGAATAATTATATATGGAAGCGATGAGCAGACAAGTGCTGGAAGCCCTGGATCATGGGCAAGCAGGTGACGGAGTCAGGTGCACAGCGTCATCTCTGACAAAAGACATCAGCCGTCTCTCCTCCGCTCTCCCCAGTCAGCTGATGGTGCAGCTGATCCATTCTGCAGCCAGACGCACAGTCTCAGCAGCTGCCACACACACGACTCCCTGCACGTCCGCCCCCTCTGCCATCCTCAGCTTGCACTGCGAGCACACATGGCTCATTCTTCCTGGGAGAGGAATCCCCTAAATGGAGCGAATAAGAAAATGCTGCGGTGACCGGAGGCATTTGCAGTACCTAGATGCTGAAACATACAACACTACAGTATATAGTCACCTCCTGACTACAGGGGGTATACGCACCCGTCCCCAAGACATAGAACATACTGAGTACCAACACCCTAATTAATGCACAGAACACAGGGAACTGTACTCTAATACATACACAGAACACAGGGAACAGTACCACAATACATACACAGAACACAGGGAACAGTACCACAATACACACACAGAACACAGGGAACAGTACCACAATACACACAAAGAACACAGGGAACAGTACCACAATACACACACAGAACACAGGGAACAGTACCACAATACACACACAGAACACAGGGAACAGTACCACAATACACACAGAACACAGGGAACAGTACCCCAATACATACACAGAACACAGGGAACAGTACCCCAATACATACACAGTACCACAATACACACACAGAACACAGGGAACAGTACCCCAATACTCACACAGAACACAGGGAACAGTACCACAATACACACAGAACACAGGGAACAGTACCCCAATACATACACAGAACATAGGGAACAGAATCTCAATACATACACAGAACATAGGGAACAGTACCCCAATACATACACACACACACACACACACACACACACACACACACACACACACACACACACACACACACACACACACACACAACATAGGGAATAGTACCCCAATACACACACACAGAACATAGGGAACAGTACCCCAATACATACACAGAACACAGGGAGCAGTACCCCAATACATACACAGAACACAGGGAGCAGTACCCCAATACATACACAGAACACAGGGAGCAGTACCCCAATACATACACAGAACACAGGGAACAGTACCCCAATACATACACAGTACCACAATACACACACAGAGCACAGGGAACAGTACCCCAATACTCACACACAGAACATAGGGAACAGTACCCCAATACATACACAGAACACAGGGAGCAGTACCCCAATACACACACAGAACACAGGGAACAATACCACAATACACACAGAACACAGGGAACAGTACCCCAATACATACACAGAACACAGGGAACAGTACCCCAATACATACACAGAACACAGGGAACAGTACCCCAATACATACACAGAACACAGGGAACAGTACCACAATACACACACAGAACACAGGGAACAGTACCCCAATACACACACAGAACACAGGGAACAGTACCACAATACACACCGAACACAGGGAACAGTACCCCAATACATACACAGAACACAGGGAACAGTACCCCAATACATACACAGAACATAGGGAACAGAATCTCAATACATACACAGAACATAGGGAACAGTACCCCAATACATACACAGAACATAGGGAACAGAATCTCAATACATACACAGAACACAGGGAACAGTACCCCAATACATATACAGAACACAGGGAACAGTACCCCAATACATACACAGAACACAGGGAGCAGTACCCCAATACACACACACAGAACATAGGAAACAGTACCCCAATACATACACAGAACACAGGGAGCAGTACCCCAATACATACACAGAACACAGGGAACAGTACCCCAATACATACACAGAACATAGGGAACAGAATCTCAATACATACACAGAACATAGGGAACAGTAGCACAATACATAGACAGAAAACAGAGAGCAGTACCCAAATACATACACAGAACATAGGGAACAGAATCTCAATACATACACAGAACATAGGGAACAGTACCACAATACACACACAAAACATAGGGAACAGTACCCCAATACATACACAGAACATAGGGAACAGTACCCCAATACATATACAGAACATAGGGAACAGTACCCCAATACATACACAGAACATAGGGAACAGAATCTCAATACATACACAGAACATAGGGAACAGTACCACAATACACACACAGAACATAGGGAACAGTACCCCAATACACACACAGTTCATAGGGAACAGTACCCCAATACACACACAGAACATAGGGAACAGTACCCCAATACACACACAGAACATAGGGAACAGTACCCCAATACACACACAGAACATAGGGAACAGTACCCCAATACATACACAGAACACAGGGAACAGTACCCCAATACACACACAGAACATAGGGAACAGTACCCCAATACACACAAAGAACATAGGGAACAGTACCCCAATACACACACAGAACATAGGGAACAGTACCCCAATACATACACAGAACATATGGAACAGCACCCCAATATATACACAGAACATATGGAACTGTACCCCAATATATACACAAAACAAAGGTAACAGTATCCCAGTACATACACAGAACATAGGGACCAGTACCCTAATACACATAGAACATAGGGAACAGCAGCACAATACATACACAGAACATAGGGAACAGTACCCTAATACATACACAGAACATAAGGAACAGCATCCCAATACATACACAGAACATAGGGACCAGTACCCTAATACACACACACAGAACATAGGGAACAGTACCCCAATACATACACAGAACACAGGGAGCAGTACCCCAATACATACACAGAACATAGGGAACAGAATCTCAATACATACACAGAACATAGGGAACAGTACCCCAATACATACACAGAACACAGGGAACAGTAGCACAATACATAGACAGAACACAGAGAGCAGTACCCCAATACATACACAGAACATAGGGAACAGTATCCCAGTACATACACAGAACATAGGGACCGGTACCCTAATACACATAGAACATAGGGAACAGCAGCACAATACATACACAGAACATAGGGAACAGTACCCTAATACATACACAGAACATAAGGAACAGCATCCCAATACATACACAGAACATAGGGACCAGTACCCTAATACACACACACAGAACATAGGGAACAGTACCCCAATACATACACAGAACACAGGGAGCAGTACCCCAATACATACACAGAACATAGGGAACAGAATCTCAATACATACACAGAACATAGGGAACAGTACCCCAATACATACACAGAACATAGAGAACAGTACCCCAATACATACACAGAACATAGAGAACAGTACCCCAATACATACACAGAACATAGGGAACAGAATCTCAATACATACACAGAACATAGGGAACAGTACCCCAATACATATACAGAACATAGGGAACAGTACCCCAATACATACACAGAACATAGGGAACAGAATCTCAATACATACACAGAACATAGGGAACAGTACCACAATACACACACAGAACATAGGGGACAGTACCCCAACACACACACAGAACACAGGGAACAGCACCCCAATACATACACAGAACACAGGGAACAGTACCCCAATACACACACAGAACATAGGGAACAGTACCCCAATACATACACAGAACATAGGGAACAGTACCCCAATACATACACAGAACACAGGGAACAGCACCCCAATACATACACAGAACATAGGGAACAGCACCCCAATATATACACAGAACATAGGGAACTGTACCCCAATATATACACAAAACAAAGGTAACAGTATCCCAGTACATACACAGAACATAGGGACCAGTACCCTAATACACATAGAACATAGGGAACAGCAGCACAATACATACACAGAACATAGGGAACAGTACCCTAATACATACACAGAACATAAGGAACAGCACCCCAATACATACACAGAACATAGGGAACAGTACCCTAATACATACACAGAACATAAGGAACAGCACCCCAATACATACACAGAACATAGGGACCAGTACCCTAATACATACACAGAACATAGGGACCAGTACCCTAATACACATAGAACATAGGGAACAGCAGCATAATACATACACAGAACATAGGGAACAGTACCCCAATACATACACAGAACATAGGGAACAGTACCCCAATACATACACAGAACACAGGGAACAGCACCCCAATACATACACAGAACATAGGGAACAGCACCCCAATATATACACAGAACATAGGGAACTGTACCCCAATATATACACAAAACAAAGGTAACAGTATCCCAGTACATACACAGAACATAGGGACCAGTACCCTAATACACATAGAACATAGGGAACAGCAGCACAATACATACACAGAACATAGGGAACAGTACCCTAATACATACACAGAAAATAAGGAACAGCACCCCAATACATACACAGAACATAGGGAACAGTACCCTAATACATACACAGAACATAAGGAACAGCACCCCAATACATACACAGAACATAGGGAACAGTACCCTAATACATACACAGAACATAAGGAACAGCACCCCAATACATACACAGAACATAGGGAACAGTACCCTAATACATACACAGAACATAAGGAACAGCACCCAATACATACACAGAACATAGGGACCAGTACCCTAATACATACACAGAACATAAGGAACAGCACCCCAATACATACACAGAACATAGGGACCAGAACCTCAATACATACACAGAACATAGGGAACAGCACCCAAATACATACACAGAACATAGGGACCAGTACCCTAATACACATAGAACACAGGGAACAGTACCACAATACATACAAAGAATATAGGGAGTAGAACCCCAATACATACACAGAACATAGGGAACAGTACTCCAACACATAAATTGAACATAGGGAATAGCACCCCAATACACACACACACACACACACACACACACACACACACACACACACACACACACACACACACACACACACACACACACACACAACATAGGGAACAGCACCCCAACACATAAACTGAACATAGGTAGCGGTACCCCAATACATACAAAGAACATAGGGAGAAGTACCCCAATACATACACAGAACATAGGGAACAGCACCCCAATACATACACAGAACATAGGGAACAGTACCCCAATACACACACAGAACATAGGGAGCGGTACCCCAATACACACACAGAACATAGGGAGCAGTACCCCAATACAAACAGAACATAGGGAACAGTACCCCAATACATACACAGAACATAGGGAGCAGTACCCCAATACATACACAGAACATAGGGACCAGTACCCTAATACATACACAGAACATAGGGACCAGTACCCTAATACACATAGAACATAGGGAACAGCAGCATAATACATACACAGAACATAGGGAACAGTACCCCAATACATACACAGAACATAGGGAACAGTACCCCAATACATACACAGAACACAGGGAACAGCACCCCAATACATACACAGAACATAGGGAACAGCACCCCAATATATACACAGAACATAGGGAACTGTACCCCAATATATACACAAAACAAAGGTAACAGTATCCCAGTACATACACAGAACATAGGGACCAGTACCCTAATACACATAGAACATAGGGAACAGCAGCACAATACATACACAGAACATAGGGAACAGTACCCTAATACATACACAGAAAATAAGGAACAGCACCCCAATACATACACAGAACATAGGGAACAGTACCCTAATACATACACAGAACATAAGGAACAGCACCCCAATACATACACAGAACATAGGGAACAGTACCCTAATACATACACAGAACATAAGGAACAGCACCCCAATACATACACAGAACATAGGGAACAGTACCCTAATACATACACAGAACATAAGGAACAGCACCCAATACATACACAGAACATAGGGACCAGTACCCTAATACATACACAGAACATAAGGAACAGCACCCCAATACATACACAGAACATAGGGACCAGAACCTCAATACATACACAGAACATAGGGAACAGCACCCAAATACATACACAGAACATAGGGACCAGTACCCTAATACACATAGAACACAGGGAACAGTACCACAATACATACAAAGAATATAGGGAGTAGAACCCCAATACATACACAGAACATAGGGAACAGTACTCCAACACATAAATTGAACATAGGGAATAGCACCCCAATACACACACACACACACACACACACACACACACACACACACACACACACAACATAGGGAACAGCACCCCAACACATAAACTGAACATAGGTAGCGGTACCCCAATACATACAAAGAACATAGGGAGAAGTACCCCAATACATACACAGAACATAGGGAACAGCACCCCAATACATACACAGAACATAGGGAACAGTACCCCAATACACACACAGAACATAGGGAGCGGTACCCCAATACACACACAGAACATAGGGAGCAGTACCCCAATACAAACAGAACATAGGGAACAGTACCCCAATACATACACAGAACATAGGGAGCAGTACCCCAATACATACACAGAACATAGGAAATAGCACCCTAATACATACACAGAACATAGGGAGCGGTACCCCAATACACACACAGAACATATGGAGCGGTACCCCAACACACACACACAGAACATAGGGAACAGTACCCCAATACATACACAGAACATAGGGAATAGCACCCCAATACACAGACAGAACATAGGGAATAGCACCCCAATACATACACAGAACATAGGGAGCGGTACCCCAATACACACAGAACATAGGGAATAGCACCCCAATACACACACAGAACATAGGGAGCAGTACCCCAATACATACACAGAACATAGGGTATAGCACCCCAATACATACACAGAACATAGGGAGCGGTACCCCAATACACACACACACAGAACATAGGGAGCGGTACCCCAATACACGCACATAACATAGGGAACAGTACCCCAATACATACACAGAACATAGGGAGCGGTACCCCAATACACGCACATAACATAGGGAACAGTACCCCAACACATAAACTGAACATAGGGAACAGTACCCCAACACATAAACTGAACATAGGGAACAGTATACCAATACATACACTGAACATAGGGAGCGGTACCCCAATACATACACAGACCATAGGGAATGGTACTCCAATACATACAGAGAACATAGGGAACAGTACCCCAATACACACAGAGAACATATGGAACAGCACCCCAATACTGTACACACAGAAAATAGGGAGCGTTACCCCAATATATACACAGAACATAGGGAATAGCACCCCAATACACACACAGAACATGGGGAGAAGTACCCCAATACATATACAGAACATAGGGAACAGCACCCCAATACATACACAGAACATAGGGAACAGTAACCCAATACATTCACAGAACATACTGTAGGGAACAGCACCCCAATACACACACAGAACATAGGGAGCGGTACCCCAATACATACACAGAACATAGGGAGCGGTACCCCAATACATACACAGAACATAGGGAACAGCGCCCCGATACACACAGAACACAGGGAACAGTACCCCAATACACACACAGAACATAGGGAGCGGTACCCCGATACATACACAGAACATAGGGAGCGGTACCCCAATACATACACAGAACATAGGGAACAGTACCCCAACACACACAGAACATAGGGAACAGTACCCCAATACACACAGAGAACATATGGAACAGCACCCCAATACTGTACACACAGAAAATAGGGAGCGTTACCCCAATATATACACAGAACATAGGGAATAGCTCCCCAATACATACACAGAACATAGGGAACAGTAACCCAATACATTCACAGAACATACTGTAGGGAACAGCACCCCAATACACACACAGAACATAGGGAGCGGTACCCCAATACATACACAGAACATAGGGAGCGGTACCCCAATACATACACAGAACATAGGGAACAGCGCCCCGATACACACAGAACACAGGGAACAGTACCCCAATACACACACAGAACATAGGGAGCGGTACCCCGATACATACACAGAACATAGGGAGCGGTACCCCAATACATACACAGAACATAGGGAACAGTACCCCAACACACACAGAACATAGGGAACAGTACCCCAATACACACAGAGAACATATGGAACAGCACCCCAATACTGTACACACAGAAAATAGGGAGCGTTACCCCAATATATACACAGAACATAGGGAATAGCTCCCCAATACATACACAGAACATAGGGAGCGGTACCCCAATACACACACAGAACATGGGGAGAAGTACCCCAATACATACACAGAACATAGGGAACAGCACCCCAATACATACACAGAACATAGGGAACAGCACCCCAATACACACACAGAACACAGGGAGCAGTACCCCAATACAAACACAGAACATAGGGAGCAGTACCCCCAATACAAACAGAACATAGGGAACAGTACCCCAATACATACACAGAACATAGGGAGCAGTACCCCAATACAAACAGAACATAGGGAACAGTACCCTAATACATACACAGAACATAGGGAGCGGTACCCCAATACACACACAGAACATAGGGAACAGTACCCCAATACATACACAGAACATAGGGAATAGCACCCCAATACACAGACAGAACATAGGGAATAGCACCCCAATACATACACAGAACATAGGGAGCGGTACCCCAATACATACACAGAACATAGGGAACAACACCCCAATACACACACAGAACACAGGGAGCAGTACCCCAATACAAACACAGAACATAGGGAGCAGTACCCCAATACAAACAGAACATAGGGAACAGTACCCCAATACATACACAGAACATAGGGAACAGCACCCCAATACATACACAGAACATAGGGAACTGCACCCCAATACACACACAGAACATAGGGAGCAGTACCCCAATACACACTGAACATAGGGAGCAGTACCCCAATACAAACAGAACATAGGGAACAGTACCCCAATACACACACAGAACATGGGGAGAAGTACCCCAATACATACACAGAACATAGGGAACAGCACCCCAATACATACACAGAACATAGGGAACAGTGCCCCAATACATACACAGAACATAGGGAGCGGTACCCCAATACATACATAGAACATAGGGAATAGCACCCCAATACATACACAGAACATAGGGAACAGCACCCCAATACACACACAGAACATAGGGAGCAGTACCCCAATACACACACAGAACATAGGGAGCAGTACCCCAATACAAACAGAACATAGGGAACAGTACCCCAATACATACACAGAACATAGGGAGCAGTACCCCAATACATACACAGAACATAGGGAATAGCACCCTAATACATACACAGAACATAGGGAGCGGTACCCCAATACACACACAGAACATATGGAGCGGTACCCCAACACACACACAGAACATAGGGAACAGTACTCCAATACATACACAGAACATAGGGAATAGCACCCCAATACACAGACAGAACATAGGGAATAGCACCCCAATACATACACAGAACATAGGGAGCGGTACCCCAATACACACACAGAACATAGGGAATAGCACCCCAATACATACACAGAACATAGGGAACAGTACCCCAATACATACACAGAACATAGGGAATAGCACCCCAATACATGCACAGAACATAGGGAACAGCACCCCCACACGTGTAGAACATAGGGTACAGTACCACAATACATACACAAAATATATGAAGTAACACTCTAATAAAATACACAGTATATAGGGAGCAACACCCCAATAAATACACAGAACATAGGTAGCAACACCACAATACAGTAAATCCACAGAACATAGGGCGCAACACCCCAATACAATACACAGAATATAGAGTACAGTGCCCCAATGGTATACACAGGACATGGGAGCAGTTCCCCAATACATACACAGAGCATAGGGAACAGTACCCCCACACATGGGTAGAACCAGAGGCGGAACTACCACCAGTGCAACGAGTGCGTTGCATTGGGGCCCGCCACTGTCCAGGGGCCCAAAGCATGTAATGAGTCAAACTGACTCATTACAATGCCGCTGTGTGCTGCGGGCAACCGCTGCCCGCAGCACACAGCCGCCCGGACAGAGAGGAGAGGAGCAGCGGTACGGGGGAAGGACATACTTGCCTACCCTCCCGGAATGGCCGGGAGGCTCCCGAAAAACGGGTGACCCTCCCGGCCCCCCGGAAAAGCAGGCAAGTCTCCCGATATCCGCGGGTCACCCCCTGCCCGCCGCCCACTTAACGAGTAAAGTGGGCGGTCCGGGCAGGCGATGACGCGATTCTTGTTGAATCGCGTCATCGTAACCACGCCCCCTGCTGTATAATGCTGGTAATCGCGGCATTACACAGCGGGGGGCGTGGCTTAAATGACGCGGTCCAGAAGCCACGCCCCGTTCCACCTCTGCCCCCCCCCCGTCACGTCACCTCACTGCCCGCCCCCCCTGCTGAGCCGACGGGCTGCTCTCTCCCGGAGAGAGCAGCCCAGAAGTCGGCAACTATGGGGAAGGAGGAGGAGGGAGGTGGAGGAGGGAGCCGCAGCAGCGTTTTACTACTGGTTGAGGCGCTGCTGCTGCTGTCCCTCTGCTTCACTATAGGCTGTCTTCCAAGAACAGCCTATAGTGAAGCAGAGGGGCAGCAGCAGCAGCGCCTCCACCAATAACACAGCGCTGCTGCGGCTCCCTCCTCCACCTCCCTCCTCCTCCTTCTCTCCTGCCCGGGAATCGTGACCAGAAGCTGCACCGAGGAGCCTGAGCCAGCGGAGAGGGTAAGAATAATTAATTCATTCATTCTCTTTCTTTCTTTCTTCAAAAAGGGGGACTACCTGCCGCAATGCGTAAATATGGGGGACTGCCTGTCGCAATGTGTGAAAAGGGGGAATCTGCTTGCCGCAATGTGTAAAAAGGGGGAATCTGCCTGCCGCAATGTGTAAAAAGGGGGAATCTGCCTGACGCAATGTGTAAAAAGGGGGAATCTGCCTGACGCAATGTGTAAAAAGGGGGAATCAGCCTGACGCAATGTGTAAAAAGGGGGAATCTGCCTGACGCAATGTGTAAAAAGGGGGAATCTGTCTGCCGTGACGTGTAACAAGGGCACACTGTCTGCCGTAATGTGTAAAAAGGGGACGCTGTCTGCCGTTATGTGTAAAAAAGGGCACGCTGTCTGCCGTTATGTGTAAAAAGTGTACACTGTCTGCCGCTATGTTTAACAAGGGCACGCTGTCTGCCGTTATGTGTAAAAAGGGGACGCTGTCTGCCGTTATGTGTAAAAAGTGCATGCTGTCTGCCGCTTTGTGTAAAAGGGCACGCTGTCTGCCGTAATGTGTAAAAAGGGGACACTGTCTGTTGTAATGTGTAAAAAGAGGAGTCTGTCCGCCGTAAGGTGTAAAAGGGTCTCTACCTGGTGTAGTGGTGCTACTGTGCGGCGTAATTTGAATAATGGAGACTACTGTGCACCGTTTTATGAATTGCTATTATTTTGTGGCCACACACCTTCCCCACGAAGCCACGCCACTATGTATTTTTGCGCGCGCCTACGGCCCGCATTGCCCCTGTTTTGCATGCAGGGGTGGGGCTCCGATGCCGTTTCTTGCACACAGTGCTAAAATGTCTAGTTACGGCACTGTTGCTAGGTATCCATTTCTCTGGCCCTGAGCAGGTCCCCCTCACCAGATCCTCTCCAGAGGTGAGGGGGTGGACTTGGATGGGATGGGGGGCCCAAAGCATTTTGTCGCACCTGGGCCCACCGCTCGCTAGTTCCGCCACTGGGTAGAACAGTACCACAATACATACACAAAACATATGAAGTAACACTCTAATAAAATACACAGTATATAGGGAGCAACACCCCAATAAATACACAGAACATAGGGAGCAACACCCCAATACAAAACACAGAATATAGAGAACAGTGCCCCAATGGTATACACAGGACATGGGAGCAGTTCCCCCAATAAATACATCCATTCTGTGAAAAGACACCCCATCTATTACAGCTTGTCAGCAACACCTCAGTAAGTACACAATACAATCGTGAGGACCAAAACCCATTTTATTAACAGTGCCAAATAGGGTATAAAAATCTCAAAACACCAAATAGGACATAAAGAACAAACACCCCAATAAGTGCAGTATACAGAAAGTGGGGAGAGACAGCCACAGCCACTATTAAAATGTAATGGGGAGGTAGTGTTCCAGGCAAAGCCACGCTGTGTGCAAAACACCAGTGGCTATACTCCATGACACTTTCACGACACTCCTACTAGATGAAACAGATTCGGGCATTCACAACGCCTTACCCTGCCATCCCAAGCACACCCATTTTGGTGCATGAGCAGTGTCTGCATTACCACTAAAGCTAGGTACAAGCTTTTCTATATATAATTTGCTAGGTCCATTACCGATATATCGCTAGTACATTGGTGGGTGTGTACACCCGATATGCCTGTGAATGACATGATTAGCAAATGTCACAGAACTGCTTCCTATACCCAGAAGATAACAGGGGAACCTGGGGCAAAGGGAACTTGTTTATTGAACAGAAAGGATACAGATCTCTGATATAGCACAATGACAGTCTCTAGTACTAGCAGAGTGGGCGAATATGATCAACACAGGGAACTACGGAGAGTGTTCAGCAGAACGTACACAAATAGATTATCTGTGACTGTGTGGAACAGCAGCCTTAGTAGAAGGGAGCAAATGGGTAGTAAATGATACAATGAGATCTCTTAGCAGCGGATAATGCAGTTGGCAAGATGGAGCAATGCTGAGAGTACCAAAAGCTGGTCAGGAGTCTCTAAACAGCGCTCACCGGTAGAGAGTGCTCTGGAACTTGGGTACGTGAGATGCCCCAACTGCACGCTGAAGAAGCTAGGTGAATTGGCATACATGAAAGTACCACAGGAACACACTGGAGAATAGATGGAGGGCTCAGTAAAACAGACTTGCACTGAGAGTGTGTCTGGAATAGCAGAAGTCTGTGAGGAGCCCAGCAGACCAGACCGGCTGTAGGTGCAATCAGGACTCCACAGGTGACTTTGAGTAGCTCTGGCTGAACTGTCTGGTGCTTGAAGGCACACAGGTATACACAGGAGACTGAATGGTGCTATTAGAAATTACTTTAACTTGTAGGATATACAATATACAGGAAGCTGTGGGTAGCACTCAGCAGGATAGGCTAGCACTGGAGAAATACACAGCTCACACAGAAGTCTGTGAATGGTGTCTATCAGGTATCACTGGTATGCTTCCCATTGGTTATCACCAGTGGACACATATCCGAATTGCATGTACATACAAACAATTTTGATACATGTTCCTGGACCATACCTCCCAACATGACCCTCTCCAGGAGGGACAAAATGTTCTCTCCTGGACTTCCCTCTTAATTTATGAAAGCCATCACCTGTGGTGAAACACCTTTCTTATCCCTTAACCTGTTCCAAACAGGTGACGGCAATCATAGATTAAGAGGAAAGTCCAGGAGCAGAGCACTGTGTCCCCCCTGGAATGGGTCTTTATGGGAGGTATGCCTGGACAGTAGTGAGGGTTGGCTTTCATTGGCAGGCGTCTTTGCGTCAGGGACCGCATCAAAAGACGCAGTTCCACTGACACTGGCGGCCATGTACCCTCAGACATTCTAAGCAACTATTGCATACCTCCCAACATGACCCTCTCCAGGAGGGACAGAATGCTCTGCTCCTGGACTTCCCTCATAATGTATGATTGTCAGCACCTGTGCTGAAACACCTTTATTATCCATTAACCTGTTCAGCACAGGTGATGGCAATAATAAATTGAGAGACAAGTCCAGAAACAGAGCATTGTGTCCGTACTGGAGAGGGTCATGTTGGGAGGTATGCTATTGGGTTGCGACTTTCAATGCACTGCAGCATATTATAACCGCAGCTGGTTGGCGTCTCAGTAGGAAGTCCATTGACTGTGGATTTAGCATAATTTGCAGCAACACTACTGCACCTCTGTCCACCTTCAAATCAGGCCCTCAGCGTCACTCATCAAGTCTTTAAGTTCCCTTATCAGGCTTGAATGGTTGAGTAACATTAAGCTGCTTTGTAAATGTCAGTGAAATTCAGATGGGACTGTAACAAAAATATCCTGCCTGCTTATGGATGTATAATGACATGCCGCATATTGTAGCCTGTATCTATTAAAGGATCAGTGCTAATTGATCTGAACTGGCTCCACAGATGACAATGAAACATTCAGAGTGCATTCCGCCTGTCACCAGCAGTGATTTTCGTTAATCAAGAAGACAATTCAATGTAAAATGATTAATGAATCCATCATACACCTGGCATTTTATATCTCAGTCTAACTGAATCTGATTATAAACCAAGCTTCTCCCAAAACCCTACAACATCCTATACTGATTTATATGTTGGAGCACTTCCAGCAGGGTTACTATGTGACATAATACCAGATTATAACAGGCAGGTCATCTGTTATCAGTCCTGCTCAATAACCAGCGTCGTGCTACTAAAATAGACCTCCCAGGACACAAACCCACTGACAAACAGCTTATAAATATCAGCAGCGGGAAGAAAAAAAATGACCTGCGCCTCGCCGCGGCTATTTGTGTCTGGCTGTCAGGTGCCAGCAGTGAAAGCTGCCATCGTTCCGTGGTCAACACAGGGCGACATTGAACAATCGGGACTTAACCCTACATGGTCCAGATATTACATTAAGGTTCCGTGCCTCTGTGATTCCTATCTGTTATGGTGATCAAACGGGCACAATTCAATTCGAAGAGAGTTGACCAGCACCGGGAATTAGCTCCCGGGGCTATTCAATACAGCGCAGTGGTGAGTCGGAGAATGCCCATTCTTCCGGACAAAACAGGGTGTTTTGGGCGTAATTCAGACCTGATCGCTCCTTTGCGATTTTGCAACGGGCTGCAATGAGATAGCTGCCGCCCATAGAGAATGAAAACCCGCCCTGTGCAAGTTTGTGAATGCATGAGTGTGCCATGTGAAAACTTCGCCAGACGGCGGAGATGTGTAAATCCATTCGCAACTCACTCACCATCGAATGATTTTTACAGTCTGTTCAGTCTGTGCGTAGCCCAGGTCCTACTCCTACAGTGCGATATAAACAGGCTGTTCGGGGCCGGAGCTGACGTCACACACCCACTTGGGAACGCCTGCGTTTTTCCTGACACTCCCTGAAAATGGCCAGTTACCACCCACAAACGTCCACTTCCTGTCAATCAGCCTGCGTTCACCTAGTGATCAAAAAGGACGCAGGATTTTTCGCAGTTTGGCCTTACGATCCGGACGCATGCGCAGTCATTTGATAATCAGCCGCTGTGCAATTTCGCACAACAGCAATCAGGTCTGAATTAGGCCCTTTGTCGGGAGAACGGGAATTCTCTGACTTAAGTACTTGGCACGATGCTGTTTCCGCCGCGCTAAGGGCATAAATCAGCATTGCGCCAACACAGGGCACTTTATTGAATAGCCCCGGGAGCTAATTCCTGGCGTTATTCAACTGTCTTCGAATTGAATCATGGCCATTATCTTAGGGCCTCATTCAGAGATGTATGCAAACTCGATTTCTCCGCAGATGATTATTGGTGGTCTATCTAAGCATCTGAGTCGTACTGCGCAAGTGTTGTGGTGGTTTTGCAACAACGGTCGCAGAGAGGATTTATTTGCAAAATGATTGACAGTCAGGGGCCGTTTGGGAGCTGTAACAGGGGAGTGATAGCAAAAACTCAGCCGTGCCGCCATCGTTTGGGTGCGTGTAACTGCAATCCTGCATGCAATTACCATGGCTCTGACATCTTACATACAATGACCTTGAAAGGCCACAGGGCTACAAAGGTAGATAATGTTTACCTGGCATACGTGCGATGTTTGCGAATTTGAACGCAAGCAGCGGATCAGAGATACCGATTATGTGACACTTATACAATTCCCAGTGGTTATGACATTAGCATATTTTTGCACAGCCACTGCACACAAACTCACCGCTGCGCTGGCATTACAGTACATCTCTGAAACAGGCCCTTACTTACTCCCATCATGGATATCTACCAGGCATTGCATTGGGGGTATCTGGACAACAGAATGTGCGGCGCTGATCACAAAATTAGGGTGATGGATGCCCCCTGTCTGGTTCTTCTTGCATTCAGTGACATGCAATGTACAGATGGAGCCTCGCTCATCTAGGCTTCTCTGCTGCACCTAGGTGCACCAAGGCTTATTAGCATAAGCGTTTAATCTATTGTTCTCAGCTGCAATACAATACAGAGAGAACAATACAGCAGGGGATTAAGGGGGTCATTCCGAGTTGATCGCTAGCTGCCGTTGTTCGCAGCGCAGCGATCAGGCGAAAAAACGGCATTCCTGCGCATGCGTATGCACCGCAATGCGCACGCGCGACGTACGGGTACAAAGTCCTTTGTGGTTTTGCACAGGTTCTAGCGACATTTTCATTCGCACTGGCGGCCGCAAGAAGATTGACGGGAAAAGGGCGTTTCTGGGTGTCAACTGACCGTTTTCAGGGAGTGCTTAGAAAAATGCAGGCGTGGCTGGGCGAACGCTGGGCGGGTGTGCGACGTCAAAAGCCGTCCCTCCAACGTTAGAATCAACGCACACGAAGAGTAAGTCTTTGTGGACGCTCTGCTGCACAACCGTTCGCACTTCTGCAAAGCGAAAATACACTCCCCAGTGGGCGGCGACAATGCGTTTGCGCAGCTACTAAAAACTGCTAGCGAGCGATCAACTCGGAATGACCCCCTTAGTCTGACTGCCCTGGCTCAGTTAATCCTATTAAAGGGATAGATGAGCAGGGCTCCATCTGTATGTAGTAACCTATGTACAGAAGCTGGCTGGGTAGGATGACCGATCCATGGAACTTGTGATTCTTTATGTGTCTCACTGGTTATATTTTGTACCTTGTGGGTTTCTCATTGTTCGTATTTTTTATTCTGTACTTTGCACAGTATCTCACTACTCCATGTATTGCTTATCCTGCACATTGTAACCTATGATGGCGGCCTTCTATGTAATATGGTTTATTACCTGCATAGCTAAAGCACATTAGTCTTTCAGGTAAAAGAGTGATATATGAATAAACATTATTATCATTATCTGAATGTGTCACATAAGGTCTAAGGTCCGTCAGTGTCTGATGACATATTGGGCCTTATTCATATTGGGCCTTATTCATGTTTGTACGCAATGGCCGATGTTCATGCAATGGAGCGATTATCGGCAGACTGCATACGTGCTGCGATCGCAATGCGCATGCGCAAAGGTGCCGCTGCAATCCTAGTTGCAATGAGGATTTCAAGGAAAAGTGATTAACAGGAAGTGGCCGTTGGGAGGTGATAATGGTGAGCTTGCAAGGAGCGGTTGGAAATAAGCAGACGTGTTATGGCTGTTTTTCAGACATGCCTCTGCCATCAACTGAGAGTTTGTGCGTGCAAAAACATGGCGTCTGTGCCGCTACTGCCATGTCCAGTCTATAGCCATAGACCAACCCTTAGCAATACCTCCCAACATTAGGTGGCTGTAAAGAGGGACTTCATCACGTGTCTGAAAAGGGGGCATGGCCTATGAAAAAGGGAGGTGTGGCTTTGTGGGAAAGTGCCACAATTGCGATCCACGCCTCCCATTTTCGTAATTGTGAGTGCAGTCCCAACGCTCTGTGACCAGCTGACATGTCCCCAGTCCCTCTGTCTTCCGTGAATACACAGCACCTACCTGTATTCACTGCTAAGCAGGGAAGCGAGTGGCAGAAGACTCCCAAGTCCCCTCCCCCACTGCGGGACACAGCAGCCTGCGGGTGGGACAGCGGGGCAGTCCCAAAACATGTGACTGTTGGCAGGTATGCCTTAGCCCTAATGTTTCCTGGTTTTGTGTATAGGCTGCGAATGTGTACGCAATTGAGAATGAGTTTGTGATGACTCCGGTCTCTTAATTTTTCGCCGGCAGCTTCACTTGCTAACATAAGCAGTTCTGTAGTTTAGAAAATCGCAACTGAAATTGCATTTACGTACAAACATGAATTACGGTAGGCTCATTGTGAGGACCAGGCGACAGGAGCGGGCATCATGGGGTACCCACATATTTGGGGCCCCCACGGAGTGCTATTTCATCTGGAGGAGTGCGCCCCTGGTGGCTCAGCTGTTAGTTAACAGGAGTTCCAGCTCTGTACACATGCAGTCTCGTGGGATTAACTCTACTATCCCGCAAGACACAGACCAGTCCTGGGTCTCACAGGAGTGCTGACGGGAGCTGTTCCTTATCGACGCCAGGGAGCAGCTGCGGGCTAGACCTGAGGGGGTGAGGAGGTGCCTGGCTCACGCTGCGTGGACTGAGCCCAGGGCACCGAACCCGGGGAGGGAGTAGCCATGGGGACCCAACAAGCAGCGGCACTGCCAGGAGAAGGATGGCACAGGATGACTGCAGATGGGTGAGCTGTAATACCGCATAGATTAAAGGTGTCCATGCCATTCCACCATATTTACCCTGTGACCCTAGGTCACACCCCCCACGACCTCCTAATAATGTGTTTGTGTTTGCAGGTGTGTATGTCTGTCAGGGAGGGGGCTCAGGGGTATTTGACAGCGTGTATCGTAGTGGGGTCCCCCACAACTTCATTACCCCTGGGCCCCCATCTGCCTTAATCCAGCCCTGGTGAGGCCTATTGCTGGTAACTCGAATATCCATTCTGAAGTTCACACATGTACTGGGAACAAGATGGCAGAAAGATGTAGAGAATGAGTTTATAAAATGGAAATTTCTGCCATAGGGCCTTATTCGGGTTTGTTAGCAAACCATAAAAGCACACTATTGGGCTAAACCATATGCACTGCAGGGGGAGGGGGGGGGGCAGTTATAACATGTGCAGAGAGAGTTAGATTTGGGTGGGATGTGTTCAACCTGAAATCTAAATTGCAGTGTAAAAATAAAGCAGCCAGTATTTACCCTGCACAGAAACAGTATAACCCACCCAGGTCCTTAACTTTTGTGTGTGCAGCGTTTGCTCCGCACATAGCACTGCAGGGTAGGAGGGCGCTGTTGGCAGCACTTGTCAGTTATAAATTATCTGATTACTTTCACTTGCAGATTTTACCAATTATCTTCCTGCAGCACCAAAAAGTCTAGTTACAGTTCTAAACCAATCTTAATCTAACTCTCTCTGGACATGTTACATCTTTCCCACCTGCAGTACAACATGGTTTTGCCCAGGCCATTAGTGTTCTTTTTTGGTTTGCTAACAGACCTGAATAACCCCCATAGTTATTTTGTCGGGAGGAGCTGCTGCTGACAGTGCCGTAACTAGGCATTTTAGCGCTGTGTGCAAGAAACGACATTGGCGCCCCCCCCATGGAAGATAGGGGCAGTGCGCGCCGTAGGCGCTCAAAAAATCATATAGGGGCGTGGCTTCATGGGGAAGGGGCGTGGCCACAAAATAATAGCAATTCATACTACGGTGCACAGTAATCTCCATTATTCAAATTACGCTGCACAGTAGCGCCACTACACCAGGTAGAGCCCCTTTTATACATTACAGCAGACAGCGTCCCCCTTTTTACACATTACAGCAGACAGTCCCCCTTTTTACACATTGCGGCAGCCAGTCCCCCTTTTTACACATTGCGGCAGCCAGTCCCCCTTTTTACACATTGCGGCAGCCAGGCCCCCTTTTTACACATTGCGGCAGCCAGTCCCCTTTTTACACATTGCGGCAGCCAGTCCCCCTTTTTACACATTGCGGCAGCCAGGCCCCCTTTTTACACATTACAGCAGACAGTCCCCCTTTTTACACATTGCGGCAGCCAGTCCCCCTTTTTACACATTGCGGCAGCCAGTCCCCCTTTTTACACATTGCGGCAGCCAGGCCCCCTTTTTACACATTGCGGCAGCCAGTCCCCTTTTTACACATTGCGGCAGCCAGTCCCCCTTTTTACACATTGCGGCAGCCAGTCCCCCTTTTTACACATTGCGGCAGCCAGTCCCCCTTTTTACACATTGCGGCAGCCAGTCCCCCTTTTTACACAATGCGGCAGCCAGTCCCCCTTTTTATACATTGCGGCAGCCAGGCCCCCTTTTTACACATTGCGGCAGCCAGGACCCCTTTTTACACATTGCGGCAGCCAGTCCCCCTTTTTACACATTGCGGCAGCCAGGCCCCCTTTTTACACATTGCGGCAGCCAGTCCCCCTTTTTACACATTGCAGCAGGCAGGACCCCTTTTTACACATTATGGCAGACGGTGTCCCCCAGAGAGAGAGAGAGAGAAAGAGAGAGAGAGGGATATACTTACCTTCTCCCCGCTGACAGGCTCCTCGTGCTGGCATCTCCCTCTGTGCAGGCATCGGACAAGGAGGAGGAGGGAGGGGGACTGGAGCCGCAGCAGCGCTATGTCATTGGTAGTAAGCGCCGCTGCAGCATCCCCCTCTCCTTCCGTATTGGCTGCCCGGCGCTGCTGTGGATGCTGGGATGGAGGAACCGCATCCCAGCATCCACAGCAGCACCGGGCAGCCTATACGGAAGGAGAGCGGGATGCTGCAACGGCGCTTACTACCAATGAAATAGCGCTGCTGCGGCTCCAGTCCCCGTCCCTCCTCCTCCTTCTCAGCTGCCTCCGGCGCTTTTCTCTCCTCCAGCGCGGCTGCGGCGCACGGCGCAGACTTCAGAGGCGGCATGTAATGAGTCAATTTGACTCATTACATGCCGCTGGCCGTGCGCCCTCAGGGCAACTGCGCTGTGTGCCAAGCCCACTTGGCACACACGTAGTTACGGCCCTGGCTGCTGAGCTCTCAGTAACTGCCCCTGGGGATGGAGTGCGCTGGGAACAGAGTGCAGACGACCATAGGCGTGCGCAGCACATTTTATTAGGGGGTGCACCGTCGGAGGGGTGTGTCTAGCACCACCTTTTGGGCGTGTTTAGCACCATCTATTGACGGTCAACGCAATATAAAATGTCCACCCTTGTACCAATCCTAATAAAGCAGACACATTGTCAGATGTTGTGGTGTGCACCAAACAAACACCCCTGATGGCACTCACTGCAATTACACTGCTCCTCCTCAGCCTGGTCTGGCTCCCCCTCTCTTTCCCCTGCAAGCTGCAGCAGCTTACTTACAAGTCAGTCACTCACTGACAGTGACAGTTGCAGACTAGTACTGCTGCTGCTGCTGGAAAAACGAGTGACGTGTCAATGCTGCTGCCAACCGCCTGCCAATATTGAATTTGTCTTCCTAAGAGGAACGCTGGCTGCATGCTGATCCTCATCAGTGGCTGGCGTTGGCATAGCATAGAAGGAGAGAGGTGGGCATGTGGCGGGTGGGCGTGCGAGCAGCATGACGTAATCACATCACGCTGTTTTTGTACATGGGGTGGAGCCGGGAGTTTGAAAGCCGGTGGCAGTGGCACCCTTGATTAACCCAGGCATCCGGTCAGTAATGCAGTCCTGAGAGGGTGCAGCACAGAGGGGACAGTAATCAGCCTGCTCTGCGATCGCTGCATCAGGCATGTGAGATCGGGTGCCAGATATTAGGGGGTGCCTGTGCGCACCAGGCACCCCCCCTGCGCACACCTATGCAGACGACCAGGAGGAGCTCAGTGAGCCAATCAGCAGCTTTGAAAGGTAATCCTAGTCTGAATCTGAAACCTCAGGTTGCACCTTTCAAACTGCAGGCAACCCTGGTCAGACCTGGGAATAGCCCCCTAATTGTATATACACATGCCGGACAAGTCTAAGGACTGGGCACCCTTATAGGCATTTTCCTTTGGGGTGGAGGAAGACTGGCGCCCCCTAGTGACTGTAAGCTTCTGCTGTTGTGTTGACGGATTATGTATGACAACATTCCGAGAGTAAGCAACCAATAATGTTTACCTGTCTATCTCCCAAACACGGCAGATATAAAGTGTGTGCTATCAGGGAACTTTAGCACTGTCTGTGATTACCTCACGGACTCCACGCGGATGTTAGACAGGTCAGCTGAGTTTTCTAGGAACCTGCCTGAGGCCTCGGTCATGTAGGGAAGGTGAAAGTGACAAGGAAAACAAAGAGAGGTTTCATTATGGTCCACTGCAAACATCTGTCTGGGGAATGGACCGGCCGCCGCAACCATCTTTTTTTAGTGTCTGCACTTGCATCAGCTGCATGCTGGGTGAAAGACATCTGTCAGAAACAAGCTTCCTTTCCTGGCACGCGTGACTCACGCATGTCACTCCTACAAGTCACGGAGGTTACGCGCGGTCACACGGAGAAATGCAAACATGAGTAATTTCACATTTGTGCATGCACTGTGTACAATACCTCACCATTTGCATCCGTGCATAGACGTCCGTCCCAAGAAACACTAATATCTATAGACTATTGGGACAAAGGAACATCAGACTCTGTTCCCAGGTGAAGATTGTATCACCACTAATCATTATTACATCTATAAAACACTTAATAAATCTGGACTGCTTCCAACCAGTTTCTCTGGGGCTGAGCAGAAAAATACTTTCTACAAACACAGAGCTCACTGTATCATTTCCTATATTTCACAATAACAGGGAAACACTGTATGACCTCTATTAATACTTCCAGAACTGTAACAATGTACGTGCACAACATTGCTCTGCAGAGGTATTGAAATTCCTTCTTCCCTGCTCACTGGTCTCTGTATAATCCCTGCTAACTCGTCTCTGTATAATCCCTGCTCACTGTATAATCTCTGCTCACTGGTCTCTGTACAATCCCTTCTCACTGTATAATCCCTGCTCACTGGTCTCTGTACAATCCCTGCTCACTGTATAATCCCTGCTCACTGGTCTCTGTATAATTCCTGCTCACTGTATAATCTCTGCTCACTGGTCTCTGTACAATCCCTGCTCACTGGTCTCTGTATAATCCCTGCTCATTGTATAATCTCTGCTCACTGGTCTCTGTATAATCCCTGCTCACTGATGTGTATAATCCCTGCTAACTCGTCTCTGTATAATCCCTGCTCACTGTATAATCTCTGCTCACTGGTCTCTGTACAATCCCTGCTCACTGTATAATCCCTGCTCACTGGTCTCTGTACAATCCCTGCTCACTGTATAATCCCTGCTCACTGGTCTCTGTATAATCCCTGCTAACTCGTCTCTGTATAATCCCTGCTCACTGTATAATCTCTGCTCACTGGTCTCTGTACAATCCCTGCTCACTGTATAATCCCTGCTCACTGGTCTCTGTACAATCCCTGCTCACTGTATAATCCCTGCTCACTGGTCTCTGTACAATCCCTGCTCACTGGTCTCTATACAATCCCTGCTCACTCGTCTCTATATATTCCCTGCTCACTGTATAATCCCTGCTCACTGGTCTCTGTATAATCCCTGCTCACTGGTCCCCGCTCACTGGTCTCTGTATATTCCCTGCTCACTGTATAATCTTTGCTCACTGGTCTCTGTACAATCCCTGCTCGCTGGTCTCTGTATAATCCCTGCTCACTGTATAATCTCTGTTTACTGTTCTCTGTACAATCGCTGCTCACTGATGTGTATAATCCCTGATCACTGTATAATCTCTGCTCACTAGTCTCTGTATGATCCCTGCTCACTGGTCTGGCTTTTGGAGATAATCGGAGATAAACAGGAGAGGAACAGAAGGACAGCAGACTATCGTCCCCACCTGCAATCAACAGCCTACAGAGAGTAACCTAATCCAGTACCACCTCCGCCTGCAGTCAGTGGTGGGATTCAGCCGGTTCACACCGGTTCTTCAGAACCGATACCTAATGTTAGGTATGGTTCTGAGAACCGTTTGCTAATGAGCGCCGCCAGCATAGGCGCCGATTTCGTTACCCCAGTAGAGCTTGCAGCCGCTGCCCCCGCAGTAGATTGAGACGCGCTGGGGGCTGCAGAAGCGCTTCTGTACCATAGCAATGAAAAAAAAACAACCAAAAATGGCCGCCGCCAAGGAGGAGACAGACGCTAGAGGTCACATTTGACCTCTAGCGCCTGTCTCCTCGGCGGCGGGCATTTTAAGAGGGTGGTTTTTTTACACTACTATGGTACAGAAGCGCTTCCATAGCCCCCAGCGTGTCTCAATCTACTGCGGGGGCTAGCAGTAACCACTGATGCCCGCACCCACCCTCCCTACTTTACTGATGCAGCGGCCAGGAGATACCTGGCAATACACAGGAAAGCCCTGGCAACGCACAGGAGACCCCCTAGCAACACGTATGAAACCCCTGCCAACGCACAGGAGACCCCCTAGCAACACGTATGTAACCCCTGGCCACGCACAGGAGACCCCCTAGCAACACGTATGAAACCCCTGGCAACGCACAGGAGACCCGTAGCAACACGTATGAAACCCCTGCCAACGCACAGGAGACCCCCTAGCAACACGTATGAAACCCCTGGCCACGCACAGGAGACCCCCTAGCAACACGTATGAAACCCCTGGCAACGCACAGGAGACCCCTAGCAATGTAAGTGGCATTATTGTGTGTGGGCATAAAATGGTGTCAGGGCTATCACTGTGTGTATCATAATATGTAATTGGGGTTACAGTGTGTGGCATAACGCATAATGGGTGTTATTTGAGTATTAATTGCATGACTTATTAAACTACCTTTCAGTATACTTAAAATGGTCATTAGGACATAGAACCGGTTGTTAATTTATTTGAATCCCACCACTGCCTGCAGTCCACACAGCCTGGACACTGACCTCCCTGTCTGACTAAGTAACAGCCATATTGCTCTCACACACTGCTTTCTGCATCCTCATTTATACTCTCTACAACCACTGTGTAACATTCTCAGCATTTCCGTTCCTTCCATTATTTACCAAAAACGGTTTTCACTGTCTCTGCTTTTACTACATCCCTCTTCTCATTGTTCTTTCTATATTACACCCACTCCATTCTATATTATTCCTCTGAACAATACTACTGTACTGGAATTATGGCTCCTCGATCCTGTCCCATACCAATCCTCACTGCTAGGTCACCCCCCACCCAAATTTCCAGACTACCCACACGCATTCAGAACCCAGCCAACCTGATCCCCCATCCCCTCCCTTCCCTTCTCCTGTGCACTCTGGAATGCTAGATCAATCTGCAACAAGTTGCCAACTATCCACGACCTCTTCATCTCCCACACTTTTAACCTTCTCGCCATCACTGAAACCTGGCTCTCCTCCTCTGACACCACCTCCCCTGCTGCCCTCTCCTATGGAGGCCTCTCCTTCACCCACACGGTCGGACCTGATGGCTGCCAGGGTGGAGGCGTGGGCATCCTTCTCTCCCCAAACTGCACCTTTCGTGTCATCCCACCTGAGCCCTCCCTCACCTTCTCCACCTTTGAGGTCCACACTATCTGCCTCTTCTACCCCATTCACCTCCACGTGGCAGTGATCTACCGCCCCCCTGGATGCTGTTCACCTTTCCTTGACAACTTTGCTGCCTGGCTTCCCCACTTTCTCTCCTCTGACCTCCCCTCTATCATCTTCGGTGACTTTAACATCCCTATCGACACCACTAATGCAGCTTCCTCTAACCTTCTTGCCCTTTCCACCTCCTTTGGTATTTCTTAATGGTCCTCCACCCCTACTCACAATCTTGGCCACTCCCTCAACCTTGTCTTCACCCACCAATGTGATCTCTCTGATTTCTCTAACTCTTCCTTCCCTCTCTCTGACCACCATCTGCTTTCTTTCACCCTCTCATCTTCCCCTCTCCGCTCCATGCCCAGACCCACCATCACCAGATGCAATCTCGAGTCTCTCAACCCCGCTATCCTGTCCTCCCTCGAGACCTTCCTCTCTCCTCTTTCCACTATGACTTGTCCCAACCAGGCAGCCTCCTTCTATAACTCTTCCCTTAACGCTGCCCTCTCCTCTGTCCCCCTCCGCTGCTCCAAACCCCAACCCTGGCACATCAAACTTACACGATTCCTACAAAAATGTTCACACTCCGCAGAACGCTCCTGGAGAAGATCCCACTCTCTGGCGGACTTCCTCCATTTCAAGTTTATCCTCTCCTCCTATAGCTCTGCTCGTTCTTTCGCCAAGCAATCCTTTTTCCAAGCACTCATCTCTTCTCAGTGCTCCAGTCCTAGCTGACTCTTTGAAACTTTCAACACTCTCCTTCGCCCCCCTCCTCCTTCCCTCCCCTCCTCCCTCACTGCCACTGATATTGCCTCCTTCTTCATCATCAAAATTGAGGATATTCAAAATTACATCTCCTCCCGTCACCCCCCTGCTGCCCCCCTGCTCCCACCATCCCTCCCCTCCATCTATCCCACCCTGTCCTGCTTCCGTCCCTCCTCAGACAAGGAAGTCCATTCCCTCATCTTATCCTCCCCCCCCTCAACCTGCCCCTTGGACCCCCTCCCGTCTTCTCCGCTCCCTCCCCCCCACTGCCTGCCCCCACCTTGCTCACCTCTTTAACCTATCGCTCTCTACTGGCATCTTTCCCTCACCATTTAAACATGCTCTGGTGTCCCCTATTCTCAAAAAAAACAACCTTGACCCTTCATCACTCACTAGTTACTGCCCCATCTCACTTCTCCCTTTCGCCTCCAAACTACTTGAACGACTGGTCTACAGCCGTCTCACAAGCTACCTCTCTGACCACTCCATCCTTGATCCACTACAATCCGGCTTTCGCCCACTCCACTCCACCGAGACTGCCCTGGTGAAAGTCCCCAATGACCTGCTTTTGGCCTAATCCAAGGGCCACTTCTCTTTGCTCATCCTTCTGGACCTCTCTGCTACCTTTGACACTGTGGATCACCCTCTCCTCCTCCGCACACTCCAAAAGTTGGCCTCTCTAGCACCGTCCTTGACTGGTTTACCTCATACCTCACTAACCGCTCCTTCTCTGTGTCTGCCTCCGGAACCACCTTACACCCTTCGATCCTTCCTGTTGGTGTCCCTCAGGGTTCTGTCCTAGGCCCCTTCTGTTTTCCCTGTACACCTCTTCCCTGGGGGCACTCATTAACTCCTTTGGCCTTCAATACCACCTCTATGCTGATGACACACAACTCTACCTCTCCTGATCTGTCCCCCTCTGTCCTCTCTCAGGTCTCCAGCTGCCTCTCTGCCATCTCCTCCTGGATGTCTAAGCGCTCTCCGAAGCTTAACATGGACAAAACTGAACTCATCATCTTTCCCCCAGCCAGAGCAACACCCCCTACAAATATCTCTATCACTGTTGACAACACTATCATCTCCCCTGTTCCCCAACTCCTTGACTCTTCCCTTTCCTGTGCACCCTACATCCAAGCTCTGGCACAATCTTGTCGGTTCCAGCTATGCAACATTGCTCACATCAGGCCATTTCTCTCCCAGAGTGCAACTAAACTTATCATCCACTCACTGGTCATCTAATGACTCGACTACTGCAATGTTCTCCTCACTGGCCTCACTTGCTCCCACATCGCTTCCCTACAATCTGTCTTCAACTCCGCAGCTAGGCTCATCTTCCTCACCCGCCGCTCCACTTCTACAATCCCTGCTCACTGGTCTTTGTATATTCCCTGCTCACTGTATAATCTCTGCTCACTGGTCTCTGTATGATCCCTGCTCTCTGGTCTCTCTATAACCCCTGATCACTGATCTCTTTATAATCCCTGCTCACTGGTCTCTGTACAATCCCTGCTCACTAGTCTCTGTATAATCCCTGCTCACTGTATAATATCTACTCACTGGTCTCTGTACAATCCCTGCTCACTGGTCTCTGTATATTCCCTGCTCACTGTATAATCTTTGCTCACTGGTCTCTGTATAATCCCTGCTCACTGTATAATTTCTGTTTACTGGTCTCTGTATAATATCTGGTCGATCATCTCTGTATAATCCCTGCTCACTGTATAATACCTGCTCACTGGTCTCTTTATAATCCCTGCTCACTTGTCTCTGTATAATCTCTGCTCACTGTATAATATTTGCTCACTGGTCTCTGTACATTCCCTGCTCACTGGTCTCTGTATAATCCCTGCTCACTGTATAATTTCTGTTCACTGGGCTATGTATGATCCCTGCTCACTCGTCTCTGTATAATCCTGCTCACTCATCTCTGTATAATCCCTGCTCACTGGTCTCTGTACAATCCCTGCTCAATGGTCTCTGTATAATCTCTGCTCACTGGTCTCTGTACAATCCATGCTCACTGGTCTCTGTATAATCCCTGCTCACTTGTCTCTGTATATTCCCTGCTCACTGTATAATCCCTGCTCACTGGTCTCTGTATAATCCCTGCTCACGCATCTCTGTATATCCCTGCTCACTGTATAATTCCTGATCACTGGTTTCTGTATAATCCCTGTTTACTAGTCTCTGTATAATCCTTGCTCACTCATCTCTGTATAATCCCTGCTCACTGTTCTCTGTATAATCCTTGTTTACTGGCCTCTGTATAATCCCTGTTCTCTGGTCTCTGTATAATCCCTGCTCACTATATAATCTCTGCTCACCGTTCTCTCTATAATCCTTGCACCTTGTTAGCTCCATAACTCCTGCCATTGGTTACTCCATAATCCCTGCACACTGGTCCCCGACTCCCTTCATAATCCCTGCTCACCGATCATTCCATAATTCCTGCTCACTGCTCAGAGGTTAGCGATCACTTCAGACTGTTCAGTTCCTGTTTTGACGTCACGAACACGCCCTGCGTTCGGCCAGCCACGCCTCAGTTTTTCCTGGTACGCCTGCATTTTTCCAAACACTCTCTGAAAACGGTCAGTTGACACCCAGAAACGCCCACTTCATGTCAATCACTCTGCGGCCAACAGTGCGACTGAAAAGCTTCGCTAGACCTTGTGTTAAACTACATCGGCCGTAGTGAAAGTACGTCGCGCATGCGCATTGCGCCGCATACGCATGCGCAAAAGTGCCTTTTTTGCATCATCGCTGCGCAGTGAACATTTTCAGCTAGCGATCAACTCGGAATGACCCCCACAGCCCAGCATTCAAGCCTTTCAGTCACAGCATGTCATGGTATGGCATCCGTATGGTATACCACAAAAGAATGCGTGGCGATTGTTCCATGGGCCTAATTCAGACCTGACTGCTGGGCAGCGATTTTTGCTGTCCTGCGATCAGATAGTCGCCGCCTACAGGGGGAGGGTATTTGAGCTGTGTAAGTGTGCGAACGCATGTGTAGCAGAGCTGCACAAACTGATTATGTGCAGTCTCTGTGCAGCCCAGGACTTACTCAGCCGCTGCGATCACTTCAGCCTGTCTGGGACCGGAATTGATGTAGACACCCTCCCTGAAAACGCTTGGACACGCCTGCGTTTTTCCAACAACTCCCAGAAAACGGTCAGTTGCCACCCACAAATGCCCTCTACCTGTCAATCTCCTTGCGTTTGCCCGTGCGAACACTTTTTTCGCACCATGCCGTCGCTATGCACCGATGCCGGGTGCAGTCGTTCGACGCGCCGGCGCATTGCTGTGCATACACATGCACAGTTTGAACCTGATCGCAGGCTGTGAGAAAACGCAGCCTAGCGATCAGGTCTGAATTACCCCCCATGAACGAAAACTACAAGACTGAAAACAATATTGGGGGTCATTCCGAGTTGAGCGCTCGCTGGCTAGTTTTAGCAGCCGTGCAAACGCTATGCCGCTGCCCACTGGGGAGTGTATTTTAGCTTAGCAGAAGTGCGAACGCATGTGCAGCCGAGCTCTGCAAAAACAGTTTGTGCAGTTTCTGAGTAGCTCTGAACCTACTCAGCGCTTGCGATCACTTCAGCCTATTCGTGTCCGGATTTGACTTCATACACCCGCCCAGTGAACGCCCAGCCACGCCTGCGTTTATTCAGACACGCCTGCGTTTTTGCAAATACTTCCTGAAAACAGTCAGTTGACACTCAGAAACGCCCCCTTCCTGTCAATCTTCTTGCGGCCGTCAGTGCGACTGAAAACTTTGCAAGAACCTGTGCAAAGCCACAACGATCTTTGTACCTGTACGACGCGCGTGCGCATTGCGGGGCATACGCATGCGCAGAAATGCAGATTTTTAGCCTGATTGCTGCCCTGCGAACAACGGCAGCTAGCGATCAACTCGGAATGACCCCCCATTGTGTCAGTGGACAGTGATCCCTGATATGATGACAGCTAACATTCAGGCAGTGTAAGTAGTCACTCAGCTCTGCATCTCCTTCCAAGCTTCATTTCTATGCTACTGTATGCCACAAAGCTTCATTAGGCTCTAAACCGCTACTGACCTTGTAGTGTACCTTACACCTTACTGTAGCAATGACCCAAACTGGCACTCATACTGTAACTTTGGTGGCCAAAAGACGCACAATCAGCATTTCACAAAGTTAGTTCAATTCCTGTTCAGTAATTCTCAGGTACTCTGCTGAACTCTCTCCTTAGCCATTACCATACAATGCCAATAGCGGTTTAGAGTTTAATGCAACTGGGTGGTGTAACATAGAGAGGTAGGAAGCGGGAAAGAGCGGAGCAATACAGTTGAGCAGAGTACTATAAGTTATTGTACCTGAAATGATCTCTCCTGTTGAAAAACTGCCCATGCGTCTTTACAACAGGTGTCTTTAAACCATGCACCAAGGCCTGTAACGTGCACATTACAATGTCTATAGCGGTTTAGCATAAAATGCTGGCATAATGGGTGGCATAACAATAAGAAATTATTTTATATTTTATTACCAACTCAACTGCAGCTTTGGATTTATGGCAAAACACTGTTCAGAACTACTGCACAGTGTAATAAAAGACAATCAGCCAATCGATGGGTGGCACTACAGAAGCTTGTTGACCATTTAACACATGCGCAATACAGTTTAGGAAAAGTGACATCTGGTGGACAGAAAGTTGTATTACAATCTCTGGCTTCGCAACATCTCAGTACATTACAATGCGACTTACTGTAACATGATTCTACTTAGAGAGCACAGCAGCAGTACGGCAGGGCGCAAATAGCAGGTCGTGCCGCATGGCGTATGGAGCAAAGATGTGGCAGGCAAAAATCATAACGCTCGTCAATAAAGTACAGAATAACCAGGCAGTTGCGGCACCGGTGCGGCCAATAGTACCTCGAGTGTGCCTTCAATGCGTACACCCAAAAAGGGGTGTGGCCTTGCAGAGACCCCCACTAAAGTCACAGTGGAGGTGTGGCCTAGCGGGAAGCCCTCCCAGTTACATCACTGGGGGGGGGGGGGCTGCCAAGCATCACCGGATATTCCTGGCCTGCCCAGGGAAACTTGTGCCATAGCATAAAATAACATTCCATGTGCTGAAAGGAAGAACAGAACCCTGACTGAAATGATCAGCTGTATGCTAGCACACTTCAAATCAATGGGGTAAAGCTGCAATGACAGCAACACAGATTAATGCCCAGAATGGTTTAAAGACTCCATATGAACTTTGAAATGTGAGAGTTTGTGGATTCAAAGCATTTGTCAGAATGAACTGACTACCATCATCCCATAACTGTTCACTCTGTGAAATAGGAAGTTACAAGCAAGGGACTCATTTATAGTGGAAAGCACATCAAGCTCTCATGCGTAAAATGACACTTTGCGTTACTGAGCATGCGCAATAAAACGATGCTGAATATAAAGATAATATATGTTGTACTTACAGATCCATTTACATAGAGATGTTAGTCATGGAAACAGAAGTGTAATTGATATAGAATGGGGCATATACGTAAGTGTGGCACAAGCCACTGGAGACATAGGTGGTCATTCCGAGTTGATTGCTCGCTAGCTGTTTTTAGCAGCCGTGCAAACGCTATGCCGCCGCCTACTCTGAGTGTATTTTAGCTTAGCAGAAGTGCGAACGAAAGGATCACAGAGCGGCTACAAAGTTTTTTTGTGCAGTTTCAGAGTAGCTCTAAACCTACTCAGCGCTTGCGATCACTTCAGGCCGTTCAGTTCCTGTTTTGACGTCACAAACACGCCCTGCGTTCGCCACGCGTTTTTCCTGGCACGCCTGCGTTTTTCTGAACACTCCCTAAAAACGGTCAGTTGACACCCAGAAACGCCCACTTCATGTCAATCACTCTGCGGCCAGCAGTGCCACTGAAAAGCATCGCTAGACCTTGTGTGAAACTACCTATTTCGTTGTAACAGTACGACGCGCGTGCGCATTGCACCGCATACGCATGCGCAGAAGTGCCGTTTTTTGCCTCATCGCTGCACAGCGAACGAATGCAGCTAGCGATCAACTCGGAATGACCCCCATAGCCTACACGATCAAGCTGTATCTCCAGATATGTCTCTTTTCAGGTGCATCCTTTGTGGTGGCTGCAGCCGCTGTGTGATGATCATCTTCAGCATGTATTGTATCTCTACAAGCTTTATCATTATGTAAATAACACTGCTTCCCCGCCCAAACTGAAACTAACATCAGCATGCACAGCCTGGACTGGCTGCAGCACATGCGGGTGGACAAATAGTGAGGGCCTCTGGTTAAAGTGGATCCCAGTTCCAGACTATACTTGACTGTTCACATTATAATAGTGATTACCACTGTGGCTATAGAGGGAGCTAGGCTCTGAGAAAATAAATATGGGTTCCCCATCTGTAGGGAAAACAGAATGGTGCTGATAGCAACCGGTTACATCCCAGTCCTCCTGTCAGTGTTATGCCGCTTTCACACTGAACCTCTGACCCGGGATATTAAAGGGGCAACTCAGGTCCTGGGTAGGTGTGAAATGGTCAACCCAGGCTCAGTGCCCCGGTAATTTGACCAGGGTAATTCCAGGAACCAGGAGCAAATTTAGGGGTCAGGCCGCCCCTAGGCAAAACATTATTTTTTGACCCCCATTATGTCACTGCTTCCTTCATGTCGGAGCAGGTCCTGATGCATCCAGCCCTAACCTTACTCCCCACCAGCACGTGCACCACAATTTAAACCCTATTGCCATCCCTCCGCCAGTTGCGAAATAAAAATGCCGTGTGACAAAATAAAAAGAATCACCTGCCCTCATCTGACCAGTGGCGTAGCAGTGCTTTCATGTAGGGGAGCCTGCTGTGCCGCCACCCAGCAAAGTGGCGTCCCTAGGCACTTGCCTCACGTGCCTAATGGGAATTCCACCACTGCCGGGACCGACTCTGATTAGCTGCAGTGTGAAAGGTGCGACCTGGGTTATTTGACCCTGGTTATGTTTAACAGCTGCTGATTGGTTGTGTATGCAGAAACCTGCCTCACTGGAGTGACATGCAGAGCAGACACGGGTGCAGTGGGAAGGTGACCCGGGTCCAACATGCAGTGATAGAATTAAATCTATCATTAAGTAGTAAATAACCACATGCACATCTTCTATGAAATCTTTTCTTGTATTCTAATTTGATTGTATTAAAAAGTGGAAAAGAAACAAACCCAAAACCATTATAAACAATGCAGGACTTGCACTAATGAGAAGGGCCCTGCCTGTGAACAGACAAACACAGCCGCTAACCTCTGAGTGGCTGGATCGTGAGAAGACGGCTCTAATTGGCTACTCAGTTTAGACACCCAACTTTACTAAATAAACTGCATTGTATATATGAATTCCATTGTTGTTATGTCCAGATTTTCAGCTGGCACAATAGAACTCTTTTTTTTTTTTTTCCAGAACGTAATGCTATAATACAGCATTTTTAATTGAATTCATACTTCCAACTGTCATGTGTTCAGCTCCCAGCTTTCATGTGTTCAGCTCCCAAATGTCATGTGTTCAGCTCCCAACTGTCCTGTGTTCAGCTCCCAACTGTCATGTATTCAGCTCCTAACTGTCCTGTGTTCAGCTCCCAAATGTCATGTGTTCAGCTCTCAACTGTTCTGTGTTCAGCTCCCAACTGTCATGTGTTCAGCTCCCAACTGTCCTGTGTTCAGCTCCCAACTGTCATGTGTTCAGCTTCCAACTGTCATGTGTTCAGCTCCCAACTGTCATGTGTTCACTTCAGCTCCCAAATGTCATGTGTTCAGCTCCCAAATGTCATGTGTTCAGCTCTCAGCTTTCATGTGTTCACCTCCCAACAGTCCTGTGTTCAGCTCCCAACTGTCCTGTGTTCAGCTCCTAACTGTCATGTGTTTGAAAAATGACTGTTGGGAGCTGATTGGCTGGAGCACCATATATCATACGCAACAAGTTTTTTTCATTCACAACAAGTTTATCACTCGTTGGTAAATGAGCCCCATTGTTTACTAAAGAGTTAAAAACCTGACTTTTACAGATCAGTAAACTGATCAGCCTATGGGAGTAAGTCAGACCTGATCGCTAGAGTGCGTTTTTTGCATCCTTGCGATCAGGTATTCAGTGTCTACAGGGGGAGGGGGAATTCGCTGTGCAGGTGTGCGATCGCATGTGCAGGAGAGCTGCACAAACAAAAGTTTGTGCAGTGTCTGTCTGCACAGCCCAGGACTTACTCAGCCGCTGCGATGATCGGGGCCAGAGCTGACATCACGATTCCTCCCACAAAACGCGCTTTTCCAGGCACTCCCGGAAAATAGTCAGTTGCCACCCACAAACGCCCTCTTCCTGTCAATCTTCTTGCGATCACCGGTGCAATTGAATTTTTCGCACCATCCCGTCGCTTCCCAGCACTCCCCGGCGCACCTGCGCATTGCGATGCATACGCATGTGCAGTTCAGACCTGATCGCCGCTGTGCAAAAAACGCACAGCACCAATCAAGTCTGATTTAGCCCGTATGTCTGACGAAGCCTGGCCACAGGGACCCTGTGATATTAGCGCTCCCTGGACTGTGTAACAACGGTGTCTCCAGATGGATGAGGTTATATAAAGAAACCAATGCAAGCAACAGAGCTATTTTTTGTCTCTACGCAGCTTGTTTCACCCTTGTCCCGGACAGCATTCATTTCATAGGACAGAATTTGGGCGTGATGAGAAGGTGTGAATTGTGCCAGGGGGCACTCTTAATGTTACACTGAGCTCAGAGCCCATATAAACACGGCCTCACACCCACCTGTTGACATGACCTTTTTCCTGTGGCGATGTTGGGTTGGAGATCTGTGCCCAGTAAGGAGTGAGCCGGACTGAGACACCAAACTGGCCTGAACATTACTCAGCAAGCTGGCTGGGGGACGTTTCAGCAATCCAATACTGCCACTCGGGAGCCAGTTTAGTTAAATTGTCTTCACCTTACAAACAGTCGTAAACTGACCTTGAACAGCCCCAACTGCTGTTGTTCAATGACTTCATTAACAGGGTATCATGTATTTATACAGCACTGACCTCTTACTGTAGGTTTGGTGCTGGCTGGTTCACGGGGCATTTAAGAATAAAAACATTTACTGCAAGCAGCATCATTGTTATGATGTGAGGAGGAAACAGCAGTCCCTACCAGGCAGCCCCAATGTCTCCTCACTCTCATGTAAGCCTCAAATCAAGTTAAACCAAACAAGAAAAATGCAATTTAACAGAAGGTGTGGCAGTACTGTGATAGGAGAACTTCTCATATTTTTTTCACACTTAGGCAAACATCTCATATGCAGAGCCATCTGTAAGTGCAACGCACCAGTGTACACATTAACCCTTTCCCCCAGCTTTCCCTTATGGCCTCAGTCCACCAATTATTTCCTCACATGCCCCCCTGTCCAACAGATTTCCCTCTCCTATGCCCCTATCCATCCACTTTACCCTCACATTTTTAGTATGTAAGCTCTCACGAGTAGGGCCCTCTTCCCTCATGTGCCGTTCCATCACTTACTTGAACCATCTATTGCATTCTTGCAAAATAAATTATAGTTTTATTTTTCTATGTGTGTTTTAAGGTTGTTTAAGTTGTCTTTGTTCCACTGAGAAAAACTTTATAAAATAGTTGTCTTAATTAGGTGGCACTTTGGATAGTAACCAACATTAGTGTAAATCTAATATACGCCATTGGTTTAAATTTAATATACACAACCATACTCCCAACATGACCCATTCCAGGAGGGATAAAATGCTCTCTACCTGGACTTCCCTCTTAAGTTATGATTGCAATCACCTAGCTCACCACAGGCAGAGGCGGATTGGCCATAGTGTGTACAGGGAAGATTCCCGGTGGGCCGACGCACCAGTGGGGCCTGTTTTGTTTGAGGACATGTGGTCCTTTTTATAGACATAATGAATAAGATGCAAAATAATTTGCATATATGAAAATCACCTTGCCACTTAGCCTGTGATTGCAGATGATCTAGTGTATGCTCTATCTGCCTGCTTGGCTGACATATAAGATTGAGTGAATAGTGATTGGGATACGGTTGGTGTAATAAGCAAGAAAAGATATCTTTCTAAAGAATTATATAGTTTCCTAAATTCTGACGGTGTATCATATAATGTGCTCATAATATTTAATTTTATTTCTTTTTAACTTCCCCCTTGATGCTGGACATGTCCACTATCTGGAAAGTCTTGGGGGGAGGGTGCTGCTGCCATGGCCCATGGCTAGACCTTACACCTCTGGTGCTGCCCAAGTGGGGCCACTAGTACAAATTTTTCCAGGGCCGCTTTTTGTTCCCAATCCGCCCCTAACCACAGGTGACGCCAATCATATATTAAGAGCAGGGCCGGATCTAGACCTTGTGGCACCCAGGGCAAAAAGGGGCGTGGCTTCATGGAGAAGGGGCGTGGTCAGTTATGCCCCCTGTAGCTATGCCCCCAGTAGTTGTGTCCCCAGTACTGTGCCCCCTGTAGCTGTGCCCACAGTAGTATTGCCCCCAGTACTGTGCCCCCTGTAGAGTTGTGCCCCCTGTAGAGTTGTGCCCCTGTAGAGTTGTGCCCCCAGTAGTATTGCCCCCTGTACTGTGCCCCCTGTAGAGTTGTGCCCCTTAGTTGCGCCGCTTACAAAAAATAAATAAATAAATGAATACTCACAATCCCCGCTCCTGTTTCCCGACCGCTGCTGCCCTCCATCTCCGGCCGCCGGTGCCACTCCTCGGATTTATGGGAGAGACACCATGACGTCTCTCCCATAGCACCGCATATGCACTCCAGGTCAATTATGACTTCTAGCGTCTATGCGCCACTCCCACAATGCAGTGACTTCATCGCGCACCACACAGCAGCGCATCTACACAGCATCGGGCAGCACCAGTAGCGGATCTTGCCATGGCAGCGGTGCCCTCCAGACGGCGGCGGCGGCACCCTCCGGATGGCGGCGGCGCCCCGTGCAAAAATCCTGCTTGCCCGTAGCAAGATCCGCTACTGATTAAGAAGGAAGTCCAGGCACAATGTAATATACACCCCCCTTCCCTGGACCCCCCTGTCTTAAGTGCCCCGGGCCCCCCCAAGGCTTAATCTGGCCCTGGATGAAGGTGACAGGTAAGGGAGGGCATGGGGTTTTCTCTGCTAGGCCTAGGCAATTATATAACACCTCCCCACACACACACACGCACGCACACACACACACACACACACACACACACACACACACACACACACACACACACACACACACACACACACGCACACACTTCCTTCTCTCTGTGCCCCTGATGTTCCTACATTATCATTTTATAAAATGTTGGTAACCAGTTAGATTCCCCTAGTCAATAACCGTAGTTCAGAGAAAATTATGGACCAGTTTAAATGTTTTTGACATTATGAAGAATATTAATTAAAAAGACACCATGGGGAAGATGTATCAAGCCTTGGAGAAAGATGGAATGCCAGGAGCAATTTACACCAAACTTGGTACACATACAGTACGATTTACATTCTGGAAAAAAATACTATGGGGCAAAAACACCCCTAGCACCCCTAGGGGTGGGGATGGGAAGGGGGTGACATGGTGCCTGCTATACCAAATCACGGAGGGGGGAGGGCACAATGCTCTGTTTCTGGAAAGCTTGATAGTCAGCAACTGCTTATCTGCAGTGTAAAGGGTAACAACAGCTCTACCACTGACCTTAAGTGTTGGGCAAAAATCTTTACCTTTTTACCTCAAAGGAGGAGCCCTAAGGAGAGTGAGAAGCTAAGCAAGGAGACCTAGGGCCCTTTAGAATAGAGTCAGCCTATCCTTGCAAACCTTACATAGTTAACATACAGCGGGCGGAGCTTGGCCTGTCGTCCCAGCATTTGCAGCACTGAGCAGGGCAGCAACAGAGGCGGGACGGGGCAGAGAAGGAGGCGGATTATTCTCCTCAGCACCAGCATGTTGACAGCATCAATCCAGGGAAGCCCAGAGGTGCGGCCTGACAAAGATTGCCATTATTCTTTAAATTCCGTAGCAAAGCACGGGTACTCAGCTAGTTTTAAATAAAGTATAGTAGTGTCGGGTTGGTATTGGGTGACCCGCGTTTGGGATTCCGGAGGTCACCATACCGACCCTTGGATACAGGTCTCCAGAATGTCAGGAAGGGGGGGGGGAAGGGCAAGCGCAACGACTCATAGGTTCTATTTCCACTTTATGGGTGTCTGGACACCCACAATTGGGAATAGTCCCTGTTAGTCGGCATGCCGACTGTCGAGCTGTCCAGAGCTTGGGATTCCAGCGTCGGTATAGTGACCGGGTACCATATCGCTGGTGCCAAGCCCCTTAATATCTAGGGTGTAGCCAAACATAGCAAACAAAAAAAAAGTTAAAAAAAAGTTAAAAACGATTTGCAATTTGCAAGACACAATTAATTATTTTTATTTTTAATGTTAAAATTTTATAATTAATATGAGAAGGCCCCAAAGCCAAATAAAAGTTTATTTACAAGATATTTAAATTTGCTTTTCTAACCTCAGTTTCATATCTTCTACCAACAGTACATTACATAATGTACTGATAAACTGTGTGATCCCTACAGTCATGTACTCAATATGTTATGTAACGTAGGGATCTTGTCAGGTTTTCTCACTTTATAGGTTATAACACCCATAGTCGTCATCATCATCATCATCATCATCATCATCATCATCATCATCATAATAACAACAGTAATAATAATAAGGTGTGTGAATCACTTGCCGAATAGGATCCCCACAACAGTCAGGAAAAGCCTATTCCTTACATAGAGCGATCACACCGCTGTCTGGGTTATTTAAGGGCGCAGTTTGTTTTCTTCCTCTTCATTAAGCTTCCTGCGCTTTCCTCTTTGCCCCACGCAGAGGATTTAAGTAATCTGTAAGAATGCTGAGTGTAAAACCATTAGGCGCTTTCATCATGTTTACATCCCAACAGCAAACAACCGCTCCTTCTAATGGTGTAATCCAGACCACACACAGAGGTGCTCCAGGGTGTCCTCTCTCCCCCCCTTGTACTGTACCCAGGTGAGGTGTGTCTGATACAGTATCTCCTGGCCAGCAATATTGCTACTGTATGTCTAAGTAGGCTATGTCACAACAGCTCTGCAGAGACAATAACCAGACTATCTATTAATAATGTGCTTATTTCTTATATTTCATGTTATTTACAGTATACAGAATACCCGGAAAATATAACTGGACATAGTGGGTGCTATATGGCCAATAATGCAAAAAAACAAAATTTAATATACTGTACTGTACAGTGTGTAAGGAGCAGCCAAATACAATATACGACCGTCTCTATAAAACGTATTGTTGTAATGGCTATATTCCAAAAGGATATCTATTAACTGAAGCTCCATCCAATGATCTGTTTCACTTCCTACTTTACGGAATCCCTCACAGAAGAATGATTTAAAGGGGTCTATTCATGAAGCGGTGAAAAGTGAGGAGAAGTGAGCCTGTGGAGAAGTTGCCCATGGCTACCAATCAGCATTGAAGTAACATTTATCATTTGCATACTACACAATTGTATGGAGCAGCTGATTGGTTGCCATGGGCAAATTCTCCATCGGCTCACTTCTCCACTCTTTTCACTGCTTCATGAATAGATCCCTAACTGTTTCTTCCACTGCATTTATTCAAACCGTTCGCTAGCTCTAAACCCATCGATAATCTATGGAAAATATACTGTATTGTAAAATCAGGACACAACTGGGTACATTTACAGAATAAAAAGGTGCAAAGCTCAAAGGGAATAGACTCTCGCAACATGTATAATGCTGTAGAAACGAATGGGCCCTACACATTTACCGATTACACTGAAACATATGAACAATCTTGTTCATTAATGAACGAGATAACGTTCATATCTTTCAGTGTGTAGGCACCAACGATGAACGATGTGCGGCCCCTCGCTTGTTCATCGTTGGTGCCGGCTTGTTTATGCCTGCAAGTCATAATTGGACAATATCGTCCATATTATTATTACCATGCAGGGCTATAGGGCTAAGTGATGGGGGGAGTGAAGATACTTCATCCCCCTCGTCACCCCACCACCATCAGCCGTCGGGTCGTCCGTTGGCCGTATCGGCCTTCGGGCACCTCGGCGGCCGATCGGCCAGTGTGTAGGGCCCTTAAAATAGAGCCCACAAAGAAGAATGTAGACAAAGACATGTACAGTATACATACACGAAAAAGTATCCAGGGCTATGGAGACTCAGCTGTAGGGCCACGGTGACTCTGAGGGGGAGTGGCCAAATCAGGCAGGTGTGGCCACATTTCCTTTTTGAAAAATATAAAACTTGTAAAATACACTGCATGTTCAAAAGAAGTACAACATTTAAACATTCTCTATTTTTTGTAGTATAGAAGATCTACACTGTCTAGACAGTCATTGGGTTGACACAAAGGTCGACAGGGTCAACATGTCGACATGCTAATGATTGGCACAAGTTTTTTAAAAATCTTTTTGGTTGTTATTTTGTATGGTTAGCCATATCTAAGCACAACTAGTAAATCCCCTTATGAGCTCGCTTTGCTTGCCATGCTTCGGGTAAGGTGGCTTGCCACAGGTTACTAATCCCAATCGTAGCCCATGTGGTTGGTAAATCAAGCAAAAAGTGGAAAAACAGGAAAAAAAAGGCCAAAACTTGTGTTAATCATTTGTGTGTCGACCAGTGTCATGTCAATCCTTTGACCATGTCAGCCTTTTGTACCTGTTGACTTTAAGCACCATCTACCTTTTACTTGTCAACCTTTTGACCATGTCGACTTTGTGTACCTGTCTTCCCAATGCATGTCGACCATATGGGGTCGACCTACTGACTGTTGACCTATATATTGGAACCCATATTTTGTTACTCTGTAAAAAAAAAAGAAGTAAATAATATTATTGTCTACAAATAGAACAAAGCAGGTATCCTTCCTTACCAGTATACATTTGTATGCAGTGGCGTATCTATAATGGATGCAGTGTGTGTGGTGCACATGGGCCCCTGGGTCCAGAGGGGGCCCATACCGCAAACATACTCTCCTATACTTACCTTTCTGGCATCCATCAGTGTCCATGTGTGGGCTCCCTCCTCTCTCGAGTCTGTAGCCGGCAGCGCTGAGTTTACAGTGTATGCGCAGGTCTCCGAAAAATGGCCGCCGCACCATTTTTTCGGAGACCTGCACATGTGCTGTAGACTCTGACACTGTGCCAGAGTCTCTAGTGCTCACTCAGAGCACTAACAGCACAGCCGCTGCCGGCTATGCGACAGGAGGAGGCCCACACACGGAGACTGCACACAGGTCCCCTCCTCTCTAGATATGCCCGTGTTTGTATGTACTGTATCTAGCATGACAGAAATACAAGTTATTACTTTAACTGAGGAAGCCGCTGACACGAATAAACAGGTGGGGAAACGCGTCTTTTTAAATTTTTAAAGCTGATCCTGAGTACCTAATTGATATACCACGCAAAAACAACTTGTCTCACAACTAGGGAATTTCTCCTTGATCTCCACATAAGGCTTGCTGAGAAGGTTTGAAGCACCAGAGCCAGGAGTTGAAAAGCTATACAACCCAGGAGGAGGATGTGGTAATATATACGTATTAACATGGCCATGCTTAATTAACAGCTGCTTTGCATGAACAAGCCTGCTCTTTCCAAAGAAAAACTGCTTTAAAAATCCTGCATGCTAACCAATTAACAACTGCAATAGCAGAGACTATAGGGCCATACACACTAGAAGATATTTTTCAAAGAACTGAAAGATAATGACGATTGTGAATGATATTATCTAGTGTGTATGGCCCTCCAATCAATGATGCGTGCACCCGCACTCGTTGATTGGAGGTTGGCAGTCGGCTGTGCTGCCTGCTCAATGTGAGCAATGTCACTTGTGACATTGCTCATCACAGCATGTGTGTACGGAGCCGTGATGACCGATGTGCACAATGTGACATTGCTCACCTCCCTGGCAGCGGCCTAGCAGCGGCTCCCTCCCCTCCAGCAGCTCCATCTCCGCCAGTGGCTTCATATCTGAGCCGCTGATGGGAGCCGCTGACCGCTCAGCAAATCTCCCCTCCAGCAGCTCCCTCCCTGCCAGCAGCTTCATATCTGAGCCACTGACAGGAGCTGCTGACCGCTCAGCATCTCCGTCCACTGCACCACCAATGAAGTTATAAACCCACTGTGCCACCAACCCACTGTGCCACCAATTTAATATAAAATTAATTATAATGGGTTTAATATTATATATATGTGTATATATATGTGTGTGTGTGTGTGTGTGTGTGTGTGTGTGTGAGTGTGTGTATTTATATATATGTATATATAAATATAAAGGCTGTCTAAAACTTGCGCTCGGAACACTAGCAGCAATTTGTAAGAAGCCCCTGTTAGTGGACTCCTACAACCCAATTTCTACAAACAAAAGCCAATTGCGATTAGTATATAGCCTTAAAATATACATGCATTCAATTTCTTAGTTTCATGTATATTCCAGAGAATTTTCTCCACGGTGTGGGTTACTTTGTATTAAATACCTGTAAATATACCCTCACACCAAAAGATCACCCGAAAGATATGGCCAAAGGCCTAGTTAGATAGGATACCAAATAAGCTTTTTATTAAAAGAAATACATATACAGTTACAATAACATCACAATACAGTTCAGGAAATCCGTCAATCTCAACAGTTGGAACAAACACCTTCACAGGTGTGAGGTCAGAGATGTAATGGTGAACTAGACAGAAGACAGTAACTGATTTGACCCAACGCGTTTCGTCAAGATGACTTCTTCAGGGGTTAGCATATGATATCACAAAGGGAAAAAACCCTCACAAATGATGGCATCCATATTCCATATATATGAAATAAAATTGATTGGATCAGTTGGTCCACCCAAAATATTTTGGGCAATGGTACCAATCAACATAGAGCTTTCTCTTATGAGTATTCGGCTCTTTTTGCTGAGCCTGATTGCAGTTACTGTATAAATATTTTCTGAACAGGGTCCTTAAATTGAGTCTGCAGCCTCCAGAATAGTTTCACACAGCAACCAGATTCATGTAATACAGTATATATATATATAGTAGGAAATTTTAAGTCCGGCACTCACAATAACAAAATAATAGCATGTCGGGTGCCCCATTAACACCTAAAGCTAGGTGTAATAGGTAGAGAAAGCAGAATTGGCACTCCAGACTTTGTCAAATAAATCACACACAGGCAGGTGTATGCTGGTCGACGTTTCAGGGGCCGTTCTCCCTTTTATCAAGACATAAAAAGTAAAACACGAAACAACATTTAAATAGACTCACCCTACGTGAAGAGACAGCCTCCGCTCCGTCCAGCTGGAGTCCAGTGACGTCATCGGCGCGACCCTGCGCCGGCGCTCCGTTCTCACTGGATAGGTGCGGTCAGCTGGTACATGGTGATTGTTGCCTAGAAACCTGTATAAACAAAACAGCGTGCAAAATATAAAAATCCAAAACTGCCTTTGCTGACAATGCCTAGACGAAAGAAGATCGCAGCATGCACTTTAAAATTAACTCATCTGGTGCTGCATCTATCATAATGATCAGACGGAAAAAAACAAAATATAGCCTTGTAGCATACTATTGGATGGGATAAAGACATATAATCTACCTAGAAAGGGAAAACTAGTCATAGTAATTTCCTATAGTTTGTAGATACTAGAAATCCAGACTAAATAGGCATGTAATTTAAATAAGCAACCAAATAGATAACGAAATTAATATCAGCAGTCACTTATATATACTCAAAACAGTCTCTATAACGGATAAAAAATGGTTAAATAGATAAGTCTATATAATTGTTATTTTAAAGAAAACAATTATAGCTCAACATTTCATTTAGACTCCACGGCTTGACAGTTTGTAACGTATGGATCCATCTCGCTTCCCTGCATAGCAGGACTTTGCCTCTATCACCTCCTCGTATGTTGGGCGGAATCCAATCAATTATCTTGTAAAGTATACTTGCAAGACTATGCTGATGAAGTGTCTTGCTACGGGCTGGTCTGAGCCCTTGCCCTCTAATGCTGCTCTAATACTAGAGCGGTGTAAAGAAATACGTTCCTTAAATTGGCGGATGCTCTTACCTACATAAAAGAGCCCGCATGGGCATTTGATGTAATATACAATATGTGTGGTAGTCAGAGCCGGCCCTAACCAATATGATGCCCTAGGCAAGATTTTGGCTGGTGCCCCCTAGCACCACCGCTGGTTCCACCTCTGACCTTGCACCTCTTTACCAGCACCATCACCCCTCACCCATAGCAGTCCTAATTTTGGTGTTTGTACCCCTATATTTTAAATAGGAACAGTTCGCACATTTGGCGCACAGCCCAAAAAGGTGTGTGTTTTTGCTGGCAAGGGGCATGGCCACACAATAGTAACCCCAAATCCAATTACACGACACAGTACTGCAACTTTATTCACATTTGATCATGCGATAGTGTCCATAATTCATATTACATCCCACAGTAGTAACACTTTACCTTAGAAATGTTACTACTCACAGTAGAGCCCCTTATTCACATTACATCACACTGAATTGCTCCTTATTCACATTACACCACACCATATTGCTCTTTATTCACATTAGACGACACAGTAGTGCCCTTTCTATATGCAACGCCACATAGTAGAGCACCTTATACACATAATGCCACACATTAGTAATGCATTTATACACATAATTCCACACAGTAATGCCCCTTACACATATGAGACACATCATTAATGTTCTTAAACATAATGCGCCTTACACATTATGACAAACTTTATTAATGCCCTTTTACACATAATGTCCCTTACACATATGCCGCACATTATTAATGCCCTTATACACATAATGACACACATAGTGCCCCTTACACATATGTTGCACATTATCAATGCATTTTTACATGACACACATAATGCTCCTTACACATATTATGAACACTACTGTACAACCAACCCACTCACATGCACACAGCACTCACACTGCCACTAACACTGTGACCTCTGCCTCTGCTTGGATACAGATGTGTCCTCATAAATCTTGCCTCAATGCTAACGTCGGGCACATTTTTTTATGAAAATGCATCTTATTTGCATTGCTATGTGGCTAGGATGCACAAGCAGCTTCTGCTGATTAAAATGATATGCAGCATGCCTATATACTGTGTGAGACTGTGGCTGTATCTGCATATGAAATGTTACACACAGAATATAGGCATGCCACATATCATTTTAATCAGTAGAAGCTGCTGATGCCCCTAGGCATATTAAATGCCCTAGGCAATTGCCTAGTTTGCCTATGCCTATGGCCGGCTCTGGTGGTAGTACATGTTACTGAGTGCTTGAGGGTAAAAGTTTTACCCGATCTAGGGTGCTGAAACTTGTTTCCCTGTTCCAGGCAACTACATGTAGTACAGCCTAAACAGCGAAAGTTCCCTGGTTTTCTAGACAGGAAATGCTTTGGTTTATCTGCTGTGAACCGGGAGATATCGTTGTGAACAACCCTGTCTTTGATGTTTCGGCCCCTCTTAAATGAGGTTAGGATAGAGGTAGATTTCATCATGGGTAGATCGTTGTCTTTAGAAATAATAGGCCAGATTTGTCTGGCAAAATGAGTGATCTTTTGACTTGCCGTATGGAAATCCTGGGTCCAGATGATGTTGTCAGTTTTTTGTTTTTTACCAGCTGGTGACAGAGCTTGTGTTTGAGTAATTGAGGATGCTTTGTTCATCGCTTGTCTTAAAAGTTTAGGTTTATATCCCCTTTGTAAGAATTTGCGGAACATGAGATTCATATGGTTTTTAGCATCTACCGGATCACTACAGATTCTGGTTATTCTTAGGAACTGTGAGTAGGGTAGACCCCATTTTGTGGATTGGGGATGTTGACTACTTGCTTCCAAGATCGCGTTTCTGTCAGTAGGTTTGTAATACATAGAAATGTTGATGTTGCAATTTTCATCAATAGACACGCTCACATCCAGATAATGTACACTCTGTAGATGGCCTTCTGATGTGAATTTGATGGCTTCATCTTGCTGGTTTATCCACTCCATCGCGGATCGGAATGACTCTTCACTCCCTTGCCACAGGATGAAGATTTCATCGATGTAGCGAAAGAACATCTTAATGTTTTGTCGGATGGAGTCGTTTGAGAAGAAGATGTCCTGTTCAACTTGGCACATGAAGATATTCGCGAAACTGGGTGCAACGCAAGAACCCATCGCGCACCCAGTTCGCTGACGGTAAATTTGTTGGTCAAACAAAAAGTAATTTCTTGATAAGGTGAGTGAGAGTAAGGAAATAAAAAAGTCAATATCTGGACCGGCGTAGTCTGACTCTTTTTGGAGAAACATCTTAACGGATTCCAACCCTCTGTCATGCGGTATACTGGTGTACAGGTTGGTAACATCTACTGTACATAGTAGATAGCGTTGCGGGAGTGGAGTCAACTCTTTTAGCTTCTTTATGAAAGTTGTAGTGTCTTTTAGAAATCTTGGTTGTTTCTGAATAAGAGGTTGTAGGTAGAAATCCAAAAATTGAGATATCCCATAATATAATGAATCTCTCGCCGATATAATAGGGCGTCCGGGCGGTTCTTTGATATTTTTATGAAGCTTAGGGATGGTATAGAACACTGGGGTTGCTGGCCATTCCTGGATCAGCGCCTCCATCGTTGCATTCGTAATGATTTTATTAGTGACCGTCTGTTGTAATAACAAGTCCAATTCGGTTTTGTATTCCATAGTTGGGTCTCTCTGTAGAACCTCATACGTACTGTTGGGTCATACATACTGTTGTGTTGTGCAGCAGCCGATTCTCCAACACTTCTATGAACAGCAAAGTGTGGTGTTTAGCCAGCAAATGAGTCACCAAACGCGTTTCTCCGTCCACCCTCCGGTTTCTACAGCTTTTTCAGTGTGTATTTACGAAGAATCGGCTGCTGCTGCACTAGAGAGAGGCACCTGCTTAAAAGGGAACGCTGTCCAGATTTCCCATTGTCCACCATACTCCATGAATGAGGCTGCAATGCCTACAACAAACTAAGGAGATGTATCAATTTGGGTACATAGTAAGTGTACTCTAGGCAGACTTTGGACTGCAGTGTTTAATATTGCCTTTCACTAATGTGCCTTGTTACCAGCTGAGTTCAGATTTGTCAGCTGTATCAATAACCATCTGCAAATTGCACTAAAAATCAACCTGCTAATATGGATGGACTCTAACCATTTACATCTGCTTCAAAACTGCTTGTTTGATTAACATCTTGCTCTGTCTGTATGGGTCTGGGACTCAGGGTCGACAACAAAAAGGTCGACACACCTTAGGTCGACGCCAATTGGTCGACACGCCTTAGGTCGACATGGACAAAAGGTCGACATGGACAAAAGGTTGACAGGAACAAGGTTGACATGGAAAAAGGTCGACATGAGTTTTTTATGTTTTTTTGGTGTCGTTTTCTTCGTAGAGTGACCGGGAACCCCAATTAGTGCACTGCGTCCCCTCGCCATGCTTCGGGCATGGTGCCTTCGCTCCGCTACCGCTTCGCTCGGCACAGTAGTCCACGTGGATCGTTAAGTATGAAAAGGTTCCAAAAAAGAAAAAAATCGTGAAAAACTCATGTCGACCTTGTTCCTGTCGACATTTTGTCCATGTCGACCTAAGGTGTGTCGACCAATTGGCGTGGACCTAAGGTGTGTCGACCTTTTTGTTGTCGACCTGGAGTCCGGATACCGTCTGTATGCGGACTTACCCACTATATATATATGCTGTTTGCTGGACTAACATTCTAAATTGCTATATGTGGGTTCAGTAATAATATAACATCTGATCATATGAGCCTGATATGTGGTATTGAAAATAGAGCTCATTTTTTCTTTCCAAACCGAGCTTCATTGAGATTATATAGTGCATATAGGTGCTACATTTCTGATACTAATGTGCACTATATAGATTCCGTATGTGGAAATTCTTTTAAAAATTATTACCTGTATATTTTAGTATTGGTAGTGGCCGGTATCTTATTGTGATAATTGTGTATATATAAAAGTAAAAATATTTTTATACAAAGTGAGAAGCGCTGTCTTATCTTTTGTCTGGTTCTTCTAAAATTTGGGGAAAACTTGGATCAGTTCCCCAAGATCAGCTGCTCTCACTTTCTAGGTGACAACGCCAAGTGTATACATTTGCACATATATTGAACCCATTATAATGATTTTTTTTTTAAGTTGGTGGCACAGTGGAAATTGGTGGGGCAGTGGGTGAAAAAATTTAATTGGTTCCCCCTTCTACAGCCCTGCCCACACACACAGAAATGCCTCCCCAACATTAAAATATGTAAAAAAGGCGCCAATTCCAAAGATATCTTTCATGTTTCAAATTGTTTGAAAAATTGCTTAGTGTGTACACTCAATTTCGCTTGTCAGGGCTCTGGGAAGTTCAATGGAAATTGCTCATCGTCCATATTGTTCATCTTTCACATTGGTCATGTCTTCTAGTCTTATGCATGCTGGCCAATATGGACGAGATTCTCCATATTAGCATGCAGTGCTATGGAGCCGGGTGACGGGGGGAGAGGGGGGGGGGGGGGGGAAGGTGACGGGGGTGTGTGTGTAGAAACTTCACTTCCTCTTTCACCTACCCCCTGCCGCCGGGTTGCCCGTCGGCCGTACCCACCGTCGGGCAGCTTGGTGGCGGATCGGTAACTGTGTAGGGCCCATTAGCGTGCAAATACCACTAACAAAGTAACATCTGAAATCTGTGCCGATAAAGATACAAAGTATAAAGTGGAGCTTGGTTACATTGTAATGCTGATTAAGCTGATATGAGACAAATGTTTCTTTTCTGTCTGTGATAAATTGTTGTATACATATTGCCATGTTTTGAGATAGAAATAATTTTTTAATCTATACATAATTAAATATAGAGGTATAGGAAGGATTTATTAATTTCATTTATGATCTAAGATAAATAAAATCTTTTTAAATTTAGTCTGCTAGCACTGTTTGTGCTTTGTGCTTTTTCTGGTGTATTATTGTCCCAGACAGTCCGGGAGACTCCCCAAATAGTAGGCGCTGACTCCCAACGCCATCTGGGAATCTTGCAAGAATGAGAACTAGTGAGTGGAACCCAGGGCTGGATTAAGGCTTGGAGGGCCCGGGGGAATTAAATCAGGTGTTACCAGAGGAGGGGGGAGGGGGGGGGGGTTGTAAATTAGATTGTGTATACCAACTAACTTGACCCATTCCAGGAGGGATAAAATGCTCTCTACCTGGACTTCCCTCTTATTATGTGATTGGCGTCACCTGTGTTAAACTATTTAATTGATAAGAAAGGTGTTTCATCACAGGTGATTGCAATCATACATTAGGCATGTTTACACTGGAAAAAAGGAGACTAAAAGGGGACATGATTTACATTTACAAATCTATAAGGGGACAATACACAGAGCTAGCAGGGGATTTGTTTTTGGTAAGATCATCACAAAGGACACGTGGACACCCGCTTAGGTTAGAGGAGAGGAGATTTCGCACACAGAGACAGAAACGTTTCTTCACAGTAAGGACAATACGTATTTGGAATTCCCTGCCTGGTGAGAGTAGAAATGGCAGACTCTGCCACTACTTTTAAGAATGGGCTCCCAAACTAATGGAGGAAACTCAGTGCAGAATGGGGTGCCGCCACAAGTCAACCCAAAAGTGGTGGTGAGGAATGGGAGGGAAGTCCAGGTAGAGAGCATTTTGTCCCTCCTGGAATGGGTCATGTTGGGAGGTATGGATTGTGTACAGTATATTAAATTTAACCCAATGGTGTATAGTAGATTAAAACTAATAGTTTCATTATGCACAATAATTGTACTGTTTTCGGCTCCACCTAATTGAGAGACAACTATTTTACTAAGTTTTCTTGTAGTGGACAACTTAACCTTAAAATACACATAGAAAAATTAAATCTATAATTTATCTTGTCACATGCAAGAGTAGCCTCCGCTACTGTACTACTTACACACTGGAGCAGGACTCAGGGGGTTTCTCTGTGTGTGTGTGTGTGTGTGTCTCTCTCTAGACCCGAATGCTCTCATTAGATAACAGGTTACACAGGACCGAGACACCCAGGTGGGGAGGAGGTGAAGCTGGGATCTCTGGGGCACTTACAGCTTTCTTCCCCTCTAGTCAAGAAGCTCCATCGGTAGCTCATGAAACCTGATACTCATGTGTTTCTGCCTGCGCTGCATATTGTCCTGCTTGCAATCTTGCTGCCTGGCTCTGCTGCTGCACAAGAGGGAGAGCTAGTGATGTCAGTGTGCTCCGGCTGGGGGGCCCCCTCACAGAGGGGGGCCTGGATTCAGTAACCTCTGCACCTCCCTTCCTCCATTAATCTAGCTATGGTGGAACCTAGAAAAGAAACCACAAAAGCACAAGGCATAATATGGTGCTTTGCTGGGTGAAACATTGTAACAATATAAAATCACTGACTTTATGTAGCTCCCTCCTCTTCTTCATGGGTGAGCCCCTGAGAAGTGTCAACGTGCTACTGGTTTATACTTTATTCTAAAAGATTTCATTTGTATCCTTATGTCAAGGGTAATCATTTTTCTGAGCAATTCCTAACACAGGTATGCTTTAAATATCACTGAAACACAGTTAAAATAAAAAAATAAAAAAACGTAACTCACTATTTAAGAGATTAAAGTATGACAAATAGGTTCTCTAAGTGGTCCGGAAAGTTGGATAAAAGAAATCTGCATGGGACTCACAATTCTACAGACTGCGTTGTGATGAGTTCAGTAGCTCGACCAGGGCCGGACTGCCCTTCTGGCCCTTCTGGCAAATGCCAGAAGGGCCGATGGGCAGGTGGGCCAGTCAGCTCACAGAGAAACCGAGAAAGACGCGCCCGGCGCAGCTCCTGGCTCTCAGTTTGTGCCCCCCGCCACACGAAAATAGGGGCATGCTGGAAGCCCACGCCCCCTGACTCATGGCACGCCCTGTGTGCTGTGTTCACACACCCATCGCCCTCCACAGTTCAATAAAAATGGGGGCATGCCATGACTTCATGCCCCCTGATTTGTACCATGCCCCCCGCGCACCTTGCCCCAGCGTGCGTGCCCCTGTGCTGGGCGCACGTGCACCTTTGACGTGCACAAGGATGCCAGGGCTGAGTTCGGACCCCAGTCCGTCCCTGAGACGGTCCATGGAATTTCATGAGCACCTGGTGTAAATGGCCGACCAGTGCTGCTGCTGCCAAATCGATGCAAAGTTGCACATACTGTAATACTGGGGTCTCTGTATTAAGCCTTGGAGAGAGATGGATGGAAATAAAGCACCAGTCAATCAGCTCCTACCTGCCATGTTACAGGCTTGGTTTGAAAAATGACAGTTAGGAGCTGATTGGCTGGTACTTTGGGGTCTATGTACTATGCCTTGGATGGAGATAAAGCCGACAGACGTTATGGGGTCTATTTACTAAGCGTTGGATGGAGATAAAGTACCAGCCAATCAGCTCCTAACTGCCATGTTACAGGCTGGGTTTGAAAAATGACAGTTAGGAGCTGATTGGCTGGTGCTTTGGGGTCTATGGGACAGATGTATTAAGCCTGGAGAAGTAAAGCAGTGATTAGTGCAAGATGATAACGCATCAGCCACTCAGCTCTTAACTGTTAATTTACATATTGGAGCTGATTGGCTGGTGCGTTATCACCTTCCACTTATCACTGCTTTATCACTTCTCCAGGCTTAATACATCTGCCCCTATGTACTATGATTTGGATGGAGATAAAGCAGACAGAGATTATGGGGTCTGTTTACTAAGCCTTGGATGGAGATAAAGTGGATGGATATAAAGTATCAGCCAATCAGCTCCTAACTGCCATGTGTTTTAAAAATGACAAGTAGTAGCTGATTGGCTGGTACTTTAGCTCCAGACACTTTACCTCCATCCAAGGCTTAGTAAATAGACCCCAAAGTCCCAATCTACCAGCTCCTAACTGTCATTTTTCAAAACACAGTCTGTGGAGCTGAGTGGCTGGTACTCATTTCAAGGCTTAGTAAATAGACCCCTTTAATGGAGCCCATTTATCAACAAGTTTTATCATACGCAATGAGTATTAAAACTCATTGCGTATGATAAATGTTGCTCCGGCCAAACAGCTTTTTTAGAGATAAGACAGGTGGGAGCGTATTGGCTGGAGCACCAATTATTACAAGTCTTTAAACTCATTGCGTATGATAAAACTCATTGATAAATGAGCCCAAGTGTACGTTATGCCCACTCTACTGTACATCAGGCTCTCAGTCGTATATTTATGGGTTTTAAGAAGTGGATATGTTGCCCATAGCAACCAATCAGATTGTAGCTATTATCTTCTAAAAGAAACTAGATAAATGATAAGTAGAATTTGATTGGTTGCTATGGGCAACATCTTCCAAAAAATCCCACATTTTATTGAATATACCCTTCACTGTCCATTTCGGGCAACAGGCAGAAACTACAATCAGTTTATTTAAACTATGCAGAGTATCCTGTCTGTAGACACCCAAGATCTACTGCGCTCCTCCTCTGACGTATGGGTGGGCTTACCTTACTATCTCTTTAAACTGGGACACTCATGAATCACACTGGGTATGTGGCTGGCTGACGTCACGCCTGCATTTCACTTGGTTTTAATCAGCCAAAGAACCTGTGTAGTTCATGAGTGTCCCTATTTAAAGGGATAGTAAGGTAAGCCTACTTATGGGGCCTGATTGGACTTGTAGTTGCACAACAGCTAAATAGCCTCCAGTTGTCCATAGATTACCTGTTATTGGCATTATGCTGTGGCCCTAATTCGGAACTGGTTGGTAGGCTGCGTTTACATACAGCGGTAGCAATCAGATCTAAACTGCACATGCGTATGCACCGCAATGCGCAGGCGCGTCACACGGGTACAAAGCGGATCACCGCTCAGCGATGGGTTTGTGCGAAGAATCCATTCGCACGGGCGTTTGCAAAGAAATTGACAGGAAGAAGCCATTTGTGGGTGTCAACGAACCGTTTTCTGTGAGTGGTTGGAAAAACGCAGGCGTGTCCAAGCGTTTGCAGTGAGGGTTCCTGACGTCAATTCCGGTCCCGGACAGGCTGAAGTGATCGCAGCGGCTGAGTAAGTCCTGGGCTACTCAGAGACTGCACAATGGGGGTCATTCCGAGTTGTCCACTCGTTGCCGATTTTCGCAACGGAGCGATTAAGGCAAAAATGCGCATGCGCATGGTACGCAGTGCGCATGCGCTAAGTATTTTAGCACAAAACTTAGTAGATTTACTCACGTCTGAACGAAGAATTTTCATCGTTGAAGTGATTGGAGTGTGATTGACAGGAAGTGGGTGTTTCTGGGCGGAAACTGACCGGTTTCTGGGAGTGTGCGGAAAAACGCAGGCGTGCCAGGATAAAACGTGGGAGTGGCTGGAGAAACGGGGGAGTGGCTGGCCGAACGCAGGGCGTGTTTGTGACGTCAAACCTGGAATAAAACGGGCACTCCCAGAGGGCGGCGGCCTAGCGTGTGCAATGCTGCTTAAAGCAGCTAGCGAGCGAACAACTCGGAATGAGGGCCAATATCTGTTTGTACAGCTCTGCTACACATGAGTTCGCACACTTGCAAAATATTTGCTAAACATAGCAATCAACTTCTCATTACTAAGGCTACATTACTGGAAAGTATTCAGAGTGGCATTTTTAATGTCTAAATCCATTAAACCTGCTTCCGGATATTTGAAACAGTAAATGATTTATGAGGGAGAGAAGCAATGAAATCTTCTTATTTATCAATCCCATTCAGTTCCTCGCAGAGATTTTCTGGTACGTGTGAAAGGAACAAAGACAAGTACACAGCGCGTGGATTTGGCTGAGCTCATAGGCAGCTGATTACGGGGCTTTGCAGCAATATCAGTAACGAGGGATTCTGGTAGAGTGTTACTGAGCACAGCTGTGGGAACGGGACGTGGCTGGGGGCTCGTACATAGGAAGAGACCCGGAAGAATATCTCTAACTAAGATGCAAGATACTGACACCTGCCGAGACGGATGTTAGATCTTATAGCCGGCCCTGGCTAACTGTGTATGATTATCGTCCTGCGTTACAATCCGTAATTTCTTGTGCTGCGGTATAGGAATCTGATCAAAATATCAGAAATACTGTAAGAAGTAATCAATATTGGTGTGATGTCATTGGTGGTGTACGACGCAGGGGTAGGACTGGGGCCGACCCTGACTGGTTTGGTGTCCTAGGCAAGACGTTAGCTGATGATGCCCCCCAAATCGCTGCCAATCCCACTTCCACGCTTTTTCTTTTGCGCGCTGAGCCAGCGTACTGTTGCTGATTGATATACAGTATTACTGGTCATATTACTACTACTGGGCATGTTGCTGACTATGAGGGTTATACAGAGTCGGTCGCAGATTTTGCTACATATGGAGCTGCGCTCATCTGAGACTTCATCGCAAACGAGCACTTCCAGTGAACGGAGTGCGTCTCCGTCATGGGTGCACATAGGCACAGACGGAGTCACGACTAACGTCCCTCCATCTGTATTTTAGCATAATCTGTGACCACTAAATTCACATTATGGGGGCCTCCCAGCCAGAGCCGCCTCCAGGCCAACTAGCACCCTGAGTGAGAAAATGTCGAAGCGCCCTAACCCCCCCCCCCCCCCCACATCCCCATGCACGTGCTCCTGGAAAAGTGGGCGCGGCCTCGCAGCTTTAGATTATCAGACTACAAATAAATATATTTTCACACCCCCTCTACACACACTATTAGCAGCCTTACACATAATGCCCACAGTAGTGTTACTTACGCATAATGTCTCCAGTATAATGTCAGATACACATAATGTCTCCAGTATAGTGCCAGATACACATGACCCCAGTAGTGCAGTGCCAGATACACATGTGCCCCCAGTAGTGCCAAATACACATACACCACCAGTAGTGCCAAATACACATACTCCCCCAGTAGTGCCATATATACATATGCCCCCAGTAGTGCCAAATACACATACACCCCCAGTAGTGCCAAATACACATTATATGTCCCCAGCAGTGCCAGATACATATTTGCCCCCAGTAGTGCAGTGCTAGATACACATATGCCCCCAGCAGTGCCAGATACACATTATATTCCCCCACAGTGCCAGATACACATTATATGCCCCCACGGTGCCAGATATGCATTATATGCCCCCACAGTTCCAGATACACATTATATGCCCCCACAGTGCCAGATATGCATTATATGAACCCACAGTGCCAGATACGCATTACATGCCTCAACAGTTCCAGATACACATAATATTCCCCTCACATTGCCAGATACACATAATATGCCGCCAGCAGTGCCAGATGCACATATGCCCCCAAAGTACAGTGCCAGATACACATTATATGCCCCCAGCAGTGCAGTTCCAGATACACATTATATGCCACAACAAACAAAATTGAAAAACTGTCCCGTGCGCAGAAGCAGCCTGTCAGTTGTATAATGAGAATTAAGTGACCAGTCAATCCACGAAGAGGCGCTGATTAAATTGTCTCTTCATTTTTTTCTGTTTGTTACACATTATATGCCCCCACAGTGCCAGATATAAATGATATGCCACCACAGTGCCAGATACACATTATATGCCCACACATTGTCAGATACACATTGTATGCCCCCACATTTTCAGATACACATGTGCCCCCACAGTGCCAGATACACATAATATGCCCCCACATTGTCAGATACACAGAATATGCCCCCACATTGTCAGATACACATCTGTCCCCACCGTGCCAGATACACATACTAAACCCCCACATTGTCAAATACACATAATATGCGACCACATTGTTAGATACACATGTGTCACCACAGTGCCAGTTACACACGTGTACCCACAGTGCCAGATACATGTGCCCCCCACAGTGCCAGATACACATGCCCCCCACAGTGCCAGATACACGTGCCCCCCACAGTGCCAGATACACATGCCCCCCACAGTACCAGATACACATGCCTCCTGTAGTGCTGGACACACATACCCTTAGAGTGCCAGATACACGTGCCCCACACAGTGCCAGATACACATGTCCTCTGTAGTGTCAGATTCACATCAATCACTTGTAAAAATTACATATTCAAAACAAACTTTGAGTTTCAATCGTCAAGTTTGAAATTCCTGATGAACCAGCACAAAGTCATAATCCAAGAGCAGAAACATCTGAAGCCATGGAATCATCTCATTTGGATTTTTGAACTTGTCTGAACTGATTGGGCCTCTCTAGTTATTTTTAACTGCCGACTCTAGGGGTATATTTACTAAAGTGCAGGTTTATAGAAGTGGAGATGTTGCCCGTAGCAACAAATCAGGTTCTACTTATCATTTATCCTGCACCTTCTAGAAGATTGATGCTACTGTATGGGCAACAGTTCCACTTCTATATAAACCTGCTCTTCAGTAAATATACCCTCTACTGTCTTTTTCATTGGCAGAATTTGTGATATTCTCTATTAATTACTTATATGATATTTACTAACCTTTAATGCAAAGTGCTCACTGATTTATGGCTGCACAGTCTTTTATGCACCACACGCCAGTAGACAAGTGATAACACACAGACACATAGATCATGTATGTAATATGACATACCTGATCTACGATACTGTTCGCACCATGAATACTCTTATACATATTACTTTGTTATATATTTCTTCACTGACTTCTCTTCAGTGCAGGAAAGGGATATAAACCAGACTTGCATAGACTGCAGCAGACCGGCTTGCTTCTATCGTGTATAAGATACAGATGTGTCCTCATATAACGTTCCTTCTGTTTCTACGTAACGTAGAGCGGCATTGAGTGATGAGGTGTCTCAAGCTATTATTCTACAGAACCCTATTGTTCTAGCTTGTGATACCTTATCATGTGATGACTGGCCAATTACACATGCAAATATCCAGCCAGGAGGGTAGTTGAACGAGGACACATCTGTAAGTTTTCTATAATATATCCACTAGGAGGCAATAGCAACAAAGGCGGGCAGTGAGAAAATACATGGATGAGCCTACATCCTGTACATCATTCTGCTCAATTACGTGTCATGCTATAATGATTAGCCTTTACAACCAGTGGCTTCTGAACGTTTGCACGCAAAGTGGCTGTACAGTAGTTGTAGGCATCTCATGCTCCAGCATTTGGGAGGCAGAGCAGGACTGCAGCCACCCCAGGTAAAATCTGCCACCTTCGCTCACTGTCAATGAAGCCAGATGCAGTCCGTGAGACTGTACTGGCATCACTGTGACTGGCAGTGACTTCCTATTGGACGTCCTACCTGTCAGTCACAGACACTACAGACAATCCCATTGAGAGGTGATTCCTCCCTCCGGGACTGACAGTCCGGGCTGCAATAGGCAGAGAGTTGGCTTCCTGTAGGAAGCCAGCTCCCTAGCTCGCCAGCCCTAGCCAGCTTCTATGGGCTGCAGCCGATGCAGTCCATAGAAGCTGTGGTTTTACGCATGTGCAGTACCGTCGCCAGGTTCCGGCATCTGTGAGCTGCACAGTGCAGGTGCGGTGAACCGAACGGCGCCGGAGTGGAGAAGGTCGCGGAAGACTCGGAGCATCGCCCTCCTCCTAGAGCGAGATAGGAGCCGCTGCTAGTCCTGCTGCACCTCAACAGACTTTTCATTTAATCTACAGAAACAGATTATGAAAAATGCAAATTTCAAATGGAAAAATGCAGCTCGGAACGTCGCTGTGCGGAACAGCGCAACAAAAGTGCATTGCAATTACCTTACATTGCTATTACCTCTGTGGAGTTTAATCTGAGGGACCCATTTTTCACACTGTAATTTATACTAGTTAATAAGTAACAGTTCCAGCCACAGATGCCTCAATAATACTGTAGGAGCTAGGTGCTATACAGTTACACTGTTTGCTCAGCTGATTACTGAGATAATGATTTTGGCCCTTATTCAGATGTGGTTGGAGTTGCTATTCCTGCGGCTTACATAGAAGCAGCACCGATAGCACTAGTATGGTAATGCAGCAGGGGGCGTCACGCCTCCCGCTGCATTACTAATCCGAGCTGCGTTCAAAGACGCAGTATCGTAACTTCTCTGGCACCAGGAATCCTCTGTGCAATGAAGGAGATCCCTGGCCTTTTCCTTCCCACTAAACGCAATGACACGCCTCCATTTTCACATATGAAGCCTGTCGTCGCCCGTTTTACACCCCAAACAGCCTAGGACTGTCAATCACTGATAATCTGATGCCGTCCCTGTGTCCTGTGTTGTGCACACACACATCGTTACTTTGCGCATCAGGGTGTACTTCCAACCACATCTGAATGAGGGACATTACTAGTGAATATACAGAAGAAAGACCGAGGACACAAAGAAAAATGTTAACTCACATTCTGCCAGAAGGGAAAATTGTATTCCACTGGCAGGAAGCGGGATCCGTTGTGTAGCCAGAACTTTGTGGGTCCCATAGCAGCATTTTTAAGGGTCTCCAGCATCAATGCGTTTAGAGAGACACCTCTCCACAGCATTTGTTCATTTTATGCCCCATAGTACTGCCTTAGTTCATGTTATACCCCATAGTAGTGCCCTAGTTCATGTTATGCCCCATAGCAGTGCCCTAGTTCATGTTATGCCCCATAGTAGTGCCCTAGTTCATCTTATGTCCCATAGTAGTGCCCTAGTTCATGTTATGCCCCATAGTAGTGCCCTAGTTCATCTTATGTCCCATAGTAGTTCCCTAGTTCAGGTTATGCCCCATAGTAGTGCCCTAGTTCATGTTATGCCCCATAGCAGTGCCCTAGTTCATTTTATGCCCCACAGCAGTGCCCTAGTTCATGTTATGCCCCATAGTAGTGCCCTAGTTCATCTTATGTCCCATAGTAGTGCCCTAGTTCATCTTATGTCCCATAGTAGTGCCCTAGTTCATGTTATGCCCCATAGTAGTGCCCTAGTTCATCTTATGTCCCATAGTAGTGCCCTAGTTCATGTTATGCCCCATAGTAGTGCCCTAGTTCATGTTATACCCCATAGTAGTGCCCTAGTTCATCTTATATCCCATAGCAGTGCCCTAGTTCATGTTATGCCCCATAGTAGTGCCCTAGTTCATGTTATGCTGCATATAACTGCCCTAGTTCATGTTATACCCCATAGTAGTGCCTTAGTTCATGTTATGCCCCATAGCAGTGCCCTAGTTCATGTTATGCCCCATAGCAGTGCCCTAGTTCATGTTATGCCCCATAGTAGTGCCCTAGTTCATCTTATGTCCCATAGTAGTGCCCTAGTTCATGTTATGCCCCATAGTAGTGCCCTAGTTCATCTTATGACCCATAGTAGTGCCCTAGTTCATGTTATGCCCCATAGTAGTGCCCTAGTTCATGTTATGCCCCATAGCAGTGCCCTAGTTCATATTATGCCCCATAGCAGTGCCCTAGTTCATGTTATGCCCCATAGTAGTGCCCTAGTTCATCTTATGTCCCATAGTAGTGCCCTAGTTCATGTTATGCCCCATAGTAGTGCCCTAGTTCATCTTATGTCCCATAGTAGTGCCCTAGTTCATGTTATGCCCCATAGTAGTGCCCTAGTTCATGTTATGCCCCATAGTAGTGCCCTAGTTCATCTTATATCCCATAGCAGTGCCCTAGTTCATGTTATGCCCCATAGTAGTGCCCTAGTTCATGTTATGCCGCATAGTAGTGCCCTAGTTCATGTTATGCCTCATAGTACTGCCCTAGTTCATATTATGCCACATAGTGCTTGCCTAGTTTATGTTATGCCCCATAGTAGTGCCCTACTTCCTCTTATGCACCATAGTAGTGGCCTGCTTCATGATATGCCCCATAGTACTGTCCTAGTTCATGTTATGCCCCATAGTACTGCCCTAGTTCATTTTATTCCCCATAGTTCTGCCCTAGTTCATTTTATGCCCCATAGTATAGCAATTTTAATGCTCCACAGTACTGCCCTAGTTCATGTTATGCACCATAGTAGTGGTATAGTTCATGTTATGCACCATAGTAGTGCCCTACTTCATTTTATGCCCCAAAGTAGTGGCCTAGTTCATGTTATGCCACACATTGTCCCCATTTCACAGTATACCACACAGATGACCTGATTCGTGTTTATAAGTAGAGCAAAAAGACAAGCAACTGGGCAAAACCATGTTGGGGCAGATGCAACCTGTGCAGAGAGAGTTAGATTTGGGCGGGGCCTGATCAAACTGAAATCTAAATTGCAGTGTAAATATAAGGCTGTCTAATATTTGTGGGCTACATGCAAAAGCAGCCAGTATTTACCCTGCACAGAAAAAAATATAAATGTATTTGCTCCCCTTGCATGGCAACATGGTTTGTTCCATACACAAAATAGGCTACTTTTTTTTTGCTTTACTTACAAACATGAATCAGGTCCCGTGCCCCCAGTTCACATTATGCCACATAGTGACCCCATTTCAGATTATGCCACTCTGTAGTGCCCCAGTTCGTACTGGTAGCAACTTGGTAGACAACTATATGACCCGGGTACAGGTGAACTGGGCCCCCTAAGCCTCTAGGCCCCATAGCAGTGACACTCCATGCACCAACTACATCTACACCCATGGATGCAATAATAGTATTCTACTATGTTTTCTCCTCTCTGCTCAGTGTCATCATTGTTAGTTGTATCGGCTGAGCTGTCCTCTGTCTGCTGTAGATACAGCTTGTGTAAAGATTTATCACATGGCTACAAAAACTACAACAAAAAAGAGTTGTTCCTTACTCTGCTTTATGTAACAGTACTTCCAATGTAGATAACACCACTATCACCGGCAGTAACCTCAACCAATATCTAATGTTACCATGCTCTCTAGCGGTAATATTATGTTAGCCAGTGCACGCACATACAGTATCTGCAGACACTGGCCCCACTCTGGGGAACGGGTGCTTGAAGAATAAGGCATTTGCTATAACTGCAATTGATGATGATGAAATATTAGCCTTATCGCTGGAGGAAAGGTCTGCCTACTATGGTCTGTCTGTGTTACAGGCCTTGTATAGGGCTAATGAGGGGCGAGTGCTTGAATGAGCAGGAGCAAATATAAACTCCTAGGGAGGGTGAGACTGGAGAGGCTCCACACAGGAGGTTGTAGGGTTAACTGGTTAAGGAGCTTAGCCAATTGGGTTTCGGGGAGTGGTTTAGGGTGGGAGATGAGGACATTTTGAGTCAATTGTTAGATAGGGTCTGCATCTTTTTCCTGGATTCCCCGTCCGCCCTCCCTCATTTGGCCTCCCGTAATTTTTTTCTTTTCTTTTGCCCGTTGGGGTTTGTCAACCTAGACGTGGAGGGAAAGAAGGTCAGTCTAGTGGCTACTGCACTGCTTTATTCTTCTCAATGCACCGATCTAGTCTGACCTACCTTACTGGGAGTCAAGGGAATTGGCGGTCAGGCCGGCCTTATTATGGTGTATTTGGGGGGAGAGTTGGGGCTTCAACTGTTTTATTGGTCAATTGGATTCGTTAAAGGCATGGCGTGGACATGGGATCAGCGTTAAGAGGTAATGTCGCTGATAGACTGGCTGTTCTTTATATCTGCCACCATACTTATTTAAAGTGTTGGAAAATAAATACGCTTGGCCGATTTTAATGGCGTTTCAGTTGTCTGCGCTGTTATTCCTAGATAAGTTAGAATTTACTTATTAGCAAATAAGGTTTAATGTGTGGTGTTACACTCAGTCTCACATCTGCCAATAGGAAGTTTATCCTTTTTTAGCCTTAAGATCCCTGATGGCAATAGCGGGACATGTGATCGAGGAGTGGGACCACAATTACGCAATTTGTGATTCTAAGCTCCTTCTTGCCCACTTTGTTATGGTAGTGGGCAGCATAGCGGTGGAGGCCTACTCTTCAGGAAATCCAGCACAACTCCCCAGATTTGGGAGCCTCTCGCCGGACGTTCAGGGTGAACAGAGCAGTATGGTCTCTTTGTAGGGCTAGCGTAGGCTGAATATGGGAATGAACAGCTCCAGCCTTTGTGTTACAGAGTGAAGTGTATAACTGAGATGTTTCCACTGGGGGAACATAAACACGATTTGTGGATTTTTATTTGCCCACAAGTTGCATTATTTTCTAATGTGCAGGCTTTATTTTTACCATCCCACGTCTTTTTTTCTTGCTTACTGTATGTGATGTTAGTGTATTAGAATGCTTAATATTTGTAGATACTCCCTTACTAGTCTGTGTAAGCCTGAATCTTCAGTGATGGTCCCTGTGACCAGGGGGATGCTGGGAAGTGGGTGGTCCAGTGTGCAGTGTGCCTGGAGTTTGTGATGGAATAAAGCAGCACAGCAGTGAACTCACATGTCTCTGTGTTCTGATGACTGGATTTACAAACGTATGAACAAAACATGGTGTCAGAAGAAGTTTAGCTTGGACTGCTAGTGCTCTCAGAGTGTGAAAGAATCTTGCAGAAGTCTGTGGCTGTGATACTCTGTGTCTGCAAGGCCTGCCGTGTGCTCCTATCTTCAAACAGTGAGTAACCATGGATAAATAGCTCCTCCAACCGGCATGCTGATGTCTGGTAACTTGTCTGAAAATTGGAAAAGATTTAAGCAAAGGTTTAATATATATCTTGCTGCATGTGGAGCTGATTCAGAGGCTGACAAAACGAAGGCATCCATTTTCCTCCATGTGATAGGAGAGGATGTGCTGGACATTTATAATAGTTTTCAGTTTGATGAGGGGCAGAATATGGTGCTATCTTCTATAATGCAAAAGTTTGAAGATTACTTTGTGCCAAGGAAAAATGTGACATATGAAAGATATAAATTTTTCACATGTGATCAGAAGTCTGTAGATGGATTTGAGCAGTATGTTACAGAGCTGCAATCACTCAGTAAAACCTGTAAGTTTGGTGATTTAAAGGATTCACTGATTAGAGATCGTATTGTCTGTGGAATACCTGATAATGGACTCAGAGAGAGATTGCTGAGAGAGCAAGACCTAACACTAGAAAAGGCAGTGACTATGTGTAGATCTGCAGAAATAACTAGATTTCAAGCCAAAAAGTTACACAAGGAAGCTGATGTGCATGTAGTGCAGAAAACAGAGCCATGCAACCCTCAAGAATGAAGCAGTCTAAGCCACAGTCTAATAAGGAAATGTGTAGTAGATGTGGAAATGCTCACAATCCTAAAATGTGCCCTGCTTATGGTAAAACCTGCATGAAATGTGGTAGACTTAATCGCTTTGCCAAATGCTGTAAAATGAAAAGTAAAACAACCAAAGTGCATGCTGTTAAACAAACAGATGAATTCTTTGTGGATTGCACTGAACTTTGCAGTGCAGATAACAAAGAATGGATTGTCCCTTTAACTGTGAACGAGATTGTCATTCCCTTTAAGCTTGATACTGGTGCGCAGGTGAATTTAATATAATTTCAAGACTATAAGACTTTTAGAGTAAAACCTAAAATTCACCCAGCCAAAGTGAAAGTTACAGGGTACACTGGGGAAGAAATTTCTGTGAAACGTACATGCTTAGTGACACTGAAATATAAGGGACAGCAGTTTAAAACATCTCTACTGATTGTGCATAAAAATGTGCAACCGATTCTAGGATTAAGTTCCTGTGACAAACTAAGCTTGCTAAAGAAAGTTTTTATGGTGACATCACAAGTAGAAGATGACTGCAAATCGATGTTTACAGAATACAGAGACTTGTTTGAAGGTCTAGGTTGTTTGCCTGGAGAGCATAAAATAAATATAGACAAGCAAGTTTCTTCAGTGATACACCCCTGTAGAAAAGTGCCATTTGCGCTGAGAGAAAAACTGAAACAAGAGTTAAATCGCATGGAAGCCTTGGGTGTGATACAGAAAGTTGATGAGCCTACTGAATGGGTAAGCTCCTTAGTAATTGTTGAAAAGAAAAATGGACAACTCAGAATATGTCTAGACCCCAGAGATTTAAACAAAGCTATTAAACGAGAACATTTCAAACTACCAACCAGAGATGAAATCATGTCTCAATTTGCGGGAGCAAAATGGTTCAGTAAATTGAACGCATCTTCAGGATTCTGGCAAATGAAGCTAGATGAGGCCAACTCAAAGCTTTGTACATTTAATACACCAGAAGGTCGATACAGATTTCTTCGACTACCATATGGAATATTGTCTGCTCCAGAAGTATATCACAAAAAGATACACATGATTTTTTAACATATTCCATGTGTTGAAACAATGATGGATAACATTATTGTCTGGGGATCTACAAAGGAAGAACATGATTCTAGATTGAGACAAGTAATGGAACTTGTCAAGAAAGTGAATCTAAAGCTAAACAAGGACAAATGTGAATTTGGCGTGAATACACTTACCTTTATGGGCGACGTGGTCTCGGATCAAGGTGTAAAACCAGACCCAAGGAAAATATTAGCCATAGTGAACATGGATCGTCCTAACAACAAAGACGACGTCAGAAGATTCCTAGGAATTATTGCTTACTTAGGAAAGTTTATTTCTCAACTCTCTGAACGAACAGTCTCTCTTAGATGGTTGTTGGACAAAGATAACGAGTGGATGTGGTCACATGAACAAGAAGAAAGTTGGCAAAACTTGAAACAGATCATTACAGAGCAACCAGTGCTAAAATTCTTTGATCCTGCGAAAAGAATAAGAATTTCAGCAGATGCTTCGCAATTTGGCCTAGGCTCAGTGCTGTTACAAGAACATGAGGATACATGGCAACCATAATCTATGCATCAAGAGCACTGACAAGTGCTGAAACAAGGTATGCTCAGATAGAAAAAGAACTTCTAGCGATCACATATGCATGTGAGCGATTTCATCAGTTTGTGTATGGTCAAACATTTACAGTGGAAACTGACCACAAGCCATTGATAGCTATCATGACTAAATCATTACATGACTGTCCCATGAGAATTCAACGAATGCTTATCAGACTACAGAAATATGATGTACACTTGCTGTACTGTCCCGACAAATACATGTACATTGCTGATACACTTTCTCGTGCTGTGGACAAAAGTGAAGGTTCCAAAAGTCTGATGGATGAAGAGATAGAAGCCTATGTTAATTTGATCGTAGCTTCTCTACCAGTGTCTCTTGCAAGACAAGAACAGATTAGGAAAGAAACTGAGACAGATGACACAATGAAAGTGTTGAAAGATATCATTCTGAAAGGTTTGCCAGCAGAAAAACATGCGTGCCCGCTGTCTATCCATGATTATTGGATGTACCGCAGTGACCTTACAGTTGTCGATGGTATTATTTACAAAGGCAATAGGTTTGTCATACCTGCACGACTAAGAAAAACTATGCTGTGCAAGATACATGAAGGCCACTTAGGAGAAGAAAAATGTAAGCGGAGAGCGCATGAAGTTATGTATTGGCCAAGAATGAACCAAGACATAGCACAGACTACAGCTACATGTGAATTATGTCTTACGAATAGACCGAAACAACAAGTCGAGCCACTGAGTCCTCACGCAGTGCCAGAGAGACCGTACCATGAAGTTGCCACAGATTTGTTTGATTGTAATGGGAAAACGTACATTGTCATGACTGATTATTACTCTAACTACCCTGAGGTGAAGACACTACATACAACTACTAGTAAAGCCGTAATCAATTGCATGAAGTCAATCTTTGCAAGGCATGGTGTTCCTATGGAAGTGTTCACTGACAATGGTCCTCAGTTTTCCAGTGCTGAATTTAGACAATTTGCTGATGAGTGGGAATTTGTCCATACTATGTCAAGTCCCCACTATCCACGCTCAAATGGGTTGGTGGAAAGTTCAGTAAAAACTGTAAAGAGTCTCATAAAAAAAGCTCAAGAAGGTAAAGAAGATTTCTACAAAAGTCTTTTAATCTACCGCAGTACACCTTTACAGAATGGACTTTCTCCTGCACAAATGCTGATGGGAAGGAGGATTAGAGCAAATCTCCCGATACATGATGAACTGCTTAATACACATAACTCAGCGTTAAGGAACGTCAACAGGCGAAACAGAAACTGCTCCATGACAGGCGAGCAAAAAGCTTATCTGATCTAAAATCGGGTAACCAAGTCCGTCTCAGAGATCATGAGAAAGGTATTTGGGTGCAGAAAGGTATTGTGCAAGCACAAGTAGCACCAAGATCTTATACTATACGTACAGAGCGTGGAACGGAAGTAAGAAGAAATCGGGTGGATTTAAGATCTCAACCTAACCATAATGAAGACAACATGACTGAAGAATACCCTTTATCTGACATGTATGATGATCCTGATAATGGTGAACAAACCACGATTCTGGAAAGGTCCAACATGGTCGATGAAACACAGACTGTGTATGAAAGACCCAAAAGGGAAATACGCAGACCTGAGAGACTCATTGAAACGTGTTAGATGATGTTCTTAATATGACGTCGTTAATTGTAGCATTGAAGCGTACAGGGCTTATCTTTAAAGAAAAGAGGATGTGATGTTAGTGTATTAGAATGCCTAATATTTGTAGACACTCCCTTACTAATCTGTGTAAGCCTGAATCTTCAGTGATGGTCCCTGGGACCAGGGGGATGCTGGGAAGTGGGTGGTCCAGTGTGCAGTGTGTCTGGAGTTGGTGATGGAATAAAGCAGCACAGTAGTGAACTCACATGTCTCTGTGTCCTGATGACTGGATTTACAAACGTATGAACAAAACACTGGGGTATATTTACTAACATTCGTAATTTTCGGAAAAAGGTCAAAGTTCATTCACGAATGACATCGACAGTGTAAAATTGCAACTTTTTGAATTTATTACGACTAATTTACTAAGCTGCAGTATTTTGCCTTTTCGGGTTTTCCGATGTCGATGTCATTCGTTTTTTTTTCTGTTTTTTACGGCAGTGATTAGCAAAACACTGCCGACTTTTTCAAAATGAATCTCGGCCGGATCTGTGTGATCCATGCTGGGGTTCATTTTTTTTTTTTAAATAAACACTGTAAAACTTTTAAAAAAATTGCGTGGGGTCCCCCCTCCTAAGCATAACCAGCCTCGGGCTCTTTGAGCCGATCCTGGTTGCAGAAATATGGGAAAAAAATTGACAGGGGTTCCCCCATATTTAAGCAACCAGCATCGGGCTCTGCGCCTGGTCCTGGTTCCAAAAATACGGGGGACAAAAAGAGTAGGGGTCCCCCGTATTTCTAAAACCAGCACCGGGCTCCACTAGCTGGACAGATAATGCCACAGCCGGGGGTCACTTTTATATAGTGCCCTGCGGCCGTGGCATCAAATATCCAACTAGTCACCCCTGGCCGGGGTACCCTGGGGGAGTGGGGACCCCTTCAATCAAGGGGTCCCCCCCCCAGCCACCCAAGGGCCAGGGGTGAAGCCCGAGGCTGTCCCCCCCATCCAATTGGCTGCGGATGGGGGGCTGATAGCCTTTTGTGAAAATGAAAAGATATTGTTTTTAGTAGCAGTACTACAAGGCCCAGCAAGCCTCCCCCGCATGCTGGTACTTGGAGAACCACAAGTACCAGCATGCGGCAGAAAAACGGGCCCGCTGGTACCTGTAACCAATGCGCTCCATTGTAACCAATGGTGGGAACTTTCTGCCCTGCGGTTGACCGAAAGTGACCTCACCGCTGAGCAGAAAGTTCCCACCATTGGTTACAATGGAGCGCATAGGCGCTACATTGTAACACTGCCGTGTGCCGCCTGTCAGTCAGTACAGGAGCACACAGCCGATCAGGAGGGTGCTACAACGTGGCGCTCCCTGATTGGCTGAAGAAACCCACTTAGACAGAAGTCAGAGTGGGTTTCTGGCATTCGGGGAAAGGGGTCCCATGTGAAAACATGGGGCCCCTTTCAGTTCGTGGTCGGGACTCCGTTTTTTTATTTTCTCAAGTACGTGGATTACAAATGGATTTGAAGAGGACCGATCTACACTTGATTTTGTGAGTATAATTTTTTCAACAGGTACCCCATGGATTCTACTGGACAAGAGGACCGACCTGCGTGTGAACATAAGGTAAGTATGTGTATATGTTTGTGTGGATGTATGTAATAAATCTTTACTTTCAAGGTGTGTGTGTCTTGTCTTTTTTTTGGGTATTTTTTTAGTAGTAGTACTACAGGTACCAGCGGGCCCGTTTTTCCGCCGCATGCTGGTACTTGTGGTTCTCCAAGTACCAGCATGCGGGGGAGGCTTGCTGGGCCTTGTAGTACTGCTACTAAAAACAATATCTTTTCATTTTCACAAAAGGCTATCTGCCCCCCATCCGCAGCCAATTGGATGGGGGGGACAGCCTCGGGCTTCACCCCTGGCCCTTGGGTGGCTGGGGGGGGGACCCCTTGATTGAAGGGGTCCCCACTCCCCCAGGGTACCCCGGCCAGGGGTGACTAGTTGGATATTTGATGCCACGGCCGCAGGGCACTATATAAAAGTGACCCCCGGCTGTGGCATTATCTGTCCAGCTAGTGGAGCCCGGTGCTGGTTTTAGAAATACGGGGGACCCCTACTCTTTTTGTCCCACGTATTTTTGGAACCAGGACCAGGCGCAGAGCCCAATGCTGGTTGCTTAAATATGGGGGAACCCCTGTCAATTTTTTCCCCATATTTCTGCAACCAGGATCGGCTCAAAGAGCCCGAGGCTGGTTATGCTTAGGAAGGGGGACCCCACGCAATTTTTTTAAAGAAAATAACCACTTTCCCACCCCTTCCCACTGATATACATGCACGGATCTCATGGATCCCTGCATGCCTATACAATCACGGATTAAAAAAGCAGGTCTGTTTTTTTTTAGCACTTTTTTACGAGTTGTAATTTTTCACGGCAGTGTTTTATTTTTTTTTGCTTTGCACTTCTTAGTAAATGACCGAGATTCATACTTAAACAGCCGCGTTTTGACCGATGGTGTATTCATTCGTAATTATTTTCATGGACTACCCAAAAAATACGAATGCCCTCATCACTGCCGTGATTTGAGTTTAGTAAATTACCGAGATGACACTTTGATGAAAAAACGGCATCTCGGTCAAAATCGGGACCTTAGTAAATATACCCCACTGTATGTATGACCGGTGACTCCGTATGGCTAGAGGGCCAGGATCACAGCTGAAATGGGCAGACAACTGCAGGCAGTGGGCAAGCATATATAGGGCCTAATTCAAACTTGATCGCTCCTCTGCAAATTTGCAGCAGTCTGTGATCAAATAGCCGCCGCCCATAGAGAGAGAAAACCCGCCCCGTTTAAGTGTGCAAATGCATGTGTGCAAATGCATGTGTACACGTGCGAAAATTCCGCCAGATAGCGGACAGCTGCACATATATTCGCAACTCACTCACCATCAAATGATTTTTCCTGCCTGTTCATAGCCCAGAACTTACTCCTACAGGGTGGGATGTACTAAAGAAAAAATGCGCGAGATGAGCGGATTCGGTTTTACTCGGATTTACTCGGTTCTCAAAACGGCATTTTATTGGCTCACGGATGTCACGTGTTTTGAATAGCCAATAAGATGCCGTTTTGAGAACTGAGTAAATCCGAGTAAAACCGAATCCGCTCATCTCTAAGTAAAACCCCCGTTTTCGTGGGTTTTACCGCATTTTCAAATGTACTGTACTATCACCCGACTGCCGCGTTTTTGCCGATGAGGGTATAGCCATCTCTGGATGGCGATACCCTATAGAATCCTATGGGCTTGTTTTCGCTGGACGTTGCAACCCGCTGCAGACGTTGCCCCCCCCCGCATACCTTCCTTCAGGAAGCCTGGTACCTGAAGGTAATCTCCTTCTCCCCCTAGCAATGCAGCCGGAGGTCCTTCCGGCTGCAGGAAAGAGGAGGAGGCGCCGGGGGGACAGCCTGCTGCTTGCTTCCCGGCAGGGGAGCAGGTGAAGATCCCGGAGAGGTGACGGAGACCCCCCGCACACCACCTTACAGGTATCGCGGGGGGCCTCCATCACTACATTGCGATATTGATCGCATATGTTTATGTTAGTACATATGCAATCAACATCGCTGCGAGGGGCGGAGATGTATCTTAATACATCCCGCCTACAGTGAGATAGAATCAGGCTGACCGGGTCCAGAGCTGACATCACACACCCTCCCAGAAAAAACTTGGGAATGCCTTTGTTTTTCTGACACTCCTAGAAAACGGCCAGTTACCACCCCCCAACGTCCGCTTCTTGTCAGTCACCTTGCATAAGCCTAGCAACCAATTAGGCACTTTGTATTAACAGAGGTTGTTGCCTGTGCAGGTACTTATAGCCTTATTCATTTATTGCTATGCATGAGGATACAGCTATTATCTAGAGATGAGCGCCTGAAATTTTTCGGGTTTTGTGTTTTGGTTTTGGGTTCGGTTCCGCGGCCGTGTTTTGGGTTCGACCGCGTTTTGGCAAAACCTCACCGAATTTTTTTTGTCGGATTCGGGTGTGTTTTGGATTCGGGTGTTTTTTAAAAAAAACACTAAAAAACAGCTTAAATCATAGAATTTGGGGGTCATTTTGATCCCATATTATTATTAACCTCAAAAACCATAATTTCCACTCATTTTCAGTCTATTCTGAATACCTCACACCTCACAATATTATTTTTAGTCCTAAAATTTGCACCAAGGTCGCTGGATGACTAAGCTAAGCGACACTAGTGGCCGACACAAACACCTGGCCCATCTAGGAGTGGCACTGCAGTGTCACGCAGGATGTCCCTTCCAAAAAACCCTCCCCAATCAGCACATGACGCAAAGAAAAAAAGAGGCGCAATGAGGTAGCTGACTGTGTGAGTAAGATAAGCGACCCTAGTGGCCGACACAAACACCGGGCCCATTTAGGAGTGTCACTGCAGTGTCACGCAGGATGTCCCTTCCAAAAAACCCTCCCCAATCAGCACATGACGCAAAGAAAAAAAGAGGCGCAATGAGGTAGCTGACTGTGTGAGTAAGATTAGCGACCCTAGTGGCCGACACAAACACCGGGCCCATTTAGGAGTGGCACTGCAGTGTCACGCAGGATGTCCCTTCCAAAAAACCCTCCCCAATCAGCACATGACGCAAAGAAAAAAAGAGGCGCAATGAGGTAGCTGACTGTGTGAGTAAGATTAGCGACCCTAGTGGCCGACACGAACACCGGGCCCATTTAGGAGTGGCACTGCAGTGTCACGCAGGATGTCCCTTCCAAAAAAACCTCCCCAATCAGCACATGACGCAAAGAAAAAAAGAGGCGCAATGAGGTAGCTGACTGTGTGAGTAAGATAAGCGACCCTAGTGGCCGACACAAACACCGGGCCCATTTAGGAGTGTCACTGCAGTGTCACGCAGGATGTCCCTTCCAAAAAACCCTCCCCAATCAGCACATGACGCAAAGAAAAAAAGAGGCGCAATGAGGTAGCTGACTGTGTGAGTAAGATTAGCGACCCTAGTGGCCGACACAAACACCGGGCCCATTTAGGAGTGGCACTGCAGTGTCACGCAGGATGTCCCTTCCAAAAAACCCTCCCCAATCAGCACATGACGCAAAGAAAAAAAGAGGCGCAATGAGGTAGCTGACTGTGTGAGTAAGATTAGCGACCCTAGTGGCCGACACAAACACCGGGCCCATTTAGGAGTGGCACTGCAGTGTCACGCAGGATGTCCCTTCCAAAAAACCCTCCCCAATCAGCACATGACGCAAAGAAAAAAAGAGGCGCAATGAGGTAGCTGACTGTGTGAGTAAGATTAGCGACCATAGTGGCCGACACACACATGGGGCCCATTTAGGAGTGGCACTGCAGTGTCACGCAGGATGTCCCTTCCAAAAAACCCTCCCCAATCAGCACATGACGCAAAGAAAAAAAGAGGCGCAATGAGGTAGCTGACTGTGTGAGTAAGATTAGCGACCCTAGTGGCCGACACAAACACCGGGCCCATTTAGGAGTGGCACTGCAGTGTCACGCAGGATGTCCCTTCCAAAAAAACCTCCCCAATCAGCACATGACGCAAAGAAAAAAAGAGGCGCAATGAGGTAGCTGACTGTGTGAGTAAGATTAGCGACCCAAGTGGCCGACACAAACACCGGGCCCATTTAGGAGTGGCACTGCAGTGTCACGCAGGATGTCCCTTCCAAAAAACCCTCCCCAATCAGCACATGACGCAAAGAAAAAAAGAGGCGCAATGAGGTAGCTGACTGTGTGAGTAAGATTAGCGACCCTAGTGGCCGACACAAACACCGGGCCCATTTAGGAGTGGCACTGCAGTGTCACGCAGGATGTCCCTTCCAAAAAACCCTCCCCAATCAGCACATGACGCAAAGAAAAAAAGAGGCGCAATGAGGTAGCTGACTGTGTGAGTAAGATTAGCGACCCTAGTGGCCGACACAAACACCGGGCCCATTTAGGAGTGGCACTGCAGTGTCACGCAGGATGTCCCTTCCAAAAAACCCTCCCCAATCAGCACATGACGCAAAGAAAAAAAGAGGCGCAATGAGGTAGCTGACTGTGTGAGTAAGATTAGCGACCCTAGTGGCCGACACAAACACCGGGCCCATTTAGGAGTGGCACTGCAGTGTCACGCAGGATGTCCCTTCCAAAAAACCCTCCCCAATCAGCACATGACGCAAAGAAAAAAAGAGGCGCAATGAGGTAGCTGACTGTGTGAGTAAGATTAGCGACCCTAGTGGCCGACACAAACACCGGGCCCATTTAGGAGTGGCACTGCAGTGTCACGCAGGATGTCCCTTCCAAAAAACCCTCCCCAAACAGCACATGACGCAAAGAAAAAGAAAAGAAAAAAGAGGTGCAAGATGGAATTGTCCTTGGGCCCTCCCACCCACCCTTATGTTGTATAAACAAAACAGGACATGCACACTTTAACCAACCCATCATTTCAGTGACAGGGTCTGCCACACGACTGTGACTGATATGACGGGTTGGTTTGGACCCCCCCCAAAAAAGAAGCAATTAATCTCTCCTTGCACAAACTGGCTCTACAGAGGCAAGATGTCCACCTCATCATCACCCTCCGATATATCACCGTGTACATCCCCCTCCTCACAGATTATCAATTCGTCCCCACTGGAATCCACCATCTCAGCTCCCTGTGTACTTTGTGGAGGCAATTGCTGCTGGTCAATGTCTCCGCGGAGGAATTGATTATAATTCATTTTAATGAACATCATCTTCTCCACATTTTCTGGATGTAACCTCGTACGCCGATTGCTGACAAGGTGAGCGGCGGCACTAAACACTCTTTCGGAGTACACACTTGTGGGAGGGCAACTTAGGTAGAATAAAGCCAGTTTGTGCAATGGCCTCCAAATTGCCTCTTTTTCCTGCCAGTATAAGTATGGACTGTGTGACGTGCCTACTTGGATGCGGTCACTCATATAATCCTCCACCATTCTTTCAATGGTGAGAGAATCATATGCAGTGACAGTAGACGACATGTCCGTAATCGTTGTCAGGTCCTTCAGTCCGGACCAGATGTCAGCATCAGCAGTCGCTCCAGACTGCCCTGCATCACCGCCAGCGGGTGGGCTCGGAATTCTGAGCCTTTTCCTCGCACCCCCAGTTGCGGGAGAATGTGAAGGAGGAGATGTTGACAGGTCGCGTTCCGCTTGACTTGACAATTTTCTCACCAGCAGGTCTTTCAACCCCAGCAGACTTGTGTCTGCCGGAAAGAGAGATCCAAGGTAGGCTTTAAATCTAGGATCGAGCACGGTGGCCAAAATGTAGTGCTCTGATTTCAACAGATTGACCACCCGTGAATCCTTGTTAAGCGAATTAAGGGCTCCATCCACAAGTCCCACATGCCTAGCGGAATCGCTCCGTGTTAGCTCCTCCTTCAATGTCTCCAGCTTCTTCTGCAAAAGCCTGATGAGGGGAATGACCTGACTCAGGCTGGCAGTGTCTGAACTGACTTCACGTGTGGCAAGTTCAAAGGGCATCAGAACCTTGCACAACGTTGAAATCATTCTCCACTGCGCTTGAGACAGGTGCATTCCACCTCCTATATCGTGCTCAATTGTATAGGCTTGAATGGCCTTTTGCTGCTCCTCCAACCTCTGAAGCATATAGAGGGTTGAATTCCACCTCGTTACCACTTCTTGCTTCAGATGATGGCAGGGCAGGTTCAGTAGTTTTTGGTGGTGCTCCAGTCTTCTGTACGTGGTGCCTGTATGCTGAAAGTGTCCCGCAATTTTTCTGGCCACCGACAGCATCTCTTGCACGCCCCTGTCGTTTTTTAAATAATTCTGCACCACCAAATTCAAGGTATGTGCAAAACATGGGACGTGCTGGAATTTGCCCATATTTAATGCACACACAATATTGCTGGCGTTGTCCGATGCCACAAATCCACAGGAGAGTCCAATTGGGGTAAGCCATTCCGCAATGATCTTCCTCAGTTGCCGTAAGAGGTTTTCAGCTGTGTGCGTATTCTGGAAACCGGTGATACAAAGCGTAGCCTGCCTAGGAAAGAGTTGGCGTTTGCGAGATGCTGCTACTGGTGCCGCCGCTGCTGTTCTTGCGGCGGGAGTCCATACATCTACCCAGTGGGCTGTCACAGTCATATAGTCCTGACCCTGCCCTGCTCCACTTGTCCACATGTCCGTGGTTAAGTGGACATTGGGTACAACTGCATTTTTTAGGACACTGGTGAGTCTTTTTCTGAGGTCCGTGTACATTCTCGGTATCGCCTGCCTAGAGAAGTGGAACCTAGATGGTATTTGGTAACGGGGGCACACTGCCTCAATAAATTGTCTAGTTCCCTGTGAACTAACGGCGGATACTGGACGCACGTCTAACACCAACATAGTTGTCAAGGCCTCAGTTATCCGCTTTGCAGCAGGATGACTGCTGTGATATTTCATCTTCCTCGCAAAGGACTGTTGAACAGTCAATTGCTTACTGGAAGTAGTACAAGTGGGCTTACGACTTCCCCTCTGGGATGACCATCGACTCCCAGCAGCAACAACAGCAGCGCCAGCAGCAGTAGGCGTTACACGCAAGGATGCATCGGAGGAATCCCTGGCAGGAGAGGACTCGTCAGAATTGCCAGTGACATTGCCTGCAGGACTATTGGCATTCCTGGGGAAGGAGGAAATTGACACTGAGGGAGTTGGTGGGGTGGTTTGCGTGAGCTTGGTTACAAGAGGAAGGGATTTACTGGTCAGTGGACTGCTTCCGCTGTCACCCAAAGTTTTTGAACTTGTCACTGACTTATTATGAATGCGCTGCAGGTGACGTATAAGGGAGGATGTTCCGAGGTGGTTAACGTCCTTACCCCTACTTATTACAGCTTGACAAAGGGAACACACGGCTTGACACCTGTTGTCCGCATTTCTGTTGAAATAGTTCCACACCGAAGAGCTGATTTTTTTGGTATTTTCACCAGGCATGTCAACGGCCATATTCCTCCCACGGACAACAGGTGTCTCCCCGGGTGCCTGACTTAAACAAACCACCTCACCATCAGAATCCTCCTGGTCAATTTCCTCCCCAGCGCCAGCAACACCCATATCCTCCTCATCCTGGTGTACTTCAACACTGACATCTTCAATCTGACTATCAGGAACTGGACTGCGGGTGCTCCTTCCAGCACTTGCAGGGGGCGTGCAAATGGTGGAAGGTGCATGCTCTTCACGTCCAGTGTTGGGAAGGTCAGGCATCGCAACCGACACAATTGGACTCTCCTTGTGGATTTGGGATTTCGAAGAACGCACAGTTCTTTGCGGTGCTACTGCTTTTGCCAGCTTGAGTCTTTTCATTTTTCTAGCGAGAGGCTGAGTGCCTCCATCCTCATGTGAAGCTGAACCACTAGCCATGAACATAGGCCAGGGCCTCAGCCGTTCCTTGCCACTCCGTGTGGTAAATGGCATATTGGCAAGTTTACGCTTCTCCTCCGACAATTTTATTTTAGGTTTTGGAGTCCTTTTTTTACTGATATTTGGTGTTTTGGATTTGACATGCTCTGTACTATGACATTGGGCATCGGCCTTGGCAGACGACGTTGCTGGCATTTCATCGTCTCGGCCATGACTAGTGGCAGCAGCTTCAGCACGAGGTGGAAGTGGATCTTGATCTTTTCCTAATTTTGGAACCTCAACATTTTTGTTCTCCATATTTTAATAGGCACAACTAAAAGGCACCTCAGGTAAACAATGGAGATGGATGGATACTAGTATACAATTATGGACGGACTGCCGAGTGCCGACACAGAGGTAGCTACAGCCGTGAACTACCGTACTGTGTCTGCTGCTAATATAGACTGGTTGATAAAGAGATGTCGTAGTATGTACGTATGAAGAAGAAAGAAAAAAAAACCACGGTTAGGTGGTATACAATTATGGACGGACTGCCGAGTGCCGACACAGAGGTAGCCACAGCCGTGAACTACCGTACTGTACTGTGTCTGCTGCTAATATAGACTGGTTGATAAAGAGATGTCGTAGTATGTATGTATGAAGAAGAAAGAAAAAAAACCCACGGTTAGGTGGTATACAATTATGGACGGACTGCCGAGTGCCGACACAGAGGTAGCCACAGCCGTGAACTACCGTACTGTACTGTGTCTGCTGCTAATATAGACTGGTTGATAAAGAGATGTCGTAGTATGTATGTATAAAGAAGAAAGAAAAAAAAACCACGGTTAGGTTTTATACAATTATGGACGGACTGCCGAGTGCCGACACAGAGGTAGCCACAGCCGTGAACTACCGTACTGTACTGTGTCTGCTGCTAATATAGACTGGTTGATAAAGAGATGTAGTAGTATGTATGTATAAAGAAGAAAGAAAAAAAAACCACGGGTAGGTGGTATACAATTATGGATGGACTGCCGAGTGCCGACACAGAGGTAGCTACAGCCGTGAACTACCGTACTGTGTCTGCTGCGACTGGATGATAAATAATGATATAAAAAATATATATATATCACTACTGCAGCCGGACAGGTATATATATTATATAATGACGGACCTGCTGGACACTGTCTGTCAGCAGAATGAGTTTTTTATAGAATTAAAAAAAAAACACCACACAAGTGAAGTCACACGACGAGTGTTTAACTTTTTCAGGCAATCACAATATAGTATACTACTAACTATACTGGTGGTCAGTGTGGTCAGGTCACTGGTCAGTCACACTGGCAGTGGCACTCCTGCAGCAAAAGTGTGCACTGTTTAATTTTAATATAATATGTACTCCTGGCTCCTGCTATAACCTATAACTGGCACTGCAGTGCTCCCCAGTCTCCCCCACAATTATAAGCTGTGTGAGCTGAGCACAGTCAGATATATAATATATACATAGATGATGCAGCACACTGGGCTGAGCAGTGCACACAGATATGGTATGTGACTGTCTTGTACTCCTGGCTCCTGCTATAACCTATAACTGGCACTGCAGTGCTCCCCAGTCTCCCCCACAATTATAAGCTGTGTGAGCTGAGCACAGTCAGATATATAATATATACATAGATGATGCAGGCATGCAGCACACTGGGCTGAGCAGTGCACACAGATATGGTATGTGACTGAGTCACTGTGTGTACCGTTTTTTTCAGGCAGAGAACGGATATATTAAATAAAACAACTGCACTGCTGGTGGTCACTGTGGTCAGTCACTAAACTCTGCACTCTCTTCTACAGTATCAGCCTCAGGTCAATCTCTCTCTCTCTCTCCTAATCTAAATGGAGAGGACGCCAGCCACGTCCTCTCCCTATCAATCTCAATGCACGTGTGAAAATGGCGGCGACGCGCGGCTCCTTATATAGAATCCGAGTCTCGCGAGAATCCGACAGCGTCATGATGACGTTCGGGCGCGCTCGGGTTAACCGAGCAAGGCGGGAAGATCCGAGTCGCTCGGACCCGTGAAAAAAAACATGAAGTTCGTGCGGGTTCGGATTCAGAGAAACCGAACCCGCTCATCTCTACTATTATCCTGTATAAAAATCAGCAAATGGTGATACAAGTAACGGTAACTGATTCACCATCATTTACTACAAGCAATGAATCCATCCTCACAGGGTGCATGTAAAGACAGCTACACGTCTGACACGTGCAAGGATGGTCTGTATAAATCATCTTTGGTAAGAGAATTCAGCCAGATATCCGCTGACAGAATCTTCCTGTAAGAGACTGCCTGACTGCGCTGCAAAGCTTCCTCATTTCCCGGGGGAACCTGACATCCCCGAACATCCCTGCATCCCTGCTGTGTCTGGGAATTCTGTCATGTGTAGAAAACCCCAGAATTTGTCATTTCACAGAATAAACTGCTTCATGTGTAGATTGTGTGGTGTTTTGTTGGATTTTTTTATACGGTATCATTAGCAGTATACTGTACTCAGCCAGGTATTTAATGATGCACATATACGTGTGCCACTGCGTGTGCTGCAAAGTCGGGTCTTGGCCTTTGGCAATGTTGGAACATGAATAATGAACATGATATTACAGTCTGCCTAGAGAGTACAGTATACCTGTTGTATGACCACCTCAGTAGGTAATTGTTGTCATAGAGTTGTATTAACCACTTAACCAGGGCTTAAAGTGGTCCTGGAGAGGTGGTAGAACTCATTTACCCCGCAACCTACCACCCCTGCTGCCCCTTCCCCCTATACTCATTAAGCAGAGCCTGGGCCAGTGCTAGTGTTTCGGCACCCCCCTGCAAACTATAGATTAGTGACCTACTTTCCATACTTTATAAAGGGACATTGATCTCATAAAGAAGCAGTGTGGTCACACAACAGTACCCCTAATTCAAACTACACCACACAGTAGCATTATCTTATTTGCATTGCCCCACATGTAGTGCCCCTGATTCTTATTACACCACATAGAAATGCCCCTTTTTATGGTTACGTCACTCTGTAGTGCCCTTTATTCACATTGAGCTACACAATGGTACCCTTTATACACGTTATTCAATACAGTAGTGCCTTTTATATACAATGCTTACAGCAGTGCCACTTATACACAATTACCACAGTTGTAGTGCCCCTTACACATAATGCCCACAGAAGTGCCGCTTATACACAAAATGCCCACAGTAGTAGTGCCCCTTACATAAAATGACCACAGTAGTGCCGCTTATACACATAATGCCCATAGTAGTACCCCTTATACACATCTTTGTCTCTGTCACTCCAGCAGCTCACCGCCTGTGTCCATCCAGCAGCTCCATGCCCTGTATCCCTCCAGCTGCTTCCCCACCTCTCTTGTCCCTCCAGTCCCCTCTCATCTTGTCTCCAAGATGTACAGAGCCTGCTCCTCTTCATGGCTCTTCTCCACTTCAGCAGCAGTGACGGCATAACATCACATATGCCGTGCCAGGAAAGGAAGCCACTGGGACCTGAAGAGGGGATGAATATGCGGTCCAACAGACACAGCGTGTGTAAGTACCAGGAGTGGTGGACTTTAGATGGAGAAGAACCCCGGAGCTACCATGACCTGAGGTGTGTGTGTGTGTGTCGGGGGGGAGTAATTACTGCAGATCATCAGTAACATCATCTATTGACATAGGTGGTGGGGCAGGCTTTTCTGTTGGTATTACTGTGCAGGACAGTGGAGGAGTTGGAACTAGTTCCCCCTACCATCACTGGTGGTGGAACTCAGTTCAACCTCATTCCCCACCACTTTAACCCCTGCACCTAACTGGCATGGTCAGACCATATGCGACCTGTGTCCCCCAGTTATTGACGAGGAGATCCGATCTGCAGATGTGCATCTCCTATATAATAGCCCAGATCTGTCACTCTGTGACTGTGTGGATAACGTTGGGCATGGCTAGGAGCTCTCATTGGGTTAGCAGCAGGTCTATCACACCCAGTTCACAGCTGATGGGGGGAGAAACGCCCTCCCACACAGGTTACATCCAATGGGACGCTTTGCCCTTTGGCTGCTTTGTGTTCCCAGAGAAGGATTAACAATGGGGCTGATGGAGTTGCAGCTCCTGGTCCACACCCCAAAATAGGCCCACTGCATCTGCAGCATCATACTCTCCAACAATTTACGAAAAATCGCTTCAAATTCAAAAAGGGGGCATGGTTACGGGTAAAGTGGCGTGGTCACGCCCCTTTTCCTATACTTTCAATGAAAGCTTGGAGAGACAAAAATCGGTGTAGACCATCAAAAAAGGGACTGTACCTGCCAAAAAGGTACAATTGGACGGTATGCCACTGCATCTGCAGCAAGTCTCTGCGCTGTAGATAGGGGGAAAAAATCCTTTTACTGCAGCGTCCTATGTCCTGCTGCCAGTCCGCCTGCCCCCTCCGGCATCAACAATCCCCACTCCCTAGCTGAAGCGCAGGTGGAACAAAAGCTGCTGCAGCCACCCGTATAGATGTGTATGAAAGTGGCGCAGCAAAAGGCTTTCACAGCCCTCCCCTGTGCCACATACTCTCTGAGCCCTGGAGCCAACTCTGTGCGGCACCCCCGCACCCGCGGTGGCTCTGGACCCCCACCTGCGGCTTCCACGCACCCGCTCCTCCCCCACCCATGGCACCCCTGCAACCACCCCTCCCCCACCCGCTGCACCCCCGGCCCCTCTCCCCCATCCGCGTCTCCCCCGCACCCGCCATTCCCCAACCACAGCACCTACTAGGTGATTCATCAGGCCCTGCATCTGTTCACGCCGTTGCAAGGGGCTACGACCCCTTAACCATCGCACGACCTTTGTCCGTGCAATATTTAACCACTTACACAATTATGATAATACTCCAAATAATACAAATATTGCACGCCACAAGGGTATGCAAGGGTTAAGGAGGCGTAGCCCCTTACGATGGTGTGAAGAGCACCCGTAGGGTGCAATGAATCACCTAGTAATAGATTAGAATATTTAATTATTACAAAAATACTTTTTAAACTACATTAAATAAAAAAATTAAGAAAAACTTTTCTAAGAATGATTTTGAAGGGATTAATCGTCGGTTACACTAAGTGGGTAATGGCCATTTCTGACAGTGTGTCTGATGGGGTGTGATACAGAAGACTGACATTATAAAGGTAGACAGTCAAAAGGCCAACAGGTTCAAAAGGTCGACAGTCAAAAGGTCGACAGTCAAAAGGTCGACAGTGTTAAAACATTGACACAGAAAAGTCTACCTTTAGACACCCACCTCCCGTCTGTTGGGAACAATGGGGGGGTCATTCCGAGTTGATCATAGCTGTGCTAAATTTAGCACAGCCACGACCATCTTCCCTGACATGCGGGGGGACGCTCAGCATGTCAATCAGTTTCCCCCCGCACAAATACAAAAGCATCGCACATCGGCGATGCTTTTGTATTTGTGGAGTAACTCCCGGCCAGCGCAGCTCCTGCTGGCCGGAAGTTGAACGTCGCTGCCACTGGCCGCAGCGGCTGCGTGAGACGTCACGCAGCCACCGCAGCCCGCCCCCCCAACGGTACGACCAACGCCTAAACAGCGTCTAAACGCCGCCGTCAAGCCCCCTCCCGCCCTGCGACCGCCTCTGTCTGTCAATCAGGCAGAGGCGATCACTACTGAAAGACGGACTTCGGGCGTCCGGCATTGGGGGTCATCCCGACCCGATCGCTCGCTGCAGCTTATCTCAGTGCAGCGATCGGGTCGGAATGACGCCCAATGTTATATCTGTACCTGCTAGACATCTCATACCTCTGTTCATTTCAAAAGTTCTAGGCTAATTTTGGGGTACAAATAAAGCAGCCTGTAATGGATATACTGATGTATAAATTGAGAATGCACATTTTAAATTGAATATGAGCAAGATATAAGATAAAAATCATGTAAGTGATAAATACTGTATGTAAGGTGGTGTTAAGGGCCCCATACACTAGGACGATAATGCCCAATTTCATCCGATTTCGGGCATTCAGTCCGATATATCGGATGAAATCTGGCATTTTGGAGGTGTTTCCGATCCAATCTGATCCGATGATGTGCCGCACATTCAATCATGTCCGACCCCAAAGGCATGGCTGGGATTGCCCAGGATCGCCCAAGATTTAGGGTGATCCGGCCCCCCGGGAGGCTGCCGCGGTGACCGCCTGCGACATGTCAGACGGACATGTCGCGGTAGTGTATGGGGCCCTTTACACAGGACCCATGGAGGTATTTATTTTATTGATTTATGTATTAACAGTTTCTTATATAGTGCAGTAAATTCTGTTGCGCTTTACAATTGGAATCAACAGTGATAAAACAAAACTGGGTAATAACAGACAGTAATAGAGGTAGGAGGGCCCTGCTCGCAAGCTTACACTCTATAGGGTACCATGTATTTGCAGAGTGTATACTTTGTAAATGGAAAGTGCTGGAGCCGGGGTCACTACCGTCCTGTGCCGGCCCCACCCCTGAACATGTGATGTCACTAGAGGGGGCGGGGACAGCGCCAGGAGAAACTAGAGAGCTGCATGGATACTCCCGAACGCTACACACTGCAGCGTGCACACACGGAGTGTCCTTAGGATGCCTCGAGCTGTACTGCATCAGTGCTACTGTCCACAGGATGCTATTCCACCCTACTACTTGGATACAGACCTGTGAGGAAGTGATAGTGCTAACCCCCATTGCCCTGCGTGATGCCAATGTTTGTTCATCTCTTTTTCATACTGCACATGCGCAGCAAAAATGCATTACCCATATGTCTATATGCAGATTCTGCAGCATCTTACCTTAGCATATCACCTCATCTTACCTCAGCATTACCTTAGCACAGGCATTCCCAACCACAGTCCTCAAGGCACACCAACAGTGCAGGTTTTTGTGATATCCAGGCTTGAGCACAGGTGACTTAATTAGCACCTCAGTTATTTTGATTTAACCATCTGTGCTGAAGCCTGGATATCACTAAAACCTGCACTGTTGGTGTGCCTCGAGGACCGTGGTTGGGAATGCCTGCCTTAGCATCTCACCTGCTTGTAATATAGAGGCAGAATGGCTATCTAGGGGAGCTGCATATAGAAAGGGCATGTACACAAAATGGCAGCCAATACAGCCACAGATATGCCTCACTTCCTGGTGCAAGGATCCAGGGTGAAGAAGATGATTGATGTCAGCATGGACCTTTGCAGTCTAATTTATATTGAATTAAATAAATAAATGTGGGATAAGCACCAGCGCTCACCAGAATACGAGCGCAGGAGCTTACACCTCTTTTGGTTGGAGGAAGTTTGCAACATTTTTTTTTTTTTATGTCTAACTTCTTTTTTTTTTAACTTCTACATTAAAACACCACATACTGTACTACAAAACTACATAAACGCCCTGGTGGCAGATATCACCCAGTCGCCCTTGTAGCGCAGCAGTAACATCCTAAGCCAATAAAACGAATAAAATGAATAACGAATAAAAATGCAGACAATATGTGCAATTTCATTTTTATTTAGCCTTTTATTAAAGTAACATCAAGTATGGTGGCGAAGAATATTACGGGCAGTTGATCAATGATCACTTGACTTGATGCAAATTGAGATTTTACCACAGCTACACTGTCAGGCCCACCGGAAAGACAGTTCTGCTGAACCTGGAAGGGTAAGATCAGCCTAACCGGTATACTGGAGGGGAGAGCACCCAAATCAAGCAGGCTCCTAGTAAAGTGCATTCACCCAGACGGCTACGCCAAAAATAACAGGGAATAATACAGCACGGGAGAAAGCAGGGAGAGAGACGATCGAGAACACAGATTGTTACCCGCTAGAATCCTAGATTAACTACCAGGACCCCCAGAAGACTAAGGGGTCTATTTACTAAGCCTTGGATGGAGATAAAATGGACGGCTATAAAGTGCCAGCCAATCAGCTTCTAACTGCCATTTTTCAAACCCAGTTTGTGACCTGGCAGTTAGGAGATGATTGTCTGGTACTTTATCTCCATCTAGTAAATAGATCCCTAAAGTAGGCGGCCAACTGAAGCAGGCATGGAAGGAGAGTGGTTCATCGCATACCTCATTAACTTAACCACTAAATACAATTAACCTCGTCAAAGAGGGTGGGGTCAGAAGCCATAGGTAACACCCAAAACACGTAGGAATGCCTGGTCACCTAAATAGGTCACACATACAAATTGTACCCTGCAATACAAAATAAAATAGGTCAGTAGACCAGCAAACTGAGAACTACTGTATAAGATGGGGGGGAAAAACTTCACACACAGGGAAGAGGAAATAGGGAAGGGGTAACTTGATCTTAGGTGTGATGACCACACATCCTACTGGGTTCTTTTAATCAACTTAGGCAGATGGTTGATATCAACACACAGTTTATTCTGTAGATGGCAATAAAAATATGTGGATATACCATCAGCAGGTAGATGAGATTCTCAAATCCTCCAACATGACCTATTCCATTAGGTACAAACTGCACTGACCCTGGACTTCCATGCCAGTGGGGGCTCCAGAGGTGGGGCCGCAGCACAGTCCATAATTCAAACAGGGGCTATATCGCAATCCAAAATTCATGGGGGTAGTGGGCTACCCCGATCCATACACAGGCAGTAAAAGCATCAGGGTGTAAAGGCAACAAGCAAAAGGCTGACTCAATATTCACCTTAGCATGCAGCGCCCTTCCCTTCCTCCACCCCAAAAGAGTGAACAACAAACGACTTATAACAAACCCTAGACGCACCAGGTGGAATAACATCGCTGAAGAACTAACCCTGGAGGAGAGAGGTGCTGCCAAAGACCATCTTGGGCATGACCCCCACTGGAGACAAAACTTACCCTTCTAAAAGTGGTTTGGGAAGGGTCCAATCATGCGCCCCAGCATAACCTCCTTCATCACTTTGTCCTCAACTCCACAGCCAAGCGACGGGTCTGTGGAGAAATAATGCCCACTTTTCCAGAAATAGGGAGTGGAAAACCAACAAGAAACCCACTGCGCAAAAACTCTGCCTCCTGACAAGGGCACCAATCCAGCCACTTCGACTAGGCCCCCAAGTAGACAGGAGATGAAGGCTAACCTAGGGCCCCCGGAAATCCCAGCCATAATTGCAGCACAAGCATTGGTGACAAAATCAATACTGTGAGTTGCGGATCATTGGTAATTGTTAAATGCGCCCATGAGCCCCGTAGCAATGCCAGAAACCGAATGCCGTGAATCAGACGAAACAGGTGCCAGCGCCCTGACGCACAAGCAATGGGTCTGGAGACACTGATGTTAGCTGACTGATCTCAAGTCAAACCGTCCTCTACATCCTTTCAACCTAAATTCATGCCCCGTCCCGCTTGCAATGAGACAAATGAGCAAAACAAGAAAACAATGACTTACAGTGCAAGACAAAGCAGGACAAGTACATGGTATATAGACATTTCTGCATTAGCAGTCATGACGCTGAAATGAACATCAGGGTGGCAGAAACCGAGTTTTAGGTGTCATTAAAGCAGGAGTGTGCAGTCAGCGGAAGCAGAGCCTTGTCCAGTCATACTCCCTGTCAGACTGCAGAGTTTTGACACAAAATGACAGCACTCGTCTCCTACAGAAACAGCACTCCATTCCCCCCCAACCCAAACACCACCCCTTCCAGAGAACATGGTGCTCATAGAGAGAGTACATCTATAGGGATCATCCAGTGCGCTGATCGGTGCAGGATTGTGGCGGGACGATATACTAACCGGTGCCGTAACTAGACTTTTTGGTGCCCTGTGCCAAAGGGGAATTGCATTTATTTCCAATAGGGACTTAAGGCGCATGCCATGGGGAAGGGGCATGACAAGAATGATCCCAGAGAAAGCCCATGCTATGCTTCTCACATATTATATACAGTATATATATAACACACATTTATAGATCACAGCAAGAAAATGGGTGTGGACACAAATCCTCTTTATACCACATTCATGCACTGAACTTGTGAGTTCGTTATTCAGTTACAATGCCCCTTATTAAATAACACACTTCAATATACTGCCATACCCAGGATTCAAACTTAAAACTAGAGATGAGCGCCGGAAATTTTTGGGTTTTGTGTTTTGGTTTTGGGTTCGGTTCCGCGGCCGTGTTTTGGGTTCGACCGCGTTTTGGCAAAACCTAACCGAATTTTTTTTGTCGGATTCGGGTGTGTTTTGGATTCGGGTGTTTTTTTCCAAAAAACCTAAAAAACAGCTTAAATCATAGAATTTGGGGGTCATTTTGATCCCAAAGTATTATTAACCTCAAAAACCATAATTTCCACTAATTTTCAGTCTATTCTGAATACCTCACACCTCACAATATTATTTTTAGTCCTAAAATTTGCACCGAGGTCGCTGGATGACTAAGCTAAGCGACCCTAGTGGCCGACACAAACACCTGGCCCATCTAGGAGTGGCACTGCAGTGTCACGCAGGATGTCCCTTCCAAAAAACCCTCCCCAAACAGCACATGACGCAAAGAAAAAAAGAGGCGCAATGAGGTAGCTGTGTGAGTAAGATAAGCGACCCTAGTGGCCGACACAAACACCGGGCCCATCTAGGAGTGTCACTGCAGTGTCACGTAGGATGTCCCTTCCAAAAAACCCTCCCCAAACAGCACATGACGCAAAGAAAAAAAGAGGCGCAATGAGGTAGCTGTGTGAGTAAGATAAGCGACCCTAGTGGCCGACACAAACACCGGGCCCATCTAGGAGTGTCACTGCAGTGTCACGCAGGATGTCCCTTCCAAAAAACCCTCCCCAAACAGCACATGACGCAAAGAAAAAAAGAGGCGCAATGAGGTAGCTGTGTGAGTAAGATAAGCGACCCTAGTGACCGACACAAACACCGGGCTCATCTAGGAGTGTCACTGCAGTGTCACGCAGGATGTCCCTTCCAAAAAACCCTCCCCAAACAGCACATGACGCAAAGAAAAAAAGAGGCGCAATGAGGTAGCTGTGTGAGTAAGATAAGCGACCCTAGTGGCCGACACAAACACCGGGCCCATCTAGGAGTGTCACTGCAGTGTCACGCAGGATGTCCCTTCCAAAAAACCCTCCCCAAACAGCACATGACGCAAAGAAAAAAAGAGGCGCAATGAGGTAGCTGTGTGAGTAAGATAAGCGACCCTAGTGGCCGACACAAACACCGGGCCCATCTAGGAGTGTCACTGCAGTGTCACGCAGGATGTCCCTTCCAAAAAACCCTCCCCAAACAGCACATGACGCAAAGAAAAAAAGAGGCGCAATGAGGTAGCTGTGTGAGTAAGATAAGCGACCCTAGTGGCCGACACAAACACCGGGCCCATCTAGGAGTGTCACTGCAGTGTCACGCAGGATGTCCCTTCCAAAAAACCCTCCCCAAACAGCACATGACGCAAAGAAAAAAAGAGGCGCAATGAGGTAGCTGTGTGAGTAAGATAAGCGACCCTAGTGGCCGACACAAACACCGGGCCCATCTAGGAGTGTCACTGCAGTGTCACGCAGGATGTCCCTTCCAAAAAACCCTCCCCAAACAGCACATGACGCAAAGAAAAAAAGAGGCGCAATGAGGTAGCTGTGTGAGTAAGATAAGCGACCCTAGTGGCCGACACAAACACCGGGCCCATCTAGGAGTGGCACTGCAGTGTCACGCAGGATGTCCCTTCCAAAAAACCCTCCCCAAACAGCACATGACGCAAAGAAAAAAAGAGGCGCAATGAGGTAGCTGTGTGAGTAAGATAAGCGACCCTAGTGGCCGACACAAACACTGGGCCCATCTAGGAGTGGCACTGCAGTGTCACGCAGGATGTCCCTTCCAAAAACCCTCCCCAAACAGCACATGACGCAAAGAAAAAAAGAGGCGCAATGAGGTAGCTGTGTGAGTAAGATAAGCGACCCTAGTGGCCGACACAAACACCGGGCCCATCTAGGAGTGGCACTGCAGTGTCACGCAGGATGTCCCTTCCAAAAAACCCTCCCCAAACAGCACATGACGCAAAGAAAAAAAGAGGCGCAATGAGGTAGCTGTGTGAGTAAGATAAGCGACCCTAGTGGCCGACACAAACACCGGGCCCATCTAGGAGTGTCACTGCAGTGTCACGCAGGATGTCCCTTCCAAAAAACCCTCCCCAAACAGCACATGACGCAAAGAAAAAAAGAGGCGCAATGAGGTAGCTGTGTGAGTAAGATAAGCGACCCTAGTGGCCGACACAAACACCGGGCCCATCTAGAAGTGTCACTGCAGTGTCACGCAGGATGTCCCTTCCAAAAAACCCTCCCCAAACAGCACATGACGCAAAGAAAAAAAGAGGCGCAATGAGGTAGCTGTGTGAGTAAGATAAGCGACCCTAGTGGCCGACACAAACACCGGGCTCATCTAGGAGTGTCACTGCAGTGTCACGCAGGATGTCCCTTCCAAAAAACCCTCCCCAAACAGCACATGACGCAAAGAAAAAAAGAGGCGCAATGAGGTAGCTGTGTGAGTAAGATAAGCGACCCTAGTGGCCGACACAAACACCGGGCCCATCTAGGAGTGGCACTGCAGTGTCACGCAGGATGTCCCTTCCAAAAAACCCTCCCCAAACAGCACATGACGCAAAGAAAAAAAGAGGCGCAATGAGGTAGCTGTGTGAGTAAGATAAGCGACCCTAGTGGCCGACACAAACACCGGGCCCATCTAGGAGTGTCACTGCAGTGTCACGCAGGATGTCCCTTCCAAAAAACCCTCCCCAAACAGCACATGACGCAAAGAAAAAAAGAGGCGCAATGAGGTAGCTGTGTGAGTAAGATAAGCGACCCTAGTGGCCGACACAAACACCGGGCCCATCTAGGAATGTCACTGCAGTGTCACGCAGGATGTCCCTTCCAAAAAACCCTCCCCAAACAGCACATGACGCAAAGAAAAAAAGAGGCGCAATGAGGTAGCTGTGTGAGTAAGATAAGCGACCCTAGTGGCCGACACAAACACCGGGCCCATCTAGGAGTGTCACTGCAGTGTCACGCAGGATGTCCCTTCCAAAAAACCCTCCCCAAACAGCACATGACGCAAAGAAAAAAAGAGGCGCAATGAGGTAGCTGTGTGAGTAAGATAAGCGACCCTAGTGGCCGACACAAACACCGGGCCCATCTAGGAGTGTCACTGCAGTGTCACGCAGGATGTCCCTTCCAAAAAACCCTCCCCAAACAGCACATGACGCAAAGAAAAAAAGAGGCGCAATGAGGTAGCTGTGTGAGTAAGATAAGCGACCCTAGTGGCCGACACAAACACCGGGCCCATCTAGGAGTGTCACTGCAGTGTCACGCAGGATGTCCCTTCCAAAAAACCCTCCCCAAACAGCACATGACGCAAAGAAAAAAAGAGGCGCAATGAGGTAGCTGTGTGAGTAAGATAAGCGACCCTAGTGGCCGACACAAACACCGGGCCCATCTAGGAGTGTCACTGCAGTGTCACGCAGGATGTCCCTTCCAAAAAACCCTCCCCAAACAGCACATGACGCAAAGAAAAAAAGAGGCGCAATGAGGTAGCTGTGTGAGTAAGATAAGCGACCCTAGTGGCCGACACAAACACCGGGCCCATCTAGGAGTGTCACTGCAGTGTCACGCAGGATGTCCCTTCCAAAAAACCCTCCCCAAACAGCACATGACGCAAAGAAAAAAAGAGGCGCAATGAGGTAGCTGTGTGAGTAAGATAAGCGACCCTAGTGGCCGACACAAACACCGGGCCCATCTAGGAGTGTCACTGCAGTGTCACGCAGGATGTCCCTTCCAAAAAACCCTCCCCAAACAGCACATGACGCAAAGAAAAAAAGAGGCGCAATGCGGTAGCTGTGTGAGTAAGATAAGCGACCCTAGTGGCCGACACAAACACCGGGCCCATCTAGGAGTGGCACTGCAGTGTCACGCAGGATGTCCCTTCCAAAAAACCCTCCCCAAACAGCACATGACGCAAAGAAAAAAAGAGGCGCAATGAGGTAGCTGTGTGAGTAAGATAAGCGACCCTAGTGGCCGACACAAACACCGGGCCCATCTAGGAGTGTCACTGCAGTGTCACGCAGGATGTCCCTTCCAAAAAACCCTCCCCAAACAGCACATGACGCAAAGAAAAAAAGAGGCGCAATGAGGTAGCTGTGTGAGTAAGATAAGCGACCCTAGTGGCCGACACAAACACCGGGCCCATCTAGGAGTGTCACTGCAGTGTCACGCAGGATGTCCCTTCCAAAAAACCCTCCCCAAACAGCACATGACGCAAAGAAAAAAAGAGGCGCAATGAGGTAGCTGTGTGAGTAAGATAAGCGACCCTAGTGGCCGACACAAACACCGGGCCCATCTAGGAGTGTCACTGCAGTGTCACGCAGGATGTCCCTTCCAAAAAACCCTCCCCAAACAGCACATGACGCAAAGAAAAAAAGAGGCGCAATGCGGTAGCTGTGTGAGTAAGATAAGCGACCCTAGTGGCCGACACAAACACCGGGCCCATCTAGGAGTGGCACTGCAGTGTCACGCAGGATGTCCCTTCCAAAAAACCCTCCCCAAACAGCACATGACGCAAAGAAAAAAAGAGGCGCAATGAGGTAGCTGTGTGAGTAAGATAAGCGACCCTAGTGGCCGACACAAACACCGGGCCCATCTAGGAGTGGCACTGCAGTGTCACGCAGGATGTCCCTTCCAAAAAACCCTCCCCAAACAGCACATGACGCAAAGAAAAAAAGAGGCGCAATGAGGTAGCTGTGTGAGTAAGATAAGCGACCCTAGTGGCCGACACAAACACCGGGCCCATCTAGGAGTGGCACTGCAGTGTCACGCAGGATGGCCCTTCCAAAAAACACTCCCCAAACAGCACATGACGCAAAGAAAAAAAGAGGCGCAATGAGGTAGCTGTATGAGTAAGATAAGCGACCCTAGTGGCCGACACAAACACCGGGCCCATCTAGGAGTTGCACTGCAGTGTCACGCAGGATGGCCCTTCCAAAAAACCCTCCCCAAACAGCACATGACGCAAAGAAAAAAAGAGGCGCAATGAGGTAGCTGTGTGAGTAAGATAAGCGACCCTAGTGGCCGACACAAACACCGGGCCCATCTTTGAGTGGCACTGCAGTGTCACGCAGGATGGCCCTTCCAAAAAACACTCCCCAAACAGCACATGACGCAAAGAAAAAAAGAGGCGCAATGAGGTAGCTGTATGAGTAAGATAAGCGACCCAAGTGGCCGACACAAACACCGGGCCCATCTAGGAGTGGCACTGCAGTGTCACGCAGGATGGCCCTTCCAAAAAACCCTCCCCAAACAGCACATGACGCAAAGAAAAAAAGAGGCGCAATGAGGTAGCTGTGTGAGTAAGATAAGCGACCCTAGTGGCCGACACAAACACCGGGCCCATCTAGGAGTGGCACTGCAGTGTCACGCAGGATGTCCCTTCCAAAAAACCCTCCCCAAACAGCACATGACGCAAAGAAAAAAAGAGGCGCAATGAGGTAGCTGTGTGAGTAAGATAAGCGACCCTAGTGTCCGACACAAACACCGGGCCCATCTAGGAGTGGCACTGCAGTGTCACGCAGGATGTCCCTTCCAAAAAACCCTCCCCAAACAGCACATGACGCAAAGAAAAAAAGAGGCGCAATGAGGTAGCTGTGTGAGTAAGATAAGCGACCCTAGTGGCCGACACAAACACCGGGCCCATCTAGGAGTGGCACTGCAGTGTCACGCAGGATGGCCCTTCCAAAAAACACTCCCCAAACAGCACATGACGCAAAGAAAAATTAAAGTAAAAAGAGGTGCAAGATGGAATTGTCCTTGGGCCCTCCCACCCACCCTTATGTTGTATAAACAGGACATGCACACTTTAACCAACCCATCATTTCAGTGACAGGGTCTGCCACACGACTGTGACTGATATGACGGGTTGGTTTGGACCCCCACCAAAAAAGAAGCAATTAATCTCTCCTTGCACAAACTGGCTCTACAGAGGCAAGATGTCCACCTCATCATCATCCTCCGATATATCACCGTGTACATCCCCCTCCTCACAGATTATCAATTCGTCCCCACTGGAATCCACCATCTCAGCTCCCTGTGTACTTTGTGGAGGCAATTGCTGCTGGTCAATGTCTCCGCGGAGGAATTGATTATAATTAATTTTAATGAACATCATCTTCTCCACATTTTCTGGATCTAACCTCGTACGCCGATTGCTGACAAGGTGAGCGGCGGCACTAAACACTCTTTCGGAGTACACACTTGTGGGAGGGCAACTTAGGTAGAATAAAGCCAGTTTGTGCAAGGGCCTCCAAATTGCCTCTTTTTCCTGCCAGTATAAGTACGGACTGTGTGACGTGCCTACTTGGATGCGGTCACTCATATAATCCTCCACCATTCTTTCAATGTTGAGAGAATCATATGCAGTGACAGTAGACGACATGTCCGTAATCGTTGTCAGGTCCTTCAGTCCGGACCAGATGTCAGCATCAGCAGTCGCTCCAGACTGCCCTGCATCACCGCCAGCGGGTGGGCTCAGAATTCTGAGCCTTTTCCTCGCACCCCCAGTTGCGGGAGAATGTGAAGGAGGAGATGTTGACAGGTCGCGTTCCGGTTGACTTGACAATTTTCTCACCAGCAGGTCTTTCAACCCCAGCAGACTTGTGTCTGCCGGAAAGAGAGATCCAAGGTAGGCTTTAAATCTAGGATCGAGCACGGTGGCCAAAATGTAGTGCTCTGATTTCAACAGATTGACCACCCGTGAATCCTTGTTAAGCGAATTAAGGGCTCCATCCACAAGTCCCACATGCCTAGCGGAATCGCTCCGTGTTAGCTCCTCCTTCAATGTCTCCAGCTTCTTCTGCAAAAGCCTGATGAGGGGAATGACCTGACTCAGGCTGGCAGTGTCTGAACTGACTTCACGTGTGGCAAGTTCAAAGGGCATCAGAACCTTGCACAACGTTGAAATCATTCTCCACTGCGCTTGAGACAGGTGCATTCCACCTCCTATATCGTGCTCAATTGTATAGGCTTGAATGGCCTTTTGCTGCTCCTCCAAACTCTGAAGCATATAGAGGGTTGAATTCCACCTCGTTACCACTTCTTGCTTCAGATGATGGCAGGGCAGGTTCAGTAGTTTTTGGTGGTGCTCCAGTCTTCTGTACGTGGTGCCTGTACGCCGAAAGTGTCCCGCAATTCTTCTGGCCACCGACAGCATCTCTTGCACGCCCCTGTCGTTTTTTTAAAAATTCTGCACCACCAAATTCAAGGTATGTGCAAAACATGGGACGTGCTGGAATTTGCCCATATTTAATGCACACACAATATTGCTGGCGTTGTCCGATGCCACAAATCCACAGGAGAGTCCAATTGGGGTAAGCCATTCCGCGATGATCTTCCTCAGTTGCCGTAAGAGGTTTTCAGCTGTGTGCGTATTCTGGAAAGCGGTGATACAAAGCGTAGCCTGCCTAGGAAAGAGTTGGCGTTTGCGAGATGCTGCTACTGGTGCCGCCGCTGCTGTTCTTGCGGCGGGAGTCCATACATCTACCCAGTGGGCTGTCACAGTCATATAGTCCTGACCCTGCCCTGCTCCACTTGTCCACATGTCCGTGGTTAAGTGGACATTGGGTACAACTGCATTTTTTAGGACACTGGTGAGTCTTTTTCTGACGTCCGTGTACATTCTCGGTATCGCCTGCCTAGAGAAGTGGAACCTAGATGGTATTTGGTAACGGGGGCACACTGCCTCAATAAATTGTCTAGTTCCCTGTGAACTAACGGCGGATACCGGACGCACGTCTAACACCAACATAGTTGTCAAGGCCTCAGTTATCCGCTTTGCAGCAGGATGACTGCTGTGATATTTCATCTTCCTCGCAAAGGACTGTTGAACAGTCAATTGCTTACTGGAAGTAGTACAAGTGGGCTTACGACTTCCCCTCTGGGATGACCATCGACTCCCAGCAGCAACAACAGCAGCGCCAGCAGCAGTAGGCGTTACACGCAAGGATGCATCGGAGGAATCCAAGGCAGGAGAGGAATCATCAGAATTGCCAGTGACATGGCCTGCAGGACTATTGGCATTCCTGGGGAAGGAGGAAATTGACACTGAGGGAGTTGGTGGGGTGGTTTGCGTGAGCTTGGTTACAAGAGGAAGGGATTTACTGGTCAGTGGACTGCTTCCGCTGTCGCCCAAAGTTTTTGAACTTGTCACTGACTTATTATGAATGCGCTGCAGGTGACGTATAAGGGAGGATGTTCCGAGGTGGTTAACGTCCTTACCCCTACTTATTACAGCTTGACAAAGGCAACACACGGCTTGACACCTGTTGTCCGCATTTCTGTTGAAATACTTCCACACCGAAGAGCTGATTTTTTTGGTATTTTCACCAGGCATGTCAACGGCCATATTCCTCCCACGGACAACAGGTGTCTCCCCGGGTGCCTGACTTAAACAAACCACCTCACCATCAGAATCCTCCTGGTCAATTTCCTCCCCAGCGCCAGCAACACCCATATCCTCCTCATCCTGGTGTACTTCAACACTGACATCTTCAATCTGACTATCAGGAACTGGACTGCGGGTGCTCCTTCCAGCACTTGCAGGGGGCGTGCAAATGGTGGAAGGCGCATGCTCTTCACGTCCAGTGTTGGGAAGGTCAGGCATCGCAACCGACACAATTGGACTCTCCTTGTGGATTTGGGATTTCGAAGAACGCACAGTTCTTTGCGGTGCTACTGCTTTTGCCAGCTTGAGTCTTTTCATTTTTCTAGCGAGAGGCTGAGTGCTTCCATCCTCATGTGAAGCTGAACCACTAGCCATGAACATAGGCCAGGGCCTCAGCCGTTCCTTGCCACTCCGTGTGGTAAATGGCATATTGGCAAGTTTACGCTTCTCCTCCGACAATTTTATTTTAGGTTTTGGAGTCCTTTTTTTACTGATATTTGGTGTTTTGGATTTGACATGCTCTGTACTATGACATTGGGCATCGGCCTTGGCAGACGACGTTGCTGGCATTTCATCGTCTCGGCCATGACTAGTGGCAGCAGCTTCAGCACGAGGTGGAAGTGGATCTTGATCTTTCCCTAATTTTGGAACCTCAACATTTTTGTTCTCCATATTTTAATAGGCACAACTAAAAGGCACCTCAGGTAAACAATGGAGATGGATGGATACTAGTATACAATTATGGATGGACTGCCGAGTGCCGACACAGAGGTAGCTACAGCCGTGGACTACCGTACTGTGTCTGCTGCATATATAGACTGGATGATAATGAGATGTAGTATGTATAAAGAAGAAAGAAAAAAAAAAACACGGGTAGGTGGTATACAATTATGGATGGACTGCCGAGTGCCGACACAGAGGTAGCTACAGCCGTGGACTACCGTACTGTGTCTGCTGCTAATATAGACTGGTTGATAATGAGATGTAGTATGTATAAAGAAGAAAGAAAAAAAAAACCACGGGTAGGTGGTATACAATTATGGATGGACTGCCGAGTGCCGACACAGAGGTAGCTACAGCCGTGGACTACCGTACTGTGTCTGCTGCTAATATAGACTGGTTGATAATGAGATGTAGTATGTATAAAGAAGAAAGAAAAAAAAACCACGGGTAGGTGGTATACAATTATGGATGGACTGCCGAGTGCCGACACAGAGGTAGCTACAGCCGTGGACTACCGTACTGTGTCTGCTGCTAATATAGACTGGTTGATAATGAGATGTAGTATGTATAAAGAAGAAAGAAAAAAAAAACCACGGGTAGGTGGTATACAATTATGGATGGACTGCCGAGTGCCGACACAGAGGTAGCTACAGCCGTGGACTACCGTACTGTGTCTGCTGCTAATATAGACTGGATGATAATGAGATGTAGTATGTATAAAGAAGAAAGAAAAAAAAAAACACGGGTAGGTGGTGGTATACAATTATGGATGGACTTCCGAGTGCCGACACAGAGATAGCTACAGCCGTGGACTACCGTACTGTACTGTGTCTGCTGCTAATATAGACTGGATGATAATGAGATGTAGTATGTATAAAGAAGAAAGAAAAAAAAACACGGGTAGGTGGTATACAATTATGGTTGGACTGCCGAGTGCCGACACAGAGGTAGCTACAGCCGTGAACTACCGTACTGTGTCTGCTGCTAGTATAGACTGGATGATAAATAATGATATAAAAAATATATATATATCACTACTGCAGCCGGACAGGTATATATTATATAATGACGGACCTGCTGGACACTGTCTGTCAGCAGAATGAGTTTTTTATAGAATAAAAAAACACCACACAAGTCACACGATGAGTGTTTAACTTTTTCAGGCAGACAATCACAATATACTGGTGGTCAGTGTGGTCAGGTCACTGGTCAGTCACACTGGCAGTGGGACTCTGGCAGCAAAAGGGGTGGTCTTCTGTTTGCCGGCGGTCGGGCTCCCGGCGCTCAGTATACCGGCGCTGGGAGCCCGACAGCCGGCATACCGACAATTATTTTCCCTCGTGGGGGTCCACGACCCCCATAGAGGGAGAATAAAATAGTGTGGCGCGCGTAGCGCGCCACCGTGCCCGTAGCGTGGCGAGCGCAGCGAGCCCGCAAGGGGCTCATTTGCGCTCGCCAAGCTGTCGGTAAGCCGGCGGTCGGGCTCCCGGCGCCGGGATGCTGGTCGCCGGGAGCCCGACCGCCGGCCAGCCGTAGTGAACCCCAGCAAAAGTGTGCACTGTTTAATATGTACTCCTGGCTCCTGCTATAACCTATAACTGCTCCCCAGTCTCCCCCACAATTAAGCTGTGTGAGCACAGTCAGATATTATACATAGATGATGCAGCACACTGGGCTGAGCACAGATATGGTATGTGACTGAGTCACTGTGTATCGTTTTTTTCAGGCAGAGAACGGATTATATTAAATAATAATAAAACTGCACTGGTGGTCTCACTGGTCAGTCACTAGTATAACTAACTAACTACTATCAGCAAAATTCTGCACTCTCTGAGTACTCCTCCTAAGCTCCAGTAAATGAAGTGTCTCACTCTCACTCTCCTATCTATTTCTAAACGGAGAGGACGCCAGCCACGTCCTCTCCCTATCAATCTCAATGCACGTGTGAAAATGGCGGCGACGCGCGGCTCCTTATATAGAATCCGAGTCTCGCGATAGAATCCGAGCCTCGCGAGAATCCGACAGCGTGATGATGACGTTCGGGCGCGCTCGGGTTAACCGAGCAAGGCGGGAAGATCCGAGTCGCTCGGCCCCGTGTAAAAAAACCTGAAGTTCGGGCGGGTTCGGATTCCGAGGAACCGAACCCGCTCATCTCTACTTAAAACCTGTTGAATTCTAATCATACACCCTACTCACTAAGCTATTTGATCCTGCATAAAACTATGAACACTATATGAAGCTACTGGTACTTATGTAAAAAAATAATCAGCATTGCAATTGAGCAGATCTATGTAGTGTGCAGCCATACATCCAATCTCTTACAGCTACACACTACATAGATCTGCTCAGCCGCAATGCTGATCATTTTTTCACAAAGTACAAGGTAAGCTTCAAATAGTTAGAATTCTCTAGCTTACACTTCTCTAGCTTTGAATTCTCTAGCTTTCTATGCATAGCTCAATAAATAGATTGTCTGACTGCAATGTCACAGGCAATGGGTTTGAATCCCGGGTATGTCAGCATCTTGAAATGCAATAAATGACAGTGTGACTGAATAACAGAGGATTCTCAGGTTGAGTTCATGAATGTTGTATAGGTATTAGCGACAGAAGGGGTCAGGGTAGGAGACGGGACAGTCAGGAGATGCTGGGCTTCAAAGAGGGGGAAGCTGCAAGTGACAGTAATTAAAACAGATAATTGACAAGTGCACTAATAGTGCCCCCTCCGCACACACCTAGATACGGCCCTGATACTAACCCTATTTTGTGATACATATACGGCTACAGTGAGCACAGTAGCCTGTCATAACACAATGAAGATATGAATAGAAACTACAGTATGTTCGGGCTCCATGAATAGTGGATATCAGGTTGGATTGAACATTATTACAGGTCCCATTATTCCTGTTTTACCACATGTGCCGTTTTAGACAGTAGAATGATGATCATTTAATGGAGATAATTAGCTGAAATTTCCCTACATACTGTAGCAGATCAGCTTTGCATAATATTAATATCTTCCGACTGATCACATCGGATTTAAAAATCACTCAGTCACTGCTCGTCTCACAGCTGATGTGGGATATCAGTGCACATGTGAGATAGCTGCGCTGTAAGTGCAGGTTCTCCCGTCTACTCATCATCACACAAGAGAGTGCAGACATTACAAAGGCAAAATAAATATATATTTATATCTATACTTTCACTGACTGGTCAAAGAAGGAGCTCACCGATCATCGGTTCCAGGGGCATTATAACAGAGGAGGAGGCCCCTGTGCTGACTAAGGGTGGGCCCCTCCTCTCCCTAGCGCAGTAGGTTCCGGCATTACCTCTTGTTGCAATTATCATCCTTCGGGTGCTGGGACAGGGGTGGTAATAGCAGTTATTATTAGCAGCTATTACTTTGCTTCTCGGTTTCGAGGCTGCGGGGCTATTGCGCATGCGTCAGTGGTGGATGATTGGGAGGGATCCAGATGATCCGTCTCCAGCAAAATTCACAATGGAGTAGCCCATACTGTAGGCTAGTATGGGCTAATGTCATCTTCATACAGTATGCTTCGCTTTATGGAGCTTGGAAGCTCTCACAGCTTAGTAGCCCCCATAAATAAAAAAGCCTGTGGGGGCAGATTTTGCTGTCGGAAACAGGAACAGCGGCATCCTGTGGATCTTTTATAACAGGTGTTTTCAGGAATATCCCTCAAAAGAGTCTGATGAACTAATGCCCTTATTTATCAATGAGTGATAAATTTCACTGTGAGTGATAAATTGCACCAGCCAATCCACTCCTAACTGTCATTTTTTAAACACAGTAACAAGCACCATGGCAGGTAGGAGCTGATTGGCTGGTGCAATTTATCACTCACAGTGAAATTTATCACTCATTGATAACTAAGGGCATAAGCTTGGAGAGCGATAAAGTACCAGTCAATCAGCTCCCAACTGCCATGTTATTGGCTGTGTGTGAAACATGACAGGAGCTGATCAGTGGCATATTTTACCCCCCCCTGCTAAAATCTGCCACCCTGCTCAGTGTCAGTGAGCCTGATGCAGTCCGTTACTGCACTGGCTTCACTGTGACTGGAATTACAACAAAAAGAGGAGGAGGCTGCGCTTTATGAGGAAATGAACAATATCCACTATAATGTGTAAAATTTATAGCAATTTATTAAAAACACTACCTAATTAAAAAACAGTATTATTCTGTGCAATTAAATTGTGCCATATGCATGCTTTAGAAAAATAAATTTTTACCCAAAATATTAATTCCGGACATGTGTCATATGAGCTCTAGAGGATCCGTTCCAAGTGTTGCCCATAGGTGGTATATATCCAATGGTTTTCCACTATATGAGTCCCATTTAGATGGTACCAGGAGAGTCCTTTATAATTTCCATAGACCGCTAGAGGATTTTGGATTCACTGTGACTGGCACTGTCTTCCTACTGAAAGTCCTGTCAGTCACAGATGCACAAGGCAGTCCCATTGGGATGTGTTTCCTCTGGGACTGCCAGACCGTGCTGCGATAGGCATAGAGCTGGATTCCTGTAGGAAGCCACTCCCTGCCTTTTGCACTGCTCAATCCGGCTATTATGGGCTGCAGTTGGTGCAGTCCATAGAAGCCGGGCGTTTGTGCATGGGAAGTTGCACCTCGGTGTGTGCACATACACCTGTCGTGGCACCTGCCAGATCCATTCTGCAGGTGCCGGGTCCCGGGCTTGACGTCTAACCTCCTCTCCAGGCACGTGGGTAGAGGCATCCCCCATCTAAACTGTAGTAGGAGCTTCCCCTGGAGCTGATTGGTACTTTATCTCTCTCCACTCTCTTCCTCTCCAAGGCCTAGTATGCCTGCCTCATATTTAAAATATAGACTCTTTACTTTTATAATTTTATAATTATTTATTAGCCTATAGCTCTTGTTGGTTACTGATTGGTAAGTTTAGTGAGTTTACACTAGAGATGAGCGGGTTCGGTTTCTCTGAATCCGAACCCGCCCGAACTTCATGGTTTTTTTCACGGGTCCGAGCAGACTCGGATCCTCCCGCCTTGCTCGGTTAACCCGAGCGCGCCCGAACGTCATCATGACGCTGTCGGATTCTCGCGAGACTCGGATTCTATATAAGGAGCCGCACGTCGCCGCCATTTTCACACGTGCATTGAGATTGATAGGGAGAGGACGTGGCTGGCGTCCTCTCCATTTAGATTAGAAGAGAGAGAGAGAGAGAGAGATTGACCTGATTTACTGGAGCTTAGGAGTACTGTAGAAGTGTAGAGAGTGCAGAGTTTACTAGTGACTGACCACAGTGACCACCAGACAGTGCAGTTTTATTTAATATATCCGTTCTCTGCCTGAAAAAAACGATACACACAGTGACTCAGTCACATACCATATCTGTGTGCACTGCTCAGCCCAGTGTGCTGCATCATCTATGTATATATATCTGACTGTGCTCAGCTCACACAGCTTATAATTGTGGGGGAGACTGGGGAGCACTGCAGTGCCAGTTATAGGTTATAGCAGGAGCCAGGAGTACATATTATATTAAAATTAAACAGTGCACACTTTTGCTGCAGGAGTGCCACTGCCAGTGTGACTGACCAGTGACCTGACCACACTGACCACCAGTATAGTTAGTAGTATACTATATTGTGATTGCCTGAAAAAGTTAAACACTCGTCGTGTGACTTCACTTGTGTGGTGTTTTTTTTTTATTCTATAAAAAACTCATTCTGCTGACAGACAGTGTCCAGCAGGTCCGTCATTATATAATATATACCTGTCCGGCTGCAGTAGTGATATATATATATTTTTTATATCATTATTTATCATCCAGTCGCAGCAGACACAGTACGGTAATTCACGGCTGTAGCTACCTCTGTGTCGGCACTCGGCAGTCCATCCATAATTGTATACCACCTACCCGTGGTTTTTTTTTCTTTCTTCTTTATACATACATACTACTACATCTCTTTATCAACCAGTCTATATTAGCAGCAGACACAGTACAGTACGGTAGTCCACGGCTGTAGCTACCTCTGTGTCGGCACTCGGCAGTCCGTCCATAATTGTATACCACCTACCCGTGGTTTTTTTTTCTTTCTTCTTTATACATACATACTACTACATCTCTTTATCAACCAGTCTATATTAGCAGCAGACACAGTACAGTACGGTAGTTCACGGCTGTAGCTACCTCTGTGTCGGCACTCGGCAGTCCGTCCATAATTGTATACCACCTACCCGTGGTTTTTTTTTCTTTCTTCTTTATACATACATACTACTACATCTCTTTATCAACCAGTCTATATTAGCAGCAGACACAGTACAGTACGGTAGTCCACAGCTGTAGCTACCTCTGTGTCGGCACTCAGCAGTCCGTCCATAATTGTATACCATCTACCCGTGTTTTTTTTTTCTTTCTTCTTTATACATACATACTACTACATCTCTTTATCAACCAGTCTATATTAGCAGCAGACACAGTACAGTACGGTAGTTCACGGCTGTAGCTACCTCTGTGTCGGCACTCGGCAGTCCGTCCATAATTGTATACCACCTACCCGAGGTTTTTTTTTTCTTTCTTCTTTATACATACATACTACTACATCTCTTTATCAACCAGTCTATATTAGCAGCAGACACAGTAGAGTACGGTAGTTCACGGCTGTAGCTACCTCTGTGTCGGCACTCGGCAGTCCGTCCATAATTGTATACCACCTACCCGAGGTTTTTTTTCTTTCTTCTTTATACATACATACTACTACATCTCTTTATCAACCAGTCTATATTAGCAGCAGACACAGTACAGTACGGTAGTCCACGGCTGTAGCTACCTCTGTGTCGGCACTCGGCAGTCCGTCCATAATTGTATACCACCTACCCGTGTTTTTTTTTTCTTTCTTCTTTATACATACATACTACTACATCTCTTTATCAACCAGTCTATATTAGCAGCAGACACAGTACAGTACGGTAGTTCACGGCTGTAGCTACCTCTGTGTCGGCACTCGGCAGTCCGTCCATAATTGTATACCACCTACCCGTGGTTTTTTTTTCTTTCTTCTTTATACATACATACTACTACATCTCTTTATCAACCAGTCTATATTAGCAGCAGACACAGTACAGTACGGTAGTCCACGGCTGTAGCTACCTCTGTGTCGGCACTCGGCAGTCCGTCCATAATTGTATACCACCTACCCGTGGTTTTTTTTTCTTTCTTCTTTATACATACATACTACTACATCTCTTTATCAACCAGTCTATATTAGCAGCAGACACAGTACAGTACGGTAGTTCACGGCTGTAGCTACCTCTGTGTCGGCACTCGGCAGTCCGTCCATAATTGTATACCACCTACCCGAGGTTTTTTTTTCTTTCTTCTTTATACATACATACTACTACATCTCTTTATCAACCAGTCTATATTAGCAGCAGACACAGTACAGTACGGTAGTCCACGGCTGTAGCTACCTCTGTGTCGGCACTCGGCAGTCCGTCCATAATTGTATACTAGTATCCATCCATCTCCATTGTTTACCTGAGGTGCCTTTTAGTTGTGCCTATTAAAATATGGAGAACAAAAATGTTGAGGTTCCAAAATTAGGGAAAGATCAAGATCCACTTCCACCACGTGCTGAAGCTGCTGCCACTAGTCATGGCCGAGACGATGAAATGCCAGCAACGTCGTCTGCCAAGGCCGGTGCCCAATGTCATAGTACAGAGCATGTCAAATCCAAAACACCAAATATCAGTAAAAAAAGGACTCCAAAACCTAAAATAAAATTGTCGGAGGAGAAGCGTAAACTTGCCAATATGCCATTTACCACACGGAGTGGCAAGGAACGGCTGAGGCCCTGGCCTATGTTCATGGCTAGTGGTTCAGCTTCACATGAGGATGGAGGCACTCAGCCTCTCGCTAGAAAAATGAAAAGACTCAAGCTGGCAAAAGCAGTAGCACCGCAAAGAACTGTGCGTTCTTCGAAATCCCAAATCCCAAATCCACAAGGAGAGTCCAATTGTGTCGGTTGCGATGCCTGACCTTCCCAACACTGGACGTGAAGAGCATGCGCCTTCCACCATTTGCACGCCCCCTGCAAGTGCTGGAAGGAGCACCCGCAGTCCAGTTCCTGATAGTCAGATTGAAGATGTCAGTGTTGAAGTACACCAGGATGAGGAGGATATGGGTGTTGCTCCCCAAACAGCACATGACGCAAAGAAAAAAAGAGGCGCAATGAGGTAGCTGTGTGAGTAAGATAAGCGACCCTAGTGACCGACACAAACACCGGGCTCATCTAGGAGTGTCACTGCAGTGTCACGCAGGATGTCCCTTCCAAAAAACCCTCCCCAAACAGCACATGACGCAAAGAAAAAAAGAGGCGCAATGAGGTAGCTGTGTGAGTAAGATAAGCGACCCTAGTGGCCGACACAAACACCGGGCCCATCTAGGAGTGTCACTGCAGTGTCACGCAGGATGTCCCTTCCAAAAAACCCTCCCCAAACAGCACATGACGCAAAGAAAAAAAGAGGCGCAATGAGGTAGCTGTGTGAGTAAGATAAGCGACCCTAGTGGCCGACACAAACACCGGGCCCATCTAGGAGTGTCACTGCAGTGTCACGCAGGATGTCCCTTCCAAAAAACCCTCCCCAAACAGCACATGACGCAAAGAAAAAAAGAGGCGCAATGAGGTAGCTGTGTGAGTAAGATAAGCGACCCTAGTGGCCGACACAAACACCGGGCCCATCTAGGAGTGTCACTGCAGTGTCACGCAGGATGTCCCTTCCAAAAAACCCTCCCCAAACAGCACATGACGCAAAGAAAAAAAGAGGCGCAATGAGGTAGCTGTGTGAGTAAGATAAGCGACCCTAGTGGCCGACACAAACACCGGGCCCATCTAGGAGTGTCACTGCAGTGTCACGCAGGATGTCCCTTCCAAAAAACCCTCCCCAAACAGCACATGACGCAAAGAAAAAAAGAGGCGCAATGAGGTAGCTGTGTGAGTAAGATAAGCGACCCTAGTGGCCGACACAAACACCGGGCCCATCTAGGAGTGGCACTGCAGTGTCACGCAGGATGTCCCTTCCAAAAAACCCTCCCCAAACAGCACATGACGCAAAGAAAAAAAGAGGCGCAATGAGGTAGCTGTGTGAGTAAGATAAGCGACCCTAGTGGCCGACACAAACACTGGGCCCATCTAGGAGTGGCACTGCAGTGTCACGCAGGATGTCCCTTCCAAAAACCCTCCCCAAACAGCACATGACGCAAAGAAAAAAAGAGGCGCAATGAGGTAGCTGTGTGAGTAAGATAAGCGACCCTAGTGGCCGACACAAACACCGGGCCCATCTAGGAGTGGCACTGCAGTGTCACGCAGGATGTCCCTTCCAAAAAACCCTCCCCAAACAGCACATGACGCAAAGAAAAAAAGAGGCGCAATGAGGTAGCTGTGTGAGTAAGATAAGCGACCCTAGTGGCCGACACAAACACCGGGCCCATCTAGGAGTGTCACTGCAGTGTCACGCAGGATGTCCCTTCCAAAAAACCCTCCCCAAACAGCACATGACGCAAAGAAAAAAAGAGGCGCAATGAGGTAGCTGTGTGAGTAAGATAAGCGACCCTAGTGGCCGACACAAACACCGGGCCCATCTAGAAGTGTCACTGCAGTGTCACGCAGGATGTCCCTTCCAAAAAACCCTCCCCAAACAGCACATGACGCAAAGAAAAAAAGAGGCGCAATGAGGTAGCTGTGTGAGTAAGATAAGCGACCCTAGTGGCCGACACAAACACCGGGCTCATCTAGGAGTGTCACTGCAGTGTCACGCAGGATGTCCCTTCCAAAAAACCCTCCCCAAACAGCACATGACGCAAAGAAAAAAAGAGGCGCAATGAGGTAGCTGTGTGAGTAAGATAAGCGACCCTAGTGGCCGACACAAACACCGGGCCCATCTAGGAGTGGCACTGCAGTGTCACGCAGGATGTCCCTTCCAAAAAACCCTCCCCAAACAGCACATGACGCAAAGAAAAAAAGAGGCGCAATGAGGTAGCTGTGTGAGTAAGATAAGCGACCCTAGTGGCCGACACAAACACCGGGCCCATCTAGGAGTGTCACTGCAGTGTCACGCAGGATGTCCCTTCCAAAAAACCCTCCCCAAACAGCACATGACGCAAAGAAAAAAAGAGGCGCAATGAGGTAGCTGTGTGAGTAAGATAAGCGACCCTAGTGGCCGACACAAACACCGGGCCCATCTAGGAATGTCACTGCAGTGTCACGCAGGATGTCCCTTCCAAAAAACCCTCCCCAAACAGCACATGACGCAAAGAAAAAAAGAGGCGCAATGAGGTAGCTGTGTGAGTAAGATAAGCGACCCTAGTGGCCGACACAAACACCGGGCCCATCTAGGAGTGTCACTGCAGTGTCACGCAGGATGTCCCTTCCAAAAAACCCTCCCCAAACAGCACATGACGCAAAGAAAAAAAGAGGCGCAATGAGGTAGCTGTGTGAGTAAGATAAGCGACCCTAGTGGCCGACACAAACACCGGGCCCATCTAGGAGTGTCACTGCAGTGTCACGCAGGATGTCCCTTCCAAAAAACCCTCCCCAAACAGCACATGACGCAAAGAAAAAAAGAGGCGCAATGAGGTAGCTGTGTGAGTAAGATAAGCGACCCTAGTGGCCGACACAAACACCGGGCCCATCTAGGAGTGTCACTGCAGTGTCACGCAGGATGTCCCTTCCAAAAAACCCTCCCCAAACAGCACATGACGCAAAGAAAAAAAGAGGCGCAATGAGGTAGCTGTGTGAGTAAGATAAGCGACCCTAGTGGCCGACACAAACACCGGGCCCATCTAGGAGTGTCACTGCAGTGTCACGCAGGATGTCCCTTCCAAAAAACCCTCCCCAAACAGCACATGACGCAAAGAAAAAAAGAGGCGCAATGAGGTAGCTGTGTGAGTAAGATAAGCGACCCTAGTGGCCGACACAAACACCGGGCCCATCTAGGAGTGTCACTGCAGTGTCACGCAGGATGTCCCTTCCAAAAAACCCTCCCCAAACAGCACATGACGCAAAGAAAAAAAGAGGCGCAATGAGGTAGCTGTGTGAGTAAGATAAGCGACCCTAGTGGCCGACACAAACACCGGGCCCATCTAGGAGTGTCACTGCAGTGTCACGCAGGATGTCCCTTCCAAAAAACCCTCCCCAAACAGCACATGACGCAAAGAAAAAAAGAGGCGCAATGCGGTAGCTGTGTGAGTAAGATAAGCGACCCTAGTGGCCGACACAAACACCGGGCCCATCTAGGAGTGGCACTGCAGTGTCACGCAGGATGTCCCTTCCAAAAAACCCTCCCCAAACAGCACATGACGCAAAGAAAAAAAGAGGCGCAATGAGGTAGCTGTGTGAGTAAGATAAGCGACCCTAGTGGCCGACACAAACACCGGGCCCATCTAGGAGTGTCACTGCAGTGTCACGCAGGATGTCCCTTCCAAAAAACCCTCCCCAAACAGCACATGACGCAAAGAAAAAAAGAGGCGCAATGAGGTAGCTGTGTGAGTAAGATAAGCGACCCTAGTGGCCGACACAAACACCGGGCCCATCTAGGAGTGTCACTGCAGTGTCACGCAGGATGTCCCTTCCAAAAAACCCTCCCCAAACAGCACATGACGCAAAGAAAAAAAGAGGCGCAATGAGGTAGCTGTGTGAGTAAGATAAGCGACCCTAGTGGCCGACACAAACACCGGGCCCATCTAGGAGTGTCACTGCAGTGTCACGCAGGATGTCCCTTCCAAAAAACCCTCCCCAAACAGCACATGACGCAAAGAAAAAAAGAGGCGCAATGCGGTAGCTGTGTGAGTAAGATAAGCGACCCTAGTGGCCGACACAAACACCGGGCCCATCTAGGAGTGGCACTGCAGTGTCACGCAGGATGTCCCTTCCAAAAAACCCTCCCCAAACAGCACATGACGCAAAGAAAAAAAGAGGCGCAATGAGGTAGCTGTGTGAGTAAGATAAGCGACCCTAGTGGCCGACACAAACACCGGGCCCATCTAGGAGTGGCACTGCAGTGTCACGCAGGATGTCCCTTCCAAAAAACCCTCCCCAAACAGCACATGACGCAAAGAAAAAAAGAGGCGCAATGAGGTAGCTGTGTGAGTAAGATAAGCGACCCTAGTGGCCGACACAAACACCGGGCCCATCTAGGAGTGGCACTGCAGTGTCACGCAGGATGGCCCTTCCAAAAAACACTCCCCAAACAGCACATGACGCAAAGAAAAAAAGAGGCGCAATGAGGTAGCTGTATGAGTAAGATAAGCGACCCTAGTGGCCGACACAAACACCGGGCCCATCTAGGAGTGGCACTGCAGTGTCACGCAGGATGGCCCTTCCAAAAAACCCTCCCCAAACAGCACATGACGCAAAGAAAAAAAGAGGCGCAATGAGGTAGCTGTGTGAGTAAGATAAGCGACCCTAGTGGCCGACACAAACACCGGGCCCATCTTTGAGTGGCACTGCAGTGTCACGCAGGATGGCCCTTCCAAAAAACACTCCCCAAACAGCACATGACGCAAAGAAAAAAAGAGGCGCAATGAGGTAGCTGTATGAGTAAGATAAGCGACCCAAGTGGCCGACACAAACACCGGGCCCATCTAGGAGTGGCACTGCAGTGTCACGCAGGATGGCCCTTCCAAAAAACCCTCCCCAAACAGCACATGACGCAAAGAAAAAAAGAGGCGCAATGAGGTAGCTGTGTGAGTAAGATAAGCGACCCTAGTGGCCGACACAAACACCGGGCCCATCTAGGAGTGGCACTGCAGTGTCACGCAGGATGTCCCTTCCAAAAAACCCTCCCCAAACAGCACATGACGCAAAGAAAAAAAGAGGCGCAATGAGGTAGCTGTGTGAGTAAGATAAGCGACCCTAGTGTCCGACACAAACACCGGGCCCATCTAGGAGTGGCACTGCAGTGTCACGCAGGATGTCCCTTCCAAAAAACCCTCCCCAAACAGCACATGACGCAAAGAAAAAAAGAGGCGCAATGAGGTAGCTGTGTGAGTAAGATAAGCGACCCTAGTGGCCGACACAAACACCGGGCCCATCTAGGAGTGGCACTGCAGTGTCACGCAGGATGGCCCTTCCAAAAAACACTCCCCAAACAGCACATGACGCAAAGAAAAATTAAAGTAAAAAGAGGTGCAAGATGGAATTGTCCTTGGGCCCTCCCACCCACCCTTATGTTGTATAAACAGGACATGCACACTTTAACCAACCCATCATTTCAGTGACAGGGTCTGCCACACGACTGTGACTGATATGACGGGTTGGTTTGGACCCCCACCAAAAAAGAAGCAATTAATCTCTCCTTGCACAAACTGGCTCTACAGAGGCAAGATGTCCACCTCATCATCATCCTCCGATATATCACCGTGTACATCCCCCTCCTCACAGATTATCAATTCGTCCCCACTGGAATCCACCATCTCAGCTCCCTGTGTACTTTGTGGAGGCAATTGCTGCTGGTCAATGTCTCCGCGGAGGAATTGATTATAATTAATTTTAATGAACATCATCTTCTCCACATTTTCTGGATGTAACCTCGTACGCCGATTGCTGACAAGGTGAGCGGCGGCACTAAACACTCTTTCGGAGTACACACTTGTGGGAGGGCAACTTAGGTAGAATAAAGCCAGTTTGTGCAAGGGCCTCCAAATTGCCTCTTTTTCCTGCCAGTATAAGTACGGACTGTGTGACGTGCCTACTTGGATGCGGTCACTCATATAATCCTCCACCATTCTTTCAATGTTGAGAGAATCATATGCAGTGACAGTAGACGACATGTCCGTAATCGTTGTCAGGTCCTTCAGTCCGGACCAGATGTCAGCATCAGCAGTCGCTCCAGACTGCCCTGCATCACCGCCAGCGGGTGGGCTCAGAATTCTGAGCCTTTTCCTCGCACCCCCAGTTGCGGGAGAATGTGAAGGAGGAGATGTTGACAGGTCGCGTTCCGGTTGACTTGACAATTTTCTCACCAGCAGGTCTTTCAACCCCAGCAGACTTGTGTCTGCCGGAAAGAGAGATCCAAGGTAGGCTTTAAATCTAGGATCGAGCACGGTGGCCAAAATGTAGTGCTCTGATTTCAACAGATTGACCACCCGTGAATCCTTGTTAAGCGAATTAAGGGCTCCATCCACAAGTCCCACATGCCTAGCGGAATCGCTCCGTGTTAGCTCCTCCTTCAATGTCTCCAGCTTCTTCTGCAAAAGCCTGATGAGGGGAATGACCTGACTCAGGCTGGCAGTGTCTGAACTGACTTCACGTGTGGCAAGTTCAAAGGGCATCAGAACCTTGCACAACGTTGAAATCATTCTCCACTGCGCTTGAGACAGGTGCATTCCACCTCCTATATCGTGCTCAATTGTATAGGCTTGAATGGCCTTTTGCTGCTCCTCCAAACTCTGAAGCATATAGAGGGTTGAATTCCACCTCGTTACCACTTCTTGCTTCAGATGATGGCAGGGCAGGTTCAGTAGTTTTTGGTGGTGCTCCAGTCTTCTGTACGTGGTGCCTGTACGCCGAAAGTGTCCCGCAATTCTTCTGGCCACCGACAGCATCTCTTGCACGCCCCTGTCGTTTTTTTAAAAATTCTGCACCACCAAATTCAAGGTATGTGCAAAACATGGGACGTGCTGGAATTTGCCCATATTTAATGCACACACAATATTGCTGGCGTTGTCCGATGCCACAAATCCACAGGAGAGTCCAATTGGGGTAAGCCATTCCGCGATGATCTTCCTCAGTTGCCGTAAGAGGTTTTCAGCTGTGTGCGTATTCTGGAAAGCGGTGATACAAAGCGTAGCCTGCCTAGGAAAGAGTTGGCGTTTGCGAGATGCTGCTACTGGTGCCGCCGCTGCTGTTCTTGCGGCGGGAGTCCATACATCTACCCAGTGGGCTGTCACAGTCATATAGTCCTGACCCTGCCCTGCTCCACTTGTCCACATGTCCGTGGTTAAGTGGACATTGGGTACAACTGCATTTTTTAGGACACTGGTGAGTCTTTTTCTGACGTCCGTGTACATTCTCGGTATCGCCTGCCTAGAGAAGTGGAACCTAGATGGTATTTGGTAACGGGGGCACACTGCCTCAATAAATTGTCTAGTTCCCTGTGAACTAACGGCGGATACCGGACGCACGTCTAACACCAACATAGTTGTCAAGGCCTCAGTTATCCGCTTTGCAGCAGGATGACTGCTGTGATATTTCATCTTCCTCGCAAAGGACTGTTGAACAGTCAATTGCTTACTGGAAGTAGTACAAGTGGGCTTACGACTTCCCCTCTGGGATGACCATCGACTCCCAGCAGCAACAACAGCAGCGCCAGCAGCAGTAGGCGTTACACGCAAGGATGCATCGGAGGAATCCAAGGCAGGAGAGGAATCATCAGAATTGCCAGTGACATGGCCTGCAGGACTATTGGCATTCCTGGGGAAGGAGGAAATTGACACTGAGGGAGTTGGTGGGGTGGTTTGCGTGAGCTTGGTTACAAGAGGAAGGGATTTACTGGTCAGTGGACTGCTTCCGCTGTCGCCCAAAGTTTTTGAACTTGTCACTGACTTATTATGAATGCGCTGCAGGTGACGTATAAGGGAGGATGTTCCGAGGTGGTTAACGTCCTTACCCCTACTTATTACAGCTTGACAAAGGCAACACACGGCTTGACACCTGTTGTCCGCATTTCTGTTGAAATACTTCCACACCGAAGAGCTGATTTTTTTGGTATTTTCACCAGGCATGTCAACGGCCATATTCCTCCCACGGACAACAGGTGTCTCCCCGGGTGCCTGACTTAAACAAACCACCTCACCATCAGAATCCTCCTGGTCAATTTCCTCCCCAGCGCCAGCAACACCCATATCCTCCTCATCCTGGTGTACTTCAACACTGACATCTTCAATCTGACTATCAGGAACTGGACTGCGGGTGCTCCTTCCAGCACTTGCAGGGGGCGTGCAAATGGTGGAAGGCGCATGCTCTTCACGTCCAGTGTTGGGAAGGTCAGGCATCGCAACCGACACAATTGGACTCTCCTTGTGGATTTGGGATTTCGAAGAACGCACAGTTCTTTGCGGTGCTACTGCTTTTGCCAGCTTGAGTCTTTTCATTTTTCTAGCGAGAGGCTGAGTGCTTCCATCCTCATGTGAAGCTGAACCACTAGCCATGAACATAGGCCAGGGCCTCAGCCGTTCCTTGCCACTCCGTGTGGTAAATGGCATATTGGCAAGTTTACGCTTCTCCTCCGACAATTTTATTTTAGGTTTTGGAGTCCTTTTTTTACTGATATTTGGTGTTTTGGATTTGACATGCTCTGTACTATGACATTGGGCATCGGCCTTGGCAGACGACGTTGCTGGCATTTCATCGTCTCGGCCATGACTAGTGGCAGCAGCTTCAGCACGAGGTGGAAGTGGATCTTGATCTTTCCCTAATTTTGGAACCTCAACATTTTTGTTCTCCATATTTTAATAGGCACAACTAAAAGGCACCTCAGGTAAACAATGGAGATGGATGGATACTAGTATACAATTATGGATGGACTGCCGAGTGCCGACACAGAGGTAGCTACAGCCGTGGACTACCGTACTGTGTCTGCTGCATATATAGACTGGATGATAATGAGATGTAGTATGTATAAAGAAGAAAGAAAAAAAAAAACACGGGTAGGTGGTATACAATTATGGATGGACTGCCGAGTGCCGACACAGAGGTAGCTACAGCCGTGGACTACCGTACTGTGTCTGCTGCTAATATAGACTGGTTGATAATGAGATGTAGTATGTATAAAGAAGAAAGAAAAAAAAAACCACGGGTAGGTGGTATACAATTATGGATGGACTGCCGAGTGCCGACACAGAGGTAGCTACAGCCGTGGACTACCGTACTGTGTCTGCTGCTAATATAGACTGGTTGATAATGAGATGTAGTATGTATAAAGAAGAAAGAAAAAAAAACCACGGGTAGGTGGTATACAATTATGGATGGACTGCCGAGTGCCGACACAGAGGTAGCTACAGCCGTGGACTACCGTACTGTGTCTGCTGCTAATATAGACTGGTTGATAATGAGATGTAGTATGTATAAAGAAGAAAGAAAAAAAAAACCACGGGTAGGTGGTATACAATTATGGATGGACTGCCGAGTGCCGACACAGAGGTAGCTACAGCCGTGGACTACCGTACTGTGTCTGCTGCTAATATAGACTGGATGATAATGAGATGTAGTATGTATAAAGAAGAAAGAAAAAAAAAAACACGGGTAGGTGGTGGTATACAATTATGGATGGACTTCCGAGTGCCGACACAGAGATAGCTACAGCCGTGGACTACCGTACTGTACTGTGTCTGCTGCTAATATAGACTGGATGATAATGAGATGTAGTATGTATAAAGAAGAAAGAAAAAAAAAACACGGGTAGGTGGTATACAATTATGGTTGGACTGCCGAGTGCCGACACAGAGGTAGCTACAGCCGTGAACTACCGTACTGTGTCTGCTGCTAGTATAGACTGGATGATAAATAATGATATAAAAAATATATATATATCACTACTGCAGCCGGACAGGTATATATTATATAATGACGGACCTGCTGGACACTGTCTGTCAGCAGAATGAGTTTTTTATAGAATAAAAAAACACCACACAAGTCACACGATGAGTGTTTAACTTTTTCAGGCAGACAATCACAATATACTGGTGGTCAGTGTGGTCAGGTCACTGGTCAGTCACACTGGCAGTGGGACTCTGGCAGCAAAAGGGGTGGTCTTCTGTTTGCCGGCGGTCGGGCTCCCGGCGCTCAGTATACCGGCGCTGGGAGCCCGACAGCCGGCATACCGACAATTATTTTCCCTCGTGGGGGTCCACGACCCCCATAGAGGGAGAATAAAATAGTGTGGCACGCGTAGCGCGCCACCGTGCCCGTAGCGTGGCGAGCGCAGCGAGCCCGCAAGGGGCTCATTTGCGCTCGCCAAGCTGTCGGTAAGCCGGCGGTCGGGCTCCCGGCGCCGGGATGCTGGTCGCCGGGAGCCCGACCGCCGGCCAGCCGTAGTGAACCCCAGCAAAAGTGTGCACTGTTTAATATGTACTCCTGGCTCCTGCTATAACCTATAACTGCTCCCCAGTCTCCCCCACAATTAAGCTGTGTGAGCACAGTCAGATATTATACATAGATGATGCAGCACACTGGGCTGAGCACAGATATGGTATGTGACTGAGTCACTGTGTATCGTTTTTTTCAGGCAGAGAACGGATTATATTAAATAATAATAAAACTGCACTGGTGGTCTCACTGGTCAGTCACTAGTATAACTAACTAACTACTATCAGCAAAATTCTGCACTCTCTGAGTACTCCTCCTAAGCTCCAGTAAATGAAGTGTCTCACTCTCACTCTCCTATCTATTTCTAAACGGAGAGGACGCCAGCCACGTCCTCTCCCTATCAATCTCAATGCACGTGTGAAAATGGCGGCGACGCGCGGCTCCTTATATAGAATCCGAGTCTCGCGATAGAATCCGAGCCTCGCGAGAATCCGACAGCGTGATGATGACGTTCGGGCGCGCTCGGGTTAACCGAGCAAGGCGGGAAGATCCGAGTCGCTCGGCCCCGTGTAAAAAAACCTGAAGTTCGGGCGGGTTCGGATTCCGAGGAACCGAACCCGCTCATCTCTACTTAAAACCTGTTGAATTCTAATCATACACCCTACTCACTAAGCTATTTGATCCTGCATAAAACTATGAACACTATATGAAGCTACTGGTACTTATGTAAAAAAATAATCAGCATTGCAATTGAGCAGATCTATGTAGTGTGCAGCCATACATCCAATCTCTTACAGCTACACACTACATAGATCTGCTCAGCCGCAATGCTGATCATTTTTTCACAAAGTACAAGGTAAGCTTCAAATAGTTAGAATTCTCTAGCTTACACTTCTCTAGCTTTGAATTCTCTAGCTTTCTATGCATAGCTCAATAAATAGATTGTCTGACTGCAATGTCACAGGCAATGGGTTTGAATCCCGGGTATGTCAGCATCTTGAAATGCAATAAATGACAGTGTGACTGAATAACAGAGGATTCTCAGGTTGAGTTCATGAATGTTGTATAGGTATTAGCGACAGAAGGGGTCAGGGTAGGAGACGGGACAGTCAGGAGATGCTGGGCTTCAAAGAGGGGGAAGCTGCAAGTGACAGTAATTAAAACAGATAATTGACAAGTGCACTAATAGTGCCCCCTCCGCACACACCTAGATACGGCCCTGATACTAACCCTATTTTGTGATACATATACGGCTACAGTGAGCACAGTAGCCTGTCATAACACAATGAAGATATGAATAGAAACTACAGTATGTTCGGGCTCCATGAATAGTGGATATCAGGTTGGATTGAACATTATTACAGGTCCCATTATTCCTGTTTTACCACATGTGCCGTTTTAGACAGTAGAATGATGATCATTTAATGGAGATAATTAGCTGAAATTTCCCTACATACTGTAGCAGATCAGCTTTGCATAATATTAATATCTTCCGACTGATCACATCGGATTTAAAAATCACTCAGTCACTGCTCGTCTCACAGCTGATGTGGGATATCAGTGCACATGTGAGATAGCTGCGCTGTAAGTGCAGGTTCTCCCGTCTACTCATCATCACACAAGAGAGTGCAGACATTACAAAGGCAAAATAAATATATATTTATATCTATACTTTCACTGACTGGTCAAAGAAGGAGCTCACCGATCATCGGTTCCAGGGGCATTATAACAGAGGAGGAGGCCCCTGTGCTGACTAAGGGTGGGCCCCTCCTCTCCCTAGCGCAGTAGGTTCCGGCATTACCTCTTGTTGCAATTATCATCCTTCGGGTGCTGGGACAGGGGTGGTAATAGCAGTTATTATTAGCAGCTATTACTTTGCTTCTCGGTTTCGAGGCTGCGGGGCTATTGCGCATGCGTCAGTGGTGGATGATTGGGAGGGATCCAGATGATCCGTCTCCAGCAAAATTCACAATGGAGTAGCCCATACTGTAGGCTAGTATGGGCTAATGTCATCTTCATACAGTATGCTTCGCTTTATGGAGCTTGGAAGCTCTCACAGCTTAGTAGCCCCCATAAATAAAAAAGCCTGTGGGGGCAGATTTTGCTGTCGGAAACAGGAACAGCGGCATCCTGTGGATCTTTTATAACAGGTGTTTTCAGGAATATCCCTCAAAAGAGTCTGATGAACTAATGCCCTTATTTATCAATGAGTGATAAATTTCACTGTGAGTGATAAATTGCACCAGCCAATCCACTCCTAACTGTCATTTTTCAAACACAGTAACAAGTAACATGGCAGGTAGGAGCTGACTGGCTGGTGCAATTTATCACTCACAGTGAAATTTATCACTCATTGATAACTAAGGGCATAAGCTTGGAGAGCGATAAAGTACCAGTCAATCAGCTCCCAACTGCCATGTTATTGGCTGTGTGTGAAACATGACAGGAGCTGATCAGTGGCATATTTTACCCCCCCCTGCTAAAATCTGCCACCCTGCTCAGTGTCAGTGAGCCTGATGCAGTCCGTTACTGCACTGGCTTCACTGTGACTGGAATTACAACAAAAAGAGGAGGAGGCTGCGCTTTATGAGGAAATGAACAATATCCACTATAATGTGTAAAATTTATAGCAATTTATTAAAAACACTACCTAATTAAAAAACAGTATTATTCTGTGCAATTAAATTGTGCCATATGCATGCTTTACAAAAATAAATTTTTACCCAAAATATTAATTCCGGACATGTGTCATATGAGCTCTAGAGGATCCGTTCCAAGTGTTGCCCATAGGTGGTATATATCCAATGGTTTTCCACTATATGAGTCCCATTTAGATGGTACCAGGAGAGTCCTTTATAATTTCCATAGACCGCTAGAGGATTTTGGATTCACTGTGACTGGCACTGTCTTCCTACTGAAAGTCCTGTCAGTCACAGATGCACAAGGCAGTCCCATTGGGATGTATTTCCTCTGGGACTGCCAGACCGTGCTGCGATAGGCATAGAGCTGGATTCCTGTAGGAAGCCACTCCCTGCCTTTTGCACTGCTCAATCCGGCTATTATGGGCTGCAGTTGGTGCAGTCCATAGAAGCCGGGCGTTTGTGCATGGGAAGTTGCACCTCGGTGTGTGCACATACACCTGTCGTGGCACCTGCCAGATCCATTCTGCAGGTGCCGGGTCCCGGGCTTGACGTCTAACCTCCTCTCCAGGCACGTGGGTAGAGGCATCCCCCATCTAAACTGTAGTAGGAGCTTCCCCTGGAGCTGATTGGTACTTTATCTCTCTCCACTCTCTTCCTCTCCAAGGCCTAGTATGCCTGCCTCATATTTAAAATATAGACTCTTTACTTTTATAATTTTATAATTATTTATTAGCCTATAGCTCCTGTTGGTTACTGATTGGTAAGTTTAGTGAGTTTACACCCTTGTAGGACTGTCATACTCTGCTCTGCTCCAACCCTCCTGCACATGGGTAACTGACATTTAATTCTGCTTGCAGTGCTTCTCTGTGGAATGTTACTGAACTTGGGTGACCCTGCTGAATACGGAATCCTGGTATTTCCGTGGTATTTCCATTTTACTGGCATATAATTGTCATACCTGCACAAACGTTCCCAGCATCGTGCTTGGATAAATCTAGCTGCAGTCTGAAGTATCGTTATCTTGTACTGTAGCTGACACCTGCTCAGTCATACTCTCTCCATCTCTGTACTGGACTCAGAAAGCTCACATGTTCCTCTATACCCATGTATTTAATTCCTATTCCTTGACTTCCACGGCCTTGTCATATTTCTCTCTACTCCAGCTAATTCTTCCCACCATATTATCACTAAGGGGCAGTGGCAGATCAGGACTTAACTTTTAGGGAGGGCGGTTAAAGAATTATGACTCCTCCCCCTAATCATAGCCCATCCCACTTAGTAATGCCCTTTCCGTTCGCTTCTAAAATTTCCTATTGTTGCCATTACTAATAAAATGTTGCCAGTTAGTGGAGAGAACCCGTCGCACTGGTGATCCAGACTGTCGAATCGCCATTCCTTCCATCAGAGGTGGTAGAGGCTAAGACAGTAGGGTAATTTAAACATGCATGGGATAGACATAAGGATCTCCTTACAAAGAAATAAGGATCAGATAAGGTTAGAGATAAAAATAATGTAAAAAAAGGGGGGCAGACTAGATGGGCCAAGTGGTTCTTATCTGCCGCCAAATTCTATGTTCTATAGCACACAGAATGAGCCGAAATTCACATTATAGCACACTGAATGAGCTGAAATTCACACTATAGCACACTGAATGAGCTGAAATTCACATTATAGCACATTGCATGAGCTGAAATTCACATTGTGGCACACTGTATGAGCTGAAATTCACACTATAGCACACTGAACGAGCCGCAATTCACATTATAGCACACTGTATGAGCCGAAATTCACATTATAGCACACTGTATGAGCCAAAATTCACATTATAGCATGCAGAATGAGACAAAATTCACATTATAGCACACTGTATGAGCCGAAATTCACATTATAGCACACTGTATGAGCCGAAATTCACATTACAACACACTGTATGAGCCAAAATTCACATTATAGCACGCAGAATGAGACAAAATTCACATTATAGCACACTGTATGAGCCGAAATTCACACTATAGCACACTGAATGAGCTGAAATTCACATTATAGCACATTGTATGAGCTGAAATTCACATTGTGGAACACTGTATGAGCTGAAATTCACACTATAGCACACTGAACGAGCCGCAATTCACATTATAGCACACTGTATGAGCCGAAATTCACATTATAGCACACTGTATGAGCCAAAATTCACATTATAGCATGCAGAATGAGACAAAATTCACATTATAGCACACTGTATGAGCCGAAATTCACATTATAGCACACTGTATGAGCCGAAATTCACATTACAACACACTGTATGAGCCAAAATTCACATTATAACACGCAGAATGAGATAAAATTCACATTATAGCACACTGTATGAGCCGAAATTCACATTATAGCACGCAGAATGAGCCGAAATTTACATTATAGCGCACCAAATGAGCCAACATTCACATTATAGCACATTGAATGAGCCAAAATTCACATTATAGCACACTGAATGAGCCGAAAATCACATTATAGCACACTGAATGAGCTGAAATTCACATTATAGCGCACTGAATGAGCCAAAATGCACATTGTAGCACACTGTATGAGCTGAAATTCACATTATAGCACACTGAATGAGCCGAAATTCACATTATAGCACGCAGAATGAGCCGAAATTCACATTATATTACACTGTATGAGCCGAAATTCACATTACAGCACGCAGAATGAGACGGAATTCACATTACAGTACACTGAATGAGCCAAAATAATGCAGGCACTGGGGGCAAGGGGAATCCTACCCCCTTATTACCTTACACTGGGGCAGCGAGGAAAAAAAACACAGGGGAGACTGCCCCCTTCTTTACTTCGAGTATTGCAGCATAAGGGCTTAAACAGTATTTCACCCCAATCTGCAGGCCTGCGGATCTTTGTCCCATGTCTCACTGTCCGAGGTCCGCTTCTGGACTGGAGGTCCTCTGCCAGATCAGTCACACTTTAGCTTGGGGGGGGGGGGGGGGGGGGGGGGCACTGGGGCGGTACAAGAGGAGACACACACTTTAGATAGGAGAAGAGGGGGGAGACATGGCACACAGACACTTTAGCTAGGAGGGGAGGGGGGGAGACGTGGCACACACACACTTTAGCTAGGAGGAGGGGGGGACGTGGCCCACACACACTTTAGCTAGGAGGAGGGGGGAGACATGGCACAAACACACTTTAGCTAGGAGGAGGGGGGGAGACATGGCACACAGACACTATAGCTAGGAGGAGGGGGGAGACGTGGCACACACACACTTTAGCTAGGAGAAGAGGGGGGAGATGTGGCACACTGTTATGCACACCAGTGCCTGCAGGAATGTACTGGTGTCTGAACTGTTATGCACACCAGTGCCTGCAGGAATGTACTGGTGTCTGAACTGTTATGCACACCAGTGCCTGCAGGAATGTACTGGTGTCTGAACTGTTATGCACACCAGTGCCTGCAGGAATGTACTGGTGTCTGAACGGATAGGGATGCAAAACAAATGAACTCACAGACAGACTGGGGAATATGACATAACGTACACAGAAGGTGATAGGGTAACAAAATAAACACAAAGTGAACAGAGAAGCCCAGAGGCTAAGAAACTGGGTGTCTCCCTAGTATTAGGAATGCTCAGATGGAAAAAGCAAGATGTTGTGTTTTAATACGTAGATAACCCGAAATGCTGTTGCTAAGGGCAACAGCAAAACTCTAAAGGGTTACCAACGGGTGTGGCAGTAAACTCCTTGGTCTGAGATGGAATGATAGACACAAGGAGAGTCTCCACAATCCTAATCCTCACTTGCAGTGCACAGGTTCAGCTTACTGCCACTAAACTGACACCAGAACACCTTGCACAGTGAGAAAGGATTTAGGCAGGCAAGTCTGAGAATACAGCCGCAAACTTGCTAAGTTCACAGAGTAGCAAAAGAACCCCAGCAAGTTAAACAACTGACTCCAGTCTTACTGCTAGGTCTGGATTGGCAGAGTGCAGTACCAAATTCCCAGGCCTATTTGCAGTAAGCAACAACAAATACAAAGCTACATAGTACTGGCTAACTTTCAGGAACTAACTAACCAACAAAGATTCAGCAGCATCTGCTTAACCTGAGAAGAGGGTTTATAAAGCAGGTGCTGTCCACGCCCCACTCAGACCTCACAGACTGTGAGCACAAAAACCAGCACCGGATCCCCTACCGTGCACAGAGCCTGTAACCACTGCACAGCAAAAGACCCGAACCGGAGTATCAGCTGCGCTCAGGTTACTCCGCTAGCACTTGTCTCCCGGTTGCCATGACGACGTGGCAGCACAGGGCAGGAGACCCTAACAGTACCCCCCCTCTGACGAGGGGACAAAGAACCCCTACCACCGGGTTTATCAGGGAACTGCGAGAAGAAAGAGCGTATCAGTCTGGGGGCATGAAGATCACAACTGCGCACCCACGACCGCTCCTCCGGGCCATACCCCTTCCAGTGCACCAAAAATGACAGCCGACCCCGAACCATCTTGGAGTCAAGAATCCTTTCAACAACAAACTCCCTCTGGCCACATATCAGAAGAGGGGAAGGTCTTCCACTGGAAGAAGGATTACTAATCGCCCGTTTTAAAAGGGAACAATGAAATGTTTTATTGATACCCAAAGAACGGGGCAGATCTAACTGAAATGCCACCGGATTGATAACCCTGGTGATCTTATAAGGGCCGATGAACCGGGGGCCTAACTTATGAGATGGCTGTCTCAACTTCAAATTCTTGGTAGACAACCAGACGAAGTCTCCTAATTTGAAGCTGCAGGGTCTTTTCCGCTTATCAAAAACCCTTTTGGTCACTAATGACACAGACACAAGGGCTTTCTTCACTTTCCTCCAAATACCTCTAAGGACCGAAACCACAGAGGAACCACCAGGCGTGGAGTCCAGGGGGTCAAAAGAATTGGCCTTAGGATGATGCCCATACACACAAAGGAAGGGAGAGATCCCTGTAGCAGAGTGAGCCGCGTTGTTATAGGCAAACTCCGCCATGGACAGATGAGCAACCCAGTCAGTCTGACACTTGGAGACATAACACCTGAGGAACTGCTCCAAGGACTGGTTCACCCTTTCAGTCTGCCCATTAGACTGCGGATGGTAGCCTGACGACAAGCTGACAGAAATCTGGAGATCGGAACAAAATGCCCTCCAAAATTTGGCCACAAACTGGGATCCGCGGTCAGAGTGGCAACCCGTGGAGACGCACAACATGCAGCATAAATAATTCAGACAGGCGTCTGGCCGATGGCAGCCCAACCAGTGGAACGAAGTGCGCCATCTTCGAAAACCTGTCAACGACAACCCAGATGGCTGTCATCCCCGAGGATTTGGGCAAGTCCACCACAAAATCCATTGAAATGTGGGTCCATGGCTTAGATGGAATAGAGAGTGGATGTAATGGGCCAACAGGAACCCCTCTAGGAGTCTTATTTCGGGCACAGATGTCACATGCCCGAACCCACTGATCCACATCCTTAGCCACCGAGGGCCACCACACCGCCCTAGATAGCAACTCCCGAGTTCTGGCAATACCCGAGTGACCTGCCGACTTCTTGGCATGGAATTCCAGGAACACTCGCTGTCTTAACCTAGGAGGCACAAACAAAAGACCTACCGGAAGGTCTGGAGGAGCCTGCTCCTGTGCTCTAAGGACTAATGACAAGAGGTCCTGGGTAATGCCCACTTTACTACATGATGGGGACACAATGGGCAATGGCTCCTCGATGGTCTCCTGGATTGGAGCAAAACTCTGCGAGAGCGCATCAGCCTTGATGTTTTTTGACCCAGGGCGATATGTTATCAAAAAATTAAAGCGAGCAAAAAACAAAGCCCATCGTGCCTGCCTGGCATTGAGACGCTTCGCTGACTCTAAATATGCCAGATTCTAATGGTCGGTGAGAATTGAGACCACAAACTTAGCCCCCTCAAGCCAGTGTCTCCTTAATAGCCAACAATTCCCGGTTACCCACGTCATAATTCATCTCGGCAGGCGAAAATTTACGGGAAAAGTAAGCGCAGGGATGAAGGCGATTATCAGACACTCCCATCTGAGAGAGCACTGCCCCAATACCCATCTCAGAGGCATCCACCTCCACCACAAAAGGACGCTCTGGATCTGGGTGTCGCAGCACCTTGGCCGAGACAAATGCCCTTTTGAGACGGGCAAAAGCCACTTTAGCCTCACAAGACCAGTGAGCAACATCCGCCCCTTTCTTAGTGAGTGCCACCAAGGGCGCCACTATAGACGAAAATCCAGCGATAAATCGTCTATAAAAATTTGCAAAGCCCAGGAAACGCTGAAGCGCCTTCAAACTAGTGGGCTGCACCCAATCCAGGACTGCCTGTACCTTGGAACCCTCCATTTGGAAACCTTCTGGGGAGATAATATATCCTAGAAATGCGATTTGCTGAACTTCAAATTCGCACTTCTCCAGCTTCGCCCCAAGCCGGTGGTCTCTGAGTTTCTGGAAGACTAAGCGTACATGCTTCCGATGTTCCTCCAGGGAATGGGAGAAGATTAGGATGTCATCTAAGTATACAACTAAGAATCTATCCAAATATTCCCTGAGTACATCGTTCATGAAATCCTGGAAGACTGCCGGGGCATTACAGAGCCCAAAAGGCATCACCAAATATTCATAATGCCCTGAGTGGGTATTAAAGGCAGTCTTCCATTTATCCCCCTCTCTTATTCGGATTAGATTGTACGCCCCGCGTAGGTCAATCTTAGAAAAAATGGTGGCAGTACGAAGCTGGTCAAACAAGACCGAAATGAGAGGCAGTGGGTATGAGTTTTTAATCGTGATACGGTTCAATTCCCTGAAGTCGATGCAGGGTCGCAACGAACCGTCCTTTTTACCCACGAAGAAGAACCCCGACCCAACTGGAGACTGTGAAGGTCTGATAAATCCCTTAGCCAAGTTCTCCTGAATGTACTCTGCCATAGCCTGAGTCTCAGGACGTGACAGGGAGTACAACCTGCTCTTGGGAAGCTTAGCATTCGGCAACAAATCAATGGCACAGTCATAGGGGCGATGGGGAGGTAGTACCTCTGCAACTTTTTTGGAGAACACGTCCGCAAAATCTGCATAACACCCTGGCAATCCTGGCAAACTTAGCTGCGAGAGCCTGACTGGAAGGCTCAAGCAACTCCTGAAACAATCAGTACCCCAACTAAGAATCTCCCCAGAGACCCAGTCAAATTGAGGATTGTGGGCCCTTAACCAGGGTAACCTCAACACCAATGGGGCAAAAGTACAGACAGTCACATAAAAGGACAATTTTTCAGAGTGTGTGGCTCCAATAAACAAAGAAATCTGGCTAGTGCAAGAGGTAATTTTACCTTGGGATAATGGTTCCCCGTTTAACCCACAAATCTCAATTTCCAATGCCAAGGGTACTAAGGGAACAGAGTGTTTCAGGGCGAATTGGCGGTCCATAAAAACCCCGTCGGCCCCACTGTCCACAAAGGCCTCAGTCTTTACAGTTTGACCGAGGATCTTCAAGGTCACCGGAATGATAAAAGTCTTTTTGTTAAATTCTGACTTCTGGCCTGACAGAATATTTCCCATCACCCTCAGACCCTGAAGTTTTCCGGCTTTTCTGGGCATGATACTACCACATGACCTTTATTCCCACAGTACAAACACAACCCCTGCTGTCTCCTCCGCGTCTTCACACGCGAGGAGAGGCGGGTAGCCCCAATCTGCATAGGCTCCTCGGAAAATTCCTCAGAGTCTGAGGTTCCCTTGGGAAAGAAGGAAACCTCGGTCTCCCTTTCAAGCCTACGCTCTCTCAGCCGTCTATCCATCCGGATGGATAACTGCATGAGCTGACCCAAGCTATCAGGCAAGGGATATTGTACCAGTTGGTCTTTTATCTGGTTAGAAAGACCTCTTAGGTACTGGTGTCTCAGGGCTGGGTCATTCCACTGGGTATCATGGGCCAACCTCCGAAACTCCGTACAGTAAACCTCAACTGGTCTTCGCCCTTGCTTAAGGATCGAAATCTGAGCCTCGGCTGAGGCCGTCTTGTCAGGGTCATCATACAACATGCCCAGTGCCGTAAAAAAAGCATCAACACTTTTAAGCGACGGACAGTCAGGCTGCAACCCATATGCCCAGACCTGTGGGTCTCCTTGTAGCAAGGAAATCACTATGCCCACCCGCTGAATCTCCGACCCAGAAGACTGAGGCCTAAGCCGGAAGTATAGCTTGCAGCTCTCCTTGAAACAAAAGAACTGCGAGCGATCTCCAGAAAAACGATCCGGGAGATTTACTTTCGGCTCCTTAACCCCTGAAGGTGCTGCTGCTGCGGGAGCTCCGCCAGCGGCCAGGGAGGTGTGCATTTTAATGGACAAATCATTAAATTGGAGTATGGTATTGTCTGCGCTAACTCCTCTACAGAAAGACAGATAGAATAGAAAAAGAAAAAAGGAGGAAGAAAGTATGACAAGAGTGACAAACAAAATGATGCAGCCGTAGATTAAACCAGTACCCTCACTGGTTGGAATTAATTACATGCAGAATTCTTGGCGCAACATTTAAAGACAAAGACTGATGTCAGACTGAAAATAACATTTAATATCAAGTTAAAAAATAGTTTAATAAGCATAAAATTAAATTAAAAAATGATAAGTTCATTCAATGGATATAGTCCACTCTGTAATGAACCAATTCAAAATTAAAAGTCAATGCCTCAACGGCAAAAATTGTCCTGAGACCTGGTATCCTTAGCCAAATAGGCTTTATGATGTATTTTATTAAACCAGTCTATAGCAGTATTCCAACGGTACAGCCTCTTGTCTTTCTACACTTTGCTCTGTAAATAGCTTAATCCACATTGGGAACTTTTCCGCAGCATACAGTCATATAGATAACTTTATGGGGGTAAATCCACTATTTTTCTGGTGACACTTTAGCCGATTACAGCGCTCATGTACCCGTTACTGGTAGTATGGTGGATCCCCCGTCTCTGCCGTCCTCGTTCCCCTCTGATAATGTCAGCCGCCTCCCAGAGCCGCGGTGATCCGTCGTTCTACACAGCTGGCAGTCTGTGGAACGCACCGCTCTGGCTTCCGGTTTCGCGGTTTCCGGCTTCCGGTGACGTTAGCCGGCGTGTGTGTGTGGTCCGTAGAAGATTCGGGCTCGTACTTGCTGTAGAACAGTGGTGCAGCTTCCAACGCGTTTCCCCCCTTAGGGGCTTCGTCAGGGATAGCTGCTTCCAAAATGTAGTCCTCTTTTAAAGGTTACATTAATTGATCCTAATTGCATAATTGCTTTTTTAACTCTTGTATGGCATAAAAATTTTTTCACATGTGTGAAAAAATCCATTCAGTCTGACATGAAAAATAGAAGAAGAGGAAAGAGAGAAGGAAAGTTAAAAAAGGGGGGGGGGGGTGGACAAAAGTGCACATGTGCATATATACGTCTGTACTCAGGAAAAATAGGGGTGCAATATTGTAACTGTTTTTATACTTTTTTTTTTTTTTTTTTTAATTTATTATAAAAAGGCAGCCAAGTCAAAATCTATATTAAGACCCTTGGGGATGATAGAATCAACTTGATAAATCCACTTTGCTTCCTCCTTAGATATTTCTGTTATTTTGTCGCCACCTCTCCAGTTGTTTTTAATCTTTTTTATCCCCATAAAATTCAATCCTTCAGGGTTGCTATTGTGATAGTTCTTGAAATGTACTGGGACGCTGTGTGTTTCTAGTAGGTAAATAACCCCCTTTGTATCGCACGTAATTTCATCTTCTATTTTGAATTTTTACAATTCTGGCATCTCAAACAATGGTGAAATCCCTTTTTTCTTCTTCCCTCGCTCATCCAAGTTTGTGCAATAACAGAGAAAGCACAAACTTGGATGAGCGAGGGAAGAAGAAAAAAGGGATTTCACCATTGTTTGAGATGCCAGAATTGTAAAAATTCAAAAAAGACAAGCACTAAAGGGATCCAAACCTTCTCCTCGAACACCAATGGAAGGGAATTCAAAATAGAAGATGAAATTACGTGCGATACAAAGGGGGTTATTTACCTACTAGAATGCCCTTGTGGGCAACAATATGTAGGCAGGACCATCAGACCCCTAAAAAGCCGAATTGCAGAACATATACGCAATATAAAAAATAATGTAGAAACACACAGCGTCCCAGTACATTTCAAGAACTATCACAATAGCAACCCTGAAGGATTGAATTTTATGGGGATAAAAAAGATTAAAAACAACTGGAGAGGTGGCGACAAAATAACAGAAATATCTAAGGAGGAAGCAAAGTGGATTTATCAAGTTGATTCTATCATCCCCAAGGGTCTTAATATAGATTTTGACTTGGCTGCCTTTTTATAATAAATTAAAAAAAAAAAAAAAAAAGTATAAAAACAGTTACAATATTGCACCCCTATTTTTCCTGAGTACAGACGTATATATGCACATGTGCACTTTTGTCCACCCCCCCCCCCCCCCCTTTTTTAACTTTCCTTCTCTCTTTCCTCTTCTTCTATTTTTCATGTCAGACTGAATGGATTTTTTCACACATGTGAAATTTTTTTTATGCCATACAAGAGTTAAAAAAGCAATTATGCAATTAGGATCAATTAATGTAACCTTTAAAAGAGGACTACATTTTGGAAGCAGCTATCCCTGACGAAGCCCCTAAGGGGGGAAACGCGTTGGAAGCTGCACCACTGTTCTACAGCAAGTACGAGCCCGAATCTTCTACGGACCACACACACACGCCGGCTAACGTCACCGGAAGCCGGAAACCGCGAAACCGGAAGCCAGAGCGGTGCGTTCCACAGACTGCCAGCTGTGTAGAACGACGGATCACCGCGGCTCTGGGAGGCGGCTGACATTATCAGAGGGGAACGAGGACGGCAGAGACGGGGGATCCACCATACTACCAGTAACGGGTACATGAGCGCTGTAATCGGCTAAAGTGTCACCAGAAAAATAGTGGATTTACCCCCATAAAGTTATCTATATGACTGTATGCTGCGGAAAAGTTCCCAATGTGGATTAAGCTATTTACAGAGCAAAGTGTAGAAAGACAAGAGGCTGTACCGTTGGAATACTGCTATAGACTGGTTTAATAAAATACATCATAAAGCCTATTTGGCTAAGGATACCAGGTCTCAGGACAATTTTTGCCGTTGAGGCATTGACTTTTAATTTTGAATTGGTTCATTACAGAGTGGACTATATCCATTGAATGAACTTATCATTTTTTAATTTAATTTTATGCTTATTAAACTATTTTTTAACTTGATATTAAATGTTATTTTCAGTCTGACATCAGTCTTTGTCTTTAAATGTTGCGCCAAGAATTCTGCATGTAAATCATTAAATTGTCGAGTCAGGACCTGCACCTGATCGACCACCTGTTGCAACGTATTTTGAGGGGTATGCTCCATATTCCCACAAAATTTCAACAGGAGTGTTAGGCTGCTGAATATGTTATGCACACCAGTGCCTGCAGGAATGTACTGGTGTCTGAACTGTTATGCACACCAGTGCCTGCAGGAATGTACTGGTGTCTGAACTGTTATGCACACCAGTGCCTGCAGGAATGTACTGGTGTCTGAACTGTTATGCACACCAGTGCCTGCAGGAATGTACTGGTGTCTGAACGGATAGGGATGCAAAACAAATGAACTCACAGACAGACTGGGGAATATGACATAACGTACACAGAAGGTGATAGGGTAACAAAATAAACACAAAGTGAACAGAGAAGCCCAGAGGTTAAGAAACTGGGTGTCTCCCTAGTATTAGGAATGCTCAGATGGAAAAAGCAAGATGTTGTGTTTTAATACGTAGATAACCCGAAATGCTGTTGCTAAGGGCAACAGCAAAACCCTAAAGGGTTACCAACGGGTGTGGCAGTAAACTCCTTGGTCTGAGAGGGAATGATAGACACAAGGAGAGTCTCCACAATCCTAATCCTCACTTGCAGTGCACAGGTTCAGCTTACTGCCACTAAACTGACACCAGAACACCTTGCACAGTGAGAAAGGATTTAGGCAGGCAAGTCTGAGAATACAGCCGCAAACTTGCTAAGTTCACAGAGTAGCAAAAGAACCCCAGCAAGTTAAACGACTGACTCCAGTCTTACTGCTAGGTCTGGATTGGCAGAGTGTAGTACCAAATTCCCAGGCCTATTTGCAGTAAGCAACAACAAATACAAAGCTACACAGTACTGGCTAACTTTCAGGAACTGACTAACCAACAAAGATTCAGCAGCATCTGCTTAACCTGAGAAGAGGCCTTATAAAGCAGGTGCTGTCCACGCCCCCCTCAGACCTCACAGACTGTGAGCACAAAAACCAGCACCGGATCCCATGCCTGTAACCACTGCACAGCAAAAGACCGAACCGGAGTATCAGCTGCGCTCAGGTTACTCCGCTAGCACTTGTCTCCCGGTTGCCATGACGACATGGCAGCACAGGGCAGGAGACCCTAACACACACACACACTTTAGCTAGGAGAAGAGGGGGGGACATGGCACACAGACACTTTAGCTAGGAGAAGAGGGGGAGATGTGGCACACACACTTTAGCTAGGAGAAGGGGGGGACATGGCACACAGACACTTTAGCTAGGAGGAGGGGGGGAGACGTGGCACACACATACTTTAGCTAGGAGAAGAGGGGGGAGACGTGGCACACAGACACTTTAGCTAGGAGAAGAGGGGGGGAGACATGGCACACAGACACTTTAGCTAGGAGGGGAGGGGGGAGAGATGTGGCACACACACTTTAACTAGGAGGAGGGAGGAGACGTGGCACACACACCTTAGCTAGGAGAAGAGGGGGGGAGACGTGGCACACACACTTTAGCTAGGAGAAGAGGGGGGGAGACGTGGCACACAGACACTTTAGCTAGGAGGAGGGGGAGAGATGTGGCACACACACTTTAACTAGGAGGAGGGGGGAGATGTTGCACACACACACACTTTAGCTAGGAGAAGAGGGGGGGAGACGTGGCACACACACTTTAGCTAGGAGGAGGGGGAGATACGTGGCACACACACTTTAGCTAGGAGAAGAGGGGGGGACATGGCACACAGACACTTTAGCTAGGAGAAGAGGGGGGGTCATGGCACACAGACACTTTAGGTTAGGAGAAGAGGGGGGGACATGGCACACAGACACTTTAGCTAGGAGGACGGGGGAGACGTGGCACACACACACTTTAGCTAGGTGAAGAGGGGGGGAGACATGGCACACACACACTTTAGCTAGGAGAAGAGGGGGGGACATGGCACACAGACACTTTAGCTAGGAGGGGAGGGGGGAGACGTGGCACACACACTTTAGCTAGGAGGAGGGGGGAGACGTAGAACACACACACTTCAGCTAGGAGGAGTGACATAACATACACTTTAGTTAGGAGAAGAGAGGGGAAAAATGGCACACAGACACTTTAGCTAGGAGGGGAGGGGGGAGACATGGCACAGACGCTTTAGCTAGGAGGAGAAGAAGGGGTGGGAGATATGGCGCACACACACACACTCTTACTTTAGCTTGGAGGGGAGGAGACATGGCATACACTGACACCTACTGTATTTCGGAGTCCGCAGCGCATGGGGAGACAGAGAAGGGATGGCAGAGGCAGCAGTGTACACAATCACTGTAGCCTATCCCCGCCGGCCTCTGTTCTGACCACGCCCCCTCCTCCCTGTACGCTCGTCAGGATGCTCTCTCTCTCCCCTTTCCCCGCCGTGCTGCACCGCTCTCCACCCCATTCCCAACACCGTGGCAGGACCCGGCCTCCATCCCGGTGCCGGTATGTGTAGGGGGGGGCGTTCGCCCTAATCGCCACTGGCTAAATCCGCCACTTCTAAGGGGCCTACCTATATTAGGCTAAACAATGGGTGAAATATGAGCCTTCTGTGCATAGCAGCTTTTTACCAAAGGCCAACCGCGGTGGATATTGGAGACATCCATGTTAGTTAATGCTGCAAAAAAAAAAAGCTGACAAATAAAGAAATACAGGATTTTGTCAGTATAATTATCATCCAAATCTCAGTTCACCACCTTCTTGCCTGACATAAGCTAACCGCTGTTCTACCAAGCCCAGACCTCATTCCATGCACATGACTCCAGTGACCTATCAGCAACCAGGGCGTCCTATATAAGTCTCTCCCTGGCTATTACTCATTGCCAGAACAACTTCACATTTTTCAGTGTGCTCCACTGTCTGCTAATATCACTGTGCATTACCTTCTTCATCCTGCAGGCTTCCAGTGTTCAATACCAAACATCGTCTGCAGAGAGTGCATTTTCCTAGTGTGTATTGACAGTCTATATTCCTTTCCCATCGTGCCACGTCTCCTGTTCAATATCCAGAAGGTAGAAACTAGAGATGAGTGGTTCGGATTACCTTAAATCCGAAGGTGCCCGAATTTTCTGGAATCCGAGTCAATCTGAGCCGCGTCTCAGGGGTTTCCCTCCTGGCTCGGATTTCAAATCGAGGCAAAAGGTCATCATCCCGGCGTCGGATTCTCACATCTTTTGGATTCTATATAAGGGGGCCGCGGCTTTGTGCCATTTGACTCCAGGCATGCTGCTGTGTGCTGCGCTGTGCTCTGCTGGTTAAATGGTCATTTTCATAACAGTCTACAAATAGAATGTCACAGAGTGCCTTTGACTACCGGATGAAAAAAAAAGGCAATTTGGAGGCCCTTGTTGCGTTGCTTAAGCTGCGATTGGTGTAAGAGTCTACTTCCTTAAAATGTGGAATGTTCATCAAAATTAACTACAAATTCCACAAGGAAGACCTTTACCGGTAATTACGTCAAAGTACAGAGACTTCTGTAATGGTGGATTCCAGTGGGGATGATTTTAAATTGTGTGACGATGATGTACACACTGATAAAGGTGAGGATGATGATGATAGTGACAATGACGTCTTGCCACTGCAAAGCTTTTAGCTTAGCTGTCTTAAGCCCATTGGTAGCTTATTTTGTAGGGGCCCAAACAAACAAGCACTTCAGCCACAAAAGTGGCAGTCCCTGCCGCTGAAGTGCTTGGTTTGTTAAACAGTGCATATCCTTTTTAATATCCAAAACAAGGGTGGGTAAGAGGGCCCAAGGACAATTCCATTTTGCACCACATTTCACCCCCCCCCCCAATGTTTTATAGTGTTATAAACTGCCAGGTGTTTGTGCTCTATCGCTTAGTAAATTGATTGTAAATGGCTGGAAATTAATGCTATTGAAGTTAATAATACTGTAGGACCAAAAAAAAAAGGCCCAGATTATGTGATTTTAGCTTTTTTGACAATTTGGGGAAAAAATACAAAACCAAAACTAGTCACAGCATTTATGTAACACTGGACGACGAATTAGAAACAAAACCAAAACTAGCAAAAATGATTTGGCGCATAGCTCTACTCAAATGATTGTGGAAGCGTCACTAGTTCATCCAATCGTTGGAAGCATCTAAAATTGAAATTGCTTTGTGGGCGACACAGAACCCGGTACACATTGGCCCTCATTCCGAGTTGTTCGCTCGCAAGCTGCTTTTAGCAGCTTTACACACGCTAAGCCGCCGCCTACTGGGAGTGAATCTTAGCTTCTTAAAATTGCGAACGAAAGATTCGCAATATTGCGAAAAGACATCTCTGTGCAGTTTCTGAGTAGCTCGAGACTTACTCGGCATCTGCGGTCAGTTCAGTGCTTGTCGTTCCTGGTTTGACGTCACAAACACACCCAGCGTTCGCCCAGACACTCCTTCGTTTCTCCAGCCACTCCCGCATTTTTCCCAGAAACGGTAGCGTTTTTTCCCACATGCCCATAAAACGGCCTGTTTCCGCCCAGAAACACCCACTTCCTGTCAATCACATTATGATCACCAGAACGAAGAAAAAAACGTGCGTAAAATACCTAACTGCATAGCAAATTTACTTGGCGCAGTCGCACTGCGGACATTGCGCATGCGCACTAAGCGGAAAATCGCTGCGATGCGAAAAAATTTACCGAGCGAACAACTTGGAATGACCACCGTTGTGTACCACACTTACTATGCAGTATGCATCAAAACAAAACATAAATCATAATACTAAAGCCATTTAAAAACTATTATTTTTGAAACTTTTATTCTTCAGTGCTATTTCCGTTATGTCGTCGGTGGGACTGGGCTGTTTCTAAAGCATGATAATGATATACAGTCAGGAGGATTGTTATGGAAACCATGATGCTGAGATGAATTTTAATTTATAATGCATTTATTGTATTTTTATGTACTTATGAAATGCATATCAATTATTTTAATTTATGCTTTGTTTTGGCATCTCAAATGCGGCGCACAATTATAATTTGACTGGATCCTGCTCATATTTGAATTATTACTATAGGAAATTAAGAGCAATGCTGCTTTCATTTTTATGTTCATTGTTCGTCTATTGGAGATTGCAGATTCCTTTTAGCAGCAGCTCATCTTAACTGGGTATACAATTAACGACATACACACTTATATACACTTTCGAGTCACATTATTATTTTTATTATTTTATTATTATTATTTTTTACAGCACAGCGATCAGGTTACTACTGCGCATGCGACGAATCCATTCGCACAACCGATCGCAAGGAGATTGACAGAAAGAGGGTGTTTATGGGTGTCAGCTGACCGTTTTCTGGGAGTAGTAGGGAAAACGCAGGCGTGTCCAGGCATTTGCAGGGCGGGTGTCTGACGTCAATTTTGGCCTCGGACAGGCTGAAGTGATCGCAAGGGCTGAGTAAATCCAAAATTACTCAGAAACTGCAAAATACTTTTTCGTCCCGCTCTGTTGCACAAGCGCTCGCACACTTGCAAAGCGAAAATACACTCCCCCGTGGGCGGAGACTATCTGATCGCTGCTCTGCAAAAAATAGCTAGCGAGCGATCAACTCGGAATGAGGGCCTATGACCAACAGCTACTGTAGGTGCAGTGACCATCTGTTTGCTCATAGCCCCATACGCAAAAGGGTTTGCCCAACTGGCGTTTTAGACACATGTCTGGTAGCTCCCAGGTTTATTTTGACGGTGAGTTGCTCCTCTGTAGCGTGTCGGTCAGCCCTCATGCACATTCGTAGCTGACGTTCCCCTCTCACATCAATGGCACGTGGTTCTCCAGTTTCCACGTCGGTTATTCCGCAGTGGTGCCATTTGTCCAGTCACGATACACCTACACCACAGCAGCACGTAAACAGTTCACAAACTGCGCTGTGTCATAAATACTGCCATCCTCGGCCCAAAAGGCCCTTTTACCCATGACAGCAACGAGTGATATGTGTGCAGACGGCCTATTGCACACCTTATATACGCACCAAGCCAGCGCACGACACGTGACGTACTTCATGGGCTATGCGCTGCCGACGTCAAATGTAGGAGGTGGTCTGCATTCCAAGGAATCCAGACCACTCCAAAACTCCAGGGGGTATATTTACAAAAGTTTGATTTTGATTTAATTTTTATGAATCGATAAAAAAATCAACTGAAATAGATTCTATTTGATTTTCTAAATTCCTTAAAAATCCCACATTTACTAATAATAAATTTTGCATTCAGTTTTCAATTGAAATTCGATTTTGATTCATGTTTAGAAGGGATTTTGTGTTGAGATTTTGAAATCCCTTCCAAAATTGAACCTCAAATCCCCAGCAAAATTGAACAGAACTTTCTCATTGCTTCCAGTTTGTCCAAATGTATCACTTGCACACTAAATAAAAGGGGAAGCTTTCTCTTTACACTGTTTTATACATGAAAACCTAAGTGATGATTTTTAATTTTGTGGTTTTTTTTTTTTAAATACAACTGAAATAGTTGCCAATAAGTTTAGCCCTAATCTGCCTTCCTGCCTGCCTCCCACTTTCTGCGCTCACATAGTAAATTTTTAATAACAAAACCTCTGCCAGCTCCCTGTTTATTGCATAATCTGGGCGGAGTAGTTTATTTAATGCGTGATTATGTAATAGACGGCAGCAGCACCAAATTAAATAATAATATGCCTCCCGAATTATCTATTTTTAATAGACCAAAGGTGCATTCTGTCATGGATTGTGTGGCTATATGTGCCTCTTCATACTTATGCTCAGCAGGAGGTTGATGATTTGTCAGTGGAATCAGAAGCCAGGAGCAACAGCCATAGTCTAAATCACCGGTTGTATGTGTGGGGGTTGGGGGTGATTAGAATATAGTAACAAGTACCATCCCTCAACCATCAACCAACAACCATCCCGCTGGCATTTGACTCATCTCACTTTTTGCGGACAGTGATGATTTGCTGAGGGTGTAGGCATCATGGCACGAACTAGGACAGCCAGTTACAACACTGATGAATTTAAGTTTCATTTTATCATCCAACAAAAGTGTGAGATATTGCACTACGCTGCTGTCTATTGCACATTCATAGACTAGGTATGATGCTAATTAGTATAAAAATGTGCAGTATTCAACTCATGAAGCTGCTGATGGTGCTCTGATAAATGCCCCTGGCTTCTCTCAGTCAGGTGTTCCACATGCTTTTGGGTACTTTATAATTCATCACAATCAATTTCCTACCAATAGAATGGTATTTAGAAGCACAAATGGAATGCCTAACATGATTCAATTCATTTGGGGATTTGAAGGTCAATTTAGAGTACGATTTCAAATCAATTTACAAATAAAATTTTAGTAAACGATGGGATCTTATTTTTGACTATGGGAAAATGTTGTTTTTCAGAAATTTGATTTTGAGTGGGATTTGAGTTGAGTTCGGTTTTAGAATCAATTTGACATTCGATTTTGCCTTTAGTAAATCTTTTCATTCAAAATCAAATGGAAATAAAATGGGAATCGAATGCCAAATTCCTAGAAAATCAAAATCGATCAATAGTAAATATACCCCCAGGTATCAGAGTACACCCGAGCTGCAGCTCTGGAGTTCCCGCCAGACTCGGATCCCACGTTGAGGCTGAACATCATACTCTCTGTGTTAGATTCTAGCGGGACGCGACAGCGACTCAGCACCATTTCACTGTTACGCGTGCTGCGCTGTACTCTGCTGTACTGGCTGAGCGAGACTACATACTCACAAGTGTCTGTGCTCTATTAAGTAATATCCCTTTTCCACTGTGAAGCACGGGTCGCAGCCGTGTCGCCTGACACGGCTGCGACCCGTGCTATAGCCCCCTTTCACACAGCGCTCACCAACCTGGCATATTGCCGGGTTGGTGACGCTGCTAGTGACGCGGCAGGGGCGGGGCTGGGAGATCACATGATCTCCCAGCGCCGCCCTCCCATACACTGTGAACGGGAGCCGTGTCGCCTCGACACGGCTCCCGTTCACACTAGACAGCTTACCGGGTTGCTAGCTACCCGGGTAGGATTCCCGGATCACTTGATCCAGGAATTTGCAGGGGGACCCTTTTCCACTAGGGAAAAACACGGGTAAATGCGCGCTCCCACGCATTTACCCGTGTTTAAAAAGCTAGTGGAAAAGGGGTATAACTGTGTATAGGGGGCACACTGCATGCTGCTGTATGCAGTGCAGTACTCTGCTGTATTGACTCTGCTGTGTCCAGACTAACAAGTGGCTGTGCTCTGTATAGTGACTATGAATAGGGGCACGTTATTGTATGCTGCGCTGTGTCCAGGGCTGAATTAACAATGGGAGGGCGGAGCTTCAGCACCAGGCCGCCCATCAAAATAGGCCCACAGGATTGATGTGCTGCTAGTGACAGAAAAAGTTTTTCCTGTCTTCACTCTCCAGCAGCACAGCAATCAGCCGCTGCAAGCCCTGCCCACTAGAACCCTGCTGGGCGGTCACCACAAACACCCCCTGGCCAACTGTTGATCCATATCCAGGCAAGGTGCGAAACAGATATGGGGGCGTGGTGAAAGGCTTGTTCACCAACGCTCCCAGAACCGCATAGCATTCCAGATCCTCCCCTAGCAGAGATCACCGGAGGGGGTATATTCACTCTTCCGGCAGACAAGATGGTAATACATCTTGTCGAAGTTCCTTTTTGCTATTCCTCGGTAATGAGGCGAAGCAGGAAGTGCTATAGTGACACGATAATGTGCCGCTATAATACATCTACTCCTATGTGAACCATTTATTAATTATTTGGGGATTTGTCTTAATAGTCTGTATCCTATAGTTCTGTCTCCTGGGACTTTTTGTGGATTGTAGCCTTTAGGCTACAATGGCTAACACCATCTTCAGATGTCATTACCTTCCGGTGCTTGGTGTATAAATATACACTGGGAGGACACAAAAGCAAAGAGGACCAGGCGCCTAATAGTGTGTAAGAATTTCCACAAAATGTCAGTTACACTAAGGGCCGAAACACACGAGGCGGCTGGCGCCGGCCGGCTTTAAGCCGTTGCCGTGATGTAAAGACACATGCAGCGCAATGTGTCCTTACACACGGCACGGTCCCACACGGCTCAAAGCCGTCCTGTGTGACTGACCCTGCCGGTTTCTCCCGGATGGCAAAAAGCCGGACAAAGTTTGTCCGGCTTTTTGCCATCCGGGAAAAACCGGAGTGTGTGTTACAGCCCTCTAGGTTGCAAATTTTTTTTTATTCTATTGTCAATAAAATAACAGGTGATAAAAAGGGGCAGATTGAGGTGTTTGAAGGTAGATGGTAGATGTATCCTACGTGGTGCTAGCTACACACCATGGCACAGGCCACACACCCTGTGTAGACCACACCCCTACATCACTAGTCACACCCCTGCATGTGTTAGTCACACTCCCTGTGGTAGCACACAATAGGCCCTTCGTATATTTCAGCTCCAGGCCCATGTGGACCTTAATCTGGCACTGGCTGTACCCTGCTGTAAATTGAACTGTTTGGTACGCTTAACCCTAGTACGCTTTATTGCATGCACCTATAAGCTCTGTGACTCCTTGCAGTTTGAGCCAAGCTGCAAGTTCAAAAACAGAATAAGAAAAAAATATACAGTATAAATCTACTGTTTGTACTGTTTGGTGCGCTTTGCCCTAGTGTCCTTTGTTCAAAGCCCTGTGACTCTGAGTAGTTTGAACCGAGCTGCTAAAAAATACAGCTCTATTGTAGATGTGCTATATACTGCCGTGTGTTTGTGCTGCCGCTCTGTCGCTTAGCAAACCAGCCAGCTCGCTGCAGCCTTTGGCTGTTATTGGTGAAGACAACATTGTGAGGTGGTCAAAATTGACTGTAAATTAATGGTATTGAGGTTAATAATATTGTAGGAGAAAAAAAAAAAAGCCCAAATTCTGTGTATGTACCAGGGAATGTGCACCTTCACAATACTACTGCCAATGGCTAAAAGTGGAAATTATTATTATTTTTATTATTTTTAGGCCCCCTCCAATAAAATGACCCCTTGACCTGCACCCCCCCCTCCCCCAAATATGCCTCCAATGCATCCCCCCCCCTCCCCCTTTGTTCCAACCCCCATGGCACCATACGTCCTGTTCTGTTCTCTGAGAGTGCAGCTCCCGAGTTCCCTTATCAGAAGCACGCACTTGATGTGTCGCTGATGACAGGACTCGTAAGCCACTGTATGCAGAATACAGCCTGTGCATGCACAGCAGAGTACAATGGCAGCCCCTGTCCAGGAAAAGGTGCCGCTGGGCATATGTTCCTCACAATTGCAGGGACAGTCTAACCCTGTGTTGGGTACCCTCTACGTGTAGGGACCCTGGGGTGACTGCCCATGTCATCCCCCTTAATCCGGCCCTGACTAGATGACTGGAAAATGGAATACTCACTGCATTCCGTGCATCAGGTAAACTACTGTATATATGTAACACAGGTATATTGATGCCACCTGCGTACTGACTAGACCAGTGCTGTATAATATGCAATTTATTGCTTAGAGCAGAGATGTTTTCCTGCAACGTAGAGATGTTTTCCTGCAACATACACATACAATATAACGTTACGCTGAAGGACTTAGAAACCAGACGGAGACTGACTGCTTCCTGTCTCAGTGACGCACCTGTAACATGCTCCCCTCCAATCTGCAAAGCCTGCATCCCTCGTTCCCAGACTCTTACACGACCAGTCAGCTCTTAGGGATTGCTAATATCTCAGTTTTTGTAACCACCTGCAACTGTTTATCACTTCACCAACACGCTGGAAAGTTTTGTGTCCGTTCCCAGCAGTGTCACACAAAAGGGAAGTTTGGGATTTGTGTATAACCCCAACATTCAGGAAGCACCTGTCCAAGCAATGCATGGTGGGGTGAAGGAACCCTATCACAGAAACAACAGGTGACATTAGTCACTTACACCCACATTCTCCACAATGGATCTAAAGAATTACTAACATTTACGAAAACTCCACATAAATATTCCATGGTCATAGAATATTGACTCTTTGTAGACGAGCGTGATGACAAATAACAGTATTATCTACAGGAAATAAACACAGCGGTGGTTTGTAGCAAGTGTTATTTTTGTCAATCTGTTTGTTAATACTCTTAGAAATTGTGTTTTATAGTACTCTAATATGAGGAATGATAAAGCGCTTTCGTTCCGCACGAGTATATGTCATATATGACATATGGGGCGGGATTTACTAAAAGATAAATGCGGTAAAAACCCAGTTTTAGTTTTTTTTTACGCATTTTCAAATGCACTAACCCCCAGCCACCCGCTTTTCGATGCGGAGGGTGTCGCCAGTTTTTTATGGCGTTACCCTATAGAAGCCTATGGGCTTCTTACCGCATTCCTCCGCCACCGTCGCTCAGCGCCGTTCACACGCCCCCACCCCATATGTGACTGCAGGCAGCCTCCCCGGCGCAGTCCCAGATCCAAGCCTCCTCCTCCCCCAGCAACACAGCCAGCTGTACTTCCAGCTGCAGGGAGGGGGAGGAGCTCGGGACTAACAGCAGACGTCACCTCTGGAGACCCCCGCAAACCCTCTCCTCCGGACCACTAGGTACCGCAGGTGGCCTCTGGCATCGCATTGCGATAATAATAGCATATGTTAGTACATATGCAATTGGCATCGCTGTGATGGCCGGCGATTAGTATTAGTAAATCCCACACATATTCTTGCGGAACTGAGACACTTTATTAATATAACAGTCAGATAACATATATTACGTATCCCGATGAAGGTTATCAATACCTGCATATTTATAATGGGTGCAGTGTGTGCACACTGCACACCCTGCACCCATTATTCGTAATACTTTCCCCTCCATAGTCCCGCGGAGAAGCAGCAGTGCTGCAGAAATCACTGGTAAAATGGCGCCAATGTTACATTTTATGCAGTCTACAGTATTTACCAATTACCCCTGTTTGTACGCCACTGTGAGACCAATTCTGTTCTTTCCAAAACTTGCTTTAATTATTATTGCCAACAGGGCCGGTTCTAGCCCTTGTGGCACCCCGGGCGAAAATAGGGGCGTGGCTTCATAAAGGAGCGTGGTCAGGTATGCCCCCTGTAGAGTTGTGCTCCCGTTTGTGCCCCCTGTAGAGTTGTGCCCCCCGTTTGTGCCGCTTACAAACAAAATAATAATAATAATTAATTAATACTCACCATCCCTGCTCCTGATTCCCGACCGCTGCTTACCTCCATCTCCGCCCGCTGGCGCCGCTCCTCTGATCTATGGGAGAGACGTCATGACGTCTCTCCCATAGCACAGCATAGACACTAGAGGTCAATTATTACCCCTAGTGTCTATGGCCCTCATTCCGAGTTGTTCGCTCGCAAGCTGCTTTTAGCAGCTTTGCACACGCTAAGCCGCCGCCTACTGGGAGTGAATCTTAGCTTATCAAAATTGCTAACGAAAGATTTGCAGAATTGCGAATAGACACTTCTTAGCAGTTTCTGAGTAGCTCCAGACTTACTCTGCAACTGCGATCAGTTCAGTCAGTTTCGTTCCTGGTTTGACGTCACAAACACTCCCAGCGTTCGGCCAGGCACTCCTCCGTTTCTCCAGCCATTCCCGCGTTTTTCCCAGAAACGGTAGCGTTTTTTCGCACACACCTATAAAACGGCCAGTTTCCGCCCAGAAACTCCCACTTCCTATCAATCACATTACGATCACCAGAACGAAGAAAAAAACTCGTAATGCCGTGAGTAAAATACCTAACTGCATAGCAAATTTACTTGGCGCAGTCGCACTGCGGACATTGCGCATGCGCATTAGCGACTAATCGCTCCGTTGCGAGAAAAATATAACGAACGAACAACTCGGAATGACCCCCTATGTGCCGCTCCCACAATGCTGTGCGGTGCATCACGCACTGCACAGATGTGACAGCACAGCACCGGAGGGCACCACAAGTAGCGGATCTTGCTACGACGGCGGCGCCCTCCGGAAGGCAGCACATCGGGCAAAAATCCTGTGTGCCCGTAGCAAGATCCGCTACTGATTGCCAACAATTTTGTCTGTGGCAGCTCCCCAAACTTGCTTACACTGCACTTGAAGTGATTGGTACATGGGGCATTAAAATTACATAAAGATACATACTAGTGCAGTAGTAATTTCCCAATCTCTTTTCCCAATTTATTATTGGTAGATAATATGGTACACACTGCACAATGGTATGATCACATACTGTATATCATGTGTGATGGACTAGGGGGCATATTTAGGAGCTAGTTCCCCCCCACTTCCCCTAATAGCAGATTCCAGATGATCTAAAATAATGTTTATTTGTTTCTTCTCCTTGCCTTTTTGGATTTCTTTGGAGGTATTGGGTTTTTCGCCACACAAATCGTGACTTGGAAATATGGGACCCCAATAAAATGGGTATGGCTGATTAGGTAGTCAGTAAAAAGGTCAACCCCAAAAGGTCGACTTGAGAAAAAGGTTGACACAAGCAAACAATCAACATGAAATATTCGACACATAAAAAGGTCAACATGAGTTTTTTTTAGTTTTTGGGTTGTCAATTTTTAAGTTTGAGCACTAGTGCACTGCATCCCCTCCATAGCTTGCTTCTCTGGCCATTCTTTGGGCAAAGTGCCTCGCTCAGCTAATGTTGCACTCAGCATGGCACCATCGTAGTTCACATGGATGGAAAAGTATAGAAAAGGTAAAAAAAAGAAAAAAAATCGTAAATAACTCATGCTGACCATATGCTGTGTTGGACTTTTGACCACGTCGACCTAATCCATGGACCTATTGAGTGTCGACCCTTTTCCTATCGACCTAAAGATCGGACACCCAATAAAATTATTTGCATCCTCCACAAATTCACCTTCACAATCAAACTGTAATTACAGAGTATGCACTGGATCCTCCAGAGAGGTCTAACTGACTCCTAAGGCAGTGGAATGCAGGTATTGGGCTGGTTTTAGAACATAAACCCCCTCCTGGGTACAACTGGGGGCAGAAATTTTGCAATACCAATTTGCAGAAAGCTGGAAAATCTTGGAGTCTTGGAACTCATTGAGAGGATTTGACCACTCCTCTGAAGGCCATGAGAATGTATTCTCTCAGACCCCTGGCATGACAGCAAGCACCTCTTGGAACTCTGGCAAGGTAACAAACAATTCTAGGACCTCTGGCCAGGCGAAAGACAACTCTTGGACCACGGCAACGTGACAACATCTCTTGGGCCACGGCAAGGTGACGACATCTCTTGGGCCACTGGCAAGGCAATGGAAACCTCTTGGACATCTGGCAAGGTAACTGACACCTCTTGGACATATGACAAGGTGACAGACACTTCTCAGACAACTGGCAAGGTCATGGACACCTCTTGGACCCCTGGCAAGGTGACATATACTTCTGGAACCACTGGCAAGGCAACAGACACCTTCTGGACCTCTGGCAAGGTGACAGACACCCCTACCACACTGGAAGCTTTGGATGACTGGGTGGCACTTGAATTGTAAGCTTACAGGGCAGCATTCAGACTAGTGGCCAGTATGGGAGTCTTATGGGAGTGTCATGGGCTTGTTGTCAAACTTCTGTGCTAGTTCGAACATTTGAGATGGCATCATTCATGAGCAATGCCTTCTCCTTGCCTTTTTGGATTTCTTTGGAGGTATTGGGTTTTTCTCCACACAAATCGTGACTCGGAAATATGGGACCCCAATAAAATGGGTATGGCTGATTAGGTAGTCAGTAAAAAGGTCAACCCCAAAAGGTCGACTTGCACAAGGTCGACTTGAGAAAAATGTCGACACAAGCAAACAATCAACATGCAAAATTCGACACATAAAAAGGTCAACATGAGGTTTTTTTTAGTTTTTGGGTTGTCAATTTTTAAGTTTTAGCACTAGTGCACTGCATCCCCTCCATAGCTTGCTTCGCTGGCCATTCTTTGGGCAAGGTGCCTCGCTCCGCTAATGTTGCGCTCAGCATGGCACCATCGTAGTTCACATGGATGGAAAAGTATAAAACAGTTAAAAAAAGAAAAAAAATCGTAAATAACTCATGTTGACCATATGCTGTGTTGGACTTTTGACCACGTCGACCTAATGCATGGACCTATTGAGTGTCGACACTTTTCCTATCGACCTAAAGATCGGACACCCAATAAAATTATTTGCATCCTCCACAAATTCACCTTCACAATCAAACTGTAATTACAGAGTATGTACTGGATCCTCCAGAGAGGCCTAACTGACTCCTAAGGCAGTGGATTGCAGGTATTGGACTGGTTATAGAACATAAACCCCCTCCTGGGTGCAACTGGGGGCAGAAATTTTGCAATACCAATTTGCAGAAAGCTGGAAAATCTTGTAGTCTTGGAACTCATTGAGAGGATTTGACCACTCCTCTGAAGGCCATAAGAATGTATTCTCTCAGACCTCTGGCATGACAGCAAGCACCTCTTGGAACTCTGGCAAGGTAACAAACAATTCTAGGACCTCTGGCCAGGCAAAAGACACCTCTTGGACCACGGCAAGGTGACAACATCTCTTGGGCCACGGCAAGGTGACGACATCTCTTGGGCCACTGGCAAGGCAATGGAAACCTCTTGGACATCTGGCAAGGTAACTGACACCTCTTGGACATATGACAAGGTGACAGACACTTCTCAGACAACTGGCAAGGCGATGGACACCTCTTGGACCCCTGGCAAGGTGACATATACTTCTGGAACCACTGACAAGGCAACAGACACCTCTTGGACCTCTGGCAAGTTGACAGACACCCCTACCACACTGGAAGCTTTGAATGACTGGGTGGCACTTGGACTATAAGCTTACAGGGCAGCATTCGGACTAGTGGCCAGTGTGGGAGTCTTATGGGAGTGTCATGTGCTTGTTGTCAAACTTCTGTGCTAGTTCGAGACATTTGAGATGGCATCATTCATGAGCAATGTCTGAATCTGTGGATGCTAGATATCAACGTTCTTGCCTATTGAGATGCACCTAGCTCTGATCTAATTTGCTGTAATGCATTGCCAACATGTGATCTCAAAGCACTGCCCATCTGGCACCCAAGAGCTGGAAAAGGAAGGCCCCAGGGACAGTCATCTATGCCTTGTTTTTATGCCTGTTTTTTAATCTGCTAGAAGCCACATTTTCTCAGAGAGTCCTCGGCATGACAGCAGGTGCCCTGGGAGAGAGTCCATTGTTTCTTTGGCCCAGATTTTATCTCAGAGAACATTATGTATACCCCGGTTTCAGATTTGTCTTTGGAAAGTCCCTTAAAATATAGTATGAGAGATAAGGTCCCACAGAAACAGGGAAGATTTCCATCATTAGCCCATTAAGTAATAAATTCCAGGATATTCAGCCACGTAGTAAGGCGAATGACACGTGTGTCCCTGAGGAGGAAATCTGAGTGCAATTTGCATGTTTAAACAATCACTGGTGACCTTTATCCCAAGGAAATGTCACTTCAAAGGGAAATATTTCTCTCACCATGAAGTAACGTGGTTACAGTATAGGAATATTGCAGAGATGATAGTATACAATGTATAAATCTGCATACCTTTGTTTATTCCAATAGCAGATTGTACAGGTGGCTGTCACGGATCCAGCCAGTTCCCAGAGCTGACCCATAGTCCTGAGCTTCCATAATGTATGTGTGGTCTGCTATCTTGGCTTGCGCAGAACCAATTTGCTAATTTCACACTATGCAAACAGGTGTGTGTAGAGGATAGTATGTCAGCCATGTTGAGCTATTACATAAAGAAGGCTTACTGTATATAGGAGACAGAGGGCATTTAAATATATAGAAACCCTTTATACAGTAAATAAAAGCTTTTTCCCTGCCAATATGTCGCCAAGTCTCGCAGAACAAGTAGTGATGTGTGGCTTCTGTCATGCTGCTTCCAGAAGATTACAGTCTAAAATGAACCCATAGAGTACTTGTCTCCACTTCTTCCACCCCTAAGGATTGTTCCCAGGGGGGGAGATGCAAGTGGCCAAGGTGGGGAGTAGGGGCAAATGGCCCTGCGGCTCAGGCCCACAAATTGCAGCATCACACATAGGGGGGTGAGGCTGTCATGAAGCAATTAGCTGAGAATCACGTCATGCCCCCATTATTCCCCTCCCACTGATTTCAACAGGGAGCGGATGGGATGTGACTTGATCTCCCAGGTGTCTTTGGGATTCACCAAAAGTTCAGGAGCCATCGGTCATTGCAAGAAATTAGACAAATAATGACTATGTTGGATCAAAAGCAAAGATTTTATTTTAATACTGTTGTACATATGGGTTTGTGAAGAGATCTTTTTTATTTAAACTATTTTGGCCCCTTTATTGGGACCACTTGGGATGGCCCTCAAGAGGACCCCAATTTTTTATTACCAAGGAGATTGTGAAAAGTCTCACATCCAATTTACCTGTTCGACGAATCTCTCACTTCTCAGGTACTTTGAATTGAGGGACGTTTTGGGTGCAATACATGGAATATCAGGCAAGAGAGGGAATGCTGGTTTTACATCCCTGTGAAACTCCACTAAGGGGGACATTTACTAAGCAGTGATAAGAGCGGAGAAGTGAGCCAGTGGAGAAGTTGCCCATGGCAACCAATCAGCACTGAAGTAACATCTATAATTTGCATACTATAAAATGATGCAGAGCTACTGATTGGTTGATGACTTTATTTCTCCACTGGCTCACTTCTCCGCTTTTATCACTGCTTAGTAAATGTCCCCTTAAGTGTTCTAAACTCCCATATCAGAGACAGTATCATCTTTTCATAGTCTGTCCCAGTTCTTATTCATATTTACTACAGAATTAGCCCTGATTAGACCATGGGGAGTGTATAATATACAGTAAATGACTGACCAGATATATGCAGTTGCAGTAGTATGGCATTGCAAAGAGACTGCATTACAAGGCTTGAGGCAGTCACCATCTGGTGAAATAAGTTCAGGTGAGTATACAGTACGTGTCTAATATCAGGTCCTAGGGGATGACATTTATTACACGTTGCTGGGTATGCATACAACAAATACAATCATGTGACCTTGCTGAGAAAAGCACAGTTCTCACAGTGCAGGATCACAAGACACCGCTGCCTTGCAGCTGATAGCTTATCTGACCTGCTCAGTACATGACCTTGAAGCCAGCGCCCTCTAGTGTCAAAGACTGTTCATTGTAGATCATTAATGCATTGCTTTCTCCATCCTGCCTGGGATGCAATAGGGTGTAAGCAGAATGCAAATAGTTAAAGATAATATTATATCAAGAGAAATAAGCAGATTATGTGCAGAGTTTGTATGTTCTTCCCTTGATTGCCAGGCTTTCCGTACATAGGGGGTCATTCTGACCTGAACGCTCGCTGCAGTTCTTCGCAGCTCAGTGTTCATGTCAAAACTACGCATGAGCCGTCGTTGCCTAGCGATTGCCTGATTGACAGGCAGAGGTAGTCTCTGGGCGGGAGGGGACGGCACTGCAGCGTTTGGCGGCCGTTTTTTGTGGTCGCGGTCTGGACCGTGCGGGGGGGGAGCTTGCTGCTGCAAGACGGGCAGCGACAAGCAGCTCCCAGCCAGGAGCTGCGCTGGCTGGGAGTTACTCTAAAAGTACAAGAGCATTGCGATGCTTTTGTACTTGTGCGGGGAGGGGGGGCGCCCTGACGTGCGGGGGCGGACTAGCCCTGTGCTGGGCATCCCCCCGCATGTTAGGGAAGATGCTCGTATCTGTGCTAAATTTAGCACAGCTACGATCAGGTCGTAATGACCCCCATAGTCCAGAAACATACTGGTCGGTTAATGCAAGACTAGTTTTTGTGGCACAGGATTTAGACTGCAAGCTCCTGTGGTAAATAGACTGATGCGAATGAGTAAACTTTCTCTTTAGAGTGCTGTGTAATATGTGACACTATGTAGATAAAGGATAATAATGACACAGGCACCGGCCCTCTCCGTACGCAGATACAGCGCACACAGGGACGTAAATGTGATTAATGAGTTTGTAGAACAACTGATTTACTCTACAGTTAGCCCTGTTGTCGTTGTCACAGGTGCACAGAGTAAATTAACTGACTTTGCCGGATCCTGATTATGGGGGTTATTCAGGTTTGTTAGCAAATAAAAAAAAAATAAGAATTTACTCACCGGTAATTCTATTTCTCGTAGTCCGTAGTGGATGCTGGGAACTCCATAAGGACCATGGGGAATAGCGGGCTCCGAAGGAGGCTGGGCACTCTAGAAAGATCTTAGACTACCTGGTGTGCACTGGCTCCTCCCACTATGACCCTCCTCCAAGCCTCAGTTAGGATACTGTGCCCAGACGAGCGTACACAATAAGGAAGGATTTTGAATCCCGGGTAAGACTCATACCAGCCACACCAATCACACCGTACAACTCGTGATATGAAACACAGTTAACAGTATGAAACAATAGAGCCTCTCAACAGATGGCTCAACAATAACCCGATTTAGTTAACAATAACTATGTACAAGTATTGCAGATAAACCGCACTTGGGATGGGCGCCCAGCATCCACTACGGACTACGAGAAATAGAATTACCGGTGAGTAAATTCTTATTTTCTCTAACATCCTAGTGGATGCTGGGAACTCCGTAAGGACCATGGGGATTATAAAAAAGCTCCCAAACGGGCGGGAGAGTGCGGATGACTCTGCAGCACTGAATGAGAGAACTCCAGGTCCTCCTCAGCCACGGTATCAAATTTGTAGAATTTTGCAAACGTGTTTGCCCCTGACCAAGTAGCAGCTCGGCAAAGTTGTAAAGCCGAGACCTCTCGGGCAGCCGCCCAAGATGAGCCCACCTTCCTTGTGGAATGGGCATTGACAGATTTTGGCTGTGGCAGGCCTGCCACAGTATGTGCAAGCTGAATTGTATTACAAATCCAACGAGCAATAGTCTGCTTAGAAGCAGGAGCACCCAGCTTGTTAGGTGCATATAGGATAAACAGCGAGTCAGATTTACTGACTCTAGCCGTTCTGGAAACATATATTTTCAGTGCCCTGACAACGTCTAGCAACTTGGAGTCCTCCAAGTCCCTAGTAGCCTAGGCACCACAATAGGCTGGTTCAGGTGAAACGCTGACACCACCTTTGGGAGAAACTGGGGACGAGTCCTCAATTCTGCCCTATCCATATGGAAAATCAAATAAGGGCTTTTACAAGACAAAGCCGCCAACTTTGATACTCGCCTGGCAGAAGCCAAGGCCAATAACATAACCACCTTCCACGTGAGATATTTCAGATCCACGGTTTTTAGTGGTTCAAACCAATGTGATTTTAAGAAACTCAACACCACGTTGAGATCCCAAAGTGCCACAGGAGGCACAAACGGGGGCTGACTCTGCAGCACTCCTTTTATAAATATCTGAACTTCAGGTACTGAAGCTAGTTCTTTTTGAAAGAAAATCGACAGAGCCGAGATCTGTACCTTAATGGAACCCAATTTAAGGCCCATAGTCACTCCTGCTTGCAGGAAATGCAGAAATCGACCTAGTTGAAATTCCTCTGTTGGGGCCCTTTCGGCCTCACACCATGCAACATATTTTCGCCATATGCGGTGATAATGAGTTGCTGTAACCTCTTTCCTGGCTTTAGTAAGCGTAGGAATGACTTCCTCCGGAATGCCCTTTTCCTTCAGGATCCGGCGTTCAACCGCCATGCCGACAAACGCAGCCGCGGTAAGTCTTGGAACAGACAGGGCCACCTGCTGCCGCAGGTCCTGTCTGAGTGGCAGAGGCCATGGGTCCTCTGATATAAATTCTTGAAGTTCTGGGTACCAAGCTCTTCTTGGCCATCCACGAGTATCGTTCTTACTCCTCGCCTTCTTATTATTCTCAGTACCTTTGGTATGAGAGGCAGAGGGGAGAACACATAAACCGACTGGTACACCCACGGTGTTACCAGAGCGTCCATAGCTATCGCCTGAGGGTCCCTTGACCCGGTGCAATATCTTTTATAGCTTTTTGTTGAGGCGGGACGCCATCATGTCCACCTGTGGCCTTTCCCAATGGTGTACAATCCTATTGGAAGACTTCTGGAGGAAGTCCCCATTCTCCCGGGTGGAGGTCGTGTCTGTTGAGAAGATCTGCTTCCCAGTTGTCCACTCCGGGAATGAACACTGCTGACAGTGCTAACACATGATTTTCCGCCTATCGGAGAATCCTTGTGGCTTCTGCCATCGCCATCCTGCTTCTTGTGCCGCCCTGTTGGTTTACATGGGCGACTGCCGTGATGTTGTCTGATTGGATCAGTACCGGCTGGTTTTGAAGCAGAGGCCTTGCCGGCCTCAGGGCATTGTAAATGGCCCTCAGGTCCAGAATATTTATGTGTAGGGAAATAACCTGACTTGACCAAAGTCCCTGGAAATTTCTTCCCTGTGTGACTGCCTCCCAGCCTCAAAGGCTGGAATCCATGGTCACTAGGACCTAGTCCTGTATGCCGAACCTGCGGCCCTCTTGAAGATGGGCACTCTGCAGCCACCACAGTAGAGATACCCTGGTCCTTGGAGACAGGGTTATCAGCCTATGCATCGGAAGATGCGATCCGGACCACTTGTCCAACAGGTCCCTCTGAAAAGTTCTTGTATGGAACCTGCCTAATGGGATTGCTTCGTAGGAAGCTACCATTTTTCCCAGGACTCGCGTGCAATGATGCACCGCTACCTATTTTGGCTTCAGGAGGTCTCTGACTAGAGATGACAACTCCTTGGCTTTCTCCTCCGGGAGAAACACTATTTCTGGTTTATGTCCAGAACCACCCCCAGGAACAGTAGACGTGTCATAGGAACCAGCTGTGACTTTGGACTGTTTAGAATCCAACCATGCTGTTGCAGCACTTTCCAAAATAGTGCTACCCCGACTACCAACTGCTCCTTGGACCTCGCCCTTATAACGAGATTGTCCAAGTACGGGATAATTACAACTCCCTTTTTTTGAAGGAGTATCAACATTTCGGCCATTACCTTGATAAAACACCCTCGGTGCCATGTACAGTCCAAACGGCAGTGTCTGGACTTGGTAATGGTAATCCTGTACCACAAATCTGAGGTACTCCTGGCGAGGATGGTAAATGGGGACATGCAGGTAAGCATCCTTGATGTCCCAGGATACCATGTAATCCCCCTCGTCCAGGCTTGGAATAACCGCCCTGAGCGATTCCATCTTGAACTTGAATTTTTGTGTCCAAGGATTTTAAATATAAAATGGGTCACACCGAACCATGCGGTTTCGGTACCCCAACCCGTGTGGAATAGTAACCCCGTCCTTGTTGAAGTAGGGGCACCTTGAGTATTACCTGCTGGGAATACCGCTTATTAATTGCCTCTAGCACAGCCTCCCTGCCTGAGGGAGTTGTCAGCAAGGCATATTTTAGGAAACGGCTGGGGGGAGACATCTCGAATTCCAGCTTGTACCCCTGAAATACTACTTGAAAGAAACAGGGATCCACCTGTGAGCGAGCCCACTAATTGCTGAAATTTTTGAGACGGCCCCCCACCGTACCTGGCTACACCTGTGGAGCACCCGCGTCATGGTGTGGCCTCACAGGAGGCGGGGGAAGAATCTTGATTCTGGGAACAGGCTGACTGGTGCAGCTTTTTTCCCTCTACCCTTGTCTCTGTACAGAAAGGAAGCGCCATTTGACCCGCTTGCTTTTCTGAAGCCGAAAGGACTGTACCTTTGTCTGTGAGGAAACCTGAGGTAAAATTATTTCTTCCCAGCAGTTGCTGTGGATACGAGGTCCCAGAGACCATCCCCAAATAATTCCTCACCCTTATAAGGCTCTCTATGCGCTTTTTAAGTCAGCATCACCTGTCCAGTGACAGGTCTCTAATACCCTCCTGACAGAATGGACATTACATTTATTTTGGATGCCAGCCGGCAAAATATCCCTCTGTGCATCCCCCATATATAAGACAACGTCTTTAATATGTTTTTATGTTTGCCAACTATTATCCCTGTTTGACAGGGTCACCAACCACGCTGCAGCAGCACTATCTGCAGGTCTCAGTCTAGTACCTGAGTGCGTAAATACAGACTTCAGGATAGCCTCCTGTTTTTTATCAACAGGTACCTGTGCCACCTTTTTTGACAAACGTGTGAGCGCCTTATCCACCCTAGGGGATATCTCCCAGCGTAACTTATCCACCTGGCGGGAAAGGGTACGCCATCAGTAACTTTTTATAAATTACCAGTTTCTTAACGGGGGAACCCACGCTTTCACACACTTCATTTATTCATCTGATGGGGGAACAAAACACTGCCTGTTTTTTCTCCCCAAACCTAAAACCTATTTTTAGAGGTGCTTGGGTTAAAGTCAGAAATGTATAACACATTTTTTATTGCCGGGATCACGTCACGGATGTTCTAGTGGATTGTGTATATGTCTCCACCTTGTCGACACTGGAGTCAGACTCTGTGTCGACATCTGTGTCTGCCATCTGAGAGAGCGGGCATTTTTGAGCCCCTGATGGCCTTTGAGACGCCTGGGCAGGCGCGGGCTGCGAAGCCGGCTGTCCCACAGCTGTTACGTCATCCACCCTTTTATGTAAGGAGTTGACACTGTCGGTTAATACCTTTCACCTATCCATCCACTCTGGTGTCGGCCCCACAGGGGGCGACATCACATATATCGGCCTCTGTTCTGTCACCATATAAGCCTCCTCATTCAACATGTCGACACAGCCGTACCGACACACCGCAGACACACAGGGAATGCTCTAAACGAGGACAGGACCCACAAAAGCCCTTTGGGGGGACAGAGTAAGAGTATGCCAGCACACACCAGAGCGCTATATATATACAGGGACTAACTGAGTTATGTCTAGAGATGAGCGCCTGAAATTTTTCGGGTTTTGTGTTTTGGTTTTGGGTTCGGTTCCGCGGCCGTGTTTTGGGTTCGAACGCGTTTTGGCAAAACCTCACCGAATTTTTTTTGTCGGATTCAAGTGTGTTTTGGATTCGGGTGTTTTTTTCCAAAAACACTAAAAAACAGCTTAAATCATAGAATTTGGGGGTCATTTTGATCCCAAAGTATTATTAACCTCAAAAACCATAATTTACACTCATTTTCAGTCTATTCTGAATACCTCACACCTCACAATATTATTTTTAGTCCTAAAATTTGCACCGAGGTCGCTGTGTGAGTAAGATAAGCGACCCTAGTGGCCGACACAAACACCGGGCCCATCTAGGAGTGGCACTGCAGTGTCACGCAGGATGTCCCTTCCAAAAAACCCTCCCCAAACAGCACATGACGCAAAGAAAAAAAGAGGCGCAATGAGGTAGCTGTGTGAGTAAGATTAGCGACCCTAGTGGCCGACACAAACACCGGGCCCATCTAGGAGTGGCACTGCAGTGTCACGCAGGATGGCCCTTCCAAAAAACCCTCCCCAAACAGCACATGACGCAAAGAAAAAAAGAGGCGCAATGAGGTAGCTGTGTGAGTAAGATTAGCGACCCTAGTGGCCGACACAAACACCGGGCCCATCTAGGAGTGGCACTGCAGTGTCACGCAGGATGGCCCTTCCAAAAAACCCTCCCCAAACAGCACATGACGCAAAGAAAAAAAGAGGCGCAATGAGGTAGCTGACTGTGTGAGTAAGATTAGCGACCCTAGTGGCCGACACAAACACCGGGCCCATCTAGGAGTGGCACTGCAGTGTCACGCAGGATGTCCCTTCCAAAAAACCCTCCCCAAACAGCACATGACGCAAAGAAAAAAAGAGGCGCAATGAGGTAGCTGACTGTGTGAGTAAGATTAGCGACCCTAGTGGCCGACACAAACACCGGGCCCATCTAGGAGTGGCACTGCAGTGTCACGCAGGATGTCCCTTCCAAAAAACCCTCCCCAATCAGCACATGATGCAAAGAAAAAGAAAAGAAAAAAGAGGTGCAAGATGGAATTGTCCTTGGGCCCTCCCACCCACCCTTATGTTGTATAAACAAAACAGGACATGCACACTTTAACCAACCCATCATTTCAGTGACAGGGTCTGCCACACGACTGTGACTGATATGACGGGTTGGTTTGGACCCCCCCCAAAAAAGAAGCAATTAATCTCTCCTTGCACAAACTGGCTCTACAGAGGCAAGATGTCCACCTCATCTTCACCCTCCGATATATCACCGTGTACATCCCCCTCCTCACAGATTATCAATTCGTCCCCACTGGAATCCACCATCTCAGCTCCCTGTGTACTTTGTGGAGGCAATTGCTGCTGGTCAATGTCTCCGCGGAGGAATTGATTATAATTCATTTTAATGAACATCATCTTCTCCACATTTTCTGGATGTAACCTCGTACGCCGATTGCTGACAAGGTGAGCGGCGGCACTAAACACTCTTTCGGAGTACACACTTGTGGGAGGGCAACTTAGGTAGAATAAAGCCAGTTAGTGCAAGGGCCTCCAAATTGCCTCTTTTTCCTGCCAGTATAAGTACGGACTGTGTGACGTGCCTACTTGGATGCGGTCACTCATATAATCCTCCACCATTCTATCAATGTTGAGAGAATCATATGCAGTGACAGTAGACGACATGTCCGTAATCGTTGTCAGGTCCTTCAGTCCGGACCAGATGTCAGCATCAGCAGTCGCTCCAGACTGCCCTGCATCACCGCCAGCGGGTGGGCTCGGAATTCTGAGCCTTTTCCTCGCACCCCCAGTTGCGGGAGAATGTGAAGGAGGAGATGTTGACAGGTCGCGTTCCGCTTGACTTGACAATTTTGTCACCAGCAGGTCTTTCAACCCCAGCAGACCTGTGTCTGCCGGAAAGAGAGATCCAAGGTAGGCTTTAAATCTAGGATCGAGCACGGTGGCCAAAATGTAGTGCTCTGATTTCAACAGATTGACCACCCGTGAATCCTTGTTAAGCGAATTAAGGGCTGCATCCACAAGTCCCACATGCCTAGCGGAATCGCTCCGTGTTAGCTCCTCCTTCAATGCCTCCAGCTTCTTCTGCAAAAGCCTGATGAGGGGAATGACCTGACTCAGGCTGGCAGTGTCTGAACTGACTTCACGTGTGGCAAGTTCAAAGGGCATCAGAACCTTGCACAACGTTGAAATCATTCTCCACTGCACTTGAGACAGGTGCATTCCACCTACTATATCGTGCTCAATTGTATAGGCTTGAATGGCCTTTTGCTGCTCCTCCAACCTCTGAAGCATATAGAGGGTTGAATTCCACCTCGTTACCACTTCTTGCTTCAGATGATGGCAGGGCAGGTTCAGTAGTTTTTGGTGGTGCTCCAGTTTTCTGTACGTGGTGCCTGTATGCCGAAAGTGTCCCGCAATTCTTCTGGCCACCGACAGCATCTCTTGCACGCCCCTGTCGTTTTTTAAAAAATTCTGCACCACCAAATTCAAGGTATGTGCAAAACATGGGACGTGCTGGAATTGGCCCAGATTTAATGCACACACAATATTGCTGGCGTTGTCCGATGCCACAAATCCACAGGAGAGTCCAATTGGGGTAAGCCATTCCGCGATGATCTTCCTCAGTTGCCGTAAGAGGTTTTCAGCTGTGTGCGTATTCTGGAAAGCGGTGATACAAAGCGTAGCCTGCCTAGGAAAGAGTTGGCGTTTGCGAGATGCTGCTACTGGTGCCGCCGCTGCTGTTCTTGCGGCGGGAGTCCATACATCTACCCAGTGGGCTGTCACAGTCATATAGTCCTGACCCTGCCCTGCTCCACTTGTCCACATGTCCGTGGTTAAGTGGACATTGGGTACAGCTGCATTTTTTAGGACACTGGTGACTCTTTTTCTGAGGTCTGTGTACATTTTCGGTATCGCCTGCCTAGAGAAATGGAACCTAGATGGTATTTGGTACCGGGGACACAGTACCTCCAACAAGTCTCTAGTTGGCTCTGCAGTAATGATGGATACCGGAACCACGTTTCTCACCACCCAGGATGCCAAGGCCTCAGTTATCCGCTTTGCAGTAGGATGACTGCTGTGATATTTCATCTTCCTCGCAAAGGACTGTTGAACAGTCAATTGCTTACTGGAAGTAGTACAAGTGGGCTTACGACTTCCCCTCTGGGATGACCATCGACTCCCAGCGGCAACAACAGCAGCGCCAGCAGCAGTAGGCGTTACACGCAAGGATGCATCGGAGGAATCCCAGGCAGGAGAGGACTCGTCAGAATTGCCAGTGACATGGCCTGCAGGACTATTGGCATTCCTGGGGAAGGAGGAAATTGACACTGAGGGAGTTGGTGGGGTGGTTTGCGTGAGCTTGGTTACAAGAGGAAGGGATTTACTGGTCAGTGGACTGCTTCCGCTGTCACCCAAAGTTTTTGAACTTGTCACTGACTTATTATGAATGCGCTGCAGGTGACGTATAAGGGAGGATGTTCCGAGGTGGTTAACGTCCTTACCCCTACTTATTGCAGCTTGACAAAGGGAACACACGGCTTGACACCTGTTGTCCGCATTTCTGGTGAAATACCTCCACACCGAAGAGCTGATTTTTTTGGTATTTTCACCTGGCATGTCAACGGCCATATTCCTCCCACGGACAACAGGTGTCTCCCCGGGTGCCTGACTTAAACAAACCACCTCACCATCAGAATCCTCCTGGTCAATTTCCTCCCCAGCGCCAGCAACACCCATATCCTCCTCATCCTGGTGTACTTCAACACTGACATCTTCAATCTGACTATCAGGAACTGGACTGCGGGTGCTCCTTCCAGCACTTGCAGGGGGCGTGCAAATGGTGGAAGGCGCATGCTCTTCACGTCCAGTGTTGGGAAGGTCAGGCATCGCAACCGACACAATTGGACTCTCCTTGTGGATTTGGGATTTCAAAGAACGCACAGTTCTTTGCGGTGCTTTGCCTTTTGCCAGCTTGAGTCTTTTCAGTTTTCTAGCGAGAGGCTGAGTGCTTCCATCCTCATGTGAAGCTGAACCACTAGCCATGAACATAGGCCAGGGCCTCAGCCGTTCCTTGCCACTCCGTGTGGTAAATGGCATATTGGCAAGTTTACGCTTCTCCTCCGACAATTTTATTTTAGGTTTTGGAGTCCTTTTTTTTACTGATATTTGGTGTTTTGGTTTTGACATGCTCTGTACTATGCCATTGGGAATCGGCCTTAGCAGACGACGTTGCTGGCATTTCATCGTCTCGGCCATGACTAGTGGCAGCAGCTTCAGCACGAGGTGGAAGTGGATCTTGATCTTTCCCTAATTTTGGAACCTCAACATTTTTGTTCTCCATATTTTAATAGGCACAACTAAAAGGCACCTCAGGTAAACAATGGAGATGGATGGATTGGATACTAGTATACAATTATGGACGGGCTGCCGAGTGCCGACACAGAGGTAGCCACAGCCGTGAACTACCGCACTGTACTGTGTCTGCTGCTAATATAGACTGGTTGATAAAGAGATAGTATACTCGTAACTAGTATGTATGTATAAAGAAAGAAAAAAAAACCACGGTTAGGTGGTATATACAATTATGGACGGGCTGCCGAGTGCCGACACAGAGGTAGCCACAGCCGTGAACTACCGCACTGTACTGTGTCTGCTGCTAATATATAGACTGGTTGATAAAGAGATAGTATACTCGTAACTAGTATGTATGTATAAAGAAAGAAAAAAAAAACCACGGTTAGGTGGTATATACAATTATGGACGGGCTGCCGAGTGCCGACACAGAGGTAGCCACAGCCGTGAACTACCGCACTGTACTGTGTCTGCTGCTAATATATAGACTGGTTGATAAAGAGATAGTATACTCGTAACTAGTATGTATGTATAAAGAAAGAAAAAAAAACCACGGTTAGGTGGTATATACAATTATGGACGGGCTGCCGAGTGCCGACACAGAGGTAGCCACAGCCGTGAACTACCGCACTGTACTGTGTCTGCTGCTAATATATAGACTGGTTGATAAAGAGATAGTATACTCGTAACTAGTATGTATGTATGTATAAAGAAAGAAAAAAAAACCACGGTTAGGTGGTATATACAATTATGGACGGGCTGCCGAGTGCCGACACAGAGGTAGCCACAGCCGTGAACTACCGCACTGTACTGTGTCTGCTGCTAATATATAGACTGGTTGATAAAGAGATAGTATACTCGTAACTAGTATGTATGTATAAAGAAAGAAAAAAAAAAACACGGTTAGGTGGTATATACAATTATGGACGGGCTGCCGAGTGCCGACACAGAGGTAGCCACAGCCGTGAACTACCGCACTGTACTGTGTCTGCTGCTAATATAGACTGGTTGATAAAGAGATAGTATACTACTAATATTATATATACTGGTGGTCAGGTCACTGGTCACTAGTCACACTGGCAGTGGCACTCCTGCAGCAAAAGTGTGCACTGTTTAATTTTAATATAATATTATGTACTCCTGGCTCCTGCTATAACCTATAACTGGCACTGCAGTAGTGCTCCCCAGTCTCCCCCACAATTATAAGCTGTGTGAGCTGAGCAGTCAGACAGATATATAATATATATAGATGATGCAGCACACTGGCCTGAGCCTGAGCAGTGCACACAGATATGGTATGTGACTGACTGAGTCACTGTGTGTATCGCTTTTTTCAGGCAGAGAACGGATATATTAAATAAACTGCACTGTGTGTCTGGTGGTCACTCACTATATAATATATTATGTACTCCTGGCTCCTGCTATAACCTATAACTGGCACTGCAGTAGTGCTCCCCAGTCTCCCCCACAATTATAAGCTGTGTGAGCTGAGCAGTCAGACAGATATATATAATATTATATATAGATAATAGATGATGCAGCACACTGGCCTGAGCCTGAGCAGTGCACACAGATATGGTATGTGACTGAGTCACTGTGTGCTGTGTATCGCTTTTTTCAGGCAGAGAACGGATTATATTATGTACTCCTGGCTCCTGCTATAACCTATAACTGGCACTGCAGTAGTGCTCCCCAGTCTCCCCCACAATTATAAGCTGTGTGAGCTGAGCAGTCAGACAGATATATATAATATTATATATAGATAATAGATGATGCAGCACACTGGCCTGAGCCTGAGCAGTGCACACAGATATGGTATGTGACTGAGTCACTGTGTGCTGTGTATCGCTTTTTTCAGGCAGAGAACGTATTATAAATAAAAGTGGTGGTCACTGGTCACTATCAGCAAAACTCTGCACTGTACACTACTGAGTACTCCTAATGCTCCCCAAAATTAGTAAATCAAGTGTCTCTCTAATCTATTCTAATTCTAAACGGAGAGGACGCCAGCCACGTCCTCTCCCTATCAATCTCAATGCACGTGTGAAAATGGCGGCGACGCGCGGCTCCTTATATAGAATCCGAGTCTCGCGATAGAATCCGAGCCTCGCGAGAATCCGACAGCGTCATGATGACGTTCGGGCGCGCTCGGGTTAACCGAGCAAGGCGGGAAGATCCGAGTCGCTCGGACCCGTGAAAAAAAACATGAAGTTCTGGCGGGTTCGGATTCAGAGAAACCGAACCCGCTCATCTCTAGTTATGTCCCTAATAGCTTTTATATAATATACTGTATACAGTGCCAATTTTAATGCCCCCCCTCTCTTTTCCCTCTTACTGTACTGTAGAATTGCAGGGAAGAGCCAGGGAGCTTCCCTCCAGCCGAGCTGTGAGGGAAAAATGGCGCCAGTGTGCTGAGGAGATAGGCTCCGCCCCTTTTTCGCGGCCTATTCTCCCGTTTTTTATGGAATTCTGGCAGGGGTATTTACCTCATATATAGCCCCTGGGGCCATATATTGAGGTATTTTAGCCAGCCAAGGTGTTTTTATTGCTGCCTCAGGGCGCCCCCCCCAGCGCCCTGCACCCTCAGTGACCGGAGTGTGAAGTGTGTGAGAGGAGCAATGGCGCACAGCTGCAGTGCTGTGCGCTACCTTGGTGAAGACAGAGTCTTCATGCCGCCGATTTTCCGGACCATCTTCTTGCTTCTGGCTCTGTAAGGGGGACGGCGGCGCGGCTCCGGGACCGAACATCAAGGCTGGGCCTGCGGTCGATCCCTCTGGAGCTAATGGTGTCCAGTAGCCTAAGAAGCCCAATCCGGCTGCAAGCAGGCGAGTTCGCTTCTTCTCCCCTTAGTCCCTCGCTGCAGTGAGCCTGTTGCCAGCAGGTCTCACTGAAAATAACAAATTCTAAGACTATAACTTTCTAAGAGCTCAGGAGAGCCCCTAGTGTGCATCCAACCTCGGCCGGGCACGAAATCTAACTGAGGCTTGGAGGAGGGTCATAGTGGGAGGAGCCAGTGCACACCAGGTAGTCTAAGATCTTTCTAGAGTGCCCAGCCTCCTTCGGAGCCCGCTATTCCCCATGGTCCTTACGGAGTTCCCAGCATCCACTAGGACGTTAGAGAAATAAAAAAACTGGGCAAAACCATTTGCATTGCAGGTGGGGCAGATGTGCAGCACAATGGGGGTCATTCCGAGTTGTTTGCTCGTTAGTTTTTTTCGCTACGGAGCGATTAGTCGCAAACTGCGCATGCGCAATGTTCGCAGTGCGCCTGCGCCAAGTAAATTTGCACAAAAGTTTGGTATTTTACTCACGGCCTAACGAAGATTTTTCATCGTTCTGGTGATCGGAGTGTGATTGACAGGAAGTGGGTGTTTCTGGGCGGAAACTGGCCGTTTTATGGGAGTGTGCGGAAGAACGCTGGCGTTTCTGGGAAAAACGCGGGAGTGTCTGAAGAAATGGGGGAGTGACTGGGCGAACGCAGGGCGCGTGTGTGACGTCAAACCAGGAACGAAACTGACTGAACTGATCGCAGTGTAGGAGTAAGTCTCGAGCTACTCAGAAACTGCTAAGAAATTTCTATTCGCAAATCTGCTAATCTTTCGTTCGCAATTCTGCTAAGCTAAGATACACTCCCAGAGGGCGGCGGCCTAGCATGTGCAATGCTGCTGAAAGCAGCTAGCGAGCGAACAACTCGGAATGAGGGAGTTATATTTGTGTGGGATTACAGTGGCTGCCTGCATGGGGGAGCGGGATAGTACATATAAACATACATGCAGGGATGTATGTAACATATGTGCTGGCTGCATGTGTCCGGGGAGCGCCAGCACTGCCTGTCTCCCAGCCACCGCTGAACCTGAGATACTGCATTTGACTGTACTCTCCTTTAAAGCCCGCCCCAGACTCTTGTGTAAACTAGGCAATGGGAGCCTGGGGGCGGGCTTAGCAGGAGGTGTTATGCTGAATGCAGCATCCCAGGTTCAGCGGCAGCACACAGCGATGCCGATTCCCGGAGACCTGCAGCCAGCACATATGTTATTTACATCACTACATGTATGTTTCATATGTGCAATCCCTCTCCCACCTGCATGATGTGGCTAGAGCTGCAGCAGCCACTGGTGGGTTATTTTGTTTCTGTGCAGGGTAAATACTGGCTGCTTTATTTTTACACTGCAATTTAGATTTCAGTATAACTCTAAGTCTCTCTGCACATGTTACATCTGCCCCACCTGCAGTGCAACATGGTTTTGCCTAGTTGTGTTCTCTTTTTGGTTTACTGACAAACCTGAATAAGGCCCAATATACGTTATGCCCAGCATGATGCTGGATCCGAATAAGAAATGTCTATGAAATGCAAAGTGCAGAAACCGAGACAATGACATTTTCACTCAACGTACAGTAAGTGATGTGGTTGGAATATTGTAATATTTCAGTGTAAAACAGAATAGCGACATTGGGCCTAATTCAAGGTTTATTACAAAACAACATTTTCCTCTAATGGGCAAATCCATGCTGCACTGCAGGTGGGGCAGATGTAACATGTGCAGAGAGAGTTAGATTTGGGTGGGGTGTGTTCAATCTGAAATGTAAACTGCATTGTAAAAATAAAGCAGCCAGTATTTACCCTGCACAGAAACAAAATAACCCACCCAAATCTAACTCTCTCTGCATATGTTACACGTGCCCCACCTGCAGTGCACATGGTTTTCCCCATTAGAGGAAGATTTTGCTTTTGCAATCAACCTTAAATTAGGCCCATTGAGTACAGCAAAAGATAAAACTAGATACAGTAACCTTACACTGCTGTTATTGTATTGTTACTGTTATCGGCAGCAGTAATTCTAGAGGAATTCTGCATCATTTCCTCCAAATTACTGAAATGTGATGAAATTGTGGACATGGATTTTTACATTAAACCAACATTCAATACCAATGGTGCAATAGGAGTACCAGGAATATGTCATATTTTTACTGACATACAGTTCTTACACGTTTACATGCACACGTTCACAAGACCATGCATTATTTACCAATGACGCCGACCTCCCAGCATAACCACACACCGGAACTACTTCCAGCTGTCACACTGCCATCTGTAACAAGCCCCAACAGTAAACAATACAGAGAGACTACTCGCAGAAAAGCACCACATCCCCGCCTCACTGACAGCAGCACATCCCCGCCTCACTGACAGCAGCACATCCCCGCCTCACTGACAGCAGCACATCCCCCCGCCTCACTGACAGCAGCACATCCCCCCGCCTCACTGACAGCAGCACATCCCCGCCTCACTGACAGCAGCACATCCCCGCCTCACTGACAGCAGCACATCCCCCCGCCTCACTGACAGCAGCACATCCCCGCCTCACTGACAGCAGCACATCCCCGCCTCACTGACAGCAGCACATCCCCGCCTCACTGACAGCAGCACATCCCCCCGCCTCACTGACAGCAGCACATCCCCGCCTCACTGACAGCAGCACATCCCCGCCTCACTGACAGCAGCACATCCCGCCTCACTGACAGCAGCACATCCCCGCCTCACTGACAGCAGCACATCCCCACCTCACTGACAGCAGCACATCTCCACCTCACTGATAGCAGCGCATCCCCGCCTCACTGACAGCAGCACATCCCCCCGCCTCACTGACAGCAGCACATCCCCCCGCCTCACTGACAGCAGCATATCCCCGCCTCACTGACAGCAGCACATCCCCGCCTCACTAATTACAGCACATCCATGCCACACTGACAGCAGCACACCTTCACCTCACTGACAGCAGCATATCTCCTCCTCACTGACAGCAGCACATCCCCACCTCACTGACAGCGGCACATCCCCGCCTCACTGACAGCAGCACATCCCCGCCTCACTGACAGCAGCACATCCCCGCCTCACTGACAGCAGCACATCCCCGCCTCACTGACAGCAGCACATCCCCGCCTCACTGACAGCAGCACATCCCCCTGCCTCACTGACAGCAGCACATCTCCACCTCACTGATATCAGCGCATCCCCTCCTCACTGACAGCAGCACATCCCCGCCTCACTGACAGCGGCACATCCCCGCCTCACTGACAGCAGCACATCCCCGCCTCACTGACAGCAGCACATCCCCCCCGCCTCACTGACAGCAGCACATCCCCGCCTCACTGACAGCAGCACATCCCTGCCTCACTAATAACAGCACATCCTTACCTCACTGACAGCAGCACATCTCCACCTCACTGATATCAGCGCATCCCCTCCTCACTGACAGCAGCACATCCCCGCCTCACTGACAGCGGCACATCCCCGCCTCACTGACAGCAGCACATCCCCGCCTCACTGACAGCAGCACATCCCCCCCGCCTCACTGACAGCAGCACATCCCCGCCTCACTGACAGTAGCACATCGCTGCCTCACTAATAACAGCACATCCGTGCCACACTGACAGCAGCACATCCCCCCCGCCTCACTGACAGCAGCACATCCCCGCCTCACTGACAGCAGCACATCCCTGCCTCACTAATAACAGCACATCCGTGCCACACTGACAGCAGCACACCTTCACCTCACTGACAGCAGCATATCCCCTCCTCACTGACAGCAGCACATCCCCTCCTCACTGACAGCAGCACATCTCCACCTCACTGATAGCAGCGCATCCCCTCCTCACTGACAGCAGCACATCCCCGCCTCACTGACAGCAGCACATCCCCGCCTCACTGACAGCAGCACATCCCGCCTCACTGACAGCAGCGCATCCCCGCCTCACTGACAGCAGCACATCCCCGCCTCACTGACAGCAGCACATCTCCACCTCACTGATAGCAGCGCATCCCCTCCTCACTGACAGCAGCACATTCCCACCTCACTGATAGCAGCACATCCCCGCCTCACTGACAGCGGCACATCCCCACCTCACTGACAGCAGCACATCCCCCCTCACTGACAGCAGCACATCCCCACCTCACTGACAGCAGCACATCCCTGCCTCACTAATAACAGCACATCCCCCCGCCTCACTGACAGCAGCACATCCCCGCCTCACTGACAGCAGCACTTCCCTGTCTCACTGACAGCAGCACATCCCCACCGCACAGCAGCACATACCCACCACACTGACAGCGGCACATCCCCGCCTCACTGACAGCAGCGCATCCCCGCCTCACTGACAGCACCACAGCCCCGCCTCACTGACAGCAGCACATCCCTCCTCACTGACAGCAGCACATCCCCACCTCACTGACAGCAGCACATCCCTGTCTCACTGACAGCAGCACATCCCCGCCTCACTGACAGCAGCACATCCCCGCCTCACTGACAGCAGCACATCTCCACCTCACTGATATCAGCGCATCCCCTCCTCACTGACAGCAGCACATCCCCGCCTCACTGACAGCGGCACATCCCCGCCTCACTGACAGCAGCACATCCCCGCCTCACTGACAGCAGCACATCCCCGCCTCACTGACAGCAGCACATCCCCCCGCCTCACTGACAGCAGCACATCCCCGCCTCACTGACAGCAGCACATCCCTGCCTCACTAATAACAGCACATCCGTGCCACACTGACAGCAGCACACCTTCACCTCACTGACAGCAGCATATCCCCTCCTCACGGACAGCAGCACATCTCCACCTCACTGACAGCAGCACATCCCTGCCTCACTAATAACAGCACATCCCCGCCTCACTGACAGCAGCACATCCCTTTCTCACTGACAGCAGCACATCCCCACCTCACTGACAGCAGCACATCCCCGCCTCACTGACAGCAGCACATCTCCACCTCACTGACAGCAGCACATCCCTGTCTCACTGACAGCAGCACATCCCCGCCTCACTGACAGCAGCACATCCCCGCCTCACTGACAGCAGCACATCATCACCTCACTGACAGCAGCACATCCTTACCTCACTGACAGCAGCACATCCCAGCCTCACTGACAGCAGCACATCCCCACCTCACTGACCGCAGCACATCCCCGCCTAACTGACATCAGCGCATTCCCGCCTCACTGACCGCAGCACATCCCCGCATCACTGACAGCAGCGCATCCCCACCTCACTGACAGCAGCACATCCCCACCTCACTGACAGCAGCACATCCCCGCCTCACTGACAGCGGCACATCCCCGCCTCACTGAACGTCTTAAAAATATGTTTACTGGGTGGCACAGACCTTAGTTGGTTCAAACTATTTCTAACTGCAGGTCATAGAGAGTTTCTTCTGGCGTAAATACCAAGTGCTATGCGGTGTTTCCCAGGGTTCTATGCTATCTCCTTCTTGTAGATCCTTACTCACTACCTCTCTAACCCTACCTTCTCGCAGCCTAAACCTATTCACCCCCCCACACACACACACACACCCAGCCTAACCCTACCCGTTGGGGCATAAAGCTAACCTCCCCCTTCCCGCAGCTTTAGCCTAACCCCCTTTCCCGCAGACTACCTGAGTACCAGTGTGTATACAATAGTGAGTATGGCTGTACCTGCTATCTATCAATAAGCCAACATCACTGGTTAAGTAACTGGGCTGTTCATGGTTTGGGTTATCAGCTTGTGTGTGCCTATATAACTACAATATCAACACCTGCACACACATCATTCCCAACACTGACGCAGCTTCTGATTCCTTACTGCTCTGTTGGCTTACTATGATCTGTAGATGAAGGGCTTTTAGCAGTACCTAGAATATTCCAGAATTTATCTGGGGTATGAGTTTTTATCATTGCACTTCCGACTGTATGGAATGTGTTTGCCCGCACAGTCAAGACGCCTCTATAGTAGAATCCTTCAAAAACAGACTCAAGACTTGGTCACCCAGCATTTCACTAATGACCCTTTAGTTCCTTAAGAACACAACCCAAATGTTTTACTGTAGTTCTATTTTCAGTTTCAGATGGAAAGATTGTTGGGGGTAGAAAACATAGAGGGAATTTCCCGCAAGATGTTCCTCATCACCATTTACAGAGATGATGAAGATAAGGGGAAAGTGTGAATAAAGTGCAGATGTAGTCATCCCAATTTGTAGTCATCCCAACTTTTTTAATCTCCTAGTTTACATTTCCTAGTAAATGTTATTCAACAGAATTATTCATCTCATTGTGTTTGTGAGATGATCAGACATAAAGGCTCAACACTCTCCTTTTTATTTCTCAATACTTCCCTTTGTCTCTCATCAATGATTGCGTTCTGAAGAAATCCAGGGCTACAGTCAAAGAGTTTGGAAAGTCCTGAGAGGTGGAATCTTCCTTGTACTCATCCCCAGCTGACTAACCCCAGCAGCATCCATCACTTAGTGTAGCATGTCTGCACGTCAAATAGGGTGGAGGTTACCAAAAGGTAAAAAGAAGGTTCTTATCGGCCGTCAAACTCTATATTTCTATCCCTGACACCCCAATTCCTGGTATGCCCTGGACAGTGATTATAGGGATGGCAGTAGACTACAGGAGAAGGCAAACACTGGACTTCGTCATACACATACACAGCATATTCTATATTCCATCTCCTAGCATCCATTCCTACAGAGCATGCTGGGAGTTGTAGTTCAGTTAAAGTCTATCATCTGACATTTAATGAACTTTTATCGCATTGTTTTTTTTAAAGTTTACTACCTTTCACATAATGGCCCCTTCGTCTGATAGTGGGGTTCTCTGTCTTGGAGTCAAGAATGGTTATAGAACCACCAACCCAAAGGTGTAGGAATCCTAAAGATGTTTCTTAATACATTACTTCCAATACTTACATTCCTTCTCCTTAGTACTAATCACTTTTGCTCTCTTCATTGTGTACCAAACCCTTATCCTAAGCTTAATTTCATAGGTTGTACCCCATATCCATGTTTAGAGAGAGGGGGAGATGTATCAAGAAATGTAAAGAGTGGAGAAACTGCCCATAGAAACCAGTCAGTTCCTACCTATCATTTTATAGAATGTACTTAATACATGCTACAGTACCTCGAAGTGGGATGGTTGCAAGAGCCAGCTCTCCACTGGTCCACTTCTCCACTTTTATACTGCTCGATGCATCTACTCTAAGCAGTGGCTGTATCATTCTGAGGGCTTAAGAAGGGGCCAGTTCAATTCCACGGTAGTCTGGGCAGAATATCAAGCTTTACAAACCCAGGCTCAGTGCTCCACTCTCTAGCATGTATCTCTGCTCACTGTAATATTTATCTAACGCTGCAATCCATGTTTCACTATAAGCTATATATAACTCTGTGCTTTCCACAGCAATCTCTCTCTTCTGTAGAATCGCAGGTTTCTTTGTAATAATTTTGTCCTCTAACTCCCTGGAGGATGAGAAACCTGCATACAGTATATTGTGAAGATAGGACCTAGGGGGACATGTAGTAAGCAGTGATAAAAGTGGAGAAGTGTGCCAGTGGAGAAGTTGCCCATGGCAACCAATCAGCTGCTCTGTATATTTTTATAGTATGCAAATTATAAATGTTACGCCAATGCTTATTGGTTGCCATGGGCAACTTCTCCACTGGCTCACTTCTCCACTTTTATCACTGCTTAACACATGTCTCCCATAGATCCTTATTGGCTGCCATGCTATTAGCTAGCTTTTGTAGGATTTTTTGTTTTATATAAAAGGGCCGAGGCATATTTATGTACCGATTTCAGCGGGGTAGTCCCATTTTTCTGGGACTGTCCCACGAGGGAGGCTGGAGGAACGCTCTGACTCTGGCATGAGCCAATCATCCACACACACTGCCAGCTCAGAGAAAAGCTGGGGGCTGTCTAGTAGCTACTGGAGCACTGGACAAGCCCCCAACTTGAAGAAAACGGGGGCGTGGCTCGTGGGTTTGGTATTCCCCACGAGGCCATGCCCCCTTTCTGCTAAGCTTGTAAAAAAGCTCTGTCCCTTGGACTTTCTCCCTGCACTTCTTTGGGTATTTTTGCCTGCTCATACGCCAGCAAGTACCTTGTCCCAAACTACAGGCAATTCCCGGCCTTTGATTTTATACAACTTCTGGATATAACCTGGAAACTCTGGCTTAGCAGTATTGTATACTATCTATTGAACTATGCAGTATAATATGTACTGTACGTACATATATACTGTATATGGGGGTCATTCCGAGTTGATCGCTCGCTAGCAGTTTTTAGCAGCCGTGCAAACACTATGCCACCGCCCACTGGGAGTGTATTTTAGCTTAGCAGAAGTGCGAACGAAAGGATCGCAGAGCGGCTACAATTTTCTTTGGTGCAGTTTTAGAGTAGCTCAAAACCTACTCAGCACTTGCGATCACTTCAGATTGTTTAGTTCCTGTTTTGTCATCACAAACATGCCCTGCGTTCGCCCAGCCACGCCTGCATTTTTCTGCCATGCCTGCATTTTTACGAACACTCCCTGAAAACGGTCAGTTGACACCCAGAAATGCCCACTTCATGTCAATCACTCTACGGCAACCAGTGCGATTGAAAAGCTTCGCTGGACCCTGTGTGAAACTACATCGTTCATTGTAATAGTACGTCGTGCGTGCGCATTGCGCAGCATACGCACGCGCATAAGTGCCTTTTTTTGCCTCATCGCTGCACAGCGAACGAATGCAGCTAGCGAACAACTCGGAATGACCACCATGATCTCAGAGCTATCTTTGTGAAGTAAAGACATTGATTGTGCATTGATAATTACTGAGAGAAAGGATGGTTGAACAGTTTTAGATAAAGAAGTTCCTTATAGATTTGTGTTCATAGTAGAATGACTGACACGTAATGGAGGGTCACTTAGTGTAATGACTAAGGTATATGTGATATCTGTGTGGTTTGGTCCAGGTCCACATTAGGAAGCCACGTGAGGAGCTGTTACAGACATCTTGTTGAGATGCATTATTCAGTTATGGGATTAACCTGGTTAACATGTGGGGCGGGCTATCTCTGTGCTGGGCGTCCCCCCGCATGTCTGAGGTCATGATCGACGCTGTGCTAAATTTAGCACAGCTACGATCAACTCGGAGTGACCCCCTGTGCCTCTTTGTGCAGACAATGAAGCTAATTTAGACCTGATCGCTGCTGTGGACGATTAAGTCTGAACTGCGCATGCACAGGTGCCGCAGTGCGCATGTGCATGCCAGAGATACGATCTGCATCTCAGCCCAGCGATCGTCTCTTCCAGATTGACAGGCAGAGGCGATCGCTGGGCGGGAGGGTGCGGGCCGGCTGCATTCACCCGCCGTTTTGGTGTGCGCAGTCTGGCAATGCAGGTATGCCCGGACCACGCGGGGGGCGGGCTGCGGTGGCTGCGTGACGTAACACGCAGCCACTGCGACCCAGGACACGGCGAAGTCGCCTACCAGCGCAGCAATTCTGTGGAGATAGGGACTTACTCACCAGGTGTGCTAGCATCACCGCCTTGCGATCCTATCGCCCCCGTGCGGCGGGAGGAGGGCTAGATAGGCGGGCGGACTAGCCCTGTGCTGGACGTCCCCCCGCATGTCAGGGTGGCTGATTGTAGCCGTGCAAAATTTTCAGGTCTGAATTAGCCCCCATGTACAGAGAGCCTCACGCCCAGCCTGCCTCTCCCTGCTCCCTAAGGGCCAGCAGTATACAGATGTCACGTCTGCCTTTTCTGCATCACATGGGACGGCAGTACACAGACTCCTCCAATACAGTCTGACGCCCTCATCAGTGTATTCTCAGGTGTAGCCCACCCCTCTCCTACAGTAGCCCCCTTCTATTGGGGGCTTTCATACATAGAGGACTCCTCTAATCCTCTTCCCCCCTTAACAGTAAAGATCTGGGAACCTACTCTTCCCCCTCTAAGCAATACTTCTGCAGCTCTTATGCTTTCCTGGGTACTGTATGTGGGAGACCTCACTGGTCTGCTCACATTGGATGTAGTCATGTGACTGGTGGTCAGGATCCCGCCGGTCTCTATACCGACACCGGAATCTCGATCTTTGACCAGCCCGACAGTCGGCATGCCAACTTACAGGGACTATTCCCACTCATGGGTGTCCACCGAGCCCCATCCCCCCGTCGGCATTCTGGTGGCCAGGATCTCAGGGTCGCTATGGTGACCTCCGGGATCCCAAACGCCGGTCTCCCGATACCAACCTGCTCACACTGCAGGCTTCTGGCTCATGTGTCTCTCATTCCCAAGCACTCTCTCCAAACATCTCTTTAGTCTTTCATTAGATGGGCATCATGGCAGCCACCATGGACCCACCCTTCTCGCCTGTCGGGGGAGCTCTCTTTTAGCTCAGAGTCTAAGATGGCTCGTCAAAGGCAGGAAAATCTGTCCCTTCAGGCTACGGTTCCACGCCCACTTTGATGAAGTTTCTTGCTATCCACACCCCCTTTTTGGATCCCAAGATTTGGCCATTACCCCCTATTTTTTTTGTCAAAACTCTCCTAAGGTCCTAGACATGCAGGTCTGCAATAGGCAGCAATATTTAACAATGAGTGGGGCGTTATTACCAATAACATCCCACTATAGCAGTGTTTTTCAACCACTGTACCGTGACACACTAGTGTGCCCTGAGCGGTCTCCAGGTGTGCCGCCATAGAAGCAGAGCCAGGCCCGTCAGTGTTTCGCCGCTACTGAGGCCCTGGTACGATCAGTACTGGTGGGTTTAGTGGTTGCAGATCCAGTTCTAATTTTGGCCCCAAGCAGTGTTGGGCTCTTCTGGCTTTCTCAGATGTGGCTCAGACGTTACCTATGGAGAAGCTGTCACATGACATCCTAGGACATGCAACTGCACCATGCATCACCATTATATTTGAATGTGCCTTGGCAATATTAAAATCTTGTTCAGTGTGCCGCAAGTTGTAAAAGGTTGAAAATCTCTGCACTATAGGATGTTACATATCAGATCTTAATAATGAATGAGTGTATTAATTACTAATAGCTATTAAAAATTTGTCATACTATTATTTTCCTGCTTCGCTAAACCATGAAGACCAGAAATGTGAAGCGAATGAGAAGAACGGAGGGGAGAGTTGCAAAGCTTCAAAAGATATGGAGACGTTGCCTGTAGCAACCAAAAAATCTTCTACAGTAAATATAATTTATCTAGCACAGCCTATAAAATTAGTTGTAACCTGATTGGTTGCTATGAGTAACGTCTAAACTTTTACTCTCTTGAAGGCTTGATACAGCTAAGTGAAAGGTAGGTTTGTGAGTGACCTGTATATTTATACCTGTGGAGAACTTGATAATGTAATCACCTACTGTTTACAATTTAGGACAAAACTAATTATAAGCAGGCGGAGATCCTATTTAAAAGGAAAAATGAAAGGAACAAAGTATTTGGGCTTAAGCAATAGCCTGCGAGATGCAGACACGGTGCGATTCTGTAGGGGCTGCATGCTATTTTAATGCGCCAATCAATTAAAAGGCAAAACCAGGTTAGCTATTACATAAGACCCATTTAGGCAGATGTATTAAGCCTGGAGAAGTGATAAAGCAGTGATAAGTGCAAGGTGATAACGCACCAGCCAATCAGCGCCGATATGTAAATTAACAGGAGCTGATTGGTCGGTGCACTTATCACTGCTTTATCACTTCTCCAGGCTTAATATATCTGCCCCATAGGGGTCATAAATGGAGATAAAGTACCAGCCAATAAGCTCTTAACTGCCATGGGACAGGCTGGGTTTGAAAAATGACAGTTAGCAGCTGATTGGCTGGTACTACATCTCCATCTACTTTATCTCCATCCAAGGCTTAGTAAATAGACCCCATAGTTTGTTTCCGCTCAGAAAGTGTCCTTTGATGTCCCACAGTAATATTACAACCACCAGGTGGCACTATTCTACAGGTGTCTATAGATATGGTTTACATTTATATTAATACATGTAAGTATAATAGACTATTACTGAAGAAGTATAGATAAGAGGTTATAATATTCCTCCTATAGATTTTACCTCACTGTTTCTGTGATGGACATTTCAGCTTGTTAGAAAATCTGATTCCTTCTGGAGACAAAGCAATAGCTGGCCTCACTAGGCAATTCTGACACTGGCAGGCATCAATAAGGGGTGCGCCATTACCACTAACCCCACGGATACCGTGTAACCTCTACATGAACACACAGCCAGTGTCGGACTAGGGCATGTAGGGCCCACCGGGGGGATGCAGTGGTAGGGGCCCATGTTAGGGGTGTGGCCAGTCAGCGCCTCATTGGTTTGACTAACCATTAGTGAGTGCAACGTCTGGGCCCCTTCATAAATATATACAGTAAATTCAGCTGCTGCATGCATGATAATGTACCAGATTAATAACAGTAATGCACTGTAGAGAATACACCATAGTCCAGTATAAGGTAACATGTATAATGTATAATTCATGTGCACAGTCTGGAACCTGTTCCTTAGAGCAGGAGGTGGGCCCCCGGGCAGTAGGGCCCACCGGTGGTTTCCCCTGTACCCCTGTGGGCCAGTCCATCCCTGCACACAGCATCCGGGCATTGTTTACCTATACCTCCCAACATTTGGGAGTATAGAAGCTGGAAAAAGCAGGACGTGGTCTTGACTTTGAAGGTATGCCTGGCACTATCCGAGTAGCTGATCTGTCCCGAAGGCTCTCCCCTGCAATGTGTAGACGCCATGCGCAGAGCAGCAGCGAGTGCTCCCCCAACCTCCCCCTATCGCTAGACATTGCGGTTCATGAGTGGGACAGAGGACAGTGCCGTAAGCTGGACTGTCCCACCAGGGGCGTAGCCAGAACTGTGTGGGCCCCGTAGCAACATTTTGAAGGGCCCTGTTCCAGTGCTTCTAGAGAGAGACTATTATGAGGCATAACATTAATAACACACAGCAGTTGTTAATGTTATGCCCCATAGTAGTGCCCTAGTTTATTTTTCGATCCTTAGTATTGCTCTAGTTATGTAACATTGTAGAGCTGCCAGTACACATTATGTCACACGGTATCTCCAATTCCCATTATGACATTCAGTGTCCCCAGTTCATATTACACCACATTACAGTGCCCCAGTTCATATTATGTAACACTGTGATGCCCTCCAGTTCATTTTATACCACATTATGATAAGCAGGTCCAGGGGCACACCTAGATATACTGTAGGCTCCAAGGCAAAAGTTTGTAAGGGCCTCTATGTGCAACCCAATGATGAGAAATGTATATATCACATGTAATTATGACAGGGAAGGTGGCCCCCCCTCAGCTCTGTGCCCCAAAGCAGCTGCACTCCCTGCACCTATGGTAGCTACACCCTGTATATAACACATGTAACTGTGAAAGGGAAGGTGGCCCCTCTCAGCTCTGGTCCCCATAGCAGCTGCACTCCCTGCACCTATGGTAGCTACACCCTGTATATAACACATGTAACTGTGACAGGGAAGGTGGGCCCTCTCAGCTCTGGTCCCCATAGCAGCTGCACTCCCTGCACCTATGGTAGCTACACCCTGTATATAACACATGTAACTGTGGCAGGGAAGGTGGGCCCTCTCAGCTCTGGTCCCCATAGCAGCTGCACTCCCTGCACCTATGGTAGCTACACCCTGTATATAACACATGTAACTTTGACAGGGAAGGAGGGCCCCCCTCAGCTCTGGGCCCCATAGCAGCTGCACTCCTTGCACCTATGGTAGCTACACCCTTGTATATAACACATGTAACTGTGACAGGGAATGTGGCCCCGCTCAGCTCTGGGCCCCATAGCAGCTGCACTCCTTGCACCTATGGTAGCTACACCCTTGTATATAACACATGCAACTGTGACAGGGAAGGTGGGCCCCTCTCAGCTCTGGGCCCCATAGCAGCTGCACTCCCTGCACCTATGGTAGCTACACCCTTGTATATAACACATGTAACTGTGACAGGGAAGGTGGCCCCTCTCAGCTCTGTGCCCCAAAGCAGCTGCACTTCCTGCACCTATGGTAGCTACACCCTTGTATATAACACATGTAACTGTGACAGAGAAGGTGGGCCCCTCTCAGCTCTGGGCCCCATAGCAGCTGCACTGCATGTACCTATGGTGGCTACACCCTTGTATATAACACATGTAACTGTGACAGGGAAGGTGGGCCCCTCTCAGCTCTGGGCCCCATAGCAGCTGCACTGCCTGTACCTATGGTAGCTACACCCTTGTATATAACACATGTAACTATGACAGGGAAGGTGGGCCCCTCTCAGCTCTGGGCCCCATAGCAGCTGCATTCCCTGCACCTATGGTAGCTACACCGTTGTATATAACACATGTAACTGTGACAGGGAAGGTGGCCCCTCTCAGCTCTGGGCCCCATAGCAGCTGCACTCCCTGCACCTATTGTAGCTACACCCTTGTATATAACACATGTAACTGTGACTGGGAAGGTGGCCCCTCTCAGCTCTGGGCCCCATAGCAGCTGCATTCCCTGCACCTATGGTAGCTACACCGTTGTATATAACACATGTAACTGTGACAGGGAAGGTGGCCCCTCTCAGCTCTGGGCCCCATAGCAGCTACACTCCCTGCACCTATTGTAGCTACGCCCTTGTATATAACACATGTAACTGTGACAGGGAAGGTGGCCCCTCTCAGCTCTGGGCCCCATAGCAGCTGCATTCCCTGCACCTATGGTAGCTACACCGTTGTATATAACACATGTAACTGTGACAGGGAAGGTGGCCCCTCTCAGCTCTGGGCCCCATAGCAGCTGCACTCCCTGCACCTATTGTAGCTACGCTCTTGTATATAACACATGTAACTGTGACAGGGAAGGTGGCCCCTCTCAGCTCTGGGCCCCATAGCAGCTGCACTCCCTGCACCTATTGTAGCTACGCCCTTGTATATAACACATGTAACTGTGACAGGGAAGGTGGCTCCTCTCAGCTCTGGGTCCCAAAGCAGCTGCATTTCCTGCACCTATGGTAGCTACACCCTTGTGTCCCACCATAAGCGGGATGGTTGAGGGGTATGCTTATCAATGTGTGATACTTGACCAGTACTCTCAGTGCTGAGGGGGCAAAGGTGGTCTTCAACATTACCTACAGTACCTTCTTGTTTACAAACTAAGCCCTGTGCTCACCCTGCTTCCTGAGAGCACAGCCCAGAACCCTATTATCATGCCGTTGTGAAATATCACATAGCTGTGCCCCCCAAATTAGGCAAAAATTAGGGGCAGTGAGAGGCAGAGGTTGCCATGGCAGTTGGGACGTTGTCATGAAAGCTGGACTTGGCTTGGAAACAGTGCTGGACAGTGTGGAGTTGGGAAAGCTGTCCAGCGCGAGCCACCAAATACAGATGGGTCCACGGTTATCTTGGCTAGTTTGCTGCGCCTAGGCACAACATGGTTTATTAACATAAACCCTTCATCTATTGTTCTCAGCTGCAATACAATACAGAGAACAATACAGCAGGGGATTAAGTCATTACAGCAGGGGATTAAGTCCGACTGGCCAGTCTCAGTTAATCCTATTAAAGGTCAAGATAAACATGGACCCATCTGTATAACAGGTATCTCTAGGAGGAGAGGAGCTACAACTGACATAATGCAGTCTATTTACTAAGGCTTGGATGGAGATAAAGTGGACGGAGGTAAAGTACCAACCAATCAGCTCCTGTCATTTTTCAAACACAGCCTATGACAAAGCAGTTAGACGCTGATTGGCTGGTACTTTATCTCCGTCCACTTTATCTCCATCCAAGGCTTAGTAAATAGATGCCAGTGTCTGAGGGGAGTTTCTGGGCTCTGTCTACTAACTTGCTGATTGGGACTGGAGGGGAGGATTGGAGCTACGTGGAATGGGGTGGCCAATACATAATTTGAGCCCAGCCTGCTGCAACCTGCCTATCAGTGCTAGAAGAGTCCAGTTGAGTTGCTGAAGAATAGCTGACTGCCTGAATAAAGTGAAATCTGCATTTTGTCTTGGAAAGTCAACGTGGTGAGAAAATAAAACTGGATTTCTTCACACTCCAACATCTGTGACAAGTGAGTTTGGTGAATTCAAAGCCAAAATGAAGTCCATGCTACGTTATACCCACGTAGTGATCAGCAGAGAGTGGAAATCCTCAACGGGCATCTGATAGGCCCTGCTTACAAAGAGGGGAACTCTTGGCCAGCCAATCAAAAGAGAACTGCAGCAGAAATGTTCGGGAGATTGTCTACTATATTTGATTCAGGGACTGTGTCAGAGCTAAGATGTATTTCTACACTAGAAGACAGCAGCCAGAGGAGACACTGCTGGACTTCGCACTCAGCTTCCAGGAGGCACTCCAGGCTATCAGGGCCTGCAATCCTAATGCAGTTATGCAGAAATACAAGGCATTAGTGAGTCAACTTATTGAAGGAGTTTATGGAGAAATGATGCAAATTCAAGGTTCAATGATTGCTCTCCAAGCTCCAACAAGTACCTTTCTGGAGTTTAAAAAAAATACTATAAGAGTACTGGGATCTAATCGAGATCATATAATATCCTCTGTTCCTTTGCCTGAATATCGAGATGAGATAACCCAAGGAAGTAGTTATTCAGCACACTCAATCTTCCATTACTGATCCAGTCAGCACTCTAAAAGGAACTAACCAGGAGTCTGATCATCATGCTCCAAGAGATGCAAATTCTAAAGAAGGAGCAAACATTGTACCAGAAAGAGGAAGAGTGGCATCCGGAGAGAAGGACATCATGGATTGCTAGACAGAAATTCCCTCTGAGCTTGGGAAGATGACCTTCTGACCAGTTTTATACTCAAGGAAGACCTATATGCTGATGCTGTCACAGGACTGGCTATGCTGAGTCGTCAACAACAGATTTTAAAGTCTGATGTCCTAAGGACCAACCCTTGGGAAGATCAGAGAGAATACATGTAGGTTTACCCTTGGAAGAAGGACAACCCAGAGATGCAAGTCCATGTCCTTAACTTTAGAACCAAATTACTAGAGATGTGCGGCGGGCACTTTTCGTGTTTTGTGTTTTGGTTCTAATTCCATTTTCGTGTTTTGGTTTTGGCTTGGTTTTGCCAAAACCACCCTTTCGTGTTTTGGTTTTGGATCGGGATGATTTTTGAAAAAAACATAAAAACAGCTAAAATCGGACTTCCGCTTCCGGCTGCATGCGGAGTGCAGCTTGAAAACGCTGCTCCGCTTAGGGACCCGCTCACCCGCTAATACGTAGCCATTCTCGGCTACACACAGCTCCAAGAGATGCAAATTCTAAAGAAGGAGCAAACATTGTACCAGAAAGAGGAAGAGTGGCATCCGGAGAGAAGGACATCATGGAATGCTAGACAGAAATTCCCTCTGAGCTTGGGAAGATGACCTTCTGACCAGTTTTAGACTCAAGGAAGACCTATATGCTGATGCTGTCACAGGACTGGCTATGCTGAGTCGTCAACAACAGATTTTAAAGTCTGATGTCCTAAGGACCAACCCTTGGGAAGATCAGAGAGAATACATGTAGGTTTACCCTTGGAAGAAGGACAACCCAGAGATGCAAGTCCATGTCCTTAACTTTAGAACCAAATTACTAGAGATGTGCGGCGGGCACTTTTCGTGTTTTGTGTTTTGGTTCTAATTCCATTTTCGTGTTTTGGTTTTGGCTTGGTTTTGCCAAAACCACCCTTTCGTGTTTTGGTTTTGGATCGGGATGATTTTTGAAAAAAACATAAAAACAGCTAAAATCGGACTTCCGCTTCCGGCTGCATGCGGAGTGCAGCTTGAAAACGCTGCTCCGCTTAGGGACCCGCTCACCCGCTAATACGTAGCCATTCTCGGCTACACACAGCTCCAAGAGATGCAAATTCTAAAGAAGGAGCAAACATTGTACCAGAAAGAGGAAGAGTGGCATCCGGAGAGAAGGACATCATGGAATGCTAGACAGAAATTCCCTCTGAGCTTGGGAAGATGACCTTCTGACCAGTTTTAGACTCAAGGAAGACCTATATGCTGATGCTGTCACAGGACTGGCTATGCTGAGTCGTCAACAACAGATTTTAAAGTCTGATGTCCTAAGGACCAACCCTTGGGAAGATCAGAGAGAATACATGTAGGTTTACCCTTGGAAGAAGGACAACCCAGAGATGCAAGTCCATGTCCTTAACTTTAGAACCAAATTACTAGAGATGTGCGGCGGGCACTTTTCGTGTTTTGTGTTTTGGTTCTAATTCCATTTTCGTGTTTTGGTTTTGGCTTGGTTTTGCCAAAACCACCCTTTCGTGTTTTGGTTTTGGATCGGGATGATTTTTGAAAAAAACATAAAAACAGCTAAAATCGGACTTCCGCTTCCGGCTGCATGCGGAGTGCAGCTTGAAAACGCTGCTCCGCTTAGGGACCCGCTCACCCGCTAATACGTAGCCATTCTCGGCTACACACAGCGACCGCTACCCGGCTCATCACCCGCTCTCCCCAGATGGACAAGTACCTGGCTCCGGGCGCCTCACAGAAACCGCAGCCACCTCATCAGGAGAAGTGCCGCGCCGATCCCAACATGGCGCCGGACGCGTCCTCGGCCCCGTCCACGCCAGCCTCCAAGAAGGTGGCTTCACCCCAGGAGCTCATAGACCTCCCTCAGGTACGCCACAACCCGGACACTCCCGCTACGTATGGCGACATTGTGGACGCCATAAAATCCACGATGTCACCTTTATTATCCAAGGCTGTGGCTGACATCTCTCAGCAGCTGCAGTACCTTACTACTAGAGTCTCAGATTCTGAAAACCGCATAGGAGCGCTGTGTCATGATATGCATTTGGCACAATGTGATATTATTAAGCTGCAGAAAGAAAATTATCAATTATGGAACAAACTCAATGACGCTGAAAATCGTTCCCGTCGCAATAATATCAGGGTGGTCGGACTCCCTGAAAATGTTAAAGGTCCAGCATTGGCTTCTTTTGTTTCTGTAACCCTACCCAAGCTATTAGGCTTTGAAGATGAATGTAAATATCTGGTGGTGGAGAGAGTTCATCGAGTCGGCCCGCCTCCCCGCCCGAATGAATCACGCCCTAGGGTCACATTATTTAAATGTTTAAACTATCTTCACAAAGTGGCATTCTGGAGAGCATCACGAAAGATCCAGAATCTCACTCTCTCACTCTTATACCACTCTCCAAGAATCATTGACCGACGCCTATGCTTCTTATGTCCAAACACCTACCACTACTACACGCTCCAAGTACCTCTCTGCCAAGTCCCTTCTTGAGGAATCACTTCAGTCCATGTCTGATAAGATGAATTTCTCCTCTCATTATCGCTTTCACAAATTCGGTAATAAGACGAGTAAATTACTCACCAACATCCTCAATGGCACTAGGGCACCGATGATTGTCCACCCCCTCAAACTACAAGATGGCTCCTTCACTAATTCCACTGCACAAATCTCTCAGGTTATGACAGCCTTCTATACAGACATTTACGCCCCCCTAACCCTACTCCTACCATCCTTCCTATAACTTCGCCTGTAATGGACGAACGTAAACTGACCAATACCTGGTCACAACTCACATATCCTTAATTGCCGACGGAGTTCGCAGACTCCCTCACTGCCCCTATTTCCACTCTTGAAATAAGTAAGGCTATTAAGTCGCTCAAACCTGCCAAGGCTTCTGGTCCTGATGGATTTTCTGGGGAATTCTACAGATTTCTCCTTGATAAATTAACCACGGTTCTTGAATCGGTCTATAATCATATTTTGATTAACCAAAATATCCCTGCATATTTTAATTTTGCCATTATCAAAGTGATTCCTAAACCGGGCAGGGACCCCTCCAATCCTGGCTCGTATCGCACCATTTCACTACTGAATTGTGATTATTAAATCCTAACCAAGATTTTGGCGGAACGTCTTAACCCCCTCCTCCCCCATATAATCCATCAGGGCCAGACCGGCTTTATTAAGGGCAGACACTCAGTACGCAATGTCCGCAAAGTTCTGGCGGTTACCCAAAAGCTAACCTCTGTGACGTCTACTGACTCCCCCAATCTTATTCTATCGCTTGACGTCGAGAAGGCCTTCGATCTCGTCCATTGGCCATATCTGTTTGACACTATGACCAAATTTAAAATCCCTGACCAATACATATCCTTCATTTGGACTTTATATACCAATTCCTCATCCCAAATTGCCTGTAATGGCTACTTATCCCCTCCCTTCCCGATCAAAAAAGGCACACGGCAAAATTGTCCTCTCTCCCCCCTTCTCTTTGCCATTGCCCTAGAACCTCTAACACTTGCTCTTCGGTCATCTACTGATTTCACAGGTATCCCCCTCGCAAATACTGAATTGAAACTTGCTCTCTACGCAGATGACATGTTGCTCTTTGTGTCCAATCCTTTAGTCTCTATACCGGTAATCATAGACATTGTATCCTCCTTTGGACCCACTTCCGGGTACAAGATCAATGTTCACAAATCTGAAATTATGTTGACACCATTAAATCAGTTATCCTCTCATTCTCTCCCCCAGACCCTTTACTCCCACTCTTCCTGACTTTACATAATGGGGCATATAAAACAGCCTTTCTATATAAATTAATTCTTGACACCACTGACAAAGATCCGCTTACCCCTCTCCTTACGTCTTGGTCCACGGACTGTCCGGAAGTTACTACTACCTAGGTATTAATTTCTCATCATCATACCACCATGAAAATTCTCCAGTCAGCCTTTCTCCAAGAAGTTCACTTTAAGACTTTACATCGACTTTATATTGCCCCGGCCCAGAGAAAATACATGCATTCCTCTGAGACGGGTGAATGCTGCAAATGCAAAATGATGAATGCTAAATTTTTTCATTGCTTCTGGTCATGCTCAAAAATACTCAAATTCTGGAGGAAGGTTCTAGTCTTTATCAACACGCTACTTTCTACCTCATTAGTTGCTGACCCTCTTGCATGCCTCTGCATGAATTTTAGAAATTGGACACTCCCGGCAGACACATCATCTATTATACCTCTACTCACAATTATACTGACCATGTCCAAAAAACTGATTTTAACACACTGGACAGTACGCTCAGCTCCGACCCTATACGAACTGAAGAATAGAATGCTGCAATTACTCCTTTTTGACAGACGTTCATTGGCATTAGATCCCTCTCTTTCCTATGATAAATTTGTCTTGAAATGGAAGTATTATCTATGCACCCTTGATCTGATACAACAGCCCCTTTTCGTTCTAGACCCCCTCCCCACTTGATCAAGGTTTAACCCCTCTTTTTTTTTCCCCCCATACTTTTAATATTATCAGGATGTATTATGATAGATGTCTATTTCTATTACTGGAACGAGAAATCTTCCTGAGTTCTTGTCACTAACGCCAACCACATTGAAGCATTTTATCACTTGATGACATATTGTTGTGTTAACTTATCCTGATCTCTGTTTTGATTTTGATTGCCTCCCTTTTTTCTGGATAATAAGCTCATGTCTCACTGTTTTTTGGTTAAAATCCCCCCAGTAATGTAAATCGATAGCTGGTTTACTCATCTATTATATAATGGCACATAATGTAAGATGTTCCGATTGTGCTCCCCCTATTTGTGCTTCCCTTCCTTTTCCTGTCTCGTCTTTGTCCGTCTCTCCCCCCAATGTTATTTTTTTTTAGGTTTAACTTCTAAGTATTATAGTGGGTCTTTGACCTGTCATCCTCAGATCTTAGAATTATACTACTCTTCACCACGAGACCTGGTGAATACAACTGGGATTCCTTTATGTAATATCTCTTCTGTGTTATCTTTCTGTTGCTGATTCTCTATATTTGAAATGTACAAAACCTTATTTCAATAAAAATTATTAAAGCAAAAAACAGCTAAAATCACAGAATTTGGGGGTTATTTTGCTCCTACGGTATTTTCTGCTACTGGGTACACTGGGCTCCACAAGTCTGGACAATGGGGTGTAGAGTAGGATCTTGATCCGGGGCACCAACAGACTCAAAGCTTTGACTGTTCCCAGAATGCACAGCGCCGCCTCCTATATCACCCCGTCTCCCAGCACAGGAGCTCAGTTTGTTAGTTGGTACTGCAGTAAGCAGGCACTTAACAGAGGAAAGGCTTTTTTTCTGAAGAAAAAGTGAAGACTTCAGGGCAGCAGCAGTGGTAAATGTCTTGTGACATTCTCTGCTACGGCTCCAGCTCTCCCCAGCGGCGCTGTACACTCCCGAGCCCTGGTTGCCGGGTACCTACAGCGGAGGCTCCGGTTTACTTCACGTTAGGCACACACGGCTGGGGCTCTCCAGGATCGCGTGGCCGCGCTTCGGGAGGTGGTAAGTGGGACCCGGTCTTTATCGCGATCCAGCGCGGTCAGTGGGAGGTGGGCCGCGCGCGCTGGCGGTGGACACTGTGGATACAGGCGATCTTACTAGATCACCAGGGCATGGGTGCAGGTCAGGTTTTCTCTCAAAACTGATTTTAATATCGCTCACAGTACCCGGTGGTTTTGCCAGCAAGAGGGATAAGGCTTAGACCTGAAGCCCCTCCCCCAGCCCCAGGGCGCCATTTCCCACAAATGTTCCCGCCCTGGAGCTGCATCTCTGTCTTTTCCTCACTCCCTGTCAGTGTCTGCGGCGCCATTACTCCTCAGTTCACTGTTCCTGGGACTGCTTGGGCAAATCCTCCTATGTAAAGCCGCCTGGTTGTCAGCGATGTGCCTTTACATGACACTTAAGTATTCTACCTGCCTTTTTAGTCAGTGATAGTTAAGAAAGAGTGCATTTAGTCAGGGGTTTATAGTACAATTACCCTGTGATATACATCCAGTTCTTACTGTGTACTGTTATAGCTATTGACTATATATAGCTGTGTAAGCTAGTCCAGTGCAGTATTATTGTCTGTAATAACCTCTGCATTGTACAAACTGTGACCTTCTGTGTGTGCGTTTGATAGCTGAGTGGTGTCCATTTCGTGTCTTTCACTCAACTTGCTATCCCTATATTCTATAACCTGAGGGGGCTTGGTGCGTCAGGTGTTATTTAATATAGGATATTCACAAAGATATACTGTATTACGTATTTTTCTCTGTGATTTAGTCACCATATCTCTCCTTTATCTCTGCTGGCGCTGACTACACTGCGCAGGGGTTTGGGTTTAGGGATATAGTGCTGCTAATAATTGTACTGTGTTACCTCATATTGCAAGTTATATCATGTCTGCTTCTGAGGGTAACGGTTCTGGGGCGGAACACACTGCCAGTGTTGCTGCAGTCACAGACCCATATGAGGAGAATATAGCAGCTGTGGGCTCTGGTTCTGGGGGCTCATTGCCCCCCAGTGGGACTGTGGCAACGGAGACACATACTGACCCTCCGTGGGCCGCTTTTTTCACACTTCTACATATGCTAGTTCACAAACTAACATCCCCTATGGGACCCCCAATGCCGGTGCAACCGTATGTGGTCCCTGCAGCTAACCCGCCGTGGGCGGATGATTTATCTGCTCAATTAAAGAAGTTGAACCAGTCCCTGACTACTAAAAAGTCTGACCAACGCTCGCCTAAGTCCAAGAGGTCCTCTAAGCGAGAGCTCGTCTCCTCACAATCCCCTGCTGTCACTGACACCTCGTCTGATGAAGACAGCACATACACTGACCCCACAGGTTCTGACTCAGACACGGCTGATGGGGAGGGTAGTTCACATTGTTATGCACACCAGTGCCAGCAGGAATGTACTGGTGACTGAACGGTGAGGGATGCAAAACAAATGAACTCACAGACAGACTGGGGAATATGACATTACATACACAGAAGGTGATAGGGTAACAAAATAAACACAAAGTGAACAGAGAAGCCCAAAGGCTAAGAAACTGGGTGTCTCCCTAGTATTAGAAATGCTCAGATGGAAAGAAGCGAGATGTAGTGATTTAATACGTAGAGAACCCGAAATGCTGTTGCTAAGGGCAACAGCAAAACCCTAAAGGGTTACCAACGGGTGTGGCAGTAAACTCCTTGGTCAGAGATGGAATAATAGACACAAGGAGAGTCTCCACAATCCTAGTCCTCACTTGCAGTGCACTGGTTCAGCTTACTGCCACTAAACTGACACCTGAACACCTTGCACAGTGAGAAAGGATTTTGGCAGGCAAGTCTGAGAATACAGCCGCAAACTTGCTAGGTTCACAGAGTAGCAAAAAAACCCCAGCAGGTTAAACGACTGACTCCAGTCTTACTGCTAGGTCTGGATTGGCAGAGTGTAATACCAAATCCCAAGGCCTATTTGCAGTAAGCAACAAACAAATACAAAGTTTACACAGTACTAGCTAGCTTTCAGGAACTGACTAACCAACAAAGATTCAGCAGCATCTGCCTAACCTGAGAAGGGGGTTTATATAGCAGGTGCTGTCCACGCCCCACTCAGACCTCACAGACTGTGAGCACAAAAACCAGCACCGGATCTCCTGCCGTGCACAGAGCCTGTAACCACCGTACAGCAAAAGACCCGAACCGGAGTATCAGCTACGCTCAGGTTACTCCGCTAGCACTTGTCTCCCGGTTGCCATGACGACGTGGCAGCACAGAGCAGGAGACCCTAACAGTACCCCCCTCTGACGAGGGGTCAAAGAACCCCTACCACCGGGTTTATCGGGGAACTGCGAGAAGAAAGAGCGTAACAGACTGGGGGCATGAAGATCACAACTGCGCACCCACGACCGCTCCTCCGGGCCATACCCCTTCCAGTGCACCAAAAATGACAGCCGACCCCGAACCAGCTTGGAGTCAAGAATCCTTTCAACAACAAACTCCCTCTGGCCATGTATCAGAAGAGGGGAAGGTCTTCCACTGGAAGAAGGATTACTAATCGCCCGTTTTAAAAGGGAACAATGAAATGTTTTATTGATACCCAAAGAACGGGGTAGATCTAACTGAAATGCCACCGGATTGATAACCCTAGTGATCTTATAAGGACCGATGAACCGGGGGCCTAACTTATGAGATGGCTGTCTCAACTTCAAATTCTTGGTAGACAACCAGACGAAGTCTCCTAATTTAAAGCTGCAGGGTCTTTTCCGCTTATCAAAAACCCTTTTGGTCACTAATGACACAGACACAAGGGCTTTCTTCACTTTCCTCCAAATACCTCTAAGGACCGAAACCACAGAGGAACCACCAGGCGTGGAGTCCAGGGGGTCAAAAGAATTGGCCTTAGGATGATGCCCATACACACAAAGGAAGGGAGAGATCCCTGTAGCAGAGTGAGCCGCGTTGTTATAGGCAAACTCCGCCAATGACAGATGAGCAACCCAGTCAGTCTGACACTTGGAGACATAACACCTGAGGAACTGCTCCAAGGACTGGTTCACCCTTTCAGTCTGCCCATTAGACTGCGGATGGTAGCCTGACGACAAGCTGACAGAAATCTGGAGATCAGAACAAAATGCCCTCCAGAATTTGGCCACAAACTGGGATCCGCGGTCAGAGACCACATCAAGTGGCAACCCGTGGAGACGCACAACATGCAGCATAAATAATTCAGACAGGCGTCTGGCCGATGGCAGCCCAACCAATGGAACGAAGTGCGCCATCTTCGAAAACCTGTCAACGACAACCCAGATGGCTGTCATCCCCGAGGATTTGGGCAAGTCCACCACAAAATCCATTGAAATGTGGGTCCATGGCTTAGATGGAATAGAGAGTGGATGTAATGGGCCAACAGGAACCCCTCTAGGAGTTTTATTTCGGGCACAGATGTCACATGCCCGAACCCACTGATCCACATCCCTAGCCACCGAGGGCCACCACACCGCCCTAGATAGCAACTCCCGAGTTCTGGCAATACCCGGGTGACCTGCCGACTTCTTGGCATGGAATTCCAGGAACACTCGCTGTCTTAACCTAGGAGGTACAAACAAAAGACCTACCGGAAGGTCTGGAGGAGCCTGCTCCTGTGCTCTAAGGACTAATGACAAGAGGTCCTGGGTAATGCCCACTTTAATACATGATGGGGACACAATGGGCAATGGCTCCTCGGTGGTCTCCTGGATTGGAGCAAAACTCAGCGAGAGCGCATCAGCCTTGATGTTTTTTGACCCAGGGCGATATGTTATCAAAAAATTAAAGCGAGCAAAAAACAAAGCCCATCGTGCCTGCCTGGCATTGAGGCGCTTCGCTGACTCTAAATATGCCAAATTCTTATGGTCGGTGAGAATTGAGACCACAAACTTAGCCCCCTCAAGCCAGTGTCTCCACTCCTCGAGTGCATCCTTAATAGCCAACAATTCCCGGTTACCCACGTCATAATTCATCTCGGCAGGCGAAAATTTACGGGAAAAGTAAGCACAGGGAAGAAGGCGATTATCAGACACCCCCATCTGAGAGAGCACTGCCCCAATACCCATCTCAGAGGCATCCACCTCCACCACAAAAGGACGCTCTGGATCTGGGTGTCGCAGCACCTTGGCCGAGACAAATGCCCTTTTGAGACGGGCAAAAGCCGCTTTGGCCTCACAAGACCAGTGAGCAACATCCGCCCCTTTCTTAGTGAGTGCCACCAAGGGCGCCACTATAGACGAAAATCCAGCGATAAATCGTCTATAAAAATTTGCAAAGCCCAGGAAACTAGTGGGCTGCACCCAATCCAGGACTGCCTGTAACTTGGAACCCTCCATTTGGAAACCTTCTGGGGACATAATATATCCTAGAAATGCGATTTGCTGAACTTCAAATTCGCACTTCTCCAGCTTCGCCCCAAGCCGGTGGTCTCTGAGTTTCTGGAGGACTAAGCGTACATGCTTCCGATGTTCCTCCAGGGAATGGGAGAAGATTAGGATGTCATCTAAGTATACAACTAAGAATCTATCCAAATATTCCCTGAGCACATCGTTCATGAAGTCCTGGAAGACTGCCGGGGCATTACAGAGCCCAAAAGGCATCACCAAATATTCATAATGCCCTGAGTGGGTATTAAAGGCAGTCTTCCATTCATCCCCCTCTCTTATTCGGATTAGATTGTACGCACCGCGTAGGTCAATCTTAGAAAAAATGGTAACAGTACGAAGCTGGTCAAACAAGACCGAAATGAGAGGCAGTGGGTATGAGTATTTAATTGTGATACGGTTCAATTCCCTGAAGTCGATGCAGGGTCGCAACGAACCGTCCTTTTTACCCACGAAGAAGAACCCAGACCCAACTGGAGACTGTGAAGGTCTGATAAATCCCTTAGCCAAGTTCTCCTGAATGTACTCTGCCATAGCCTGAGTCTCAGGACGTGACAGGGAGTACAACCTGCTCTTGGGAAGCTTAGCATTCGGCAACAAATCAATGGCACAGTCATAGGGGCGATGGGGAGGTAGTACCTCTGCAACTCTTTTGGAGAACACGTCCGCAAAATCTACATAACATCCTGGCAATCCTGGCAAACTTAGCTGCGAAAGCCTGACTGGAAGGCTCAAACAACTCCTGAAACAATCAGTACCCCAACTAAGAATCTCCCCAGAGACTCAGTCAAATTGAGGATTGTGGGCCCTTAACCAGGGTAACCCCAACACCAATGGGGCAAAAGTACAGACAGTCACATAAAAGGACAATTTTTGTGTGGCTCCAATAAACAAAGAAATCTGGCTAGTGCAAGAGGTAATTTTACCCTGGGATAATGGTTCCCCGTTTAACCCACAAATCTCAATTTCCGATGCCAAGGGTACTAAGGGAACAGAGTGTTTCAGGGCAAATTGGCGGTCCATAAAAACCCCGTCGGCCCCACTGTCCACAAAGGCCTCAGTCTTGACAGTTTGACCAAGGATCTTCAAGGTCACCGGAATGATAAAAGTCTTCTTGGGAAATTCTGACTTCTGGCCTGACAGGATATTTCCCATCACCCTCAGGCCCTGAAGTTTTCCGGCTTTTCTGGGCATGATACTACCACATGACCTTTATTCCCACAGTACAAACATAACCCCTGCTGTCTCCTCCGCGTCTTCTCACGCGAGGAGAGGCGGGTAGCCCCAATCTGCATAGGCTCCTCGGAAAATTCCTCAGAGTCTGAGGTTCCCTTGGGAAAGAAGGAAACCTCGGTCTCCCTTTCAAGCCTGCGCTCTCTCAGCCGTCTATCCACCCGAATGGATAACTGCATGAGCTGATCCAAGCTATCAGGCAAGGGATATTGTACCAGTTGGTCTTTTAACTGGTTAGAAAGACCTCTTCGGTACTGGTGTCTCAGGGCTGGGTCATTCCACTGGGTATCATGGGCCAACCTCCGAAACTCCGTACAATAAACCTCAACTGGCCTTCGCCCTTGCTTAAGGATCGAAATCTGAGCCTCGGCTGAGGCCGTCTTGTCAGGGTCATCATACAACATGCCCAGTGCCGTAAAGAAAGCATCAACACTTTTAAGCGACGGACAGTCAGGCTGCAACCCATATGCCCAGACCTGTGGGTCTCCTTGTAGCAAGGAAATCACTATGCCCACCCGCTGAATCTCCGACCCAGAAGACTGAGGCCTAAGCTGGAAATATAGCTTGCAGCTCTCCTTGAAACAAAAGAACTGCGAGCGATCTCCAGATAAACGATCCGGGAGATTTACTTTCGGCTCCTTAACCCCTGAAGGTACTGCTGCTGCGGGAGCTCCGCCAGCGGCCTGCGAGGTGTGCATTTTAATGGACAAATCATTAAATTGTCGAGTCAGGACCTGCACCTGATCGACCACCTGTTGCAAAGTATTTTGAGGGGTATGCTCCATATTCCCACAAAATTTCAACAGGAGTATTAGGCTGCTGAATATGTTATGCACACCAGTGCCAGCAGGAATGTACTGGTGTCTGTACGGTGAGGGATGCAAAACAAATGAACTCACAGACAGACTGGGGAATATGACATTACATACACAGAAGGTGATAGGGTAACAAAATAAACACAAAGTGAACAGAGAAGCCCAAAGGCTAAGAAACTGGGTGTCTCCCTAGTATTAGGAATGCTCAGATGGAAAGAAGCGAGATGTAGTGATTTAATACGTAGAGAACCCGAAATGCTGTTGCTAAGGGCAACAGCAAAACCCTAAAGGGTTACCAACGGGTGTGGCAGTAAACTCCTTGGTCAGAGATGGAATAATAGACACAAGGAGAGTCTCCACAATCCTAGTCCTCACTTGCAGTGCACTGGTTCAGCTTACTGCCACTAAACTGACACCTGAACACCTTGCACAGTGAGAAAGGATTTTGGCAGGCAAGTCTGAGAATACAGCCGCAAACTTGCTAGGTTCACAGAGTAGCAAAAGAACCCCAGCAGGTTAAACGACTGACTCCAGTCTTACTGCTAGGTCTGGATTGGCAGAGTGTAATACCAAATCCCAAGGCCTATTTGCAGTAAGCAACAAACAAATACAAAGTTTACACAGTACTAGCTAGCTTTCAGGAACTGACTAACCAACAAAGATTCAGCAGCATCTGCCTAACCTGAGAAGAGGGTTTATATAGCAGGTGCTGTCCACGCCCCACTCAGACCTCACAGACTGTGAGCACAAAAACCAGCACCGGATCCCCTGCCGTGCACAGAGCCTGTAACCACCGTACAGCAAAAGACCCGAACCGGAGTATCAGCTACGCTCAGGTTACTCCGCTAGCACTTGTCTCCCGGTTGCCATGACGACGTGGCAGCACAGAGCAGGAGACCCTAACACACATGTGGATGTTCCTGATCTTTTGGAGGCTATTAAGTTAATTCTGCAGATTGCGGATGATCCCGAGCCATCCGTTCCTCCTAAGAAACCAGATAGGTTCAAGCGTCCGAAGGTGGTTAAGCAGGTTTTACTTCACTCTGACCACCTAGTGGATATACGTCAGGAACCCTGGGAAAGCCCGGGTACGAAGTTTGTGCCTTAAAAAGAAGATGCTGGCTCGCTATCTCTCGCGCCAGAGCTGTCTAAGAATTGGGAAACGCCTCCTCCAGTAGACTCACATGTGGCTAGGATGGTGGTTTCCTCAGCTCTACCTGTCACTACCGTCACGTCTCTAAAAGAGCCTACAGACAAACGTGTCGAGGGTTGTCTGAAAGCGATTTACACCCTCACGGGTGCTTCACAAAGGCCCACCATTGCAGCTACATAGGCCTTGGAGTTAGAAGCTGAAATCTCCTCTGACCATGCTAGACAATGCTTGTCATATATTGTCACAGCTTCTCGCTATATTAAAGAGGCGGCTTCTCATGCCGGTATCCTAGCAGCCAAGGCCTCTACTACGTCAGTCCTGGCTCGCCGGATATTGTGGCTGAGATCCTGGTCTGTGGATCTGGACTCTAGAAAAACCCTGGAGGTACTCTCTTTCAAGGGAGATATTCTGTTTGGGGAGGACTTAAATAAGATAGTGGCTGACTTGGCTACTGCCTGTCTGCCTAATACAGCTCCTTCTGTGTCGAAGGCCAAAGGCACGTCCTTTCGCCCCTTTCATCCTTCAGGTAAAGCAAAAGGTCAGGCGTACCATAAGCAGGCCCACCCTTCCAAACCTGGTAAGCCAAAGCCCAAAAGAGCCTGGGCTGCCCGTCAGCCAGCTGCCATGACTGATAAGCCAGCCGCATGAAGGGGCGGGCCTCCCCCTGGGGGATCCCAGGGTGGGGGGTCGGCTTCTAGGGTATACCCAGGAATGGTTGAAGACCACTTCAGATGCCTGGGTACGGGAAGTCGTCACTCGAGGTTACGCCATAGCCTTCAAATACCGACCCCCTCATCGATTTTGCCAAACAGACGTCCCGTCGGACCAGACAAAGGCAAACACTCTACATTCGGTGGTACAGACCCTCCTGGATACAGGAGTCGTAGTACAGGTGCCTCTTGCTCAGAGAGGCCGGGGGTACTATTCTCCGCTGTTTCTAGTCCCGAAACCGAATGGGTCCTCCCGGCCCATTCTCAATCTGAAGGCACTGAACAGGTTTCTGAAGGTATCCAAGTTCCGTATGGAAACCCTTCGCTCGATAGTTCTGGCCTTGGAACCTGGGGACTACATGGTCTCTCTGGACATACAGGATGCTTACCTGCATATTCCTATAGCAGTGTCACATCAACAATACCTGAGGTTCGCTATTGGCAGCCTACATTACCAGTTTCGGGCATTACCTTTTGGTTTAACAACGGCTCCGCGAGTCTTCACCAAAGTTATGGCGGTAATGACGGTGGTACTCCGCCGTCAAGGGGTCAGGATACTGCCGTATCTGGACGACTTGTTAATCCTGGCAAATTCCCCAGATTTTCTCATGCGTCATCTGGACATGATGGTCCAGTTTCTACAAGCCCACGGGTGGCTCATCAACTGGAAGAAATCCTCCCTGGTCCCTGCTCAGAGCATGGTGCACCTGGGAGCGCTGTTGGACACTCACAACCAGAGGTTGTTCTTGTCTCAGGAGAAAGTCCTGAAGCTTCAGGACAGGATTCGTTGCTTCCTTTCTCGTCCGCAGGTGTCGATACATTCGGCAATGCAGGTGCTGGGCCTCATGGTCTCGGCATTCGACATGGTGGAGTATGCTCAATTCCATTCTCGCCCTCTCCAGAGGCTGATCTTAGCCAAGTGGGACGGCCTGCCTCACCGGATCAGGTCTCATATGATCTATTTGACTCCGGAGGTCCGTCTGTCGCTGCTTTGGTGGCTCCAGGACCAACAATTGTGCAGGGGCCGTCCCTTCTGGATATCCAACTGGGTCCTGTTGACGACAGATGCCAGTGTAAGAGGTTGGGGCGCGGTGCTGGAGCAGCACTCCTTGCGGGGTCGGTGGACCAAGGAGGAATCTCTCCTCTCGATCAACATTCTGGAATTGTGGGCGGTATTCAATGCGTTGAACCTAGCCTAGCATTTGATTCAGAACCGTCCTGTTCAAGTACAGTCGGACAACGCCAACACAGTGGCTTACATAAATCATCAAGGCGGCACTCGAAGCCGTCTGGCAATGAAGGAAGTCTCACTGATTCTACGTTGGGCAGAACGCCATCTACCGGCAATATCGGCAATATTCATTCCGGGAGTCCTGAATTGGGAAGCGGACTTTCTCAGTCGACAGGACGTACATGCCGGCCAGTGGGGCATCCATCCAGAAGTGTTTCAACTCCTCGTGGAAAGGTGGGGTCTTCCAGATGTGGATCTGATGGCGTCTCGACACAATCACAAGGTTCCGGTCTTCGGAGCAAAGACAAGGGATCCTCAAGCAGCATTCGTGGATGCGCTGGCGGTGCCGTGGAGGTTTCGGCTGCTGTACGTGTTCCCTCCGGTGTCACTCCTGCCCAGGGTAATTTGGAAGTTCAAGCAAGAAAAAGGAAATCTGCTTCTCATAGCTCCAGCGTGGCCCAGACGGCACTGATTCATAGACCTGCAAGGCCTGTCGTCAGAGCGTCCACTTCTACTTCCACAATGCCCAGACCTTCTCGTTCAGGGCCCTTGTATCTACCAGGATCTAGCCTGGCTATCTTTGACGGCGTGGATCTTGAAGCTTCCGTCTGGAGGGCTAAGGGTTTTTCTGAAGAGGTCATTAAAACTATGTTGCAGGCCCGGAAACCGGCTTCTGCTCGGATTTACCATAGGGTCTGGCATTCTTACTTTGTTTGGTGCGCATCTAACAATTATGACGCTTCCAAGTTTAGTACAGCCAAACTGTTGGCTTTTCTGCAGCAGGGCCTAATTTAGGCCTGCGTCTGGCCTCCCTCAAGGTTCATGTTTCTCCCTTGTCGGTGTGGTTTCAGAGAAAAATTGCGACTTTACCTGATGTTCATAATTTCACTCAGGGTGTGTTGCGTATCCAACCTCCCTATGTCCCGCCTGTGGCTCCTTGGGACTTGTCGGTGGTTTTGGAGGCATTGTAGGAGCCTCCATTTGAACCTCTTGGTTCAGCTGACCTTAAGTGGCTTTCCCTTAAGGTGGTGTTCTTGCTGGCTATTGCCTCTCCTAGAAGAGTGTCGGATCTGGGTGCCTTGTCTTGTTGTTCCCCATATCTGATTTTTCACCGTGATAGGGCGGCTCTTAGGACTCGTCCCGGATATTTACCTAAGGTGGTTTCTTCGTTCCACCTTAATCAGGAGATTGTGGTTCCGGCCTTTGTCTCTCCTGATTTGTCTCCCAAAGAGCGGTCTTTGGATGTGGTACGGGCTCTCCATATCTATGTGAAGAGAACTGCTTCTATTCGAAAATCTGATTCTCTCTTTGTGTTGTTTGGATTTCACAAACGTGGCTGGCCTGCTAACAAGCAAACTCTGGCCAGATGGATTAGAATGGTGATTGCACATGCTTATGTGACGGCTGGTCTCTCTGCTCCTGTTCACATTATGGCCCATTCTACTCAGTCTGTTGGACCTTCTTGGGCGGCCCAACGTGGTGCGACCCTTGAACAATTGTGCAAGGGGGCTACGTGGTCCTCCGGGAACACGTTCATAAGGTTTTATGCCTTCGATACTGCCGCTTCCCAGGATGCTTCCTTTGGACGCCAGGTTCTTGTGCCCGCTACAGTGCATCCCCTCCCATAAGGAACTGCTTTAGGACATCCCCATTGTCCAGACTTGTGGAGCCCAGTGTACCCCGCAGCAGAAAACGAGATTTATGGTAAGAACTTACCTTTGTTAAATCTCTTTCTGCGAGGTACACTGGGCTCCACAAGGCGCCCACCCTGACGCACTTAGCTTCTTTGGGTTCATTTGGCGTTAGCCGCTGACACTTCTCTTGTCGTGAGAGTGTGGTATATGTGGCTACTAACCGTTGTCGTCTCATTTCCTGCTACTGCATTGGGCTGGTTAACTAAAACTGAGCTCCTGTGCTGGGAGGCGGGGTGATATAGGAGGTGGCGCTGTGCATTCTAGGAACAGTCAAAGCTTTGAGTCTGTTGGTGCCTCGGATCAAGATCCTACTCTACACCCCATTGTCCAGACTTGTGGAGCCCAGTGTACCTCGCAGAAAGAGATTTGCTGCTACTGGTGCCGCTGCTGTTGTTGCTGCGGGTTGCCATACATCTACTCAGTGGGCTGTTACAGTCATATAGTCCTTAGTTTGCCCTGTTCCACTTGTTCACATGTCCGTGGTTAAGTGGACACTGGATACAACTGCATTTTTTAGGACACTGGTGACTCTTTTTCTGACGTCCGTGTACATTCTCGGTATCGCCTGCCTAGAGAAGTGGAACCTAGATGGGATTTGATACTGGGGACACACTATCTCCATAAAATCCGCTTTGCAAAAGGATGACTGCTGTCATATTCCATCTTCCTCACAAAGGACTGTTGGACAGTCAATTGCTTAGTTGAAGTAGTACAAGTGGTCTTCCGACTTCCCCTCTGGGATGACGATCGACTCCCAGCAGCAACAACAGCAGCGGCAGCAACAGCAGGTGTACCACTCAAGGATCCTGCGAAGGAATCCCGGTTAGGAGAGGACTCCTCAGTCTTGACAGTGACATGGCCTGCAGGACTACGGACGTTCCTGACTGAGGAGAAAGTTGACATTGAGGGAGTTGGTGGTGTGGCTTGCAGGAGCTTGGGTACAGGAGGAAGAAGGGATTAAGTGTCAGTGGACTGCTTATGCTCTTACCCAAAGTTTCACAACTTGACACTGACTTCTGATGAATGCGCTACAAGTGATGTATAAGGGAGGATGTTCCTAGGTGGTTAACATCCTTACTCCTACTTATTACAGATTGACAGAGGCAACAGATGGCTTAACACCTGTTGTCCGGATTTGTGGAAATAATTCCACACCAAAGAGGTAGCTTTTTTGGTAGTTTTCCCAGGCATCACAATGGGCTTCTTCGTCCCAAGGACAACAGTTGTCTCCCCGATGCCTGATTTAAACAAACCACATCACCATCAGAATCCTCATCGTCAACTTCCTCCTCAGCGCCAGCAACACCCATATCCTCATCCTGGTGTTGTCAGCGTCCGGAGTCTTACCGGTACGCTGGGGCCGCGGGGCTGGCTTCCTTGGCGTTGTGCGGGCAGCGGCGGAGGTGGGCTGCTGCGCCGGATCCGTGGGCAGCAGTAGCGGAGGTGAGGGGGTCCGCTCGTGGCGGACCCATTCATAGCCTGCTACCTCCTCGGGCAAATCTCAGCTGCCGGATCCTCAAACCCTGCCAGACGTGACAGTAAGCACTGGCACAATGGATTCGACGGGTGATCAGGCCTCAGGAGGGGATTCAACTGCAGATATCTGGTCTCGCTTAAGTAAGCAGGAGGCCACACAATCTCAAATCGTGCAGTTCATGCAGAGTATGTCCGAACGTCTCGATTCTCTCTGTGTTGCCATGACAGCACCTCAAGTATCTACAGCTGCTCCCACATTGGCACCTCCGGTCCTGCTTCCTCCTGTACCAGTACCACTTCCACATTTGCAAGTGCCACCTCCCAGTAAATTTGATGGGAATCCAAAACAATGCCGCGGGTTTCTTAACCAGTGCGAAATCCAGTTCGAACTACAGTCGGCCAACTTCCCATCAGCATGAACCAAAGTAGCCTATATAATTTCTTTACTTACTGGGCAAGCGTTGGAATGGGCTTCACCTTTGTGGGAGAGGATGGATCCCATCTTATCTAACTATCCAGAATTCATGGCCATCTTTCGAAGAATCTTCGACGAACCGGGCAGGACTTCTGCCGCCTCATTGGAGATCCTGCGCCTGCGTCAGGGCACGCATACGGTCAGTCAGTACGTGATCCAGTTTCGCACCCTTTCCTCAGAACTGAACTGGAACGAGGAGGCTCTCATTGCAGCTTTCTGGAGCGGTCTCTCCGAAAAAATCAAAGATGACCTCGCAACTCAGGACGTACCTGATAAGTTGGATAAACTAAATTCTTTATGCAATAAGTTAGATCTGAGGTATATAGAACGCTGTATGGAGAGGTTGCGGTAAGATCGCCCTAAGCCTAGAGTTGTTCTTCCACCAACACCATCATCACCAACTGTGGAGGAACCCATGCAGATTAATCGCTCCCACCTCTCCAATGAAGAACGTCAGAGACGGCGACAAGGGAACCTCTGCCTGTATTGTGGTGCATCTGATCACTTTGTTAAAACTTGCAGTCTACGTCCGGGAAACGCCCGCTCCTAGTTTGTGCTGGAGAGGTCAAGCTAGGAGAATTCTCAGAATTACATACCAAGAAAGAGTCTGTCCTGTTAACCCAATTGGAGCTCCCTTCTTCTTCTCTTCTCATCCCTGCACTACTCGACTCCGGAGCCGCCGAAAGCTTCATTACGTCAGCTCTGGTCAAACGATCTGGAATACAAACGGTTCCTTTGGATCGTACCATTTCTGTTACCGCAGTGGATGGAAGTTATATCCCAGAGGGTATTATATCCTTTCGTACTATTCCTCTCAAGATGAAGGTCGGAGTTCTCCATTCAGAAAAAATCTCTTTCCTTGTAATTCCTAAAGCCTCTCATGAACTAATCCTAGGGTTTCCATGGTTAATCAGACACAATCCCCACATAGATTGGCAAACTATGGATGTTCTCTCTTGGGGACAAAACTGCTTTCAGAACTGTTTACCTTCAGTTAGACCTCTCTGTTCTTCCAACCCTTCCAGCCTTCCTGTGGAGTACCAATCTTTTCAAGATGTTTTCAGTAAGCATGGGGCGGACACCTTGCCTCCGCATCGTACTTGGGATTGTCCCATTGAGCTAGTACCCGGTAAGACTCCTCCCCGAGGTCGAATTTACCCTCTCTCACTTCCCGAGACACAGGCCATGTCGGAGTATATACGGGAGAACTTGGAGAAAGGGTTCATCAGGTCTTCTACATCTCCGGCCGGAGCAGGGTTTTTCTTCGTCAAAAAGAAGGATGGGGGGTTGCGGCCCTGTATTGACTATAGAGGTCTCAATGACATAACAATTAAGAACAGATATCCGTTACCTCTGATTCCAGAACTGTTCGACCGTGTTAAAGGAGCTACTGTATTTACTAAGTTGGACTTACGGGGGGCCTACAATCTTATACGTATTCGCCCAGGGGACGAATGGAAGACGGCATTTAATACCCGCAACGGCCATTACGAATACCTGGTAATGCCTTTTGGCATATGCAACGCCCCAGCCGTCTTTCAAGAGTTTGTTAACGAAATCTTCAGAGATCTCCTCTATGACTGCTTGGTAGTGTATCTGGAGGACATCCTCATTTTTTCTAGGGATCTGAAGACCCACCGGGAACAAGTCAAAGAAGTGTTAACTCGTTTACGAAGGAATCAGTTATTCTGTAAATTAGAGAAGTGCACCTTTGAAGTACCCACGATTCCATTCCTCGGTTACATTCTTTCAGGGCAGAGGTTACAGATGGACTCCGCTAAAGTCCAGGCGATTCAGGATTGGGCACTTCCAGCTACCCTTAAAGGAATTCAACGTTTCCTGGGGTTTGCTAACTTCTACCGAAGATTCATTCAAAATTATTCTTCTGTCATAGCTCCCATAACCGCATTAACTAGGAAGGGAGCTGATCCTGCCAAGTGGTCTCCGGAGGCTTTGGATGCTTTTTCATCTTTAAAGGAGGCCTTCACGACTGCTCCAGTTCTTCGACAACCCGATCTCAGCCGTCCGTTCTTGGTGGAGGTTGATGCCTCTACTGTAGGAGTAGGAGCAGTATTATCCCAGCTTTTCGAGGACAAGAAGGTCCATCCTTGTGCATTCTTCTCGCGAAGATTCTCCCCCGCTGAACAGAATTACGCTATTGGGGAACAGGAATTACTGGCAATTAAGTTGGCCTTTGAGGAGTGGAGGTATTTGTTGGAGGGAGCTCAGCATCCAATTTCGGTGACCACGGATCACAAGAACCTCCTGTATCTACAGTCAGCCCGATGTCTGAACCCACGCCAAGCAAGATGGGCACTCTTCTTTACCCGTTTTAATTTTAAACTCAGTTACAGACCAGGTTTCCTCAACAAAAAGGCAGATGCATTATCTCGCTCTCTAAGTTCAGAAGAACCCTCTGACCGTTCAAAAGAGCAATTTATCCTGGAATCCACCTCTTTTTCTGCAACTAATACCTCTCCACTTCCTCCTCCAGGGAAGATCTTCTTTGCACCAAATCTTCGCAAAAAACTTCTTACATGGGCTCACTCCTCCTCCTTCATGGGCCATGCGGGCGGTCATAAGACACTTAAATTCATTCAACGCTCCTACTGGTGGCCTCATCTCAGGACTGATGTTCAGGAATTCGTAGCTGCCTGTCCAAAATGTGCCCAGCATAAAAGTCCCAAAGGTCCACCAGCCGGGTTACTCCATTCTTTGCCGGTACCACTAAGACCATGGACGCATATTTCTATGGACTTTATTACAGATTTACCTATGTCTGGTGGGCGGAACACCGTATGGATCATAGTTGACCGATTCTCTAAAATGGCACACTTTGTTCCTCTGGTTAATCTTCCATCTGCATCCCAGTTGGCAAAATTGTTTATAGCAGAGATTTTTCGACTCCATGGTGTACCCCAGGAGATCGTGTCTGATAGAGGTCCTCAATTTGTGGCCAGGTTTTGGAGATCCCTATGTTCTGCTCTTGGCGTGAAATTAAACTTCTCAGGATATCATCCTCAAACGGATGGTCAAACAGAGAGAGTGAACCAGGATCTGGAGACTTTTCTGTGTTTATTCATGTCCTCCTCACAGGACGACTGGCTGGACTTCCTCCCGTTCGCAGAATTTGCCCATAACAATCTTTATCACTCTGCCACAAAATCTTCTCCATTCTTCATTAATTATGGTTACCATCCAAGAGTTCCTGACTTCCAACTTCTGCCTACGCTCGAGGTTCCGGCTGAGTCAACACTTCGTCAATTTACTGAAGCCTGGAAACAAGTTCACAAGACTTTGCTCAAGACATCCAAGAGATATAAGACCTATGCAGATCTGAAACGAAAAGCTGTACCAAGACTTAAGGTAGGAGATCGGGTTTGGGTTTCCACACGTAACCTAAGATTAAAGGTTCCAACAAAAAAGTTTGCTCCCAGATTTATCGGGCCTTACCCAATCGAAAGAGTGTTGAATCCTGTGGCTTACAAAGTGAAAATACCTCCGCAGTTAAGAATTCCTAATGCATTTCATATTTCTCTCTTAAAACCACTGGTACTTAATCGGTTCAGAGCCGCTCTGCCTAAATAACCCAAGATCCAATCAGCACATGGAGATGAATTTGAAATTCACAAGATCCTCGATTCTCGCAGACGTTATGGTCGCATCCAGTACCTTGTTGATTGGAAAGGGTATGGGCCAGAGGAGAGATCTTGGGTAGATGCAGAGGATGTCCATGCTCCAAGACTTCTTCGGACATTTCATGCCAAGTTTCCAACTAAACCACATAGGTGTCCGGAGTCCACCCGCAAAAGGGGGGTACTGTCAGTGTCCGGAGTCTTACCGGTACGCTGGGGCCGCGGGGCTGGCTTCCTTGGCGTTGTGCGGGCAGCTGGGCTGCTGCGCCGGATCCGTGGGCAGCAGTAGCGAGGTGAGGGGGTCCGCTCGTGGCGGCGGGATGCCGCTACAGCGGGTCGCTCTTGCTGAACCGTTGCTTGGAGACCAGGGGCAGTGAGCAATGTGGCTTTGCAAAAAGGTCTGCATTACTGGGCGCCGCCATGTTGGAGACCAAGTTTTAAGCATAGTTCCTGTTTCCTGTTTCTTCCAGCCAATCCAGGGGAAGCTCTCCCTATAAAAGGGGGCTGGTTTAGGACAGGGATGCCAGTGCTTCAAGTTACAACCCTGTTGTAGGTGCTTTAGCCTGTGCTCCCTGGATTCCTGCTGTATCTTGGTTCCTCCTGATCCTGCTTGGTCGGTTCTCTGTTGCTGCTGCTGCAGCCCTGCCGTTTCTTGCCTGCTACTGCCTGTGGAAGCGCTCCTGGAAAACCCGGTCCAGTAAGACTCTTTGGGCACAGTCGGCCCCGGGTCTTCTGCCTCGTCTTTCAAGCCACACTCCACAGATCTCCTTCACCAGCCACGCCTTTGTACCACTGACCACAGCCTGCAGATTATTATCTTCAAGCCTCGTTTACCACAGTCCACAGTCCTTGTCTCCAGCGACGTTTTCAACTACCATCCACAGTTCCACAGTTCATCATCTACAGTCTCGTCTTTCAAATCACAGTCCGCAGTTCTTCACCTCCAGCCACGTCTTTAACCATTGTGCTTCAGCCTCAGTTCCCTACCTCAGCCCTGTACATAATAAATACTTTCCAATGACTCTCAAACCCCGCCTACGTTCTTCATTGCTCCGTGTCCCATGCGAAGGAACTATATCCAGCCCCCTCATCTGGTTCATTCATAGCCTGCTACCTCCTCGGGCAAATCTCAGCTGCCGGATCCTCAAACCCTGCCAGACGTGACAGGTGTACTTCAACAGTGACATCTTCAATTTGAATATCAGGAACTGGACTGTGGGTGCTCCTTTCAGCACTTGCAGGGGGTGTGCAAATGGTGGAAGAAGCCAACTCTTCCCATCCAGTGTTGGAAAGGTCAGGCATCGCAACCGCCGACACACTTGGACTCTCCTTGGGGATTTGTGATACCATCTCAGAGCGCACAGTTATTTTCTGTGCTCTTTCCAGCTTAACGCTTTTAATTTTTCTAGCAGGAGGATGAGGGCTTTCATCGTCATGTGAAGCTGAACCACTAGCCATGAACATAGCCTAGGGCCTCAGCCGTTCCTTGCCACTCCGTGTCGTAAATGGCATATTGGCAAGTTTACGTTTCTCTCAGACGATTTAAATTTCTTTTTTTGGTTCTTTTTACTGAACTTTGGTTTTTTGGATGTAACACGCCCTCTACTATCAGATTGGGCATCGGCTTTGGCAGACGACGTTGATGGCATTTCATCGTCTATGTCATGGCTAGCGGCAGCAGCTTCAGCAATAGGAGGAAGTGGTTCTTCTTGATCTTTCCCTATTTTATCCTCAACATTTTTTCTCTCCATTATTTTTTGGGAGTTATATGAGACAATATGCGGCACAGGAATGACTGGAATGACTGATGACACAGGACACAACCACTGGTCTGATGCAGCACAACACGTTGTTGTTATAATTATTATACTGCAGTAGTGGACATATAGCAGCAGCGTATATCGTCACTGGAATTACTGATGACACAGGACACTACCACTGGTCTGCACAATACAGCACCACTTATACAGCTACACTGGATATATGGCAGCAGAGAACACCAACACTGTGACTGGCTGGACTGATGCAGCACAATACACTGAGTGACTACACTGAACAGGACAACACTCGCCACTCCACTTTCCCGCCCCAACACACAGACACTGAACACTGAGGACACGTCCTCGCTATACACTCTCCGAGACTGGAGTTAAAATGGCGGCGACGCGCGGCTCCTTATATGGAATCCAAACATCATCCGACAGCGGGATGATGACGTTTTGCCGCGTTCGGGTTTCCGAGTCAGGCGGGAAAACCTGAGCCTGACTCGGATCCGGGCTCGAGACGTGAAGTTCGGTAGGGTTCGGTTCTCTGAGAACCGAACCCGCTCATCTCTACAAATTACAAGGATTGCCAAGCCAGCTTTAATAGACACTGGACGCCAAGTCAGCGCAGAAAAAGTTAACCTGTTAACATTCATTATGGTTATGGGATCATAAACCTGAAATGCCTGAAGTGATACATACATCATATAAAAGCTGGTAGAGGGATCTGGGAATATAAATCTAGTACAGATTATTGGGTATATAAAAGCTGGTACAGGGATCTGGGTATAATAGCTGGTACAGGGATATGGGTATATAGAAGTTGGTACTATTCCTTTAAGCACAGTCTCTAGTTGAGTCATCCTTTCTGACCATATGCTGTGTGATACAATAACTAGACAGCGTAGCAGGCACACTCACACCCGCTGCTGCAACACGTCTAGAATCGTGTCCACATCTGACACGTGTCTCTGGTCATGTGGACCCTGCTCAATGTGGCCACAGTAACACGAGAGGTAGCGGCGAGGGAGAGTTAATTCATCACTATCTTACAGCACATTGAGTCACAGCTTCTCCCGGACGGAGGAGGAAAATTGTTCCATTGACGTATTTCTGGGACTCTTCCAGCTACTGTAACTCCTGACTGGGGATCCGGTCTGAAGATCGACAGTGTCTAGGTCGACAATCTTTAGGTCGACCACTATAGGTCGACAGTCACTAGGTCGACATGGATGGAAGGTCGACAGGGTTTCTAGGTCGACATGTGCTAGGTCGACAGGTCTAAAGGTCGACATGAGTTTTTCAAAAAATTTTTATTTTTTTGAATTTTTTCATACTTAACGATCCACGTGGACTACGATTGGAATGGTAAAGTGTGCCGAGCGAAGCGGTAGCGGAGCGAAGGCACCATGCGAGGGGACGCGGTGCACTAATTTGGGATCCCGGTCACTCTACGAAGAAAACGACACCAAAAAAAATAAAAATCCTCATGTCGACCTTTAGACCTGTCGACCTAGCACATGTCGACCTAGAAACCCTGTCGACCTTCCATCCATGTCGACCTAGTGACTGTCGACCTATAGTGGTCGACCTAAACATTGTCGACCTAGACACTGTCGATTTGATGAACCACACCCCCTGTCTGTGGTTAGTCTGTGTCTTCTCCTGCAAAAGCATCATATCCTTCTAATGTTACGCCATTCTGCTGTTTACCTATTTCTATTGCTGCCATAAAAAAGGTTTTTTTATGACTAGTATGTTATACCAACTCAGAGGGCCTGATGGTGAGACAGTCTCATCTGCAGTAGGTAACCCGTAGCAACCTGCTTACTACAGTATATGCCAATGTGATTATCTGTCTGTCTCCATGCGGAAGGCCACCACCCTCCACCTCCTACCTGGATTCGCCAGGGGTGAGGTCTGCAAATCATTCTTAATACCCTCCCAGAAGGTGCGGGAGTCTCCCAATTGTCGGGGTAGTCCCCCGCACCCCCTGAAAGATTAGTCAGATCTCCTGAATGAAGTTGTCTCTGCAGGTTTGGGAGCTAAAACGGGCATTTTGAGTCCACGCTGAAGGGGTGGGGTTAAAATGACACAAATATTATCATTTTAGTGCCACCCTCTCCCCAACGGACCATGGAATGGTGGCAGTTTGTCATGATGGGGGCGGGGCCTAATTGCGTGAGTGCCCAGCCTCGTACTTATTGGAAGGGCTTCTCATTGGAAGGGCTTTCTGCACCCACAGAAGCGATTCCAATGAAAGGCCCCTACCAGGCTCTCACTGAGGTACAGATGTTACTGGGAGTTACCGTGGGCTGCAGCTCACACCACATAAAGCTGGAGAGGGGAGGTGGGGGGTTAATACTTTCAAAGAAGCTTTTATAAGCTTTACAGTACCTTTACTGTGAGTGATAAAACATGTGCTGGCTGTCTGTCTGTCCATCAACCTCGCCTCTGTGTGTATCACAGCCACCGCTGCACCGGCTAGGACGCAGCTCTCAGCTTCTCCTTCCTCTGTAACTTGCCCCCAGAATCCCATTGGCTAATTACACAGGAGTCTGGGGGCGGGTTAACAGGAAGGAGAAGCTGAGAACTGCACCCTAACCGGTGCAGCGGTGACTGTGGGGAGGGGAGGCTAGGACTGAGCACTAGGGGAGGGGGATTAGAGGATAGGTATAACTGTAAGTCATCATCAGCTGACCGATGGACCAGGGAGACATTTCTAGATCTGCCAGTCAAGGTAAGTTACCTCAAGCCCACCAAGGACATTTTGCCAACATTCTAAAGATGATGACGTTTCAGCAGTGTCGATATAATAAATGTTGACGCGATCAATGTCGGCACCACGGGCATGTCCACATTATGACCATTAATGTTAACATGTCGACAAAATACACCACACCCAGCTATCGCTCTTCCACAGAACTGCAGCCATAGATTCCGTTCAAAACAATGGCCTACATCAGACATGGTGACTTTGTGGCTGCCAGGTCGCCACAAGAGGGGAGTGACTTCGGCATAGGTGGGTGGTGCAGACGGCATGGAAACGCGGGCGGCATTGAAAAGCAGGGACGGGCCTACGATGACGCAATTCAGGGTGAATTGCATCAACCCCCACGCACTTTTACTGAGGCTGCGGGAGGAGTGAGGGAGTGTGCGGATTCGGGGAGAGGTGTGTGTGTGTTGTAGGGGGCGGGGGCAGGCAAGTGGAGGTCACTCTGGGAGAGTTGCTAGATGAGGAGAGTACTGGCGCTGCCGCCATCCTGAGCTCAGCCACAGGCTGACCTCTGACATGTGCGGCATCTTTCCTCCCTGGCATTCCATACAACCAGACGTGGACTACATAGGCTCCAACATGTTTGCTGCCTATAGAGCCACTACATAGTTTCAAGTACTGTACTGTACACTAAGGTGGTCATTCCGAGTTGATCGCTAGCTGCTTTCGTTCGCAGCGCAGCGATTAGGTAAAAAAGCGGCACTTCTGCGCATGCGTATGGGGCGCAGTGCGCACGCGCGACGTACTTTCACAAAAGCCGATGCAGTTTCACACAAGGTCTAGCGACGCTTTTCAGTCGCACTGGTGACCGCTGAGTGATTGACAGGAAAGGGGCATTTCTGGGTGGTAACTGTCCGTTTTCAGGGAGTGTGCTGAAAAACACAGGCATGTCAGCTACAAACGCAGGCGTGCCTTAGGAAACGGGGGAGTGGCTGGCCGAACGCAGGGCGTGTTTGTGACGTCAAAGCAGGAACGAAATAGTCTGAAGTGATCGCAAGCTAGGAGTAGGTCTGGAGCTACTCAGAAACTGCTCGAAAATATTTTGCAGCGGTTCTGCTATCCTTTTGGTCGTACTTCTGCTAAGCTAAGATACACTCCCAGTAGGCGGCGGCTTATCGCTTGCACTGCTGCTAAAAGCAGCTAGCGAGCGATCAACTCGGAATGAGGGCCTATATACACTATTACAACAGTAAAGGGCCCCAAAAATACCATCCGCTCATGCAATTACCACTTAGATGCCTGGTGCACTACATTGCCCAGCAACACCCTTATGGTCCAGGTTGCATCCACCTATTTCCATATATTGCTGTTACACCTGTTATATCTCTGTGTCTTATGTGACTTGCTGTTCTACTTGGTTCAGTAAACCTAAGAAGTGGTTAAGCTGTATCATGTGTGGTCTAACTGCCCCCGACACCAAATAACTGCGTTAACACGTAGCACCACATATACTCTGGCCAAATGTACCTCCTGGTTAACAATCTGCCTGGGAGGACTACAACACCCAGCACAGCCACTGTGCATCTTACTGTCACACAATGCTGCTAATACCCGTATTTACTGATACTCTGCATATGGTATATCCGCACTCACTGTACACATCCCTCAGTGGTTCAACGCTCTTCTTCATTCCTTTGCCGTGGCATTAGCCATTAAAGAAGTGTTGGGTGGGCGTGATTGCCTCACGGCTAAACCCTCAGAGTTGGCACAGCATAATGAAATGGTGGACAGATGAGGTCACTCTGGCTATGGGCCAAAAACCAGATCACAAATCCCAGCGGCAGGTGATAAGATTCAGCTTCATATAGGCTACACATTTCTGTTGAAAATTATATTTCAATTATATTTTGATTGATAATTTGACTATTTTTTTCTAAATAGAAAAAAGATAAAAGAGCAAAAATCAATTATACCTATCGTCAAGCAAGGACACAAGCAAACACTCACTCACAAACCAGGACACAAGCAAACACTCGCTCACAAACCAGGACACAAGCAAACACTCACTCACAAACCAGGACACAAGCAAACACTCACTCACCAACCAGGACACAACAAACACTCACTCACAAACCAGGACACAAGCAAACACTCACTCACAAACCAGGACACAAGCAAACACTCGCTCACAAACCAGGACACAAGCAAACACTCGCTCACAAACCAGGACACAAGCAAACACTCGCTCACAAACCAGGACACAAGCAAACACTCGCTCACAAACCAGGACACAAGCAAACACTCGCTCACAAACCAGGACACAAGCAAACACTCGCTCACAAACCAGGACACAAGCAAACACTCGCTCACAAACCAGGACACAAGCAAACACTCGCTCACAAGCCAGGACACAAGCAAACACTCGCTCACAAACCAGGACACAAGCAAACACTCACAAACCAGGACACAAGCAAACACTCGCTCACAAACCAGGACACAAGCAAACACTACAATACACACTGACATTTCTGTGGCTTTAGGGGTCTATTTACTAAGCCTTAAATGGAGATAAAGTACCAGCCAATCAGCTCCTAACTGTCATTTTTCAAACACAGCCTGTGACATGACAGTTAGAAGCTGGTTGTCTGGTACTTTATCTCCAGCGACTTTATCTTCATCCAAGGCTTAATGAATAGACCCCTTAGTCTGGGGTCCTACCAGTGCTTAAAGTGGTCCTAGAGAGGGGGTGGAACTCACCCCCCCCACCTCCCAAAAAAGGGGCGTGGTCTCACAAAGAAAGGGGCTTGGTCACACAATTGTAATGATGCCCATAGTAGTAGCACCCTTAATACACAAAATGTCCACAGCAGTAGCGCCCCTTATACAATGCCCACTGTACTGGTAGTGCCCACAGTGGTAGTGCCCCTTATATAGAGCCTATAGTAGTGGTGCCCCTTATGCATTGCCCTCAGTAGTAGTGCCCCGTATGTCCCCAGGAGTGATGCCCCTTATGAAGTGCCCCCTTTACAATGTCCTCATTAGTAGTGCCCCCAGTAGTAATGCCCTTAATGGTAATGCACCTGTGTAGTATTGCCCCCAGTAGAAATGTCACCTGTAGTAATGCCCCCAGTAATTTAGCCCCCAGTGGTAATGCCCCTGCAGTTATGACCCCAGTAGTTTACCCCCCCCCTTTAGTTTAGCCTCCCAGTGGTAATGCCCCCAGTAGTTTAGCCCCTGTAGTTTAGTCCTCATGTAGTTTGCCCCATGTAGTTTAGCCCCCAGTGGTAATGCCCCCTGCAGTTATCCCCCAGTAGTTTAGTCCCGCTGTAATTTAGCCCCCAGTAGTTTAGCCCCATGTAGTTTGCCCCAAGTAGTAATGCCCCCAGTAGTTTTGCCCCCTTGTAGTTTGATCCCTTGTAGTTTAGCCCACAGTAGTAATGCCTCCACTAGTTTAGACCCTGTAGTTATGCCCCCAGTAGTAATGCCCCCCTGTAGTACTGCCCCCAGTAGTTTAACCCCTGCAGTTATGCCTCCAATAGTTATGCCCTCCTGTAGTAATGCCCCCCTGTAGTAATGCGCCCAGTAGTTTAACCCCTGTAGTTATGCCCACAGTCATTATGCCCCCCTGTAGTAATGCCTCCAGAAGTAATGCCCCCAGTAGTAATGTGCCTCAGTAGTAATGCCCCCTGTAGTAATGCCTCCAGAAGTAATGCCCCCAGTAATAATGCGCCCCTGTAGTTTGCCCCCAGTAGTTTGCCCCCAGTAGCTTGCCCCCAGTAGCCTGCCCCCTTGTATTTAGCCCCCTAGTAATTTGCCCCCTTGTAGTTTGCACCCAGTAGTTAGCCCCCCAGTAGCTTGCCCCCTTGTAGTTAGCCCCAGTAGTTTGCCCCCTTGTAGCTTGCCCCCAGTAGATACACACACATATGTTAATAAAAAACTAAAAAACAAAAAAAAAACACCATACTCACCAAGCCCTGCCCCCGCCCCCGACCAATGTGGTCCTTCCGGCGTCCGCTCCTGAGCACTATGAGAGAGACGTTATGACGTCTCTCCCATAGCGCACACTGACAGAGCCAGAAGCCGTAGTTCAGTAGTATGCTCCTGCCCGCGGCTGCCGCTGTGGAGAGGGAGCCGGGCGCCCACTGGTAACACAACCTCAGCAGGCACCCGGAATCTCCCTGCGGCGGCACACAGTGGGTTAAGTGAGCCGGAGGAGGCAGAACTGCATTCCGTTTCCAAGTGGAACTGACGGAACGCAGTTCCGCCCCGTTCCGGCTCACTTTAACCCATGGGTCCTACCCACTCACACCTAACCAGTGGAAGCTCAGGATATTTCTCGCACTATGGGGGAGATGTACTAAGCCTTGGAGAGATAACGCAGAGAGAGAGAAAGTACCAACCAATCAGCTCCTGTCATGTTACAGGCTGTGTTTAAAAACTGACAGAAGCTGATTATCTGGTACTTTATCTTCGTTAACTTTATCTCTCTCCAAGGTTTGGTACACCTACCCCATAATGATAACAGGTTAATTGGTGGTAGTAATCACTTTGACAGATTGAACGAGGCCATAGCGAGCGCTATCTTTGACCTTTGATTCCTAAAACTTACCTTTATTGCTAGAAAATAATAATTTCTTACTGTAAAAAAATATTTTTATGTATGTACTATGTAGTATAAGTATTTATATATACAGCATACTCTGATACTCTGAGAACAAGCCCATTAATAAAACAGGACTGGGCATTGACAGACAAAGAGGTAAGAGGGCCCTGCTCGCAGCTTATACTAGTAACACATGTAGCAGTGAGGACATGAATGGGACTAATGCACCAGCTAAGCAGCAAAGGGTTACCATACTGGAAAATATACGGTGAATAAGGGTTTATCACACGTTACTCAGGAATTCTCCAAAACGGTATAAATCACTGCTTATTGCAATGTTCCACACGTAAGTATAAAGGAAGTCCCCCTGAAATAATATATCCAGAACAGGAAAGGGGGTGGGGGGGTGGGGCAATCTGTCATACAGTAGTAGTGAGTATATGCCCCACCTGTCTCCCCCGCTATACTCCGCTTGCAGTGACACACCACTCGGGGATCTCCTTACAGGCCGTTGGGGGAGAACATCTGGTTTTCACTATGAATGGTTCCGCACTGAGAGTTGCTCACGTGTACATAAACACGTATAATATATGTGCATGCATTAGTTATACCGGGTAACCATTCCCACAGTATAGACATTGGGGGTCATTCCGAGTTGATCGTAGCTGTGCAAAATTTTGCATAGCTACGATCATCTTTCCTGACATGTGGGGGGACGCCCAGCATGGGGCTAGTCCGCCCCGCATGTCAGTCTGGCCCCCCTCGCAGAAGTGCAAAGGCATCACACAGCAGCGATGCCTTTGCACTTCAGGAGTAACTCCCGGCCAGCACGCTGAAGCTGCGCTGGCCGGGAGTTACTCCTGAAGTGCAAAGGCATCGCGAGCTACTCCTCGCTACGTGTCCCGCAGCGGCTGCGTATGATGTCATACAGCCGCTGCGGCCCGCCCCCGTTCGGTCCGGCCACGCCTGCATTGGCCAGACCGCCCCTACGAAACGGCGGCCAAACGCAGCCGTTTCGCCCCCTCCCGCCCATCAATCGCCTCTGCCTGTCAATCAGGCAGAGGCGATCGCTGTCCTGCTACGGCCGTCAGCTGTCCCGCATGTGCAGGCGCACAAAGGCGCCAGCACATGCACAGCAGGGACCCGTTCGCTCTGCTGCGTGAAAACGCAGCGAGCGAACGGGTCGGAATGACCCCCAATGTGCATCAGACAAAGCAGTGCGCACTAGTGTAAAAGTAGGATACGGGTACATGCCGTTCCTGATTTTAATAATGTAAATTGTTTTATGAGCACTTAGCCATTCACAGAGTTATCACGCAGACTCAGAAACACTGAGGTCCGTACATGTCTATAGTGTTATATACAGCTTGTCTATTATGTGGTGTGTAGTGTTGTGTATTGTGCATAATGTTGTGCAATGTTCTTCTGTATAGTGTGGGCGGTATGTAGCCATTAAATCGGCATTGTGAATGCATACCCTCCAACATGACCCATATTAGGCACAAAGGGGCAGATGTATTAACCTGGAAAAGGGATAAAGAAGTGATAAACCAGTGATAAGTGCAAGGTGATAACGCACCAGCCAATCATCATGGATATGAAAACTGACAGGAGCTGACTGGCTGGTTCGTTATCACTTATCACTGGTCTATCACTTCTCCAGACTTAATACATCTGCCTCAATATGCCCTGTCCCTGGAACCTCCTTGCAGAGGTGGGGCTGAGAGGCACAGATAAAAATTCAAATAGGGGAGCCACACCAACTGCCAAGTGCTGATGTGTGGCAGTGTTTGGGGTGACATATGGTGTGGCTCCCCTATTTGAATTTCGCTATTCTCTGCTGTATTGCCTGTGCTGTGTCCAGAGTCTCACAGTGGCTGTGCTGTATAGTGACTGTGTATAGGGGGCACGCTGCTGTGTGCTGCGCTATAATCTGCTGTATTGCCTGTGCTTTGTCCAGAGACTCACAGTGGCTGTGCTCTATAGTGACTGTGTATAGGGGGCATGCGCTATAATCTGCTATAGTGGCTGTGCTTTGTCCAGAGTCTCACAAGTGTCTGTGCTGTATAGTGACTGTGTATAGGGTGCACGCTGCTGTGTGCTGCGCTATAATCTGCTATAGTGGCTGTGCTTTGTACAGAGTCTTACAAGTGTCTGTGCTGACTGTGTATAGGGTGCACGCTGCTGTGTGCTGCGCTATAATCTGCTATAGTGGCTGTGCTTTGTACAGAGTCTTACAAGTGTCTGTGCTGTATAGTGACTGTGTATAGGGTGCACGCTGCTGTGTGCTGCGCTATAATCTGCTATAGTGGCTGTGCTTTGTACAGAGTCTTACAAGTGTCTGTGCTGCATAGTGACTGTATACAGGGCCGGCAACAGAAATTTTGGGGCCCGGTACACGGATATCTTATGTGTGTGTGTAAGAACCCTGTATAGTGTCAGTGTGTGTAGGGACCCCTGTATAGAGTCGGTGTGTGTGTGTGTGTGTAATGATGACCCTTGTATAATATCACTGTGTGTGTGTGTACGGACCCCTGTATAGTGTCAGTCACCTCTATCTCCAAAAGGGGTGTGTGTGGGGGGGGGGGGGGGGGGGACTAGGGGCAGAATATTGCTTAGGGAGTCAAAATAGTAAGGGCCAGTGGTGCAATCCAAATTTTGATACAATTGTCCTTTTGGGCTTTATCGTTCACACAACGCAAGCCACGCATCGGTAGTGTTGTCATTATGTCAACCCCTTTTTCATCCCCTCAACATATCGGGAAGTAAGAGAAATAGTGATGAGTCAGTGAGTGAGGGCTTTCGTAATATTCAATATATATATATATATATATATATATTATATATATATATATATATATAGGCTGTTTTTTCAAATACACCCTCTACTTTAAATGTGCAGGCTCATTGGGAGTTGAGGGGGCCCCAGAGATATCAGTGTACCGGGGCCCCAAATTTTCTGTTGCCGGCCCTGTTTGTAATCTGTACCCTTTGGCGCTCTTTACCTTAGTCCACTTCGTTTATATGCATCTATAAGCCCTGTGATCCATGCAGTTTGAACTGAGCTGCAAGTTAAAAAAAGAAATATCTATATAGATCTATTGTTTGCACTGTTCTGTACACTGTACCCCAGCACTGTGCCAATGTTTCATACAGTAGACGTGCTATAAACTGCCGTGTGTTTGTGCCGCTGCTCTGTCACTAAACATCCTAGTGATATTTGGTGGACCCCTTATTCAAAGTAAAGCATTCATTACCTCTAATACCAAGAAATAAAGACACAGAGACTTGAATTTGGCAGAAAAATTGCTAGCTATTTATTTGACCCTAACCATAGCAAACCTGTAAATGAAAACTTTATTAAGATGCCGATTCAGCCGGCATATGGTGGCAGAAAAAAGAACGGCTCTATTAACTGACGCTAACCTTAAAATGCTAAAATCAAAACCATCCTAATTTAACTACAAACTATCAAATCGGTAATAGGTGCCCAACTCAACCCCCACAGTGACTACCCACCCTGATGGGTGCCCTGCCGCTGCCCCCGGACGGGTGGTCGAGCGGCCAATAAGTTGATGGAGGTGAGTGCACCTAAACCATACCAAACTGTAAATCACTACAGCTTACCATACAACTACAAACTGCCGTTCTTTTCCGCCAAACAGCGAAAGACTCTTCCCCAGAGTCTTCGCACCGCCACCATAACCTCACCCTAACTCCTGCAACACTAGACACAGATCCTTCAGGAAAAGCATCATCTCCTCATTGGATAGATGCACACCACCAGGCCGAAAAAGGTGACTGTCTCGGAACCGAATCCTAGGGTGGCGAACTACTTTGCCTCCGTGGGACAACACCCACTTCGCCACCGCCCCATTCACCTTCTGTCTGGCCTCATCAATCCGGCGACTATCCGCCACACCTCGCCAACTCAACCTTGGCACCATCAAGGAGAACACCAAGACACAATTGGTCCATGCTGCGGCCACACTGGCCAGATCCTGTATCATGGCCCACCGCAGCTCCAAAGATGTCCTCTTCCCCAGGTCGTTGCCACCTAGATGAACAACCAGCACCCTAGGGACTCCATGCTCGCTGGCCCGACTGACTAGTCTACTCCTCAGATCTTTCCACATCATCCCCCGCCAACCAAGCCAACGAACTCCCTGAGCCCTAGGAAACATCTGAGCCCCCTCCGAGGCCAAAAAACCTGGCGGCCCAATACACATAAGAGTGGCCAACCACCCAAATAGCCAAGTCATCTTCAAACCAACCTGAAGAGGAGGAAAGGGGGTAAAATTGGTTACTAATTATCTATATCATTGTTTATTAAATGCATTAACCTGAAGGATCTGCCAAAAGAAAAAATGTAGTTTTCGTTTATTGCAGAAGTCACGGCCTAGCCGAGCTGCACAAGCTTCTAGCCAATTTGAAGCGGAACATAAACACACAATGGGAAAATCAAATTAAAATAAGAAATTAAACGGGGTGGTGGGGGGGGAGGGGGGGGGAGGGGGGTATAAAATGGGAAAAACAAGTAAGAACTCAGCTGGAGGTGAAAGCGTAAAAACCTGCTGAGGGACTTTGATTAGAACTGATCAGCCGAATTGTGGATTAGAATTCAGTCCGTCAAGTCAGGCAAAAAATCGCAAAAGAACTCCAGACCCCCGCTGCCAGCTCATGCCAGCAACGGCGAGTGGCTAATCCCTGAGTAGGATAAAACGGGAAGACAAACAAACGCACAACACAAGAACGTACTGAACTATAACAACATGATTATAACAACTATAATTAAACAAGAAACCACGCGCAAGCCAACCTCTCATGCAACGGGGCGAATATATCGTCTGTAACTTGACGACTTCCATCGCCCCACCGCCTGGATTTCAGCCATGGAAAATCCCGCCGCCGCAGCCGACGTCACAGCCCCTATGCGGAAGGAATGTGTCCCGAAAGCAGCGGGTGGAAGGCCCAAGCTCGCCAGACAGCGACCCAGCATCCAACGAAACTGATATTTCGTCACCGGCAGCCCGTCATAATGCAGCAGCCATGACCCCCGACCGTCGGGCCGTACTGCCTCATATTGCACTGCCAACCTTACTGGGCAAATGCTCTCCTCAAGTGCCGGAACCAAGGTGACCCATCGACCTCTCCCCACTTGGTCCGTCTTAGAGCGACGCAATCTGCATAGCAAGGACCTCTCACCCACCACCACGTCCCCGACAAGCATGCGCGAATCTGCTCGCTTAGAAGGCGCTACCAATTCCGAAACCCTAAAGGCCCCGTGGTAAGCCATTGAGAACGCCAAACTGAACAACAGCGACTCAAACATGGACGACGCGATACCTCCAACCGCCCTGATGACAGCCGGCAGCAAGGCCGCATCAATGGGCCGCCTCTTGTCGGGCGGCGGCGGCGCGACGCGTGCCCATCCATTCATCGCCTTCAGCAGAATCCCACTTTTCGTCACATCAGGGACGCCCTTGATTTTGCTGAAAAACTAAATACCAGCCAAGTACCGGGATACCACCGCTCTGGACCTATCCGAAACGTACAGCTGCCAAATAAAAGAAAGCATCCGATGCCCGCTCTTACCTTGTTGATTTCGTCCTTGAACAAACTCCTCCCACTCTCTCCAAGCTTGCCCGTAGGCCTTCAGCGTGGTTGGCGCGACTGACCGCAACGCTAGACCCTCCAGTCCGGCCCGATCACCTGCCAGACATAACCGGGACAATGAAAACCATGCTCGTCGGCCTCGGGTGCCAACAAACAAAACCTTTCCCACTGCCCTCGTGACAATGCGTCGGCAATTCCGTTCTCCAGACCAGGCACATGCTGCGCGCGGAACCACATGTTCCTACGTAGGCATGTCAATAGCAACTGTCCCAGCACCCTCAGAACCTCCAGCGACTTCGCCCTCTGGTTATTTATCGCATGCACCACGCCCAGATTGTCACATCTAAACAAGATGCTACGATGAGCCAGCCGATCGCCCCAGCGCCACCATAATGGGGAAAAGCTCAAGAAGCAAAAGGTCCTTAGTTAAACCCTCGCGATGCCATTCCGCCGGCCACGAGGCCGCGCACCAAGATCCCTCCAGATAGCAACCGAACCCAGAGGCACCCGCTGCGTCGGTGAACAGCTGCAACCTAGCGCTGTCGACCGTTGGGGCCTGCCATATACACACCCCGTTGAAGTCCTCCAGGAACGAGGCCCATACGGCCAAATCCCTCTTAATCTCGGAGGACAGTCGCACGAAATGGTGTGGTTTGGCACACCCCGCAGTCGCCCTTTCCAGCTTCCGGCAAAAAACCCTGCCCATCGGGATTACCCGACAAGCAAAGTTCAACATGCCCAGCAAGGACTGCGCCTGCCGCAGTGTGACTTTACGCGACCCCTCGAACCGGCAAATAGCGTCGCGGAGCTTCACCACCTTGTCCCGAGGCAGTCGACACGATCCCGCCACCGTGTCAATCTCAATCCCCAAAAATGACGGACAGGAGGCCGGTCCCGCTGTTTTATCCTCGGCCACGGGAACGCCGAAGTGGAAAAACAGAGCTCGGATGCTGAAAAGCAAGTCGCCGCACCGCGGTGAATTTGCCGGACCCGCACACAGGAAGTCATCGAGGTAATGGGCGACCCCGTGACCCCCTGACGAAGACTCCACGCACCAATGTAGAAATGTGCTAAACCGTTCGAAAAACGAGCATGAAACGGAACATCCCATCGGCAAACATTTGTCGATGAAATACTCCGCTCCAATCCGATAACCCATAAAACGGAATGAGTCCGGATGTAACGGCAGCAACCGAAAAGCGGACTCAACATCAATCTTAGCCATGAGGGCCCCAGTCCCGTATCTGCGGACCAGCTCCAACGCCTCGTCAAACGACTGATACGCCACCGAGCAATGAGCCGGCGGTATCGCGTCGTTGACCGACGCCCCCGACGGGTAAGAAAGATGCTGAATGAGCCTAAAAGCGCCTGGAGTCTTCTTGGGAACCACCCCCACTGGGGAGATGACCAAACCATCCACCGGGGGTGAGATAAACGGTCCCTCCATCCTGCCCAACCTGACCTCCTTATCCACTTTCTCCCGCAGCACCAGCAGCACCAGCGGCAAGGCTCGGGCAGACTGGAGGTTCCGCTGGGCCCGAACCGACACCTCGCTCGCAACCGGCAAGCGAAAACCAAAACGAAAACCGGAAAACAGAAATTTCGCATCCGCCCTATTTGGATACCAATCCAACCACTTGCCCATCGTATCCAAATTAAGTGGCGTTGGAGCTCTGCGGAGCGCTCCCGCCCGCGCCCGGTCTTGGGTAAGTTTGCTTACCCCGGGCACCCTGACGACTGCCTTTAAAGCAGGAGGAGGCTGGGTGGGCACCGCCACATTGCAAGCACAAATGTCGAAAACGACACTGCTTGCCGAAGGAACAGGCCGCGTTGTTAAACGCGAAGCATTTTCCTTTTGCGGCGGCTTGCCCCCCTGCACGGATGGCCGACCTACCTGTCTTGACCGATCCGCCGTCCGCGCCGGACCATTGGGTGGACGACCCTGCGCGGTGCCCGTCCGCCCCCGCGTTCCGGGGCTCCTTAGCCTGCTGCGAAGCCCGAGTGACTTTGAGCCAGACTTCCACGTCCTTGCACCCAAAGTCCATGACCTGTAACCCGTCCTGCTTCTCCCGGAATTCCTCGTCATACCTACGCCACTCAGTGCCCGACGATGTGCGCTGCATATCGTGTATGAGATGCAGGTACCGAATGATGTTCATGTGCTCGTCCGGCCTATCTTCTAGGTAACAAGCCGCGAAGACCCAAAAGCCGGCCAGCCAGTTGTCGAAGGTACGGAAGGCCTCGGCCCCGATGCCCTTCTTTGCTGCCGCCGACTTATAGTCCTTCTTCGCGTCCTTTGTCAAGACGAACACATCGACGTAGTCCACCCTGCGGATCTTCCTACGGCAGCTGTCCCTCAGCCCATGCATCACGGCAGTGTAATCGCAGTGGACTACACCAGGTAGGTCGCGGCGCTTCTTGGCCCTGCGAGCATCCTCGCTAATCCGCCTCCGCCTCTTCCATCTCTACTGTCGGCCCGCCGCCCTCTTGGCGTATTTCGTTGCGCGCTTCTTTGCCCTAGTCGTACTACTGACTTCGGACGCCTGCGACGACAGAGACGAAGACGAGGACGAGCTGCGAGAACTGGAGCGCGTGCTGGAGCCCGACCCAGACTGGTCCGACTCACCTGACGCCCTCGACTGCTCGGACCTAGAATCCTCCGGCGTGGCGAACGCAACATCATCATCCTCGCTCACTTCCATCTCCTCTTCTCCGTGATCACCTGCAGAAAAAGACGGAGAGAAAGGACCAGACAAAAGTCGCGGCGCACGCCCAGCCCCCCGGAGGGGAGGCGTCCTCTCCGCGCGCCCCTGCTTGTCCCGCCCGGCATGATGATCAAGCTGCGCTGCGGCCGCACCGAGCTCCCGGCATGCCCGAGCAACCCGCTGCGCCGCCGAAACCGTCCTTGTACCGGACCCGCCTGCAACCGCATGCGCTCCGGAACCGTTAGCCACCCCCAGGGTAGCGGCCGCGGCCAGCGGCCCCAACGCCGCCACCACCGTGGCCAGGGCCGACGCCAAAGTTCCGGAGGGGTCCTGACCCCCCCCAAAACTCAGCGTCGCCCCCCGCGGGTTCCCCAGCCGGTGTGGGCGCACGCCTGCTCGCCGGGCGCCTGACCGGCGCCAACTGGGGCCCCGACGCCCTGCGCCCAGCCTGTCTCGGTGGGGAATGGGCAGCGCCTCTAAGCGCCAGCGGCCCTGACCCCCACCAAACTGTGCCCACTCCGCTGGCCTGCCTGCCGGAGCCAGCGCTGCTGTCGCTCTCACTCCCGCCGCGCGCACCCTCCCCCGCAGGCCGGAGCTCCCTCCGCCTGCTGGGAGGGCGCCGCGGCGTGACTCTTCCCGGCCCTGAGCAGCTCTGCTGCCCCTGACCCACTCTCTGTCCCTCCTTCTCCCCCGTTCCCCTCCGCACTCCGGCTGTTGGGGAGTGAGCAGGGGAGACAGGGAGACCAGCGGCGCCGCTGCGCGCACACGTGCGCCTCTTCCCGCCGTCACACTCCCCGCTGCATTCACTGTTAAATCTGTCGGACGAGGCCCTGCGACGGGCCTCGTCCGGCTAACCGCCGCCTCCCGCCTATTCGTCCCCCCTCGCCCGGCACTGCTTCGCGGCCGCGGCGAGGGGGAAGAGATTGTAGACGAGAGCGGCTCCAGCTACGACGGGCGCCCACCCGACCCTGAGGCTCCACACACTGTGCTCGGAGGTGAGGGCTGCTACCCGTCCACCTCCGGGCGTCTCGGCTGTCCCCTCGGTCATCCCCGCTGCCCGCGCCCGGCCGGCAAAACCGGCCCGGCCCCCAGCAGTAAGGACGACCGCGTACGCCGCTCCGTCCCGCTGCCAGAGCCCGTGAAGGCCCCAGGGGACGGGACGCCGTCCCCAGGGCCAGCCAGGCCGTCCTCGGGTCCGGACCCAGCGCCCGATGCTCGGTAACGGGCCGGGGTCCCGGCGGAACGGCGAGGTCGGGAAGCCATTTGTAATGTAGGGATGCAGGGGAGAGCTGAATGTACTAAAGAATTCAAAACGACAATGAAAATGGGGAGACTCTGCACTGCAGCACTCACCCACTCACAAGGCAAATCACCAACAAGAGAGAGCAAAATGGCCTAGCCTTCCCTATATATATTAACCCTCCCCTTTATCCAAAGGCTGTACTTTCCTCACAGCTAGGTCCACCCCTCACAAGATGTTTAACTCATTCCTTTCCTATGCAGTCAATTCTCTCTCCTTAGTAACCAGCCAGCTCGCTGCAGCCTTTGGACAATGTTAGTGAAAACAATATTGTGAGCTGTGAGGTGGTCAAAATTGACTGGAAATTACTGGAAATAAATGTTATTGAGGTTAATAATAATACTATAGGAACAAAGAAAAGGCCAACAATATGTGATTTTAGCTTTTATTGTTCATTTTTGAAAAAGAAAATGCAAATCAAAATCCAAAACCAGTCACGGCGGTTTAGCAAATCCAAAGCCAAATCCAATAAAAATGGTCCTGCGCATACAGTATCTCTAGTTCTGATGTTACGCTATTTAAATTTACAATGTGTTGCTTAGAAATGTTGAATGTTGTTATTGTGTTTTATATTGTGGTAGCATTTCATGTTGTTTAGTACTTTTACTGGCTGCTGTCAGTTGTGTTTTAGCTCCAGTTTTTTAGTTGTACCCTACTGATATCATCTCCTTGTGCAGACCATGGGGGTCATTCTGACCCAATCGCACGCTGCAGTTAATAGCAGCGGTGCGATCGGGTCAGAGCTGCGCATGCGCCGACGCCGGAGTGCGCCGGCGCATGCCAGACAGCCGAAGGCCGTCGGGCCGCTACGATCGCCTCTGCCTGATTGACAGGCAGAGGCGGTTGCTGGGCGGGGGGGGGGGGGTAAGGGGGGGTGGAACGGTGGCGTTTGGCCGCCGTTTTGTGGGCGTGGTCCAGCCAACGCTAGGCGTGGCTGGACCGAACGAGGGGTGGGCTGCAGCGGCTGCGTGACGCTAAAGCTGCGATGGTCGGGAGCTACTCTTGAAGTGCAAAGGCATCGCCGCTGTACGATGCACCTGCACTTCTGCGGGGGGGGGGGGGGGGGCACTGACATGCGGGGCGGGATAGCCCTGTGCTGGGCGTCCCCCCGCATGTCTGTGCGAATGATCATAGCTGTGCTAAATTTAGCACAGCTACGATCAACTCGGAATGACCCCCCCATGTGACCAGCATGGCGGTGGTTTGAGGTATTTAGATGATTACTATTCACTTTTTTCTTGTTTTTCCTGATGAAAGCGCTGCTATAAAAGTGCTAACACACTGAAGTAGACATTTGGTGTATGGAGTCTTTTGTACGAACCCGGTGAGCCGCCTACCTGTGATCATACTTACCGACATTCTGGCTGTCCCCAGCTGGAGGGGCAGCCAGGTCGAAGCAGCAGGGGTATGTGATGCAGCAGAGGGGGCGCGGTGAGTGTGATGATGACATTTAGGGGTAGGATTGGGGGTGGGGCCTCGCAATCTCATCATTGTGGCCCCACCCCCCACTAGGCGCATTGCTAGGATGACGTGATTCGCATTATCTGACCTCCCGGACCACCCAGTTTGGACAGCGACGTTGGAGGGCTGCTAGGGGATGCAAGGTGTTGCGAGCGGGTTTTCGGGAGCGTTCCGGCCATTTCAGGAGAGTAGGTAAGTATGCCTGTGATTATATGTGTGTTCCAGCACATTGAGTGCTGGAGTATTTGCTGTTTTGTCTATCTATCTATCTATCTATCTATCTATCTATCTATCTATCTATCTATCTATCTACAAAGATAAGAGTGACACCAAAATATCGTCTCCTCTTCAGTGACCGTGACCCAATTGCTGCACTATGACTTTTGGAGATAATTTTGGAGAAGGGATTTCCCGCACATTCCTCCATGTGTGTCTCTGCTTCCTTTGCGGCTGCCTGGTCTTTGTGACATTACTCAGTATTAGGGAAATGATTTTAGGCCAGGGAGTCACTCCAGAAGTTACCTGTGTAACATTCCAGCGGCTATTATTCAGCACACCATAAGCCCATTAGCGACGACGCACTTTGTAGTAGAAGTGAGACCGCACCATTTACTGTACGTACCAAAGCGCCTGTAACTTTTTCTGTAAGTTTTATCAGTTTTGTTCTATACAAAGAGGAAGATGGGATCTGAGAAGTATGTAGCAAACAGAACTAAATGAACTGACAAATAACAAGTACCTGTAAATCCATTTGATTTGCTCGTTAAAAAGCTTCTTGATCTATGACCTACATATTAAATGGTCCGGGAACAATGAACAATAATATACAGTAAACACAGACTGCAGGAATCCATGACAATTTGTGATTCTCCTGGATGAGTCTGGTTTGCTTTAATGGGGGTGTCAAAAAGACGCAGCTCGACACGCCCGCACCTAGCTGCATCGGGAGTGCCCGTAAATGACAGATGTAGCCATCTACCCATACGTATGTCTCTGTGACTTACAGTATATCTGTCTGGTGTAACCCAGACACATACAGTATGTTACTGTGGCAACCGGCACGTATCTTAAGATAATTGCTCCTACTTTGTACAGTATATGTGGGCCATACTTGCCAATATTGAGGCTGCCCCCTCCGGGAGGAGGCAGCCATCTCGGCAAGGCGGGGAGCATGGCCACAGGTGCTGCTGCTGGGTAGGAGTGGGGGCGTGTCTGCAAATTCCCGTCATCTTGGACCCGCCCCCGCCATCCAATGCCGAGATTACATCATTGGCCCCCCTCGGCTGCAGGAGGATGTGAGTGGCGGCAGGGGATTGTGGGCAGGGGTCACGGGCCAGGAGACTTGCCCACCCTTCCGGGGGGCTGGGAGTGCCACACGATTTTTTCGGAGCTCCCCGGCCATTCCGGGAAAGTAGGCAAGTATGATGTGGGCACATGAAGCATAGCTTGCAGAGAGATAAAGTAGAGAAAGATAAAGTACCAGCCAGTCAGCTCCTAACTGCCATGTTACAGGCTGTGTTTGAAAAATGACAGGAGCTGGTTGGTTGTCACTTTATCTCTCTCCAAGGTTTTGCACATCTGTCCCTTAACCTCTAATTATTAACCACACTGATAAAAAGAGCTGACATAAAATTTGAACAACAATTTATTGATAACAGAGCAAGCAGATCAAACTACATACCTGTCTGAGGCCCTGCAAGCCATCTCCTAATGGTGCCAACAAATGGTTTCTGCCTACTCCCTCTTACCATGCCGAATGGACGGCAAACCCAACAAAATGGTGTCACTGCCCTCCGCTTATGGTCTAAGTCAGCCAATGTTGGGCATATCATTGCTAGCAAGTCATTGCCTCTAATCTGACGCTACTCCATGTTAGCAGAGTATTAGTACCATGGACGTGCGGTCAGGGGAAGCAGTGCCTCCCCTCATACTACTCCAGAGTTCTGACTCTAAAAAGTTTTAGTATAATACAAAAATATATTTATAACTTATACATATCTTCTTTGTATTATTCTGCTACTTGTCATAGTCATATGCCAACAAATCTGCTATGCTGCAGGAAGAGAAGGCAGAGAGAATCCAGGGAGAGGCACAGGGCCGGCGCCACCATTAGGCAGCTTTAGGCAGCTGCCTATGGGCGGAAGTACTTGAAGGGCGGCGCTGAGTGCAGCAAAAAAAAAAAAAAAAAAGAAGGAGATGGAATGGAATTGACTGCTCTGCGCCCCCACCCTCCCGAGCGGATGACCATGTATCTAGATGATCTGAGACTGCTCACTCCGCCGGCGCCGGGTCTACAAACCAGCTAAGGAGGAAACAAAGAAGCTGCTGGAGCCCGTGGAGGAGGCAGGGGGCGGGACCTACACCCGATGCGGAGAGGGCTTCCCCAACCACTGGTAGATACCCCTGCCATTTACAACACTTTTCTTACTGGCAGTACGGGGAAAGTGAACCTCGTGGTTGTCTTCACCGGGAGCTCCGGCTGCCCCCCCACCTCATGCCTATCCCCACCTCATCCTGTCGAGAGGTGAGTAGCAGCGCCGGGACGTGCGGGCGCCGCACCATACACTGCTCCCTGGCAGTGTTCAGCGTCTGCTCTCCCTGGCCTGCACCTGTGTGCTCCGTGCAGCCGGGGATTGAGCCACATCCTCCTACACCGTGACGGCCGTGTCGGACGGTTAGGTGTAAACTGTGCGGCGGGGGGAGGGTTAGGATTAAAATGCAGATAGGGGGAGGGTCAGGGTTAGGCACACCTGGGGATGGTTAGGCTGGGGGCGATGTGATGTAAAAATGTTTGACTACACTTTGCTCTCTATAAACAACTCCAAGTGCCGCAGTATCAATTATATATATATATATATATATATATATATATCTATATTTATATCTATATATATCTATATATATATATATATATATATCTATATATATATATATATATACCAGTGCCTGAAGTGGACTGGCACTTCTTCGAGCACTGTCCCCCGCCGGTCCGCCACCGTATCATGCTGACCTCGGTGCTACTATTTCAAATATGCCGCGGACCGGCAGCCAATCAGCGGCAGCCGCTCCTGATTTGCTGCCAGTCCGCAGCAGATTTGAAATAGTACAGTGCCCGGCTCCCGTCCCTGACCCCTGACAAGTGCGGCTGCAAGGTTCGGCTCCCGCATGCAGCATGATTACGCCAAGGCTCCAGCTCCCGCCCCGCTGACAGCTCCGCTGCCTAGCTCTGGCTTTCTCCTGATGACAACTCGGGTGTCCGGCTCCCGCTCCACAGCACAGCTGCCCGGCTCCGGCTCATGTATGCTGATACCCCGGCTACCTGGCAACAGGTGAGCAGAAGGGAATTCATGGAGGAGAGTGTCAGGGTGGGGACAGTGTGTGTGTGTGTGTGTGTGTGTGTGTGTGTGTGTGTGTGTGTAAATGTGGCTGTGTGTGTGTATATGTGGCTGTTTGTGTAAATGTATATATGTGTGTGTGTGTGTGTGTGTGTATATATATATGTGGCTGTGTGTGTGTATATATGTGTGTATTTGTATATATGTGTGTGTGTGTATACTGTATGTGGCTGTGAGTATGTAGATATGTGGCTATGTGTGTGCTATAATGTGAATTTTGGCTCATACTGTGTGCTCTAATGTGAATTTCGGCTCATATCGTGTGCTCTAAGGTGAATTTTGGCTAATACCGTGTGCTCTAATGTGAATTTCGGCTCATATCGTGTGCTCTAATGTGAATTTTGGCTAATACCGTGTGCTATAATGTGAGTTTTGGCTCATACTGTGTGCTCTAATGTGAATTTCGGCTCATACTGTGTGCTCTAATGTGAATTTCGGCTCATTCTGTGTGCTCTAATGTGAATTTTGGCTAATACCATGTGATCTAATGTGAATTTCGGCTCATATCGTGTGCTCTAATGTGAATTTTGGCTAATACCGTGTGCTCTAATGTGAATTTCGGCTCATACTGTGTGCTCTAATGTGAATTTCGGCTCATACCATGTGCTCTAATGTGAATTTCGGCTAATATCGTGTGCTCTAATGTGAAGTTCGGCTCATACCGTGTGCTATAATGTGATTTTCGGCTGATACCGTGTGGTATAATGTGAATTTCGGCTCATACCGTGTGCTCTAATGTGAATTTCGCCTCATACCGTGTGCTATAATGCGAATTTCGCCTCATACCGTGTGCTATAATGTGAATTTTGGCTCATTATGTGCTAGAATGTGAATTTTGCCTCATACGTGTGCTCTAATGCGAATTTCGCCTCATACCGTGTGCTATAATGTGAATTTTGGTTCATTATGTGCTATAATGTGAATTTCGCCTCATACCGTGTGCTCTAATGTGAATTTTGCCTCATACTGTGTGCTATAATGTGATTTTCAGCTCATACCGTGTGCTATAATGTGATTTGCGGCTCATACTGTGTGCTGCAATGTGATTTTCGGCTCATACCGTGTGCTATAATGTGATTTGCGGCTCATACTGTGTGGTATAATGTGAAAGGGGCACCAGTACTAGAAAGTATAAGGGGTCCTACTAGTGTGGTGCAAAATGTGTATAAGGGGTGGTAAACTACACTGAAGGGCATGCCCCCTTTTGAGTGGCCACGCACCCTTTTTCGGAGCAGTGCGCGATTAATTACAACCTTCACTTTTCCATACCCCCACTTCAAAATTTCCACTTCGACCACTGTGTGTGTGTATGTATGTATATGTGTGTGTGTGTGTATATATATACACACACACACACACACACACACACACACACACACACACACACACACACCTCTCCCCAATAACCCCTAATCTGAACACCTTAACCCAGAGGCTCCGAAACGCAATCCTCAAGGCACCCCAATGGTCCTGGTTTTAAATGTATCCATGCTTGGCCACAGGTGATTTAATTAGCACCTTAGTCAATTTGATTTAACCATCTGTGCCGAGCCATGGATATACCTAAAACCTGGACTGTTGGGAACCTCTGCCTTAACCCAAACTGCTAAAACAACCCTATTATCCTATCCCTAAATTTTACCTGAGGGTTTTGGCAGGGGGGGGGGGGGGGGGGGTTTGGCGCTAACTATTTGCCTAGGGTGCTGAGAAATCTTGCACCGGCCCTGGAGAGGCAGTGACCAGCTCTGCATGTCATGAAGTGGCTGGGGCTGAGATGTGCTGCAGGGAGAGGCAGTGAGCAGCTCTGCATGTCAGGAAGTGCCTGGGAGCGGGGATGTGCTGCAGGGAGAGGCAGTGAGCAGCTCTGCATGACAGGAAGTGGCTGGGATGTGCTGCAGGGCGAGGCAGTGAGCAGCTCTGCATGTCAGGAAGTGGCTGGGGCTGGGATGTGCTGCAGGGAGAGGCAGTGAGCAGCTCTGCATGTCAGGAAGTGGCTGGGGCTGGGATGTGCTGCAGGGAGAGGCAGTGAGCAGCTCTGCCTCCCATCTGTATGTCAGGAAGTGGTTGGGGCTGGGATGTGCTGCAGGGAGAGGCAGTGAGCAGCTTCGCATATCAGAAAGTGCCTGGGAGCGGGGATGTGCTGCAGGAAGAGGCAGTGAGCAGCTCTGCATGTCAGGAAGTGCCTGGGAGCGGGATGTGCTGCAGGAAGAGGCAGTGAGCAGCTCTGCATGTCAGGAAGTGCCTGGGAGTGGGGATGTGCTGAAGGAAGAGGCAGTGAGCAGCTTCGCATGTCAGAAAGTGCCTGGGAGCGGGGATGTGCTGCAGGAAGAGGCAGTGAGCAGCTCTGCATGTCAGGAAGTGCCTGGGAGCGGGGATGTGCTGCAGGAAGAGGCAGTGAGCAGCTCTGCATGCCAGGAAGTGCCTGGGAGCGGGGATGTGCTGCATGGAGAGGCAGTGAGCAGCTCTGTATGTCAGGAAGTGCCTGGGCTGGGATGTGCTGCAGGGAGAGGCAGTGAGCAGCTCTGTATGTCAGGAAGTGCCTGGGAGCGGGGATGTGCTGCATGGAGAGGCAGTGAGCAGCTCTGTATGTCAGGAAGTGCCTGGGCTGGGATGTGCTGCAGGAAGAGGCAGTGAGCAGCTCTGCATGTCAGGAAGTGCCTGGGAGCGGGGATGTGCTGCAGGGAGAGGCAGTGAGCAGCTCTGTATGTCAGGAAGTGCCTGGGCTGGGATGTGCTGCAGGGAGAGGCAGTGAGCAGCTCTGTATGTCAGGAAGTGCCTTGGAGTGGGGATGTGCTGCAGGGAGAGGCAGTGAGCAGCTCTGTATGTCAGGAAGTGCCTGGGAGCGGGGATGTGCTGCAGGGAGAGGCAGTGAGCAGCTCTGTATGTCAGGAAGTGCCTGGGAGCGGGGATGTGCTGCAGGGAGAGGCAGTGAGCAGCTCTGTATGTCAGGAAGTGCCTGGGAGTGGGGATGTGCTGCAGGGAGAGGCAGTGAGCAGCTCTGTATGTCAGGAAGTGCCTGGGAGCGGGGATGTGCTGCAGGGAGAGGCAGTGAGCAGCTCTATATGTTTGGAAGTGCCTGGGCTGGGATGTGCTGCAGGGAGAGGCAGTGAGCAGCTCTGTATGTCAGGAAGTGCCTGGGAGTGGGGATGTGCTGCAGGGAGAGGCAGTGAGCAGCTCTGTATGTCAGGAAGTGCCTGGGCTGGGATGTGCTGCAGGGAGAGGCAGTGAGCAGCTCTGTATGTCAGGAAGTGCCTGGGAGCGGGGATGTGCTGCAGGAAGAGGCAGTGAGCAGCTCTGTATGTCAGGAAGTGCCTGGGCTGGGATGTGCTGCAGGGAGAGGCAGTGAGCAGCTCTGTATGTCAGGAAGTGCCTGGGAGCGGGGATGTGCTGCAGGGAGAGGCAGTGAGCAGCTCTGCATGTCAGGAAGTGCCTGGGAGCGGGGATGTGCTGCAGGGAGAGGCAGTGAGCAGCTCTGTATGTCAGGAAGTGCCTGGGAGTGGGGATGTGCTGCAGGGAGAGGCAGTGAGCAGCTCTGTATGTCAGGAAGTGCCTGGGAGCGGGGATGTGCTGCAGGGAGAGGCAGTGAGCAGCTCTGTATGTCAGGAAGTGCCTGGGAGCGGGGATGTGCTGCAGGGAGAGGCAGTGAGCAGCTCTGTATGTCAGGAAGTGCCTGGGAGCGGGGATGTGCTGCAGGAAGAGGCAGTGAGCAGCTCTGTATGTCAGGAAGTGCCTGGGAGCGGGGATGTGCTGCAGGGAGAGGCAGTGAGCAGCTCTGTATGTCAGGAAGTGCCTGGGAGCGGGGATGTGCTGCAGGGAGAGGCAGTGAGCAGCTCTGCATGTCAGGAAGTGCCTCCTCTGTCATGTATTACCCTGTGCCCCTCGGTGCTATGTATTACACTGTGTCATGTGCTACCCTGTGCCATGTGTTACCCTGTGCCCCCTCTGTGCTATGTATTACTCTGTGGCACACTGTGGAGGCAGTATGATCTGTGAGTCATGTAATATCATCTAAGGACTGGACTGTCCACCTATAAGGCCATGATTTCTGCCCATTACTGTACTGCAGGGGAATGTGCTGTACATGCAGAGGAGTAGCGTAGAGACATGACACCCCGGAGCAGGGTCATGTCATGGCACCGCCACCCACCACCACACATACATACATACATACATACATACATACATTTAGGCACAGACATACATAAACACACAAATACAGTATACACAGATATATACACACACACATAACACACAAATATACACACACAGATATACACATATACACACAGACATACATAAACACACACATATACTCACACATACTGTATACAAATATATATTATATATACACAAACACACACATACATGTATACACATTAGCACACAGACATACACACTAGAGATGTTCGGCGGGCACTTTTCGTGTTTTGGCTTTGGTTCTAATTCCACTTCTGTGTTTTGGTTTTGGCTTGGTTTTGCCAAAACCACCCTTTCATGTTTTGGTTTTGGATCTGGGTGATTTTTGAAAAACAACAACATAAAAACGGCTAAAATCACAGAATTTGGGAGTAATTTTGATCCTATAGTATTATTAACCTGAATAACATTAATTTCCACTAATTTCCAGTGTATTCTGAACACCTCACACCTCACAATATTGTTTTTAGGCCAAAAGGTTGCACCAAGGTGGTTGTATGACTAAGCTAAAGGCCCGTACACACTGGCCGATATATCGGCCGTTCTCTTGAATGGCCGATATATCGCGGGTCCGTCGGCCAGTGTGTACGGCCAATACGTCTGTGAACTCCGTCGTTCACAGACGTATCGCGTCGGCCCCGCAGCACAGCCGACGGCCAATATATCTAACGATATATTGGCGCATCGCTGTGTGTGTACGGCGGTCAACCAACCGCCCGTACACATGCTGCGGCGGCCAGCGGTGATTGACAGCTGAACTGGGCGGGCGTGTGTACACGCCCGCCCAGTTCATGACGTCAGTCCCCGACGGATCGGGCTGTGTGTATGCTCAACACACTGCCTGATCCTTCCATAGATATATCTGCAGATCAATTGATCTGCAGATATATCTTTCCAGTGTGTACCCACCTTAAGCGAGCCAAGTGGGCGGCACAAACACCTGGCCCATCTAGGAGTGGCACTGCAGTGTCAGACAGGATGGCAGATATAAAAAAAGGCCCCAAACAGCACATGATGCAAAGAAGAAAAAGAGGTGCAATGAGGTAGCTGGATGACTAAGCTAAGCGGCACAAGTGTGCGGCACAAACACCTGGCCCATCTAGGAGTGGCACTGCAGTGTCACACAGGAGGGTACTTTTCAAAAACTAGGCCCCAAACAGCACCTCATGCAAAGATGTAGAAGAGGTGCAATGAGGTAGCTATATGACTAGAGATGAGCGGGTTCGGTTTCTTTGAATCCGAACCCGCACGAACTTCACTTTTTTTTTCACGGGTCCGAGCGACTCGGATCTTCCCGCCTTGCTCGGTTAACCCGAGCGCGCCCGAACGTCATCATGACGCTGTCGGATTCTCGCGAGACTCGGATTCTATATAAGGAGCCGCGCGTCGCCGCCATTTTCACACGTGCATTGAGATTGATAGGGAGAGGACGTGGCTGGCGTCCTCTCCATTTAGATTAGATTTAGAAGAGAGAGAGAGAGATTGCTGTGATACTGTAGATTAGAAGAGAGTGCAGAGTGCAGACAGAGTTTAGTGACTGACGACCACAGTGACCAGTGACCACCAGAGACAGTGCAGTTGTTTGTTTTATTTAATATATCCGTTCTCTGCCTGAAAAAAACGATACACAGTCACACAGTGACTCTGTCTGTGTGCACTGCTCAGCCCAGTGTGCTGCACATCAATGTATTGTATATAAAGCTTATAATTGTGGGGGAGACTGGGGAGCACTGCAGGTTGTTATAGCAGGAGCCAGGAGTACATGATAAATAATATTATATTAAAATTAAACAGTGCACACTTTTGCTGCAGGAGTGCCACTGCCAGTGTGACTAGTGGTGACCAGTGCCTGACCACCAGTATATTAGTAGTATTGTATACTATCTCTTTATCAACCAGTCTATATTAGCAGCAGACACAGTACAGTGCGGTAGTTCACAGCTGTGGCTACCTCTGTGTCGGCACTCGGCAGGCAGTCCGTCCATCCATAATTGTATTATAATATATACCACCTAACCGTGGTTTTTTTTTCGTTCTTTATACCGTCGTCATACTAGTTGTTACGAGTATACTACTATCTCTTTATCAACCAGTGTACAGTGCGGTAGTTCACGGCTGTGGCTACCTCTGTGTCGGAACTCGGCAGGCAGTCCGTCCATCCATAATTGTATTATAATATATACCACCTAACCGTGGTTTTTTTTTTCGTTCTTTATACCGTCGTCATACTAGTTGTTACGAGTATACTACTATCTCTTTATCAACCAGTGTACAGTGCGGTAGTTCACGGCTGTGGCTACCTCTGTGTCGGCACTCGGCAGGCAGTCCGTCCAACCATAATTGTATTATATACCACCTAACCGTGGTTTTTTTTTCATTCTTTATACCGTCGTCATACTAGTTGTTACGAGTATACTACTATCTCTTTATCAACCAGTGTACAGTGCGGTAGTTCACGGCTGTGGCTACCTCTGTGTCGGCACTCGGCAGGCAGTCCGTCCAACCATAATTGTATTATATACCACCTAACCGTGGTTTTTTTTTCATTCTTTATACCGTCGTCATACTAGTTGTTACGAGTATACTACTATCTCTTTATCAACCAGTGTACAGTGCGGTAGTTCACGGCTGTGGCTACCTCTGTGTCGGCACTCGGCAGCCCGTCCATAATTGTATATACCAGTGACCTAACCGTGGTTTTTTTTTCTTTCTTTATACATACATACTAGTTACGAGTATACTATCTCTTTATCAACCAGTCTATATATTAGCAGCAGACACAGTACAGTGCGGTAGTTCACGGCTGTGGCTACCTCTGTGTCGGCACTCGGCAGCCCGTCCATAATTGTATATACCACCTAACCGTGGTTTTTTTTTCTTTCTTTATACATACATACTAGTTACGAGTATACTATCTCTTTATCAACCAGTCTATATATTAGCAGCAGACACAGTACAGTGCGGTAGTTCACGGCTGTGGCTACCTCTGTGTCGGCACTCCGCAGCCCGTCCATAATTGTATATACCAGTGACCTAACCGTGGTTTTTTTTTCGTTCTTTATACATACATACTAGTTACGAGTATACTATCTCTTTATCAACCAGTCTATATATTAGCAGCAGACACAGTACAGTGCGGTAGTTCACGGCTGTGGCTACCTCTGTGTCGGCACTCGGCAGCCCGTCCATAATTGTATATACCAGTGACCTAACCGTGGTTTTTTTTTCTTTCTTTATACATACATACTAGTTACGAGTATACTATCTCTTTATCAACCAGTCTATATATTAGCAGCAGACACAGTACAGTGCGGTAGTTCACGGCTGTGGCTACCTCTGTGTCGGCACTCGGCAGCCCGTCCATAATTGTATATACCAGTGACCTAACCGTGGTTTTTTTTTCTTTCTTTATACATACATACTAGTTACGAGTATACTATCTCTTTATCAACCAGTCTATATATTAGCAGCAGACACAGTACAGTGCGGTAGTTCACGGCTGTGGCTACCTCTGTGTCGGCACTCGGCAGCCCGTCCATAATTGTATATACCACCTAACCGTGGTTTTTTTTTTTTTCTTTATACATACATACTAGTTACGAGTATACTATCTCTTTATCAACCAGTCTATATATTAGCAGCAGACACAGTACAGTGCGGTAGTTCACGGCTGTGGCTACCTCTGTGTCGGCACTCGGCAGCCCGTCCATAATTGTATATACCAGTGACCTAACCGTGGTTTTTTTTTCTTTCTTTATACATACATACTAGTTACGAGTATACTATCTCTTTATCAACCAGTCTATATATTAGCAGCAGACACAGTACAGTGCGGTAGTTCACGGCTGTGGCTACCTCTGTGTCGGCACTCGGCAGCCCGTCCATAATTGTATACTAGTATCCAATCCATCCATCTGCATTGTTTACCTGAGGTGCCTTTTAGTTGTGCCTATTAAAATATGGAGAACAAAAATGTTGAGGTTCCAAAATTAGGGAAAGATCAAGATCCACTTCCACCTCGTGCTGAAGCTGCTGCCACTAGTCATGGCCGAGACGATGAAATGCCAGCAACGTCGTCTGCCAAGGCCGATGCCCAATGGCATAGTACAGAGCATGTCAAAACCAAAACACCAAATATCAGTAAAAAAAGGACTCCAAAACCTAAAATAAAATTGTCGGAGGAGAAGCGTAAACTTGCCAATATGCCATTTACCACACGGAGTGGCAAGGAACGGCTGAGGCCCTGGCCTATGTTCATGGCTAGTGGTTCAGCTTCACATGAGGATGGAAGCACTCAGCCTCTCGCTAGAAAACTGAAAAGACTCAAGCTGGCAAAAGCACCGCAAAGAACTGTGCGTTCTTTGAAATCCCAAATCCACAAGGAGAGTCCAATTGTGTCGGTTGCGATGCCTGACCTTCCCAACACTGGACGTGAAGAGCATGCGCCTTCCACCATTTGCACGCCCCCTGCAAGTGCTGGAAGGAGCACCCGCAGTCCAGTTCCTGATAGTCAGATTGAAGATGTCAGTGTTGAAGTACACCAGGATGAGGAGGATATGGGTGTTGCTGGCGCTGGGGAGGAAATTGACCAGGAGGATTCTGATGGTGAGGTGGTTTGTTTAAGTCAGGCACCCGGGGAGACACCTGTTGTCCGTGGGAGGAATATGGCCGTTGACATGCCAGGTGAAAATACCAAAAAAATCAGCTCTTCGGTGTGGAGGTATTTCACCAGAAATGCGGACAACAGGTGTCAAGCCGTGTGTTCCCTTTGTCAAGCTGTAATAAGTAGGGGTAAGGACGTTAACCACCTCGGAACATCCTCCCTTATACGTCACCTGCAGCGCATTCATAATAAGTCAGTGACAAGTTCAAAAACTTTGGGTGACAGCGGAAGCAGTCCACTGACCAGTAAATCCCTTCCTCTTGTAACCAAGCTCACGCAAACCACCCCACCAACTCCCTCAGTGTCAATTTCCTCCTTCCCCAGGAATGCCAATAGTCCTGCAGGCCATGTCACTGGGAAGTCTGACGAGTCCTCTCCTGCCTGGGATTCCTCCGATGCATCCTTGCGTGTAACGCCTACTGCTGCTGGCGCTGCTGTTGTTGCCGCTGGGAGTCGATGGTCATCCCAGAGGGGAAGTCGTAAGCCCACTTGTACTACTTCCAGTAAGCAATTGACTGTTCAACAGTCCTTTGCGAGGAAGATGAAATATCACAGCAGTCATCCTACTGCAAAGCGGATAACTGAGTCCTTGACAACTATGTTGGTGTTAGACGTGCGTCCGGTATCCGCCGTTAGTTCACAGGGAACTAGACAATTTATTGAGGCAGTGTGCCCCCGTTACCAAATACCATCTAGGTTCCACTTCTCTAGGCAGGCGATACCGAGAATGTACACGGACGTCAGAAAAAGACTCACCAGTCTCCTAAAAAATGCAGTTGTACCCAATGTCCACTTAACCACGGACATGTGGACAAGTGGAGCAGGGCAGGGTCAGGACTATATGACTGTGACAGCCCACTGGGTAGATGTATGGACTCCCGCCGCAAGAACAGCAGCGGCGGCACCAGTAGCAGCATCTCGCAAACGCCAACTCTTTCCTAGGCAGGCTACGCTTTGTATCACCGCTTTCCAGAATACGCACACAGCTGAAAACCTCTTACGGCAACTGAGGAAGATCATCGCGGAATGGCTTACCCCAATTGGACTCTCCTGTGGATTTGTGGCATCGGACAACGCCAGCAATATTGTGTGTGCATTAAATATGGGCAAATTCCAGCACGTCCCATGTTTTGCACATACCTTGAATTTGGTGGTGCAGAATTTTTTTAAAAACGACAGGGGCGTGCAAGAGATGCTGTCGGTGGCCAGAAAAATTGCGGGACACTTTCGGCGTACAGGCACCACGTACAGAAGACTGGAGCACCACCAAAAACTACTGAACCTGCCCTGCCATCATCTGAAGCAAGAAGTGGTAACGAGGTGGAATTCAACCCTCTATATGCTTCAGAGGTTGGAGGAGCAGCAAAAGGCCATTCAAGCCTATACAATTGAGCACGATATAGGAGATGGAATGCACCTGTCTCAAGTGCAGTGGAGAATGATTTCAACGTTGTGCAAGGTTCTGATGCCCTTTGAACTTGCCACACGTGAAGTCAGTTCAGACACTGCCAGCCTGAGTCAGGTCATTCCCCTCATCAGGCTTTTGCAGAAGAAGCTGGAGGCATTGAAGAAGGAGCTAAAAGGGAGCGATTCCGCTAGGCATGTGGGACTTGTGGATGCAGCCCTTAATTCGCTTAACAAGGATTCACGGGTGGTCAATCTGTTGAAATCAGAGCACTACATTTTGGCCACCGTGCTCGATCCTAGATTTAAAGCCTACCTTGGATCTCTCTTTCCGGCAGACACAGGTCTGCTGGGGTTGAAAGACCTGCTGGTGACAAAATTGTCAAGTCAAGCGGAACGCGACCTGTCAACATCTCCTCCTTCACATTCTCCCGCAACTGGGGGTGCGAGGAAAAGGCTCAGAATTCTGAGCCCACCCGCTGGCGGTGATGCAGGGCAGTCTGGAGCGACTGCTGATGCTGACATCTGGTCCGGACTGAAGGACCTGACAACGATTACGGACATGTCGTCTACTGTCACTGCATATGATTCTCTCAACATTGATAGAATGGTGGAGGATTATATGAGTGACCGCATCCAAGTAGGCACGTCACACAGTCCGTACTTATACTGGCAGGAAAAAGAGGCAATTTGGAGGCCCTTGCACAAACTGGCTTTATTCTACCTAAGTTGCCCTCCCACAAGTGTGTACTCCGAAAGAGTGTTTAGTGCCGCCGCTCACCTTGTCAGCAATCGGCGTACGAGGTTACATCCAGAAAATGTGGAGAAGATGATGTTCATTAAAATGAATTATAATCAATTCCTCCGCGGAGACATTGACCAGCAGCAATTGCCTCCACAAAGTACACAGGGAGCTGAGATGGTGGATTCCAGTGGGGACGAATTGATAATCTGTGAGGAGGGGGATGTACACGGTGATATATCGGAGGGTGAAGATGAGGTGGACATCTTGCCTCTGTAGAGCCAGTTTGTGCAAGGAGAGATTAATTGCTTCTTTTTTGGGGGGGGTCCAAACCAACCCGTCATATCAGTCACAGTCGTGTGGCAGACCCTGTCACTGAAATGATGGGTTGGTTAAAGTGTGCATGTCCTGTTTTGTTTATACAACATAAGGGTGGGTGGGAGGGCCCAAGGATAATTCCATCTTGCACCTCTTTTTTCTTTTCTTTTTCTTTGCATCATGTGCTGATTGGGGAGGGTTTTTTGGAAGGGACATCCTGCGTGACACTGCAGTGCCACTCCTAAATGGGCCCGGTGTTTGTGTCGGCCACTAGGGTCGCTAATCTTACTCACACAGTCAGCTACCTCATTGCGCCTCTTTTTTTCTTTGCGTCATGTGCTGTTTGGGGAGGGTTTTTTGGAAGGGACATCCTGCGTGACACTGCAGTGCCACTCCTAGATGGGCCCGGTGTTTGTGTCGGCCACTAGGGTCGCTAATCTTACTCACACAGCTACCTCATTGCGCCTCTTTTTTTCTTTGCGTCATGTGCTGTTTGGGGAGGGTTTTTTGGAAGGGACATCCTGCGTGACACTGCAGTGCCACTCCTAGATGGGCCCGGTGTTTGTGTCGGCCACTAGGGTCGCTAATCTTACTCACACAGCTACCTCATTGCGCCTCTTTTTTTCTTTGCGTCATGTGCTGTTTGGGGAGGGTTTTTTGGAAGGGACATCCTGCGTGACACTGCAGTGCCACTCCTAGATGGGCCCGGTGTTTGTGTCGGCCACTAGGGTCGCTAATCTTACTCACACAGTCAGCTACCTCATTGCGCCTCTTTTTTTCTTTGCGTCATGTGCTGTTTGGGGAGGGTTTTTTGGAAGGGCCATCCTGCGTGACACTGCAGTGCCACTCCTAGATGGGCCCGGTGTTTGTGTCGGCCACTAGGGTCGCTAATCTTACTCACACAGTCAGCTACCTCATTGCGCCTCTTTTTTTCATTGCGTCATGTGCTGTTTGGGGAGGGTTTTTTGGAAGGGCCATCCTGCGTGACACTGCAGTGCCACTCCTAGATGGGCCCGGTGTTTGTGTCGGCCACTAGGGTCGCTAATCTTACTTACACAGCTACCTCATTGCGCCTCTTTTTTTCTTTGCGTCATGTGCTGTTTGGGGAGGGTTTTTTGGAAGGGACATCCTGCGTGACACTGCAGTGCCACTCCTAGATGGGCCCGGTGTTTGTGTCGGCCACTAGGGTCGCTTATCTTACTCACACAGCGACCTCGGTGCAAATTTTAGGACTAAAAATAATATTGTGAGGTGTGAGGTATTCAGAATAGACTGAAAATGAGTGTAAATTATGGTTTTTGAGGTTAATAATACTTTGGGATCAAAATGACCCCCAAATTCTATGATTTAAGCTGTTTTTTAGTGTTTTTGGAAAAAAACACCCGAATCCAAAACACACCCGAATCCGACAAAAATAATTCGGTGAGGTTTTGCCAAAACGCGTTCGAACCCAAAACACGGCCGCGGAACCGAACCCAAAACCAAAACACAAAACCCGAAAAATTTCAGGCGCTCATCTCTATATATGACTAAGCCAAGCGACACAAACAATTGGCCTATCTAGGAGTGGCACTGCAGTGGCAGACAGGAGGGCAGATATATAATAAAAAGGCCTCAAATATCACCTCATGCAAAGATGTAGAAGAGGTGCAATGAGGTAGCTTTATAACTAAGATATAGAGAGGAGACAGATCTCCAGTGGTATGCCAGTCCCACTCTCCCGGCGCTTATATATATATATATATATATATAAAAAAATAACTATTCTATATATAAATACAACCAGTGTAGGCAAACAGCAGTGTATGTTTTGAGACTTGGTTAGAGTCTCTGGCATAAACTAAACAGAAAAGATCTATAAAACATCGCGCTTTAAAAGGTATAATGTAAATTATCAATGTGACAATAAAAATTAGTTTTGAGAAAATGGCTGTGAAGTAGTAAGAAATGAGGTTGGGAGACTGTTTATGAATAATAAGAAAAGTACATTTTATTTATACCAAATCATCCACCATGTGGAGAATAAAATAAACATAAATATAGTTTTAAGAAAGCATCAATTTAGTTAATGTATTCCAAAATGCATGGTTGGCTGTTATACTAACTCTATTTTAAAAGCTGTGTTATAATTAGATCAATACTAAAATGTCCTTTTAGGAAACAATATATATCAGTAATTGCACTCCTTTGCACGTTCCACACAAATAGACTGATGGCTTTCAGTGCCGGCGTCCCGGCTAGGTTTATAATTCAGAGTGAACTGAAGAACGCTGCCTGTAATTCTCACAAATGTGTATAGGTCGTCCCTCCTTTCCCGGTGGTGAGGCTATCACCGCCCCGGGCGTGATGTAACGTGTGTCCGTATAACGGATGGGATCAAGGGACTCACCCGTCTCTCCGCTGTGATGCTCACTGCCGTCTCCCCTCTCCCGGTGGTGAGGCCGTCACCGCCCGGGTGATGTAATCGGAGGGTTCGTAGTTGTTATCCGCTGGAATTCCGCCGTTTCTGACTACTTCACAGCCATTTTCTCAAAACTAATTTTTATTGTCACATTGATAATTTACACTATACCTTTTAAAGCGCGATGTTTTATAGATCTTTTCTGTTTAGCTTTATGACTAAGCCAAGCGACACAAACAATTGGCCCATCTAGGAGTGGCACTGCAGTAGCAGACAGGAGGGCAGATATAAAAAAAAGTCCCCAAACAGCACATAATGCAAAGAAGAAAAAAAGGTGCACCGAGGCTGCTGTATGACTAAGCTAAGTGACACAACCACCTGGCCCATCTAGTAGTGTCATGCATTGGCTGAATGTCAAGATTGGGCCGCAATTGTTCGGTTCACTGACAGAATCTCCAGCAAGCCCCTGTCATTTTTTTTTATTTCTGCAATTGGTGGACTTATACGGCAGTACCCCGGGACTAATACAGCAGTACCCCTGGACTCATCCGGCAGTGTCAGACAAGATGGCACTATTCAAAAACTAGTCCCCAAACAGCACCTCATGCAAAGATCTCGAAGATGTGCAATGAGGTAGCTGTATGACTAAGCCAAGTGACACAAACAATTGCAACTGGAATTATATGTCCAAATCACTGGAATTATACGTCCAAATCACTGGAATTAAATGGCAAAATCACTGGAATGATACGTCCAAATCACTGGAATTAAATGGCAAAATCACTGGAATTATACTGCAAAATCACTGGAATTATACATCCAAATCACTGTAATCATATGTCCAAATCACTAGAATTATACGTCCAAATCACTGGAATTAAATGGCAAAATCACTGGAATTATACGTCCAAATCACTGGAATTAAATGACAAAATCACTGGAATTATACTGCAAAATCACTGGAATTATACTGCAAAATCACTGGAATTATACTGCAAAATCACTGGATTTATACTGCAAAATCACTGGATTTATACTGCAAAATCACTGGAACTATATGTCCAAATCACTGGAATTAAATGGCAAAATCACTGGAATTATACGTCCAAATCACTGGAATTATTCGTCCAAATCACTGGAATTATACGTCCAAATCACTGGAATTAAATGGCAAAATCACTGGAATTGAATGGCAAAATCACTGGAATTAGACAGCAAAATCACTGGAATTAGACTGCAAAATCACTGGAACTATATGTCCAAATCACTAGAATTAAATGGCAAAGTAACTGGAATTATATGTCCAAATCACTGGAATTAAATGGCAAAATCACTGGAATTATACTGCAAAATCACTGGAATTATACTGCAAAATCACTGGAACTATACGTTCAAATCACTGGAATTAAATGGCAAAATCACTGGAATTATACTGCAAAATCACTGGAATTATACTGCAAAATCATTAGAACTATATGTCCAAATCACTGGAATTAAATGGCAAAATTGAGGTTGAGGGCTTCCATCGTCATGTGAAGCTGAACCACTAGTCATGAACATAGGCCAGGGCCTTAGCCGTTCCTTGCCACTCCGTGTCGTAAATGGCATATTGGCAAGTTTACATTTCTCCACAGACGATTTAAATTTCTTTTTTTGGGTCTTCTTACTGAACTTTGGTTTTTTGGATTTTACATGCCTTCTACTATCACATTGGGCATCGGCCTTGGCAGACGACGATGGCATTTCATCGTCTATGTCATGACTAGTGGCAGCAGCTTCAGCACTAGGAGGAAGTGGTTCTTGATCTGTCACTATTTAATCCTCCAAATTCTTGTTCTCCATTATTTTTCTGGAGTTATATAACACAATATGTGGCACAGGAATGAATGATGGCTGATGCACTGGACACTACCACTGGTCTGAAGTAGGATCACAGCAACACTGTAAGGGACTTGTTGTTATTATTATTATACAGCAGCAGTGGACATATGGCTGTAGAGTATACCACTGTGACTGCCTGGTCACTGGATTCACTGATGGCTGATGCACAGGACGCTACCACTGGTCGGATGCAGGACAACACAACAACACTGTAAGGGACTTATTGTTATTATAATTTATTATTATACGGCAGCAGTGGAGATATGGCTGCATAGTATACCACTGTGACTGCCTGGTCACTGGAATGACTGATGGCTGATGTGCTGGACACTACCACTGGTCTGATGCAGGACAACAGAGCAACACTGTAAGGGACTTGTTATTATTATTATACGGCAGTGGACATATGGCTGCAGAGTATACCACTGTGACTGCCTGGTCACTGGAATGACTGATGGCTGATGCACAGGACACTACCACTGAACTGATGCAGCACAACACAGCAGCAATGGACATATGGCAGCAAGAGGGCACAACCACTGCGACTGGACAAATACAGCACAAGATACGGACACTGAGAGAACGGAGACACGTCCTCTCTCTACACTCTCCAATGCCAGAGTGAAAATGGTGGGGACGCGCGGCTCCTTATATGGAATCCAAACCCCGCGAGTACCCGACAGCGGGATGATGACGTTTTGCCTCGTTCTGGTTTCCGAGTCAGGCGGGAAAACCCGAGCCTGTCTCGGATCCGGACTCGAATGAAGTTCAGTACAGTTCGGTTCTCTGAGAACCGAACCCGTTCATCTCTAATACACACACATTTACACACAAACACATTTACACACAAACACAGACATATACACATAAACACACAGTATATACACTAGTGATGAGCAACCGAACCCACCCGAGCTTTACCTTTTTTACACGGGTCCGAGCAGACTCGGATCCTCCCGCCTTGCTCGGCTAACCCGAGCGCGCCCGAACGTCATCATCCCGCTGTCGGATTCTCGCGACATTCGGATTCTATATAAGCAGCCGCGCGTCGCCGCCATTTTCACACGTGCATTGAGATTGATAGGGAGAGGACGTGGCTGGCGTCCTCTCCGTTTATATACGAGACAGTTGATCTGATTGCTTTGCTTGTTTATTTTACTATTGTGGGGAGGATTGGGGAGAAGCTGTTAGGAGGAGTACAGTGCAGAGTTTTGCTGATAAGTGACCACCAGTTTTTTATCCGTTCTCTTCTCTGCCTGAAAAAAACGCTCCATACCATATCTGTGCTCAGTGTGCTGCATGATATATCTGTGCTGAGTGCTCACACTGCTTAATTGTGGGGACTGGGGAGCAGCTATAGCAGGAGTACAGTGCAGAGTTTTGCTGACAGTGACCACCAGTATACGTTTGTCTGCCCGAAAAACACTCCTGTGGCTTTTTTTTTTAAACTAGTAGTTTAGCAGTTTGCTGACAGTGTCCACCAGGTCCATTATACTGTATATAGCAGTATGGTAGGCCACTGCTGTACCTACCTCTGTGTCGTTACTCGTCATCCATAAAGTATAATATCCATCCATCTACATAGTATACCTGTGGTGGCTTTTTTTTTATACTAGTAGTTTAGCAGTCTGCTGACAGTGTCCACCAGGTCCATTATACTGTATATAGCAGTACGGTAGGCCACTGCTGTACCTACCTCTGTGTCGTCACTCGTCATCCATAAAGTATACTATCCATCCATCTACATTGTATACCTGTGGTGGCTTTTTTTTTATACTAGTAGTTTAGCAGTCTGCTGACAGTGTCCACCAGGTCCATTATACTGTATATAGCAGTACGGTAGGCCACTGCTGTACCTACCTCTGTGTCGTCACTCGTCATCTATAAAGTATACTATCCATCCATCTACATTGTATACCTGTGGTGGCTTTTTTTTTTATACTAGTAGTTTAGCAGTCTGCTGAGTGTCCACCAGGTCCATTATACTGTATATAGCAGTACGGTAGGCCACTGCTGTACCTACCTCTGTGTCGTCACTCGTCATCCATTAAGTATACTATCCATCCATCTACATTGTATACCTGTGGTGCCTTTTAGTTGTGCGCATTAAAATATGGAGAACAAAAATGTGGAGGTTAAAAAAATAGGGAAAGATCAAGATCCACTTCCACCTCGTGCTGAAGCTGCTGCCACTAGTCATGGCCGAGATGATGAAATGCCATCAACGTCGTCTGCCAAGGCCGATGCCCAATGTCATAGTACAGAGCATGTAAAATCCAAAACACAAAAGATCAGTAAAATGCCTCAAAAATCAAAATTAAATGCGTCTGAGGAGAAGCGTAAACTTGCCAATATGCCATTTACGACACGGAGTGGCAAGGAACGGCTGAGGCCCTGGCCTATGTTCATGGCTAGTGGTTCAGCTTCACATGAGGATGGAAGCACTCATCCTCTCACTAGAAAAAATAAAAGACTTAAGCTGGCAAAAGCACAGCAAAGAACTGTGCGTTCTTCGAAATCACAAATCCCCAAGGAGAGTCCAATTGTGTCAGTTGCGATGCCTGACCTTCCCAACACTGGACGGGAAGAGCTTGCGCCTACCACCATTTGCACACCCCCTGCAAGTGCTGGAAGGAGCACCCGCAGTCTAGTTCCTGATAGTCAAATTGAAGATGTCAGTGTTGAAGTACACCAGGATGAGGATATGGGTGTTGCTGGCGCTGGGGAGGAAATTGACAAGGAGGATTCTGATGGTGAGGTGGTTTGTTTAAGTCAGGCACCCGGGGAGACACCTGTTGTCCGTGGGAGGAATATGGCCATTGACATGCCTGGCCAAAATACAAAAAAAATCAGCTCTGCGGTGTGGAATTATTTCAACACAAATGCGGACAACAGGTGTCAAGCCGTGTGTTGCCTTTGTCAAGCTGTAATAAGTAGGGGTAAGGACGTTAACCACCTCGGAACATCCTCCCTTATACGTAACCTGCAGCGCATTCATCATAAGTCAGTGACAAGTTCAAAAACTTTGGGCGACAGCGGAAGCAGTCCACTGACCAGTAAATCCCTTCCTCTTGTAACCAAGCTCCTGCAAACCACACCACCAACTCCCTCAGTGTCAATTTCCTCCTTACCCAGGAAAGCCAATAGTCCTGCAGGCCATGTCACTGGCAAGTCTGACGAGTCCTCTCCTGCCTGGGATTCCTCCGATGAATCCTTGAGTGTAACGCCTACTGCTGCTGGCGCTGCTGTTGTTGCTGCTGGGAGTCGATCGTCATCCCAGAGGGGAAGTCGGAAGACCACTTGTACTACTTCCAGTAAGCAATTGACTGTACAACAGTCCTTTGCGAGGAAGATGAAATATCACAGCAGTCATCCTGCTGCAAAGCAGATAAGTCAGGCCTTGGCAGCCTGGGCAGTGAGAAACGTGGTTCCGGTATCCATCGTTAATTCAGAGGCAACTATAGACTTGATTGAGGTACTGTGTCCCCGGTACCAAATACCATCTAGGTTCCATTTCTCTAGGCAGGCGATACCGAAAATGTACACAGACCTCAGAAAAAGACTCACCAGTGTCCTAAAAAATGCAGTTGTACCCAATGTCCACTTAACCACGGACATGTGGACAAGTGGAGCAGGGCAGACTCAGGACTATATGACTGTGACAGCCCACTGGGTAGATGTATTGCCTCCCGCTGCAAGAACAGCAGCGGCGGCACCAGTAGCAGCATCTCGCAAACGCCAACTCGTTCCTAGGCAGGCTACGCTTTGTATCACCGCTTTCCAGAATACGCACACAGCTGAAAACCTCTTACGGCAACTGAGGAAGATCATCGCAGAATGGCTTACCCCAATTGGACTCTCCTGGGGATTTGTGACATCGGACAACGCCAGCAATATTGTGCGTGCATTACATCTGGGCAAATTCCAGCACGTCCCATGTTTTGCACATACCTTGAATTTGGTGGTGCAGAATTATTTAAAAAACGACAGGGGCGTGCAAGAGATGCTGTCGGTGGCCCGAAGAATTGCGGGCCACTTTCGGCGTTCAGGCACCGCGTACAGAAGACTGGAGCACCACCAAAAATACCTGAACCTGCCCTGCCATCATCTGAAGCAAGAGGTGGTAACGAGGTGGAATTCAACCCTCTATATGCTTCAGAGGATGGAGGAGCAGCAAAAGGCCATTCAAGCCTATACATCTGGCCACGATATAGGCAAAGGAGGTGGAATGCACCTGCCTGAAGCGCAGTGGAGAATGATTTCAACGTTGTGCAAGGTTCTGCAACCCTTTGAATTTGCCACACGTGAAGTCAGTTCAGACACTGCCAGCCTGAGTCAGGTCATTCCCCTCATCAGGCTTTTGCAGAAGAAGCTGGAGACATTGAAGGAGGAGCTAAAACAGAGCGCTTCCACTAGGCAAGTGGGACTTGTGGATGGAGCCCTTCATTCGCTTAACCAGGATTCACAGGTGGTCAATCTGTTGAAATCAGAGCACTACATTTTGGCCACCGTGCTCGATCCTAGATTTAAAACCTACGTTGTATCTCTCTTTCCGGCAGACACAAGTCTGCAGAGGTTCAAAGACCTGCTAGTGAGAAAATTGTCAAGTCAAGCGGAACGTGACCCGTCAACAGCTCCTCCTTCACATTCTCCCGCAACTGGGGGTGCGAGGAAAAGGCTAAGAATTCCGAGCCCACCCGCTGGCGGTGATGCAGGGCAGTCTGGAGCGAGTGCTGACATCTGATCCGGACTGAAGGACCTGCCAACGATTACTGACATGTCGTCTACTGTCACTGCATATGATTCTCTCACCATTGAAAGAATGGTGGAGGATTATATGAGTGACCGTATCCAAGTAGGCACGTCAGACAGTCCGTACGTATACTGGCAGGAAAAAGAGGCAATTTGGAGGCCCTTGCAGAAACTGGCTTTATTCTACCTAAATTGCCCTCCCTCCAGTGTGTACTCCGAAAGAGTGTTTAGTGCAGCCGCTCACCTTGTCAGCAATCGGTGTACGAGGTTACTTCCAGAAAATGTGGAGAAGATGATGTTCATTAAAATGAATTATAATCAATTCCTCCGTGGAGACATTCACCAGCAGCAATTGCCTCCAGAAAGTACACGGGGACCTGAGATGGTGGATTCCAGTGGGGACGAATTAATAATCTGTGAGGAGGGGGATGTACACAGTGAAAGGGGTGATGAATCGGACGATGATGATGAGGTGGACATCTTGCCTCTGTAGAGACAGTTTGTGCAAGGAGAGATTGATTGCTTCTTTTTTGGTGGGGGCCCAAACCAACCAGTCATTTCAGTCACAGTCGTGTGGCAGACCCTGTCGCTGAAATGATGGGTTCGTTAAAGTGTGCATGTCCTGTTTATACAACATAAGGGTGGGTGGGAGGGCCCAAGGACAATTCCATCTTGCACCTCTTTTTTCTTTCATTTTTCTTTGCATCATGTGCTGTTTGGGGAGTATTTTTTTGAAGGGCCATCCAGCCTGACACTGCAGTGTCACTCCTAGATGGGCCAGGTGTTTGTGTCGGCCACTTGTGTCGCTTAGCTTAGTCACACAGCGACCTTGGTGCGCCTCTTTTTTTCTTTGCATCATGTGCTGTTTGGGGACTATTTATTTCAAGTGCCATCCTGTCTGACACTGCAGTGCCACTCCTATATGGGCTAGGTGTTTGTGTCGGCCACTAGGGTCGCTTAGCTTAGTCACACAGCTACCTCATTGCGCCTCTTTTTTTCTTTGCATCATGTGCTGTTTGGGGACTATTTTTTTCAAGTGCCATCCTGTCTGACACTGCAGTGCCACTCCTAGATGGGCCAGGTGATTGTGTCGGCCACTAGGGTCGCTTAGCTTAGTCACACAGCTACCTCATTGCGCCTCTTTTTTTCTTTGCATCATGTGCTGTTTGGGGACTATTTTTTTCAAGTGCCATCCTGTCTGACACTGCAGTGCCACTCCTAGATGGGCCAGGTGTTTGTGTCGGCCACTTGGGTCGCTGAGCTTAGTCACACAGCTACCTCATTGCGCCTCTTTTTTTCTTTGCATCATGTGCTGTTTGGGGACTATTTTTTTCAAGTGCCATCCTGTCTGACACTGCAGTGCCACTCCTAGATGGGCCAGGTATTTGTGTCGGCCACTAGGGTCGCTTAGCTTAATCACACAGCTACCTCATCGCGCCTCTTTTTTTCTTTGCATCATGTGCTGTTTGGGGACTATTTTTTTCAAGTGCCATCCTGTCTGACACTGCAGTGCCACTCCTAGATGGGCCAGGTGTTTGTGTCGGCCACTAGGGTCGCTTAGCTTAGCCATCCAGCGACCTTGGTGCAAATTTTAGGACTAAAAATAATATTGTGAGGTGTGAGGTGTTCAGAATAGACTGAAAATGAGTGGAAATTATGGTTATTGAGGTTAATAATACTATGGGATCAAAATGACCCCCAAATTCTATGATTTAAGCTGTTTTTTAGTGTTTTTAAAAAAACACCCGAATCCAAAACACACCCGAATCCGACAAAAAATTTCCGGTGAGGTTTTGCCAAAACTCGTCCGAACCCAAAACACAGCCACGGAACCGAACCCAAAACCAAAACACAAAACCCGAAAAAATTTCGGTGCACATCACTAATATACACACACATACACACAGTATACGCACATTCATTCTCACCAAGAGGGCAGCAGCAGAGCTGCTCCTCGTTCTAGCCTGGAGGGGCGGAGCTTCCATGTGACTGACAGGCTGGACCTCCGTGGGTAGAAGGAAAGGACTGAGGAAAGGGAAGGGGTGGCCACCACACTGCCTGCATGTTCCAGATCACTGAATGCAGATCCCTGACAGCCAGGAAAGTTCTTCTGACAAGCCTCCAAACCTCTCCTCTTCCCTAACAATACACCACACTGCTCTGCACTGGACTCTCTGCACTGTGCAATCAGTGATATGCAACATGCAGGCAGTGTGGTGTCCACCCCTTCCCTCTCTTCCAGTAATCTCCTCCTACGGTAGATGCTAAGTCCTAGTGGGCTAAGGGACCTGTGATGTCAGGGGGCGGAGCAAGGACGGCAGGATACTACTTTCAGTATCCACGCCACCAACTATTACCTCTAGTAATCAGGTGGCAAGCGAAGCGGAGTGAGCCACCGTGCCCGAAGCGTGATGAGCGAAGCGAGCCCGCGAGCGTCCATTTCTGACCCCTTTGCCGAACTTGCTCCTCCCCTTCTCTTGCGTGTCACGTGGGTCAAATGTCCCTTAGCCCACTAGGAAATAGACACAATCCTCCTCGAGATGCCGGCTCTCAGCTGTGCAGTGAGCCGGCCCCTTCTGTCCCCAGCGGAGCCTGGAGCTCAAGCTTCACTTGTTCCACCCTCCCTACACCCCTGTGTAAATGGGGTGGTATATGGAGTAAATCTGTCTCTGACACTGGCCAGTGCCTCCCCAGCCACTGACCTCACACACGTCACTAATCAGTATGTGTATGGGAATCCAGAGCCTATTAAGTTGAGACTGCTGGGCCCATCACCTACCTGCAGGGCAGCCTAGCAATGTGAAGTGCAATGGACTGATGCCAGTCAGATTACCAACCAGGATACTTGGCTAGAGTGATTGGGGATGGGAGACCGGCGCTCGGGATCATGGCGGTCAGCATACCGACCCCAGGATCCCGTCAGCAGAATGCCGGTGGGGTGGCGAGCGCAACAAAGCCCATTGCGGGCTCGCTGCTCTCGCCACAGGTTCTATTCCTACTCTGTGGGTGTTTTGGACATCCACGGGTGGGAATAGTCCCTGTGGGTCGGCATTCTGTCTGCCGGTATTTTGATTGCTCAGGATCCCGGCGTCGGCATGGTGACCGCCGGGATCCCGAGCTCTGGTCACATGACCACATCCCGGCTAGAGTATATGTGATGTTAGATGTGGTAGCACAGTTATATGGTGTTGGTAGCGGGTAGTCCACACCATACTTGCCTACTCTCCCGGAATGGCCGGGAGGCTCTCGAAAATCGGGTGACCCTTCCGGCCCCACGGAAGAGGAGGCAAGTCTCCCGATTCGCGGGGTCCCCCCTGCCCGTCCGCCCACTTAGTGTGTAAAGTGGGCGGTCCAGGCAGTCGATGACGCGATTCTTGCAGAATCGCGTCATCATAGCCACGCCCCCTGCAGTGTAATGCCGGTGATCGCGGCATTACAGAGCGAGGGCGTGGCTTAAAGGAGGCGTCATCGTGACCCCACCCTTGCTCCACCCCGCCTGCCATTGCTCCGCCCCATCCCGCCTCCGGCCCACCCCCTCCTCTTCGTCACAGCCTCCCCTGCCCGCCCTCTGAGCCGACCTGGCTGCTCTCTCCCGCAGAGAGCAGCCAGAATGTCGGCAACTATGGTCCACACTCTTAAGTTTATTGAACCAGGTAGAACAATAAGTTGCATAAGACACAGGTATATACTGTAACTGGTGTAACAACAGTAGTATAAGCAGCCTGGAACTTATGAGTATTGCTTGGCGTTGTAGTGCTGCTGGCATCTGAGCAGTAAATGAATCAGCGTATGGTAGCACTATTGCCCCTGCATGTGGCATACAGATGGAGAGCCTTACAGCAGCGTCCACATAGCATGAACGCCAGGGAGAAATAACATGCGCAGATGCCGCCCATACGCAGTACCACATGTCAGAGGTCGAACCTCTTACTGAGCACTGATGGGTCCTAGGGACCGCCAGCTCCCTCTACCTGCTTGCCGTATAGATGGAGGCATAGCACGAGCATCATACACATTGCTATCTCACCTGCAATGAGAAACATAGAGGGTTAGGCAAACGTAAGCATTTTCAACAAGAAAAATATTAACAATTCAAATATGTTTTAGTCCAAATTCCTGCAAGAAACATTCTGAGCATAAAAAAATCAGACGTTTGGTCAACATTTCAGCAAAACTGTTTTCTCTGGATAGAGGATGCTTCAGCTGGAGCATCTAATTTATCAGCTCCCTGATAAAGTGGTGTGCAAAGTACACCTAGGGCCTGATTCAGAAATTAACGCAGTTCGTACAGCAGCTGCGTCAGGGGCGTAGCCAGAAATTTGAGGGCCCCATAGCAACATTTTGAAGGGGCCCCCGTCCCGATACTTCTAGAGAGACACTTCTCTGCAGCAGTTGTTAATGTTATGCCCTATAATAGTGCCCTAGTTCATTTTCTGAACCATAGTAGAGCCTTATTTAATGTTATGCCCCATAGCAGTGCCCTAGTTTCTTTTATGAATCGCAGTAGTGCTTAAGCTCATCCTATGTCACATTACAGAGCTGTTAGTACACATTATGCCGCACGGCCCCCCAATTCACATTATGATACTGTATATAGTGCTCCCTGTTCATATTGTGCCACATTACAGTGCCCCGGTTCATATTACATAACATCCAGTTCATTTTATACCACACTACAATGAGCAGGTCCAGGGGAATACCTAGATATATTGCATACATCTTAACTGTCCCAATTTCAGCGGGACAGTCCCGCTATTCAGACACTGTCCCGCTGTCCCTCCCGCGGGTAACAGTGTCCTGCGGGCGGGGGGGGGGGGCAGTTGGGCAGGCTTTGATCACCCGCTGCTCTGCTCTGCAAAGCAGCGAGTGATCTCTAATATTCAGTGCAGGGAGTGAGCCGGGGGCTGCCCAGCTGCTCTGGGAGAGCTGGGCACGCCCCAAAATGACTAAAACGGACCCACGGCGCATGACCACGCCCACTCGTGTGTGGCCACGCCCCTCCCATACAAGGCCACACACCCTTTCCGGGGGGACGCGCGGAGTGTCCCGATTTAGGATCATTAAAAGTTGGGAGGTATGATATTGTTTACTCCAAAGCTAAAGTTTGAAAGGACCACTACGTACCACTCAATGGCGAAAAATATATATAACACATGTAACTTTGACAGGGAAGGTGGCCCCTCTCAGCTCTGGGCCCCATAGCAGCTGCACTGCCTGCACCTATGGTAGCTACGCCATTGAGCTGCGTCCAGAGACCACCGGCTCAGCCTGTCTACAGTATAGATGGAGGCAGTACAGGAGTACACCTAATCCAAAATCCCGCCACCAGGAAACTATTGGAAGATGCCTACAAGTTGGTAGGCTAGTAGCGGATGTAAGGTGGTTAGACCACACAATGACCTTAACAAAGAGTATGTTTTATTAAAGATAACAGGACACAGGTGATACAAGATAAAAAGCAGTCAATATGATAATGTACTAATCTCTTCCGGTCTAAGTACTGAACAGTGACAGGCTTGGCATATGCAGACCCTTTATAGAGCCAAGTATATAACATGCACCTGCTGTCTAATCAGTCTGACCAGTAAGTATGGTTACTCAGTGATGTTATTGAGGCTGACAAGTCATGCACAATAACCCTTATTAAGAGACATCTTGTAGCGTTCAGCCATTTAACTACATGTCAACAGAAGCAAAACAAAAAAGTGTGAGGGAGATTACGTCTTAAATAAGAGACCTCAGTCATGGGCACCCACCCTAATACAGAATCCCTAACGCAAACTAGAGATGAGCGCCTGAAATTTTTCGGGTTTTGTGTTTTGGTTTTGGGTTCGGTTCCGCGGCCGTGTTTTGGGTTCGAACGCGTTTTGGCAAAACCTCACCGAATTTTTTTTGTCGGATTCGGATGTGTTTTGGATTCGGGTGTTTTTTTACAAAAACACTAAAAAACAGCTTAAATCATAGAATTTGGGGGTCATTTTGATCCCAAAGTATTATTAACCTCAAAAACCATAATTTACACTCATTTTCAGTCTATTCTGAATACCTCACACCTCACAATATTATTTTTAGTCCTAAAATTTGCACCGAGGTCGCTGTGTGAGTAAGATAAGCGACCCTAGTGGCCGACACAAACACCGGGCCCATCTAGGAGTGGCACTGCAGTGTCACGCAGGATGTCCCTTCCAAAAAACCCTCCCCAAACAGCACATGACGCAAAGAAAAAAAGAGGCACAATGAGGTAGCTGTGTGAGTAAGATTAGCGACCCTAGTGGCCGACACAAACACCGGGCCCATCTAGGAGTGGCACTGCAGTGTCACGCAGGATGGCCCTTCCAAAAAACCCTCCCCAAACAGCACATGACGCAAAGAAAAAAAGAGGCGCAATGAGGTAGCTGACTGTGTGAGTAAGATTAGCGACCCTAGTGGCCGACACAAACACCGGGCCCATCTAGGAGTGGCACTGCAGTGTCACGCAGGATGTCCCTTCCAAAAAACCCTCCCCAATCAGCACATGATGCAAAGAAAAAGAAAAGAAAAAAGAGGTGCAAGATGGAATTGTCCTTGGGCCCTCCCACCCACCCTTATGTTGTATAAACAAAACAGGACATGCACACTTTAACCAACCCATCATTTCAGTGACAGGGTCTGCCACACGACTGTGACTGATATGACGGGTTGGTTTGGACCCCCCCCAAAAAAGAAGCAATTAATCTCTCCTTGCACAAACTGGCTCTACAGAGGCAAGATGTCCACCTCATCTTCACCCTCCGATATATCACCGTGTACATCCCCCTCCTCACAGATTATCAATTCGTCCCCACTGGAATCCACCATCTCAGCTCCCTGTGTACTTTGTGGAGGCAATTGCTGCTGGTCAATGTCTCCGCGGAGGAATTGATTATAATTCATTTTAATGAACATCATCTTCTCCACATTTTCTGGATGTAACCTCGTACGCCGATTGCTGACAAGGTGAGCGGCGGCACTAAACACTCTTTCGGAGTACACACTTGTGGGAGGGCAACTTAGGTAGAATAAAGCCAGTTTGTGCAAGGGCCTCCAAATTGCCTCTTTTTCCTGCCAGTATAAGTACGGACTGTGTGACGTGCCTACTTGGATGCGGTCACTCATATAATCCTCCACCATTCTATCAATGTTGAGAGAATCATATGCAGTGACAGTAGACGACATGTCCGTAATCGTTGTCAGGTCCTTCAGTCCGGACCAGATGTCAGCATCAGCAGTCGCTCCAGACTGCCCTGCATCACCGCCAGCGGGTGGGCTCGGAATTCTGAGCCTTTTCCTCGCACCCCCAGTTGCGGGAGAATGTGAAGGAGGAGATGTTGACAGGTCGCGTTCCGCTTGACTTGACAATTTTGTCACCAGCAGGTCTTTCAACCCCAGCAGACCTGTGTCTGCCGGAAAGAGAGATCCAAGGTAGGCTTTAAATCTAGGATCGAGCACGGTGGCCAAAATGTAGTGCTCTGATTTCAACAGATTGACCACCCGTGAATCCTTGTTAAGCGAATTAAGGGCTGCATCCACAAGTCCCACATGCCTAGCGGAATCGCTCCCTTTTAGCTCCTTCTTCAATGCCTCCAGCTTCTTCTGCAAAAGCCTGATGAGGGGAATGACCTGACTCAGGCTGGCAGTGTCTGAACTGACTTCACGTGTGGCAAGTTCAAAGGGCATCAGAACCTTGCACAACGTTGAAATCATTCTCCACTGCACTTGAGACAGGTGCATTCCACCTACTATATCGTGCTCAATTGTATAGGCTTGAATGGCCTTTTGCTGCTCCTCCAACCTCTGAAGCATATAGAGGGTTGAATTCCACCTCGTTACCACTTCTTGCTTCAGATGATGGCAGGGCAGGTTCAGTAGTTTTTGGTGGTGCTCCAGTTTTCTGTACGTGGTGCCTGTACGCCGAAAGTGTCCCGCAATTCTTCTGGCCACCGACAGCATCTCTTGCACGCCCCTGTCGTTTTTTAAAAAATTCTGCACCACCAAATTCAAGGTATGTGCAAAACATGGGACGTGCTGGAATTGGCCCAGATTTAATGCACACACAATATTGCTGGCGTTGTCCGATGCCACAAATCCACAGGAGAGTCCAATTGGGGTAAGCCATTCCGCGATGATCTTCCTCAGTTGCCGAAAGAGGTTTTCAGCTGTGTGCGTATTCTGGAAAGCGGTGATACAAAGCGTAGCCTGCCTAGGAAAGAGTTGGCGTTTGCGAGATGCTGCTACTGGTGCCGCCGCTGCTGTTCTTGCGGCGGGAGTCCATACATCTACCCAGTGGGCTGTCACAGTCATATAGTCCTGACCCTGCCCTGCTCCACTTGTCCACATGTCCGTGGTTAAGTGGACATTGGGTACAGCTGCATTTTTTAGGACACTGGTGACTCTTTTTCTGAGGTCTGTGTACATTTTCGGTATCGCCTGCCTAGAGAAATGGAACCTAGATGGTATTTGGTACCGGGGACACAGTACCTCCAACAAGTCTCTAGTTGGCTCTGCAGTAATGATGGATACCGGAACCACGTTTCTCACCACCCAGGATGCCAAGGCCTCAGTTATCCGCTTTGCAGTAGGATGACTGCTGTGATATTTCATCTTCCTCGCAAAGGACTGTTGAACAGTCAATTGCTTACTGGAAGTAGTACAAGTGGGCTTACGACTTCCCCTCTGGGATGACCATCGACTCCCAGCGGCAACAACAGCAGCGCCAGCAGCAGTAGGCGTTACACGCAAGGATGCATCGGAGGAATCCCAGGCAGGAGAGGACTCGTCAGACTTGCCAGTGACATGGCCTGCAGGACTATTGGCATTCCTGGGGAAGGAGGAAATTGACACTGAGGGAGTTGGTGGGGTGGTTTGCGTGAGCTTGGTTACAAGAGGAAGGGATTTACTGGTCAGTGGACTGCTTCCGCTGTCACCCAAAGTTTTTGAACTTGTCACTGACTTATTATGAATGCGCTGCAGGTGACGTATAAGGGAGGATGTTCCGAGGTGGTTAACGTCCTTACCCCTACTTATTACAGCTTGACAAAGGGAACACACGGCTTGACACCTGTTGTCCGCATTTCTGGTGAAATACCTCCACACCGAAGAGCTGATTTTTTTGGTATTTTCACCTGGCATGTCAACGGCCATATTCCTCCCACGGACAACAGGTGTCTCCCCGGGTGCCTGACTTAAACAAACCACCTCACCATCAGAATCCTCCTGGTCAATTTCCTCCCCAGCGCCAGCAACACCCATATCCTCCTCATCCTGGTGTACTTCAACACTGACATCTTCAATCTGACTATCAGGAACTGGACTGCGGGTGCTCCTTCCAGCACTTGCAGGGGGCGTGCAAATGGTGGAAGGCGCATGCTCTTCACGTCCAGTGTTGGGAAGGTCAGGCATCGCAACCGACACAATTGGACTCTCCTTGTGGATTTGGGATTTCAGAGAACGCACAGTTCTTTGCGGTGCTTTGCCTTTTGCCAGCTTGAGTCTTTTCAGTTTTCTAGCGAGAGGCTGAGTGCTTCCATCCTCATGTGAAGCTGAACCACTAGCCATGAACATAGGCCAGGGCCTCAGCCGTTCCTTGCCACTCCGTGTGGTAAATGGCATATTGGCAAGTTTACGCTTCTCCTCCGACAATTTTATTTTAGGTTTTGGAGTCCTTTTTTTACTGATATTTGGTGTTTTGGTTTTGACATGCTCTGTACTATGCCATTGGGCATCGGCCTTGGCAGACGACGTTGCTGGCATTTCATCGTCTCGGCCATGACTAGTGGCAGCAGCTTCAGCACGAGGTGGAAGTGGATCTTGATCTTTCCCTAATTTTGGAACCTCAACATTTTTGTTCTCCATATTTTAATAGGCACAACTAAAAGGCACCTCAGGTAAACAATGGAGATGGATGGATTGGATACTAGTATACAATTAAGGACGGGCTGCCGAGTGCCGACACAGAGGTAGCCACAGCCGTGAACTACCGCACTGTACTGTGTCTGCTGCTAATATATAGACTGGTTGATAAAGAGATAGTATACTCGTAACTAGTATGTATGTATAAAGAAAGAAAAAAAAACCACGGTTAGGTGGTATATACAATTATGGACGGGCTGCCGAGTGCCGACACAGAGGTAGCCACAGCCGTGAACTACCGCACTGTACTGTGTCTGCTGCTAATATATAGACTGGTTGATAAAGAGATAGTATACTCGTAACTAGTATGTATGTATAAAGAAAGAAAAAAAAACCACGGTTAGGTGGTATATACAATTATGGACGGGCTGCCGAGTGCCGACACAGAGGTAGCCACAGCCGTGAACTACCGCACTGTACTGTGTCTGCTGCTAATATATAGACTGGTTGATAAAGAGATAGTATACTCGTAACTAGTATGTATGTATAAAGAAAGAAAAAAAAAACACGGTTAGGTGGTATATACAATTATGGACGGGCTGCCGAGTGCCGACACAGAGGTAGCCACAGCCGTGAACTACCGCACTGTACTGTGTCTGCTGCTAATATATAGACTGGTTGATAAAGAGATAGTATACTCGTAACTAGTATGTATGTATAAAGAAAGAAAAAAAAACCACGGTTAGGTCACTGGTATATACAATTATGGACGGGCTGCCGAGTGCCGACACAGAGGTAGCCACAGCCGTGAACTACCGCACTGTACTGTGTCTGCTGCTAATATATAGACTGGTTGATAAAGAGATAGTATACTCGTAACTAGTATGTATGTATAAAGAAAGAAAAAAAAACCACGGTTAGGTGGTATATACAATTATGGACGGGCTGCCGAGTGCCGACACAGAGGTAGCCACAGCCGTGAACTACCGCACTGTACTGTGTCTGCTGCTAATATATAGACTGGTTGATAAAGAGATAGTATACTCGTAACTAGTATGTATGTATAAAGAAAGAAAAAAAAACCACGGTTAGGTGGTATATACAATTATGGACGGGCTGCCGAGTGCCGACACAGAGGTAGCCACAGCCGTGAACTACCGCACTGTACTGTGTCTGCTGCTAATATATAGACTGGTTGATAAAGAGATAGTATACTCGTAACTAGTATGTATGTATAAAGAAAGAAAAAAAAACCACGGTTAGGTGGTATATACAATTATGGACGGGCTGCCGAGTGCCGACACAGAGGTAGCCACAGCCGTGAACTACCGCACTGTACTGTGTCTGCTGCTAATATATAGACTGGTTGATAAAGAGATAGTATACTCGTAACTAGTATGTATGTATAAAGAAAGAAAAAAAAACCACGGTTAGGTCACTGGTATATACAATTATGGACGGGCTGCCGAGTGCCGACACAGAGGTAGCCACAGCCGTGAACTACCGCACTGTACTGTGTCTGCTGCTAATATAGACTGGTTGATAAAGAGATAGTATACTACTAATATTATATACTGGTGGTCAGGTCACTGGTCACTAGTCACACTGGCAGTGGCACTCCTGCAGCAAAAGTGTGCACTGTTTAATTTTAATATAATATTATGTACTCCTGGCTCCTGCTATAACCTATAACTGGCACTGCAGTAGTGCTCCCCAGTCTCCCCCACAATTATAAGCTGTGTGAGCTGAGCAGTCAGACAGATATATAATATATATAGATGATGCAGCACACTGGCCTGAGCCTGAGCAGTGCACACAGATATGGTATGTGACTGAGTCACTGTGTGCTGTGTATCGCTTTTTTCAGGCAGAGAACGGATTATAAATAAAAGTGGTGGTCACTGGTCACTATCAGCAAAACTGCACTGTACACTACTGAGTACTCCTAATGCTCCCCAAAATTAGTAAATCAAGTGTCTCTCTAATCTATTCTAATTCTAAACGGAGAGGACGCCAGCCACGTCCTCTCCCTATCAATCTCAATGCACGTGTGAAAATGGCGGCGACGCGCGGCTCCTTATATAGAATCCGAGTCTCGCGATAGAATCCGAGCCTCGCGAGAATCCGACAGCGTCATGATGACGTTCGGGCGCGCTCGGGTTAACCGAGCAAGGCGGGAAGATCCGAGTCGCTCGGACCCGTGAAAAAAAACATGAAGTTCTGGCGGGTTCGGATTCAGAGAAACCGAACCCGCTCATCTCTAACGCAAACCCCTTACTTCCCTGCTGCTCCATTTGTTAACAAATGTTAGGAAACAGACCACTGTCTGACTTATATACAGCCCTAAAATGCCTCAGGGTTTAACCCTCATCAGGCCTATTGTTCTTCTGTCAGTCGTGTGTACAGTGTTGTATATAGAGTGTGCAGTGGTGGAACAGCCTCGGGTGCCACTACTGGGCCTAGAGATGAGAGGGGCCAGAGACACTCACAGGACTCCCTGCTGACCTCCGCTCTCCTCCTCTGAGCAGTGTATGTTCAGTCTAGGTATGTACTGTACCACACATGCCCTTTACTCCTTCATCCACTAGGGGACACTGGAGAATGAGGACCCAAGAGGATAAAGTGCCTAATTCAGAGTTGATCGCAGCAAAAATTTCTTAGCATTGGGAAAAACCATTGCCCTCATTCCGAGTTGATCGCTTGCTGACGTTTTTCGCAGCGCAGCGATCAGGTTATTACTGCACATGCATATGCACCGCAATGCGCACACGTGTCGTACGGGTACAAACAGCATCGTTGCTGTGCAATGCTTCTAGCGACGAATCCAATCCGCACAACCGATTGCAAGGAGATTGACAGGAAGAGGGCGTTTATGGGTGTCAACTGACCGTTTTCTGGGAGTGGTAGGGAATATGCAGGCGTGTCCAAGCGTTTGCAGGGCGGGTGTCTGACGTCAATTCCGGGTACGGACAGGCTGAAGTGATTGCAAGGGCTGAGTAAGTCCAGAGCTACTCAGAAACTGCAAAAAAACTTTTTCGTCCCGCTCGGCTGCACATGCGTTCGCACACTTGCAAAGCGAAAATACACTCCCCTAGAGGCGGCGACTATCTGCAAAATATAGCTAGCGAGCGATCAACTCGGACTGAGGGCCCATCTGCACTGCAGGTGTGGCAGATATAACATGTGCAGAGAGAGTTAGATTTGGGTGGGGTGTGTTCAAACTGAAATCTAAATTGCAGTGTAAAAATAAAGCAGCCAGTATTTACCCTGCACAGAAATAAAATAACCCACCCAAATCTAACTCTCTCTGCACATGTTACATCTGCCCCACCTGCAGTGCACATGGTGTTGCCCAACTGCTATCAAATTTGCTGCTGCGATCAACTCTGAATTACCCCAAAAGTTCATTGCCATTACCAGTGTTTGTATACAGAGTTAGTACTGTGTGTTATGGTCTTTTTATGTTTTCCTACTTTCCCATTGCTCTGTGTACGTGTGTATAGTGTCAGTACAGTGCCCATTTGGCACTGCCCTTCTGGCAAATGGCAGGCCGATCCAGCCGCCTGAAAGCTTGGCTGAGTAACTCCGCTTCCTGACGCTGTGTTTGGGACCGGGAAATGTAGCGAGACCATGCCCCTGTGTCAAGTGACCGCTCCACTATGTTGCATGACCACACCCCCTTATCCATGACCACGCCCATTTTCCAGATGCATGAACACATTACAAATGCCCATTGCAATATTACCTCCAGTACGTTCTTGTGTTATTAATAGTATATAATTCGGCATATATTACGTTGTATATTTGTAGATGATGTACATTACTTTACATTCTAAAATCCCGCAGTCGTATTATGAATGGTGAGTCAGTTTGTTAGATCCCGTGATAATGTACTTATTGGGCAGTAAATGGAAAAACTGTTGAATTATTTGAAACGTTTTATTTAAGTCAGTATTGTCAAAGTCAAAAATATTACATAGAGAGACCATATAAACTGCACACATATAAGTCGCTATACTTGCAAATATGTGCAGCGAGCACAGCAATATATGGAAACACGCATTTGCTCGGACATGGCACTGAGATGGATTCGGCGCTTGTTTCATACAGTACATGGTTATAATAATGAACAGCACCAGACATCATGGAGATTTAGAATTGGCTAATGAATTAATGTCATGGATGTGTATCATTCGAACCGAACCAGATAAACACATCATGTTTGGTATTGAAGCAAGCAGAATGAGGTGTGGGTTAGTTTGAGGCCTGTTGTGTTGTTGTGGGACATTGCAGCGGATAGATATGATTATATGTATAAAAGCTAAGATCATATTGTTAGAACAATGGATGCTCAAGACAACCTTTTACTAAGTTTTCAGGGCTGAACCTGATTAGCATATACAAAGAGAATAGTGACTCAATACAAAGGAGAAAGAAAGACCCCTCCCCCAGGTACTGGTCAAACAGGAAGGTAGTGGTCAGGTGTGGCCTCAGAGAACAGATGTAATGTAGCTACACTCACACACACACACACAGCTACCTGGCACCCAGCAGCATGGCGGCTAAATCCCCAGGACATCTTCCAAACTAAAGGCTAAGTATTGAATTTCACATGGCTAGATAAGGAAACAGACAGATTGCTTTCTGGTTTAAATAGGATATTGTAACTTGGTTGTGTGATTGTTGGGTGTTTGTGGATACTCTGTGAAGTCTGTGATAAATTGGAACAGTATACAATCTGTAGCATAGTATTTGTGGTATTTGTTTGCCTATGGAGATTTAAAATAGATTGTGCTGGTTAGTTATACTATATATCCTGTTAATCATAAATACCACCATGCAGTTACGTTTGTGTTAATTACATTGTGATCTGGTCTTGTGATGAATATGCTCTGGTTATTGAGATACTGAAGTTGTTTGGGATGTGAAATTATGAGATGGTTCTAGGAAGTTGGATTACATTGTGAAAGGTGATTTAGATGGTTTGGAATTGTAAAATCAGAACATATGCATTGTTTTGAGGCTTGGACATTTTGGAATAAAATGGAGTCTTGTGTTTTCTGCTATGTGATTGTGGTGTAGTTGAGAGTGCCATGTGTTTGGACCTGCAAATCTAAAATGGCTGCTGCTGGATGTCTTCCCCTCCCCCTTTCAGCCATGTGGTGTGGTCTTTAGAATCAAGTGGAGGTTTCCCAAAATGGAGTCTAGCTTCTGTCCCATGATATAGGGACAGCCAGTATGAGTAAGCCCAAGTATTTCATCAGCATTGACTAACTGCGCAGCGATTGTTCCTCACATGTGTAAGCTTCTCTGCAATCATGTTGTCTTACTGTGAGCCATTTCTCTCATATCTCTCTCTCTCTCTCTCTCTCTCTCTCTCCCTTCTCTTTTCTCCCATATCTCCCCTTTGACTAGTATTGTATTGTATTGTATTAGATTGGTATTGTATTGTATTTCTAGTGTAGCTATTTTGGTTAGGAAGTATCTGTTATATTGTAGTGTATCATTTGTACTGTTATTCCCTTTTACAAGTATATTAGATATAATACAGTTAATAGGCTTTGGACCCTAAACCAGTATCTGTGTATTTCCTATAGTGTTAAGTGTTCACTTGAGCGTCGGTGACGCTCAAGCAGCTTTGTAGTTAGTCAGGTTACACAAGGTTGCACTTACACCCTGTATTCACATTAATGTATTCTGTGTATTTCATTGATAAGGTTTAGACATAAAGGTATAGCGTTGTGAGCGCCTGCGCCGCTGGTGATCTCCTCATGGTCTCGAGCGTCCGCTACGCCATAGCGAATCATTACTCTAGTCATAGCCAATAACGTGCTGTCCTGTGATCGCTGGGCCGTGAGCGAACGTGACGCTTGAGCGTCTCGCCTACGGCTGAGCGATCATTACGCAACCAGCGTACCCGTACGGTACTTCTTAAGTAAACAGCGTACAGTGTTCTTAGACTTCATAAAGGGTTGTTTATACGACAAAAGAATTTAGCATTGTCAATTGGGGGACTCGTCCTGTCCTTCACATATCTCTGCTAGGTAATATCAGCAGACATTATCCATCAGCAAAGGGCGGGATCATATTCCTTGCAGTGCTGATTGGATAAGCGTCTGTTTCGCTTAGTAAAGGGTGCTGAGGGAATCCGGGACCGGAGGTAAGAACAGTACGCTATTGTCTTTGAAAATCTGGTTTTTATTTCAATTTGGTGCCAACTACACACTCAGGCCTAGAATAACTTTAGGAGTTTTGAATGATGACTTTCTTGGTGACAAGAGGCCGCATGGTCTGTCCACCATTTTGTGTGACCCTCATGGAGGTGGAAGGGGGAGGAGCAGCGGCCATTTTGGGAAGGTCAAATTTTTTTATTTTTTTTTCTGAGCGGCTGGTTTTCAGTTGACTCAGGAAACAATCAGCCATCCACTGTCAAAAAGAAATCATCATTTAATGAGTTTTTTTTTAATGCATTTATTTAATCTATATCATAGTCAATCATAAGTAATAGTGATTGGTACTTATATGTAATATCTATATGCGTGTGCTTACATCAATGTATGTTATTAGATTAAATTTAGAATTGCATTTTCATCTGTGTAAGTTTCACATCTCACCTTCCTGTTTGCCATTTGCATTGATAACGTGCTGAGAAAATTTGCTGCTATAAAAAAAAAAAAAAAAGGTAAGGGAGTAACTGAAAAAAAAAAACCAAGCACACAGCATAGAAGATACTGTGTGGTGTTTGGTAAGCGTTTATATAGTGAAATATCGCTTATAGTAAGGCGATACAGAAGCCACAAGACAATAGCACACATTTGTTCAGTTTCCAAAATTTAGTTTAAATACCTTACTTTACTGTAACGCCTCTGGGGAGAGCTATCAGACTACGGGAAATGATTTTTCTGATCAGAAAACTATAAGAATGATAGTGGGTTGAAAACGGTATGAGTGTATTGAATCCCGCTTTGTGGACTTTGTGATCTATGTGATAAAACGGTATTGAATTCCGCTTTGTGGACTTTGTGATCTGTGTGATCTATGTGGAACGTGATGAGCACGATCTGAGTGAAAACGTGCAACAGAGTGTGATAAAGTTTTCGTTGTATTACGCTCTGGCTGTTTTGGAGCACAGTAGGGAGACTCCAATGATCCTACCATTTATGGGCAACAAGTGTCTATAAGTGGTACGATTGGACCGCACGGTTGTATGTGTGACCAATAACGCAACGTGATATGAGGTCGTATATCCATGCGTAAATCTTGCCCTCATACGTGTTGTAGGGAGCACATGCAAGCGTGATTTGTGTAAAAGAAAAAGGAAGGGAATTTTCTCAGGAAAATCTCTAGAGATAGGGCCTGCAACGGCTACACGTGTCTGCTAGAAGGCGGAACGGGGATACCCGGAGCAGAAGAAGTTCAGTGGAAGAGCTTTAAGGATTTCCAACGAAGTTCTGTGTTTGGTGCATTTTAGGAAGTTTTTCTGTGTTAAAAAGGTCCACAATGGCAGCCAAGTGCACAACACAGAGACGGTCGGAGGTCAGGATTCAGACTCCAGAGGCTTGCAGACCCCGAGGGTCTGCTCGGTTAGTAATGTGGGGGAAATATGGTCCCCACACTGAGACCTTTTGTGATGAATGGACACGAATGACTGCGGGGGATAAGGCACCATTTCCCGGGATAGGTAGTTTTGACTCAGAGGTGTTGCATAATTTAAGGCAAAGGATCAGTCTCATAAAATCCTGGAAACAACGAGTTAAACATGATGATTGTTTGCAGTTATGGCAACAGGAAAGTGAAATGCAAAGAAATGTAACTTACATATCTAACTTTCATCTTGAGAGGAGAGACATGGCATTGAAGAGGATTATGGTTGCAGAGAAATGGCACAATGTTGTACGATAAAAATGCACTTAGTAACTGTATTAAGAATGAAAGTGTTAAATGTAATAATGTTTATGAAAATGAAAGTGTAAAAATTACAAATGTTAACCTGTGCAAGTCGCACCCCATGTTAAACTTCCCTCAGGATTACCAACAAGAAAGTGAGCCCAGAACGATGTCGGCACCTCTTCCAGAAGCCATCCTACAAGACATCCAGGTGGACGCGACCAAATTGGTAAAGGCAATAATCAAACCCCCTAACGGAGGGTCAGGTGAGGTCGTGTCCACAGGTACGTACAATGTTTTATATCACGCACAAACAAATGTACCCCATATTGTAAGACCAAAACAAGGTGATGTGATTGAGTTTAGTCCTGTCAGGGTGATCACAGTCCCCAATGGGAAGACTGATGATCAGGGAACCATTCCCGTCAAGGACAGTGCAATGCGCCATCCCTGGTCCCGGACAGAATTGAGATCAATCATGTCTGATTACCCAGATCCTAGGAAAGATCTAACTGTATGATCAAAGATTCACAGAAGGTATATCAACTCCCTAGACAACGACATAATCATGGTATCCAAGGAATCAGGTAGGTACAGGGAAAGCGGTTGATGGTGATGAGCATCCAAGCGTTTGAGGAGGCATCAAATCAACCAAAACCCCAGACCATTGGCACATGGAGGAACTTAAGGATTTGTGATCTGTGCAAAAGAGAAGGGCATTATGCCAGTAACTGCAACAGCCCACATAAAATCAGACCCCCTAGACATGAAAATGAGCAAAAGTTATGACACACCAAATTATAATCAGGGATCATATAGGAAGAATTTTGGGCCACACCCATAATATATAGTCAGGAAAGGTGATCATTAGGACTGATGGTAAGCCTGAGGTAACGGTTAATAAATTGGGAGGTCATTCCCTGAAGACACAGGAATGACCAGGTGAAACGTTGTAAATGTATCTGTGAAATGTTTTTTTTTTTCTCTCTCTCTCTATCCCCATCTCTGACGAGTATTGGTAAGAATTCACACATTGCATATCCACTTGGTCCTTGCAGAAGTCTACCAAACCCCAGCATGACCTCCGCCACAATGTATTTCTGGCCAGATACAGACAGTGGAGTAATGCAGGTGCTGGTGGGGAGGGACTGCTCAAGGAGACCATTAGACACGTAGATATGACAGCCTGATGATCTGACAATGTTTTTCTAATGCTAACAATGTTTTCTTAATGTTGACAATGTTTTAAAAATGCTTTGTTTCTCTTTTCCTATTGATGGTTAATGTCGAGTTATGTAATATATATATGCATATGAATTGTTCTCTATCTCTTGTTTTTTTTTTGTTTTCTCTCTCTTCTCACTCATGTTTTCATGGTTTAAAGATGGTATGTCACCCCTCAGTTGGACCAATGGTAATGCCAGATTTTTGCTCCTTACAGAAAGATCGCCGGTTAGGAAGGAATATTGCATCACCAGAATGTTCGTTTGGAAGACTGAGAGACAGCACCTTTGAGAGGACAGCAGAACAAGAAGAACAACAAGACGAGAGAACTTATTATCGTAACAAGTTCTCCCCCCCTCAAACTGATTTCTTATACCCCCTTTACAAATTTCTTCTTTTCTCATCCTGTAAGATGGACTTGCCCCAAGAGACTGTGATATGGATTTTCCTGTTGACCATGATGTTGACCAGAACAGTCTGTTTCGGTGAGAGTACCAGCGAGGTCGAGAAAGGATCCAGAAAGGTCCTGATGACTGAGACGGAGGTGTAAATTTCCAATAGCAACCCAATCACCAAGCAAAGGCGAGTACCGGGCACGATCTAACAACCATGTTATTTGTAAACAATTGTGAAGGATTGTTAGTTCAAAAAGAAAATTGTATCTGTAGGCTCTGTGACAATCTGGTAGAGGATGGATGCATAAAGAAATGCCAATCCAGTTTTAATATCCATATGGACCGGCATCCATTGAGTGACTATCACTCCTTAGTGGGTAGTGTGTTAAATAAAACAGATTGTTGGGTATGCTCTCAAGTACCTCAGGGTCATAGTAAATCAGGGCTAGTACCATTTCCTTTAACGATAGGGGAGGTACTTGAGCTAAAGGGTGGGAGACCGGTGGACAGGAGGTTTAATATCTCCAGCCCTCCTAGTTTGAAGCTCCACCAATACCATGTGGATAGGTCCCTATTATGTTTTAACATCTCCAATCCCCGAAAGCCGGGAAATTGGGAAGTGTCATGGAGCAACCAAACCATGACCTTTTCGCATAGAGCAGATAGAATGCCTACAGATACAGAGCTTGTACGCCACATAGCGAGTAGAGGAAAATCTTTCCGGTATAGGTATACCTTAGGAAATAGGATTACGAGAGTTGGAGAAGTATCACCAGGATACTGTGCACATATCGTACAAACTGATACGTGTACTAAACAGATGGGAGAATTAGGGTTAGGAGAGTTCACATGGAAAATGTGTAACATGGTAATGACATATTCTGTCCCATATGTTCTCCCCGATGATGCATATTTCATATGCGGGAGAAAGGCGTATGAGCGGCTTGCCCCAAACTCTGAAGGATTGTGTTGTATTGGAAAAGTACTACCTGAGGTAATGAGTCTAAGGAGTGAGGAAACTGTAATTAACCTGGATTTGGTATATGACCCAATGATAGAAACCATGATGTGATGAAAATGCGATTATACGGTCCGTTTCTTTCACCTGTTTTTCTGCTTTTCTCCAAGATACAAAGACCCCTTGGACGAGGAAGTTAACGAGACGCTATACAGACAACAGACAAGAACCAAAGATGAAGTTTTGACGACCTATGATATGGACACTTGATGAACTTTGCCATGGATCCCCAGTTTCCCTAGTATTTTAAACTCACGCTAGCCCAACATTTTTTGTAAATCTGATGGCACTGACAAAGCTATTTGCTCATGCCCAAAGAGCAATACAGCGCAAAGAAGACGACTCTCAACAGATACCGAACAAAACTTCAACAACAGATGTACATTTCCCTGACATAGAATACCACCGCATTTACCGTAATTATGTCTTTTCTTCATTTCTACAACCCTCAGGTAATGACACACATAGTCGATAGGGAATACAGGCTCAGATATCAGCAACCACATACTTCCCCCATTCATGTATCATCAACTAAAATGTGCTCCCCATTTTGTTCAAAATCCGAAAAGAGCTCGGTAAAGTTTGACAGCCCATCCACAGACCTGTACCACAGGATAAGAAGGAATTCAAATGTATACTTCGCAATACCTCGAAGCTTGATGTACAACACGTACGGCACGATGATACATGACCCCCCAAACATGGATTCATACACACATGCTTCTGCTATCTCACTAGGTCATACCCTATTCACACCTTCTCCTCTCTCCTCCCTTACCCAACCATGGAAATGTATTAACCCCTGACATATATTTTTCTCTTTTTGAAATGTTTTAGGAAGTGGCAGTTATTGGTGACTGCCAAAGGGTGGACTGTCAAAGTCAAAAATATTACATAGAGAGACCATATAAACTGCACACATATAAGTCGCTATACTTGCAAATATGTGCAGCGAGCACAGCAATATATGGAAACACGCATTTGCTCGGACATGGCACTGAGATGGATTCGGCGCTTGTTTCATACAGTACATGGTTATAATAATGAACAGCACCAGACATCATGGAGATTTAGAATTGGCTAATGAATTAATGTCATGGATGTGTATCATTCGAACCGAACCAGATAAACACATCATGTTTGGTATTGAAGCAAGCAGAATGAGGTGTGGGTTAGTTTGAGGCCTGTTGTGTTGTTGTGGGACATTGCAGCGGATAGATATGATTATATGTATAAAAGCTAAGATCATATTGTTAGAACAATGGATGCTCAAGACAACCTTTTACTAAGTTTTCAGGGCTGAACCTGATTAGCATATACAAAGAGAATAGTGACTCAATACAAAGGAGAAAGAAAGACCCCTCCCCCAGGTACTGGTCAAACAGGAAGGTAGTGGTCAGGTGTGGCCTCAGAGAACAGATGTAATGTAGCTACACTCACACACACACACACAGCTACCTGGCACCCAGCAGCATGGCGGCTAAATCCCCAGGACATCTTCCAAACTAAAGGCTAAGTATTGAATTTCACATGGCTAGATAAGGAAACAGACAGATTGCTTTCTGGTTTAAATAGGATATTGTAACTTGGTTGTGTGATTGTTGGGTGTTTGTGGATACTCTGTGAAGTCTGTGATAAATTGGAACAGTATACAATCTGTAGCATAGTATTTGTGGTATTTGTTTGCCTATGGAGATTTAAAATAGATTGTGCTGGTTAGTTATACTATATATCCTGTTAATCATAAATACCACCATGCAGTTACGTTTGTGATAATTACATTGTGATCTGGTCTTGTGATGAATATGCTCTGGTTATTGAGATACTGAAGTTGTTTGGGATGTGAAATTATGAGATGGTTCTAGGAAGTTGGATTACATTGTGAAAGGTGATTTAGATGGTTTGGAATTGTAAAATCAGAACATATGCATTGTTTTGAGGCTTGGACATTTTGGAATAAAATGGAGTCTTGTGTTTTCTGCTATGTGATTGTGGTGTAGTTGAGAGTGCCATGTGTTTGGACCTGCAAATCTAAAATGGCTGCTGCTGGATGTCTTCCCCTCCCCCTTTCAGCCATGTGGTGTGGTCTTTAGAATCAAGTGGAGGTTTCCCAAAATGGAGTCTAGCTTCTGTCCCATGATATAGGGACAGCCAGTATGAGTAAGCCCAAGTATTTCATCAGCATTGACTAACTGCGCAGCGATTGTTCCTCACATGTGTAAGCTTCTCTGCAATCATGTTGTCTTACTGTGAGCCATTTCTCTCATATCTCTCTCTCTCTCTCTCTCTCTCTCTCTCTCCCTTCTCTTTTCTCCCATATCTCCCCTTTGACTAGTATTGTATTGTATTGTATTAGATTGGTATTGTATTGTATTTCTAGTGTAGCTATTTTGGTTAGGAAGTATCTGTTATATTGTAGTGTATCATTTGTACTGTTATTCCCTTTTACAAGTATATTAGATATAATACAGTTAATAGGCTTTGGACCCTAAACCAGTATCTGTGTATTTCCTATAGTGTTAAGTGTTCACTTGAGCGTCGGTGACGCTCAAGCAGCTTTGTAGTTAGTCAGGTTACACAAGGTTGCACTTACACCCTGTATTCACATTAATGTATTCTGTGTATTTCATTGATAAGGTTTAGACATAAAGGTATAGCGTTGTGAGCGCCTGCGCCGCTGGTGATCTCCTCGTGGTCTCGAGCGTCCGCTACGCCATAGCGAATCATTACTCTAGTCATAGCCAATAACGTGCTGTCCTGTGATCGCTGGGCCGTGAGCGAACGTGACGCTTGAGCGTCTCGCCTACGGCTGAGCGATCGTTACGCAACCAGCGTACCCGTACGGTACTTCTTAAGTAAACAGCGTACAGTGTTCTTAGACTTCATAAAGGGTTGTTTATACGACAAAAGAATTTAGCATTGTCAGTATATAAACTCCACGCTGCTCAGGATATAACAGGCTCTTCCAGTAGTAAGCCATGTTACAGCACTAACTGTAACTAACTAGTAGTTCTGAGAACATGTGCAGCTACTTAACCCTTTAATTGCCCGCGGCAACATAGGCAAACGCAGGAGGGGGGGGGGGGGTTCCGGTGGCATGAAAACCCCCCTCCTCTTGTCAAGTGACTCAAAATATGACAATTGCAATGGTATTGCTAGAGCTGCAACCACATCATGAAGTTTAAGCTGCTGCACATGTTCAGTGGTAGAAGCTTCTTCCGCTTCTGAGGCCTCAGTCAGTGCTGTCAAAGTCAAAAAATATTGTAGTACACACATTAAGTAATAACCACACACACATGCCCGCTGCGCGTGCACTTGTTCCGCCGTGCGTGCACATATCCGCAATTTGCGTATGGTCGCTCCCGCGGTCCTGCGCGTGGTATGGGTATTTACGACAGAGTTTGTGAGCGCATAGAGGGTTATCAAAACATTACATATTTAATCCAAATAGTGCAGATTGAACACATAGCTCCCCTGCACCACATCAGCAAGTATCAACAGTTTAAATGATTCCAGGACTAAGGGATTCGCCTTTGCATGATAGGAAGGGACAGACTAAGGTTATAAGGTGATGTCTAGTATCCAGCTGTAGGGTATTTTAAGGGTAACATTCCGGTGTTGGTTAGAGGAAGATCGCATGTTCCTGCGTATAGTTATATGCAGAAGTAGAATATAGATATAAACTGTATTTGCTGTATATTATGTATGCGGCGGGAATCCAGAGGAGACCACCCACAAGAGCAGCTGAGAAAGACATCGCCCACCTTTTCAAATCAACCTATGACCTCTCCTATAATGTAAAGATGCATCTCTGTGTCCAATGGACAAAGGGATTACAGTATCCATTGTATTGCTTTTTGAAGTAGTGTATAAAAAGCCTGTTGCTGCCTGGCCGGTCAGAAGACTCTTAACGCTATCTACCTGATTAGCGGAGGACTGGACCAGGAAGCGCATGCGAATATTCTCACGTATGTACATTGACTGTAGCCATTTACTCTGTTGTATTGTAGTGTATAAATTGTATTGTTATCCCCTTCCAGATATATACGCTGAGGTGTCGGAGCACAGTGTTTAACTACAAATCGGTGTTGTGTCCTCTTTTCCCTGCTAGGGTTTAAAGCGTATTACATTACCTAACTATATAAGGTTTAAAAGTGTATTGATAAGTTGTGTACGCGCTGCGGGTACTTTGTACCGTCAGCGCTGCATAAGGTTTAAGGTGTAACATCATTGCAGTGCTTTGCTGCATAAGGTTTAGAGTGTAATAATATCATTGCATTGCATTACTAATAAGGTTTAAAGTATATCAAGAGTGTGCGCGCGCTGTGTGTACTTTGTACCCCCAGCGCGGCGTTTGTACGCTAAGTCCGTACATGGTACGGGACTCTGTACGCAAATAGCGTACAGAGTACGTAGCGTGTGTACTAAGTCTAGCGACCGCAGCGGCTCCATGGTAAAAGTGTGTTTAAAGGTATAGCTTTATGGTTTAAGATAATATCGACATTATCAGTGCACTGGACCAGAGAGTAGCTACCAGGAAGAAGAGACAGGAGCCTTACCATGATGTGGGAGAATGTGTGCTTAGAAAGTGCAGTACTGGTTCTATTATGTTTGTGTATTTATTTATTTATTTATTATGGTATGTTTAATCTTTTCCTGACCACTTACATTATCTTAATTACATAAAATATGTTTGATACAGCCTATACTATAGACCATCTATAGTGTTAAATAATAATATTGTATTCCATGTTCCGCAGAGTGGGAGATTTGTGGATTACATTTGGAAACCCCCCCCTCTAGAAATCCTGCGTTTGCCACTGGGTAACACTCCAGTGGTTGAGAGTCACACTGGAATCGATAGAGGTGCATACAGTGTGCAAGAAACGATCTGACTGACGGCTTTACTTAGGGTTATATGACTTTTTTCTGTCAGAGTGTGGATGTTTTGTGTATTTTAGCGTATTGTATTTACATGAGATTATACCTGTCAGCCTGCTCAATGATTAAAGGTCTGAAGGGACAGATTTGTATAAGTAGCCTACCTTGTGCTGTTTATAAGTGCGGAGCTCTGCAGCGTGCTACCAGACTCCTCTCCAATCATGTGCGCAGTGGGGGGAAGAGGAGTGGCCAGGAAGTCATCTCTTGTCTTCACATATCGCACATTGCGATGAGATAAATTGAAAGTGGTAAAAAACAGCATGCGATCACGCCCCAATTCGATAAATATTAAGTGCAGCACATAATATCTTGAGACGCGAGATTCGACCGGCGTGCCCGCGCATCGTGTCGAAAGGTACCTTAAATGTGCATACAATCCCCGAATTTCTCTGACAGATGTGGTCGAAATCGAAGGCTAGTAGTTCAGGAAGGTTTAGGCCCAAATTTACAGTATAAACCCTCTCCTCCCATGAGCACTTTTTTCCAGTCATTTATCCCCCACACCCCCAAGAACAATCCCCCGAGACCCATCACAGGGCCCACGTATTCAGCCCATGGTCATGTGTTCATAAAACAGAAATAATAAAATAAAATAAAGTCAGTGACATCTATAGGTGAGTACACACTAGGCGATGTGCTCTATGAGCGATGTCGCCTAGTGTTTCCCCTCACGGGCCGGGCGGGCGGCGGCAGTGCATACACACTGAGCGATATGACGTCCATATCGCTCAATGGCGTCATGCCGCGGCCGGGCCGTGCAGTCAGATTTAGGACAACAGTCCAAATTGAGCTGCATTCACGGCCCTCAGCGAGGGGCTGCTCATCGCTCATTGTCGTTGGCATACACACTTGCTGAGAAAGTAAATGACGTCGCTCAGAATGGGTGAAAATGAACAACACCGTTAACCTTCTCGGCACATGTGTGTGCACCTTATCACCCAGGGCCCTGTGTGAGAATATAAATTCTGTGGGTTAAATGAGGAGGTGGTTGGGGGGCAGGGCATGAAGGAAATAGCATTTACCTCCTTGAGGAAGATTTGTTAGTGCATATCAGGGACTATAGAAGGTGCTTCACCACCAATATCCCTCTGGTGGCGGGGAAGTGTATTACATCAGTACTCTTGTATTATACAGTAGCCTAACCCTAACCTCTTCTTAGTGCCTATCCCTAGCCTACCCTCTACTGCAGCCTAATCCTATCCTCCCCTTAGTGCCTAACCCTAGCTTACCCTCCGCCACAGCCTAAACCTAACCATCCCCCCACTGTAGCCTAACCATAACACCTCCTTAGTGTCTAACCCTAGCCTACCCTCCACCACAGCCTAACCCTAATCTCCCCTTAGTGCCTATCCCTCACCTCCACACCACTGCAGTCTAAACCTATCGTCCCCCTACTGCAGCGTAACGCTAACCTCCCCTTAGTGCCTACCTCTAGCCAACCCTCCACCGCAGTCTAACCCAAACCTCCCCACCACTGCAGCCTAACCCTAACCTCCACTTAGTGAATAAACCCTTGCTCCCCCCCCCACTGCAGCCTAACCCTAACCTCCCCTCAACGCAGCCTAACCATAACCTCCCCTTAGTGTCTAACCCCGCCCACTGCAGGCTAAGCCTAACCTCCCCACCACCACAGCCTAACCCTAACCTCCCACCACCACAGCCTAACCCTAATCTCCCCACCACCACAGCCTAACCCTAACCTCCCACCACCACAGCCTAACCCTAATCTCCCCACCACCACAGCCTAACCCTAACCTCCCACCACCACAGCCTAACCCTAATCTCCCCACCACCACAGCCTAACCCTAACCTCCCACCACCACAGCCTAACCCTAATCTCCCCACCACCACAGCCTAACCCTAATCTCCCCACCACCACAGCCTAACCCTAACCTCCCACCAGGGCCGTAACTACGTGTGTGCCAAGTGGGCTTGGCACACAGCGCAGTTGCCCTGAGGGCGCACAGCCAGCGGCATGTAATGAGTCAAATTGACTCATTACATGCCGCCTCTGAAGTCTGCGCCGTGCGCCGCTGCCGCGCTGTGAAGGAGAGAGCAGCGCTGGGCAGGTGAGAAGGAGGAGGAGGGAGGGGGACTGGAGCCGCAGCAGCGCTATTTCATTGGTAGTAAGCGCCGCTGCAGCATCCCCCTCTCCTTCCGTATAGGCTGCCCGGCGCTGCTGTGGATGCTGGGATGCGGTTCCTCCATCCCAGCATCCACAGCAGCGCCAGGCAGCCTATACGGAAGGAGAGGGGGATGCTGCAGTGGCGCTTACTACCAATGACATAGCGCTGCTGCGGCTCCAGTCCCCCTCCCTCCTCCTCCTTGTCCGATGCCTGCACAGAGGGAGATGCCAGCACGAGGAGCCTGTCAGCGGGAGAAGGTAAGTATCTCTCTCTCTCTCTCTCTGGGGGACACTGTCTGCCATAATGTGTAAAAAGGGGCCTGGCTGCCGCAATGTGTAAAAAGGGGTATTGGCTGCCGCAATGTGTATAAAGGGGGACTGGCTGCCGCAATGTGTAAAAAGGGGGACTGGCTGCCGCAATGTGTAAAAAGGGGTCCTGGCTGCCGCAATGTGTAAAAAGGGGGCCTGGCTGCTACAATGTGTAAAAAGGGGTCCTGGCTGCCGCAATGTGTAAAAAGGGGGACTGGCTGCCGCAATATGTAAAAAGGGGGCCTGGCTGCCGCAATGTGTAAAAAGGGGGACTGGCTGCCGCAATGTGTAAAAAGGGGTCCTGGCTGCCGCAATGTGTAAAAAGGGGGCCTGGCTGCTGCAATGTGTAAAAAGGGGGACTGGCTGCCGCAATGTGTAAAAAGGGGGACTGGCTGCCGCAATGTGTAAAAAGGGGTCCTGGCTGCCGCAATGTGTAAAAAGGAGGACTGGCTGCCGCAATGTGTAAAAAGGGGGACTGTCTGCTGTAATGTGTAAAAAGGGGGACTGTCTGCTGTAATGTATAAAAGGGGCTCTACCTGGTGTAGTGGCGCTACTGTGCAGCGTAATTTGAATAATGGAGACTACTGTGCACCGTAGTATGAATTGCTATTATTTTGTGGCCACGCCCCTTCCCCATGAAGCCACGCCCCTATATATTTTTCGCGCACCTACGGCGCGCACTGCCCCTATCTTGCATGTGGCGGGGGCGCCAATGTCGTTTCTTGCACACATCGCTAAAATGCCTAGTTACGGCACTGACTCCCACCACCACAGCCTAACCCTAACCTCGCCACCACCACAGCCTAACCCTAACCTCCCCACCACCACAGCCTTACCCTAACCTCCCCACCACCACAGCCTAACCCTAACCTCCCCACCACCACAGCCTATCCCTAACCTCCCCACCACCACAGCCTAACCCTAACCTCCCCACCACCACAGCCTAACCCTAACCTCCCCACCACCACAGCCTAACCCTAATCTCCCCACCACCACAGCCTAACCCAAACCTCCCCACCACCACAGCCTAACCCTAATCTCCCCACCACCACAGCCTAACCCTAACCTCCCCACCACCACAGCCTAACCCTAACCTCCCCACCACCACAGCCTAACCCTAATCTCCCCACCACCACAGCCTAACCCTAACCTCCCCACCACCACAGCCTAACCCTAATCTCCCCACCACCACAGCCTAACCCTAACCTCCCCACCACCACAGCCTAACCCTAACCTCCCACCACCACAGCCTAACCCTAACCTCCCCACCACCACAGCCTAACCCTAACCTCCCACCACCACAGCCTAACCCTAACCTCCCCACCACCACAGCCTAACCCTAACCTCCCCACCACCACAGCCTAACCCTAACCTCGCCACCACCACAGCCTAACCCTAACCTCCCCACCACCACAGCCTTACCCTAACCTCCCCACCACCACAGCCTAACCCTAACCTCCCCACCACCACAGCCTATCCCTAACCTCCCCACCACCACAGCCTAACCCTAACCTCCCCACCACCACAGCCTAACCCTAACCTCCCCACCACCACAGCCTAACCCTAACCTCCCCACCACCACAGCCTAACCCTAACCTCCCCACCACCACAGCCTTACCCTAACCTCCCCACCACCACAGCCTAACCCTAATCTCCCCACCACCACAGCCTAACCCTAACCTCCCCACCACCACAGCCTAACCCTAACCTCCCACCACCACAGCCTAACCCTAACCTCCCCACCACCACAGCCTAACCCTAACCTCCCACCACCACAGCCTAACCCTAACCTCCCCACCACCACAGCCTAACCCTAACCTCCCCACCACCACAGCCTAACCCTAACCTCGCCACCACCACAGCCTAACCCTAACCTCCCCACCACCACAGCCTTACCCTAACCTCCCCACCACCACAGCCTAACCCTAACCTCCCCACCACCACAGCCTATCCCTAACCTCCCCACCACCACAGCCTAACCCTAACCTCCCCACCACCACAGCCTAACCCTAACCTCCCCACCACCACAGCCTAACCCTAACCTCCCCACCACCACAGCCTAACCCTAACCTCCCCACCACCACAGCCTTACCCTAACCTCCCCACCACCACAGCCTAACCCTAACCTCCCCACCACCACAGCCTAACCCTAACCTCCCCACCACCACAGCCTAACCCTAACCTCCCCACCACCACAGCCTAACCCTAACCTCCCCACCACCACAGCCTTACCCTAACCTCCCCACCACCACAGCCTAACCCTAACCTCCCACCACCACAGCCTAACCCTAATCTCCCACCACCACAGCCTAACCCTAACCTCCCACCACCACAGCCTAACCCTAATCTCCCCACCACCACAGCCTAACCCTAACCTCCCACCACCACAGCCTAACCCTAATCTCCCCACCACCACAGCCTAACCCTAACCTCCCCACCACCACAGCCTAACCCTAACCTCCCCACCACCACAGCCTAACCCTAACCTCCCACCACCACAGCCTAACCCTAACCTCCCACCACCACAGCCTAACCCTAACCTCCCACCACCACAGCCTAACCCTAACCTCCCACCACCACCGCCTAACCCTAACCTCCCACCACCACCGCCTAACCCTAACCTCTCCACCACCACAGCCTAACCCTAACCTCCCACCACCACAGCCTAACCCTAACCTCCCACCACCACCGCCTAACCCTAACCTCCCACCACCACAGCCTAACCCTAACCTCCCACCACCACCGCCTAACCCTAACCTCCCACCACCACAGCCTAACCCTAACCTCCCACCACCACAGCCTAACCCTAACCTCTCCACCACCACAGCCTAACCCTAACCTCCCACCACCACAGCCTAACCCTAACCTCCCACCACCACAGCCTAACCCTAACCTCTCCACCACCACAGCCTAACCCTAACCTCCCCACCACCACAGCCTAACCCTAACCTCCCCACCACCACAGCCTAACCCTAACCTCCCACCACCACAGCCTAACCCTAACCTCTCCACCACCACAGCCTAACCCTAACCTCCCACCACCACAGCCTAACCCTAACCTCCCACCACCACAGCCTAACCCTAACCTCCCCACCACCACAGCCTAACCCTAACCTCCCCACCACCACAGCCTAACCCTAACCTCCCCACCACCACAGCCTAACCCTAACCTCTCCACCACCACAGCGCCGCCACAGTAGCCCTAACCCCCCTTAAGAGGGAATTCGATTTGCCAGCGAATACCTTCCTAGCCGAACATGCGCAGCAGCTACTGCAATTTATGGCAGCGGGAATTCGCACAAAAGTGTTCACTACCTCATAGGATAGCAATCACTTTTGTTCAAATCTAGGAGCGAATTGGCCGGGCAAAGTGTGTGTGGAGGGCAGCCATTGCCGGTGCTTAAATTCCGCTGCAACGACAATTCACACCCTGCACTGGCTATTGAATTCCTCCCATAATACTTAACCTGAACACCTCCATCCACAGCCTAACCCCAGTGTCGACATTTCATCATAACTGCTGCAGCGGCAGCGATCACTGTCTGAATCCTTTTGTGGAGTGTGAGCGCGCACCCCGGGAGCCCAGTGAGATGCTGAAAGCATCTCAGAGCTGTGATCACCTCTGCCTGCCGTGTGTGTGTGTGTGTGTGTGTGGGGGGGGGGGTGTGTGTGTGGGGGGGTGTTTTGGGTGCAGAGCCAGACATGTGGGGCGGACTAGCCCTGTGCTGGGCGTTTCCCCGCATGTCTGAGAAACTGATCGGAGATTTGATAAATTTAGCACATCTAGGGGGGTCATTCCGAGTTGTTCGCTCGTTGCCGATTTTTGCAACGGAGCGATTGAGGCAAAAATGCGCATGGTACGCAGTGCGCATGCGGTTAGTATTTTAACACAAAACATAGTAATTTTACTCACGCCCGAACAAAGATTTTTCATCGTTGAAGTGATCGGAGTGTGATTGACAGGAAGTGGGTGTTTCTGGGCGGAAACTGACCGGTTTCTGGGAGTGTGCGGAAAAACGCAGGCGTGTCAGGGAAAAACGCGTGAGTGTCTGACTGAACGCTGGGCGTGTTTGTGACGTCAAACCAGGAACGAAACGGACTGATCTGATCGCAGTGTAGGAGTAAGTCTGGAGCTACTCAGAAACTGCTAAGAAATTTCTATTCGCAATTCTGCTAAGCTAAGATACACTCCCAGAGGGCGGCGGCCTAGCGTGTGCAATGCTGCTAAAAGCAGCTAGCGAGCGAACAACTCGGAATCACCCCCTATGATCAGATCTGAATCTTCTAGGCCCTTAGTTGCATTGCAGACAAAGCGAAAAGCCACTCACAGCGTGCTAGAGACACGGGGGTAAATTTACTAAGGGGCCCTACACACTGGCCGACCCGCCGCCGAGCTGCCCGACGGCGGATACGGCCGACGAGCGACCCGGCGGCGGGAAGGGGGCAGTGACGGGGGGAGTGAAGTTTCTTCACTCCCCCCGTCACACGGCTGCATTGAAGTGCAGGCAAATATGGACGAGATCGTCCATATTGGCCTGCATGCACAGCCGACGGGAGACCAGCGATGAACGAGCGCGGGGCCGCGCATCGTTCATCGCAGGAGTCTCCACACTGAAAGATATGAACGAGTTCTCGTTCATTTATGAACGAGATCGTTCATATCTTTCAGAAAATCGGCCAGTGTGTCGGGCCTATACGATGGGAGTTCTATTTAAGATGGGATGTTGCCCATAGCAACCAATCAGATTCTACTTCTCATTTATCTAGCACCTTCTAGAAGATAATACGTGGAATCTGATTGGTTGCTATGGGCAACATCCCATCTTAAATAGAACTCCCATCTTAGTTAATCTACCCCACTGAGTTGCAACATTAACAGCAGAGGAATTGACTTTACACACATACACAGTCACAGATTGAGCACAGTGGAACTTGGTGTGAGGAAAATCTGCAGCCACTGCAATCAGAGCAAGTACAGGAGATTGAAAGCTTTGCACAACCGTCCCTTCCAAGTCATAAATTATAAGACTAGGTAATGAAAGGGTGCAATACGAGAACGCACAGGTGATCTTTGTGCAGGTGTTCAGGAGGGCCCACGATGTCGTGTGGGGCCTGGCTCTCACCTACCTCACTAACCTTTGAATACTGGATGTCAGCTAAGGCGGATCACGTAGCACATGAACTGCACGCACTAAGCTTAGCTAATATTACTCCCGTGCCTCACGTGCCCCATAGGCAGCCGTTGGAGATGTGCAACCTTCTCTCCAGCTCCTTTATCAGGGAAACAAGATACAACCTGTTGTAGTCAGAGAACTGGGCTGTGCTGCCCTAAGCCAGGTCCTTGGGGCAGGTAGATGGACCTGGATCTCACACGCTGCTGGACACTACCTGTCCTGTTCTAAGAAGCACGGTTAACCCCTGCATGCCAGGTGATAATAGGTTCACGTCACGCACCGGCTGTCAATCAGAAAGATTTATCGGATGTGGTTAAACAGTTTACTCAGGTAACTGCGACACACCCTCACCTGTCTGTGTCACCTGGTGGGATTGCACGGCTCTCCAGACACACCTGATACCTCATGAATGATAAACCTGTTACACGGGCCTGGAACATAACTTGTTACTGCAGACACCCACATCTGAATGATGCACACAGCCCCCTTTTTAAGCTACCTGTTCCCACTTTAGTTACCCCGATACTTTATTTTGTACTGTCACTGCTCTGCACTTCATCATAGGATATTACTGAAAGTGCAATTCATGTGTTAGTAATGCAAACAATACAGCTTGCAGAGACTTGGGCATAATGGGCTCTACGGGGGCAAGCAATCGTAGGGCCCGTCACCGAGGAGCCCCAGCAGCCAGAGGGGGCGTGTCCAGTCACCAGGGAGGCGAGAACAGCCACTAATGGCTGTACATTTTGGTAAGTGTTATTACCCCTTCTCTTTAGAATGGAAGCTCTGAGGCGAGGCCCTCTACCCTCTTCCTTGTCCCACTCAGCAATGGTTAGACATATGGGTACAAGATCACTGTGAGCCATTGCCATCACTTCATTCCTTCTTTGGGACCCCTGCTCGCTACCACACATATGCTAGCGGTTATTGCTGGGGAGGGAACCTATTGATCCCTCTCCCAGTAAATGCTGCTGAGTATAGCTTATAGGCTAACAATGGGGTAGAAGATGATTGGGGTGGTTATCCCCTCACAAATAGGGGCAGTGTAAGTGGAGAACCTTTCTACTTACAAGTAGCAACCTAGTGTGCTGTCAAATGAGTGCTTTTCAGGGTTGCTTATAGTCCCCACGTATATGTGTCAATCATACAGTCCTGGGGGTATGTGAAGGCTGGTAACTGGGATGCTAGTGGCTGCCTTGGACCTCCAGTCTCTTCTACAGCCGTACTTGACAGTTACTGTTCAGACTCAGAGTAGTTGTTGTGTGGACACCTTCTGGACACCAAAATGGGACATCCCCTGGGATTCTTGGACAACGGAACTTGACAGTCTCTAAAACTTCAAAAACAGATCAGGACCACCTCAAAATGATTGCGGCACTTACCACTGATGTCCCAGCTTGTGCATTCATAATGTCTGTCCCCAGCCGCCATTTTACTGTACCAACCAGTGTAAAGGATGAGGTAAGCCTAAGATGTGGAGGGCATGAGTAGATAGATTGGGACGTCTGTGTAAAGCAAAGAAATAAGGTAGTTACCAAGGCTTCTGGCTTGGACAACTTATGTAGAGGGAGTGTTCAGCCTGTCTTTACCCTCATCCTGGATGAGTGGACACCTTCAGCTGCCCCTTTATTGATGCACCATGCCTCTGGACCCACTCATCTGTGATATTAATTGACATGAGTGGAATATTGCCAGTATCAGGTATATTATTATTATTATTATTATTATTATTATTAGTGTAACTGTTTATTTTACGCAGTCATCCTCTGCAGTTCTGACATTTTTTCTGCAAGTAATAAGTAATCATTTACAGCCATGCAATTCAGAGGACACTTGCAGTGGAGGGCTCAAATTGGTCCATAAATACACTAATGAGTAACAAAAATAGTAACAAGATACGAATTCCATATAACAAAGAAAATTCTACTGTAAGTTTCCTGTTTGGATAGAAGGGGCAAAGACAAAGCAGAAAGATAAAGTGGCTGCAGACTCTGGCCTTCATGTGGCCATAAACCCGTTCCGTCCTTTTACCTACAGATGAGAGAAATGACTGCAAAATTTTGCGCAGATAACTTTTCATTATTTTGCTTCGGCATTCTGAGCTGTGTTTATATTTCCATTTCTCCGAACGGATAGTCTGTGGACAGTGCCGTATATTGTAGATGGTGTCATCGGAACGTCACAAACCCTCCGGCACGTCCTGTTATGGAGCGAAACTTAAGGGAAAAGTCAACATAATTTTTGTAATGGGGAACAATGACTGGACCTCCACAAAGGACAGCCCTGCCTGTAAATACATACAACCATTGGCGAGTCCAGGGGGGCCCCACACCGCACACACTGCACCTATTTCTCCTATACTTACCTTTCCAGAGTCCATCGCTGACCGTGTGTGGGCCCCTCCTCTCCCGTAGCTACAGCGCATGCGCAGGACTCCGAAAAAATGGTGTGGTGGCCATTTTTTGAAGTCCTGCGCATGCGCTGTAGACTCTGGCACTGTGCCAGAGTCTACAGCGCTCAGAGCGCTAGCAGCGTTGCAACGGCTACGGGAGAGGAGGGGTCCCACACACGGAGTCTGCACACGGGTCCCCTCCTCTCTAGAGACGCCGCTGCATACAACTGCTCATGCCAGATTATAATATTTACCTAATAGTGCATGCACCTGATTCCAACCAACCGATACTGGTGGAACCATCATCATCATCGCAGGAGATGCAACAGATGTGGGGATTGTCACACTGGGCTAAGTCATGGACAGATCTACTATGAAACTTAGGGAGCTTAAGCTTCAGGGCCTCTTAGCCCAGACAGGTCCATTTTCACCTCTTGTTTTTTTTTTGTACTGTATGGTTATAGCTCGTCACCAATAACACCCTGACAACCAGGGTCCTAGTATAGCGTAGCTGCTATTACAGCTTGAATGCGCGTCGCTTAGTACAGCGGGGGCTACTGGGAGTTGTAGTCTAGCTCTGGGATTTGCTTTCTGTAAATAGCGTGAAACATGTATCCGTTTTAAACTACAATTCCCAACAGCCTGCAAAACTTCTCTTTGTGACATTCCCAGGAATGGCGGACCCTGAGAGGAAGCTGGGAACAATGAAAGGTGAGAAGGAGCCCGGGACAAGGAGCCGTCTAATGAGGTAATTTTGCTGGCGGTTATTGAAGAGAGGTGGGAAAGAGTGCTGTGAGGTGAAAAATGAAGTGGGGGTTCCGTGAGGTGATTATTGAAAAGGGGGGTATCTGTGAGGTAATTAATGAAGAAGGGTTCTTTGAGGCAATTATTGAAAGGGGGTGGGAGTGCTGTGAGAGGTAGACATTAGATTGGGCAGGAGTGTGCTATAACCAGACCTGCCCCACAGACTCTCGACCCTGTCACCCACATCTGCCCCACCCATTTTGAAGGACTCCACCTCACCACCACGTTCTCCGCCATTTGGGCCTCGGGGTCCTTGCAAGGGCAGCAAGGACCGTTGGACCTTGTTGGATGTTGCCTTATTGGTGCTGGTTACGAAACGGCCTCCATAACAGTACAAGCTTCAGAGCCCCAGTAATGTAGGTCCGCCACTGAGCTAAGGGGGAGATGTACTAAGCAGTGAAAAAAGTGGAGAAGTGAGCCTGTAGAGACATTGCCCATGGCAACCAGTCAGCTGCTCTGTATATTTTTATAGTATGGAAATTCTAAATGTTACTTCAATGCTGATTGGTTGCCATGGGCAACTTCTCCACTGGCTCTCTTCTCTACTCTTTTCACTGCTTAGTACATCTCGCCCTAAGTCATATATGTACGTATTTTTAGAACCATGGTGCAGATGTATTAAGCCTGGAGAAGTGAGAAAGTGGAAGGTGATAATGCACCAGCTAGTTAGCTCCCGTTATTTTTCAAACCCAGCTTGTAACTTGACAGTTAGGAGCTGATTGGCTTGTACGCTATCACCTTTCTACTTTATCACTTCTCCAGGCTTAATACATCTGCCCCCATGTCCCGAACCCACCTGATGATGTCATCACTTCCCAAAATTGAAAAAAGCAAAATCAAAACCCATGATACAACCAGCCATGCAAAGATCCCTACATCTGCCTAAATAATAAGAAAAAAATAATACCTACATTGTGACAATGTCATGCCCCCTTTTAGCTATGCAAATTAGGACAAAATGCCTGGCATTCAATGCATGAGTGGAATGTTTTTGGAGCCCCACCTGCATGCAGGGCTGTTGACAGTTTCCTGCTCCTAGGACACATTTTTTTTTGGGTAATCTTAACGTTCTACAGGATTTGGAAATAGCGTCAAAGATGGATTAGGTAGGTTGATGACACCGCTATAGCATCACAAAGACATTGGGTCAAAGCAGCGGGTGGCCATTTGCTCAGGCAAAAAAATCTACGTTTTTTTGGATTCATTCAAATATTTATGGAACTTACCTCAAAAACTCCAGAGATTTTAACTGAAATTTACTGTTTAAATATGAGAAACAGACTGTTGCTGTCATTTGGCAGATTTTCATTAGCATCACTTGCACCCATAAGATCAGTGCAATTGGCATATTCTTACCATGATTATAGATGTTGCTAAAGAAGGACTGTTACTCACAACCAGTTACAAAAGGAAACAACAGTGTGTTTCTGAATTTTCAAAAGGCGATTTCAGGTGCATGTATTATTCAATTATCAAGGGCTTTTGTAGTATACAGTATTTTAGAACCCAGCTTAGGGATTTTAATTATACAGTAAGCACCCTCTCTGAGCACAAAAAAGTGCATATTACAATCATGAAGCTATTGTGAAAAGTGCAGAGTACACTAGATGGAACAACTGGTTCTTTCCGTTACATTTACTGTGTTTGTTTCTCTAACAACAGTGAGCGCTGAACATTACCTGCCCGTGCTCATGTAGTGGCTTCACTTTCAGCTATCGTTCTCTTAGACAAGGATACAGAATGTGGGCCTGATTCAGGCGTGATAGGTGCTGCATATTTGGCAGCAGCGGTTCTGACAAAGTATGTAAATGATGTAGGTGTCGTCTTTTGAAATGAGATACGACCTGAGGGTTCTCAGATTCGCTGCATCCATTCGGAGATGCAGCATCAGATAATCAACGGGAACATCGGACTATTTATGTAACCTGAGCCTATTCCCCAAACTCATTAATGGGACACAGTGTTTATTGTTTACTAATAATGGGCATGGATCTTGTGCCTGCCTATCTGGCACTCTTCAGTAACTTGGGCCTTATGCCCAGGCTATTTCAAGGGCTCAGGCCTAATGCCTGCCTACTTTTAACACCAAGTATCCTGGGCCTAAAGCCCGTAGTCACTCTATTAAGAGACTCAAACCGTATACCTACCTAACTACAGTTTATGTGACCTTGGCCTATTGCCTAGGTCCCGTAAAATGGGCATCTGGCCTATTGATGATAGAGTGACCTGGGTGACTCACTGGGGGCACAGGCTATTTCCTGCCTATCTGCCGCACCGGCTTAAGGCCTGACCATACCCACGGGCCTAGTGCCCAACACCTGGTAGTCTAGGAGGGTTTAATAATTACTGGTGGCCAAGGCTGCCTTGCGGTATAATGGGAGAGGCTGCAGTAGCTCTTTTGCAATCCACCATTAGTAGCACTCTCTACTCCTCAACGTGTTCTGTTTTCAGCTGCTGGTTCGTCCTGGCCAGTGGTGCCACCTCTTCTCTGCTCTATCCAGCTGGCATCTCCCCCACTTCTCCTGGTTAGATTCCTATTGCTTGCCCTCCCCATTCAGTAAAATGATTTACTGTTCAAGTTAGAGCCACTTCTGTCGATCCAGAAGATCCAGGACAGGGTTGGGTCACATGTGACAGTCTGGGAGAAGAGAATTTCCCCGCAATGTCATCATGTTATTCTAGATTAGTACCCCTACCGCCACATCACCTGGGCATCCTCCACTGCAGGATGGAGAACCCATGCAGCTTAATGATATTGGGTCCACAGTCACTAGGAGGCAGCTGTAATGCGGAACTGAGATTTGAAGGTGGATATAATGCGTCAGGAATAAAGTAAAACAAAAAGACAAGTTTAATATCTTGTGTCTCTCATTACTAATCCATAGACAATGAAGCACCTACACGTAGATTTTTTTTTGTCTCCAATGAAGTGAAAGTTCTGACAGATTCACCATCTACTTTACCAGCCCTTCACTTACATTCAAACAGCTGCAGTACTGAAAATACAAAGCAATAGGCTCCATGTCCATCAATCTACAACTGAGGGTAACATGACTCCTCTGTCAAACATTCTATTGTTTGTGTTGACTTAAAACCATAGCCGTGTGCATTTTAAGAATGCAAAGAAATGGAACAGGAACCCTGCTGCTTTGCCCTTCACCCAGGAAAAGGGCTGTGCAGGAAAGCATTGGGATGGATTCACAGAAGGGATACAGAGTAGACACCCAGAGCACCAGTGGTTGCACAATAGGATAAGATGCTAGAATGGAGTGGGTGTGAGAGAGGTTCCAGCAATGGGGCAAATCCAGGTGAGGGTCAGAGCCTGATTAAGGGTTCCATTCACTCTATACCTGGGAAAGGCGTAGCGCCTATCCCACCACCACCAATTTATAGAGAAAGGTCTTCATGCCACATAAATGTAGCACCTATCCCACAACCATCAATGCCTAGAGAAAGGTTCCCATGCCATATAAATGTAGCGCCTATCCCACCATCAATATCTAGAGAGAGGTTTCCATGCCACATAAACGTAGCACCTATCCCACAACCACCAATGCCTAGAGAAAGGTTTCCATGCCATATAAACATAGCACCTATCCCACCATCAATGTCTAGAGAGAGGTTCCATGCCATATAAAAGTTGCGCCTATCCCACCTTCAATGTCTAGAGAGAGGTTTCCATGCCATAGAGGAGAAGACCGAAAAGGAGTGGCTAGTGAGGTATGAAGAGAACCAGGAAAGGTTCTCAGAGATCAAAGGACCGGAGTGTCTGAGGGAGGACAGGACAGGTGGTTCGCAGTATCAAAGTCTGCAGATCCAGGAGGAGGATTAGTGAGTTTTCACAGTAAGGAGATACAGGTTGAGTATCCCATATCCAAATATTCCGAAATACGGAATATTCCAAAATACGGACTTTTTTGAGTGAGAGTGAGATAGTGAAAACTTTGTTTTCTGATGGCTCAATGTACACAAACTTTGTTTAATACACAAAGCTATTAAAAATATTGTATTAAATGACCTTCAGGTTAGGGGTATAAGGTGTTTATGAAACATAAATGAATTGTGTGAATGTACACACACTTTGTTTAATGCACAAAGTTATAAAAAATATTGGCTAAAATTACCTTCAGGCTGTGTGTATAAGGGCCCTCATTCCGAGTTGTTCGCTCGGTATTTTTCATCGCATCGCAGTGAAAATCCGCTTAGTACGCATGCGCAATGTTCGCACTGCGACTGCGCCAAGTAACTTTACTATGAAGAAAGTAATTTTACTCACGGCTTTTTCATCGCTCCGGCGATCGTAATGTGATTGACAGGAAATGGGTGTTACTGGGCGGAAACACGGCGTTTCAGGGGCGTGTGGCTGAAAACGCTACCGTTTCCGGAAAAAACGCAGGAGTGGCCGGGGAAACGGTGGGAGTGCCTGGGCGAACGCTGGGTGTGTTTGTGACGTCAACCAGGAACGACAAGCACTGAAATGATCGCACAGGCAGAGTAAGTCTGAAGCTACTCTGAAACTGCTAAGTAGTTAGTAATCGCAATATTGCGAATACATCGGTCGCAATTTTAAGAAGCTAAGATTCACTCCCAGTAGGCGGCGGCTTAGCGTGTGTAACTCTGCTAAATTCGCCTTGCGACCGATCAACTCGGAATGAGGGCCAAGGTGTATATGTAACATAAATGCATTCTGTGCTTAGATATAGGTCCCATCACCATGATATCTCATTATGGTATGCAGTTATTCCAAAATACGGAAAAATCCCATATCCAAAATACCTCTGGTCCCAAGCATTTTGGATAAGGGAGACTCAACCTGTAATTAGTAACCTTAATAAGGCCCCTTTATGTGTAGTGTAGTGTAGTGTAGTGTAGTGTAGTGTAGTGTAGTGTAGTGTAGTGGCAACCAAAAGGAAGAGGTTCAATAAGGGAATGTGATTAGTGGAAAGTTGTTAGGCACCTATAGATGAACAATTCAAGGATCTTGGTGGCAAAAGGAGAGCGATAGATAAGGCAGATATGGAGAGAGGTCAAAGGACGGTTTTTTGATGATGGGTGTGATGAGGGAATGTGTGAAGGAAGAATGAAGGGTGCGAATGAGAGGGGCAGATTGAAGAGGAGAGCGAGGTGGAACAAGTTATCAAGAGTGAGAGAGAAGAGAAGGTGAGAGGAAATGTGCTCAAGGAGACATATGAAGGAGGAAGAGGATTAAAGAAATACAGGGATTTCATTCACAGTGGCAGGTTAGAAATAGCAGAGGGCGGAAAGGCAGCTGTAGTTGAGAGATTGATGGGAGGAGATGTCCTTGCAGATAGCATCAATTTTGTATGGGAAATACTGTAGGTGACTGTTGAGCAAGGGAGGTAAGGGGGGAGGGTCACTTAACCTCAATTGCTGTTTGCCTAGCTCCAGGGCTTGGCTGATTGGAAAAAGCATACAGTAGGTGCATTAAATATGAACGTCTAGCAATAAGAGACCTCTAGGCCATGCTCATCCTAACTTGCGCCAACATTATATCAATAGCACCCACATTTAGCAAATATACCTCACTCCCTGTATCTGAGGCCACCATTAAAGTACTGTAAATGTAATCACATTTAGTAGCCCTACTGTATAAGTCCCAAACAGCCCCAGCTTTAACCACTTCATATTTAGCTAATATTTTTTCCAAAAATCGCTCAGAATTTGTCATTTTTTATTTATTATTGAATTAGGTTAAGAATATCTATTTAAAACATATCCAACACGATTTTATTGGGGGAAAAAAAGTTGTTTTTTTAAAATAAGCAACGGTTTAAATACTGATGACCGATATATTGGATCATCGATGGTCTGACCATTGCGGCATCGTGGTTTACATTTTGCAGAGAGGAGCAGGTGCCGGGGGTACACAGGGAAGCAGAGGGCTACAGCCACAGGGAATGGCTGCACAGCAGGCAATGGGGGAGATAACAAGGAGGCAGAAGGTCCAGGAGGTCCCTCTGAGATTGGTAGCTGCAGGAAGCTTATCTTCCAGCAGCCACCCAGTGGACATATCTGACTGGTGCATCAGGCTGCAGTGATGGAATCTGATGTGACCACACCAAAAAAGTGGTTAAACTAAAAGTATTCACATTCAATAAATAAATCTATTTCCATCCTAATCAGTACTGATATTAACTAACTGGTATTCACATTGAACAACTGTTGACATGTGCACAATGGGGCTAATTCAGCTCTGATCACAGCAGGTGATCAGGTCTGAACTGCGCCGGCGTCACAGTGCGCCAGCACATGCCAGAGATGCTATCGGCATCTCAGCCCAGCGATCCCCTCTGCGGCGGTCGCTGGGCGGGAGACGGCGGGCCGGCGGTGTTCGGCCGCCGTTTTGGGGTCACTGTCTGGGCAACGCAGGCATGCACGGACCATGCAGGGGGTGGGCCGCGGCAGCTGCGTGACATCACATTCAGCCACTGCGACCCGGAGAGCGACAAGTAGCTCCCTGCCAGTGCGCAGGAGCTGCGCTGGTAGGGAGCTACTCTTCACTGCCGTGCAATGTTTTTGCACCTGTGCAGCGGGGTGGGGGCTAGACATGCGGGGCGGACTAGCCTATGCTGGGCGTCCCCCCGGATGTCAGGGTGGCTGATCGTAGCCATGCAAATTTTGCACGGCTACGATCAGGTCTGAATTAGGCTCAATGTTAACACAATGAAAGTGTTGACATTCAGAACACGTCAACATTCTGACCAGATGCTGTCCGGGGCAGATGGCAGCACAACAAGGACGCACAGTTACACAGCATCTTGGATATTATATCTGTCACAATGACTTCTTCGCATACTCATTACTGTGGGCAGTGACGCCTCCAAGTTCTGGCGCCCTAGGCTGCAGCCTGCCCTGCCGACTGGTTGATCAAGCATTGATTACAGGCTAGACTGCCAGCACTGGTCATAGAGTGGGGATGTCTGCACTATACAGCAGATGACATTTCAGTTAGTAGATCCACCTTCATCGGATAAGCAAGACTCTGCTCTTAGATCAGGGATGCAAGGACGGCTCACAGTATAAGCATGGGACACCTGTCTCCAAGAGCTTACACTCGATATTGGGAAATGCTATGTTGCAGAGTTTATAATCATTCGTTTTGTGTTTGGGGTGAGACTATAAGGTCTGCTTAGTGTATTAATATTAAACAATACCTAAAATGACAGTAGACACCCTATCAGGAGAATGATCAGGGTCAGAGGAGGCCCTGCATTATCTTCTCAAGGTTAGAGCTCTGCGCTCTCTGTCCTGGCACCAGCGTCTGCTGGGAAAGATGCACAATGCCTAAAGAATATGCTGTCATTGTATCTGGCAAAGCCCCAGAGACTCTCCTCCTGGTCTTATGATCTGCTCTGGGACAGCAGGACAACTGAAGGTCCATTAATAGCTGAATGTTCTCCGTGAATACCATTTACTCCACTGTGAGATTCCAAGGTGTCCGTGGCCTATATGGGAGCGACAGGACACAAGGATGCTATATCTTCCTGCACGGGCACTAAACAACGGTGGGCATGCGATCTCTTGCGCGGTGACAGTACCAGGCATTGCGGGCTGGCACTGACGGGGTTAACTGGTTAGGTCAGTCCTGTAGCATGAATATTTAGTGATGAGCAGCCCTGGAAACTAAAATCTATATTTAAATGGGTATAAATAATTCATGGCGGAACTTTCCCTGGTAGGAGAATTCCTCACCTCCTGTATCTGTGCACAATCCTATCCTATCTTTTATTTCCAGGAAAGGTGCTGGAGAGCCTTGTAAAACAGCTGTGGACATTGGTATGTAGGTGAAAAGTGACAAGGGCCCAGTCATGCTGCAATGTCACTGACCATTATTAACCGCTTCCTACCCAATATCAGCCAAGTTCGAGTTCACGTTTGTATAAATGTATAGGAAATCTATACCCTGTCCGTCCGTCGTCATTGTTCTGCTAACCCCATCATTGCACATGCCTCAATGTGACAACTGGAGGCTATTTAGCCGCCTCGGTCATCCAAGCCTGTGACGAGGGTTTTAATTACGTCGGTGCAAGGTGCATCGTTACCCCGGAGCCAACTCAATATACTCCTGGCGCAATTTAAAAGGGGTTAATTTACTGTCGCATCAGGCAATTGATAAATAATAGCCGTTGCACCTGGCGCGGTTCCACAGGTACCGTGCATAGAGCGACCGTGCACAATTGTCGTGTATCCGCTAAAATTTAGCGCTGCAACCTGATTGTGAAAATAAATCTGATTTCGTTCTGCGACAAGTCACGCTGGAAGGGTTAACACCTACTTAATAATATCTAATTGTCTCTTTCACGCGCTCCCTCTCTCTCTTTTTCATTTCGCACAGCAGCAGCTGAAACTCCTCGCTCCCCCCGCCCCCCCCCCCCCCCTTCGCCAGATGAATTTAAGTCTGCCTGTGACTCATTGAAAACGTGCAGACAGACATGTAGCCGAGTAACCGGGGAAAGCAGAGGAGGTTCCTGGATTCTGACACACTCCATTCATAAAGAGCTGCCAACAGCGGCGCTGTGCTGCCACCCTGTGGCTGGGAACGCAGCACCTGCAACATGGCACATTTATAGAGGTATAGGAGAAATATTGCCCAGTGTGGCACAGATGCATAACAGGACATATAGGGGGACATTTACTAAGCAGTGATAAGAGCGGAGAAGTGAGCCAGTGCAGAAATTTCCCCAACAACCAATCAGCAGCTCTGTATCATTTTATAGTATGCAAATTATAGATGTTACTTCAGTGCTGATTGGTTGCCATGGGCAACTTCTCCACTGGCTCACTTCTCCGCTTTATCACTGCTTAGTAAATGTACCCCATAATGTGGGGTGGCGGAGTAACCGATCCTACACAACACAGAACTGTCATGCCACAAATCAGACTTGATTTGGGCGTTAAACCAACTTTCCAAAAATGTAACCAGTAGGATTCTGGGCTGAGGATTTTAAACGCTTACAATCTATAGGAATAATGGCCGCGTCTGCCTGGTCTGCGCACTGGCCGCAGTGCGCCTGCGAAATCCTTCTCCTTGTGGCCGCATGCAGGAAGGATGATTGACTGCGTTAGGCGTTGGCGGGGTGGCTAAGCGGCGCTGGGGGGGGTCTGCCTTAGTTTGATGCGTACGCACCTTGCCCTGTGCTGGGTGGCCCCCAGCATGTGAGGAGATGCACGCAGATCTGACTGCGTATGCAGCGATGTGCATATATCTCTGAATCAGGTCCATTATGGTCACATAACAAGGCCTTTCATATAAACAAAAAAAAACAAAAACAATCGCTTTAAATTAAGGGACCCCCTTTGTTATTTTGCACAAGAAGAAGCTCTAGGCAAGAGATCCCCCTGCCCGTTTAAAATAAAAATAAAAAATATTTTACTGTACTGGTTAAGACATGGGGGGTAATTCCAAGTTGATCGCAGCAGGATATTTTTTAGCAGTTGGGCAAAACCATGTGCACTGCAGGGGGGACAGATATAACATTTGCAGAGAGAGTTAGATTTGGGTGGGTTATTTTGTTTCTGTGCAGGGTAAATACTGGCTGCTTTATTTTTACACTGCAATTTAGATTTCAGTTTGAATATACCCCACCCAAATCTATCTCTCTCTGCACATGTTATATCTGCCCCCCCCCCCCCTGCAGTGCACATGGTTTTGCCCAACTGCTAAAAAATTTCCTGCTGCAATCAACTTGGAATTACCCCCAAGGGGCCTAATTCAGAGTTGATCGCAGCAGCAAATTTTTTAGCAGTTGGGCAAAACCATGTGCGCAGTGTAACATGTGCAGAGAGAGTTAGATTTGGGTGGGGTGTGTTCAAACTGAAATCTAAATTGCAGTGTAAAAATAAAGCAGCCAGTATTTACCCTGCACAGAAACAAAATAACCCACCCAAATCTAACTCTCTCTGCAAATGTTATATCTGCCCCGCCTGCAGTGTACATGGGGGGTCATTCCGACCCGATCGCTCGCTGCAGTTTATTGCAGCGCAGCGATTGGGTGGGAACTGCGCATGCCGGACGGCCGAATGTCGTCATCCCCTAGCGATCGCCTCTGCCTGATTGACAGGCACAGGAGGTCGCTGGGTGGGAGGGGGCGGTACGGCAGCCGTTTTGGGGGCGCGGTCAGGCCAACACAGGGGGCGCGGTCAGGCCGGACAGTGCGGAGGGCGGTCCGCAGCGGCTGCGTGACCTCACACGCAGCCGCTGCGACCAGGGGCAGCGATGAGCAACTCCCGGCCAGCCGCAAGAGCTGCACTGGCCGGGAGTTACTCAACAAGTACAAAAGCATCACCGCTGTGCGATGCTTTTGTACTTGTGTGTGGGTGGGGTGGGGGCGAACAGACATGCGGGGTGGGCTAGCCTTGTGCTGGGCGTCACCCCGCATGTCTGGGAACATGATTGTAGCTGTGCTAAATTTACATGGCCCCCATGGTTTTGCCCAACTGCTAACAAATTTGCTGCTGCGATCAACTCTGAATTACCCCCATTGTTTGGCAGCCAGACAAAAAACCTACAAAGGTCGCACATGGGGCCTAATTCAGACCTGATCGTAGCAGCAAATTTGTTAGCAGTTGGGAAAAACCATGGGGGTCATTCCGAGATGATCACTCACTAGCAGTTTTTAGCAGCCGTGCAAACGCATTGTCGCCGCCCACCGGGGGAGTGTTTTTTAGCTTTGCAGAAGTACGAACGCCTGTGCAGCAGAGTGCCTGCAAAATCTTTTTGTGCAAAACAAGACCAGCCCTGTAGTTACTCTACGTGTGCGTTGATTCTAACGATGGGGGGACGGCTATTGACGTCACACACCCGCCCAGCGAACGCCCAGCCACGCCTATGTTTTTTCTTCCACGCCTGCGTTTTTCTAAGCACTCCCTAAAAATGGTGAGTTCACACCCAGAAACGCCCACTTCATGTCAATCTTCTTGCGTTCGGCCATGCGACAGGAATGTTCGTTAGACTCTGTGCAAACCCACAATGCTCATTGTACCTGTACGACGCGCCTGCGCATTGCGGTGCATATGCATGCGCAGAAATGCCGATTTTTAGCCTGATCGCTGCGCTGCGAACAACGGCAGCTAGCGATCAACTCGGAATGACCCCCGTGTGCACTGCAAGAAGGGCAGATATAACATGTGCAGAGAGAGTAAGATTTGGGTGGGTTATTTTGTTTCTGTGCAGGGTAAATACTGGCTGCTTTATTTTTACACTGTAATTTGAACACACCCCACCCAAATCTAACTCTCTCTGCATATGTTATATCTGCCCCAGTGCACATGGGGAGTCATTCCGAGTTGATCGTAGCTGTGCTAAAGTTAGCACAGCTACGATCATTCACACTGACATGCGGGGGGACGCCCAGCACAGGGCTAGTCCGCCCCGCATGTCAGTGCCGCCCCCCCCCCCCCCAGAAGTGCAAAGGCATCGCACAGCGGCGATGCCTTTGCACTTCAAGAGTAGCTCCTGGCCAGCGCAGCTTTAGCGTGCTGTCCGGGAGCTACTCATCGCTCCCCGGCCTGCAGCGGCTGCGTGTGACGTCACGCAGTCGCTGCGGGCCACTCCCCGCACGGTCCGGCCACACCTGCACAAAACGGCATCCAAACGCGCCGTTTCGCCCCCTCCCGCCCATCGACCGCATCTGCCTGTCAATCAGGCAGAGGCGATCGTAGCGCAGCAACAGGCGGCCATGCGCCGGCGCGCATGCACAGTTCTGACCCGATCGCTATGCTGCGAAAAACTGCAGCGTGCGATCGGGTCAGAATGACCCCCCATGGTTTTGCCCAATTGCTAACAAATTTGCTGCTACTGGGGGTGATTCCGAGTTGTTCGCTCGCTAGCTGCTTTTAGCAGCATTGCACACGCTAAGCCGCCGCCCTCTGGGAGTGTATCTTAGCTTAGCAGAATTGCGAACAAACATTAGCAGAATAGCGCAAAGAAATTTCTTAGCAGTTTCTGAGTAGCTCGAGACTTACTCACAAATAGCGATCAGTTCAGTCAGCTTCGTTCCTGGTTTGACGTCACACACACGCCCAGCGTTCGGCCAGACACTCCTCCGTTTCTCCAGACACTCCCGCGTTTTTCCCTGGTACGCCTGCGTTTTTCCGCACACTCCCAGAAAACGGCCAGTTTCCGTCCAGAAACACCCACTTCCTGTCAATCACACTCCGATCACTTCAACGATGGAAATTCTTCGTTCGGACGTGAGTAAATATACTAAGTTTTGCGCAAAAATACTTAGCGCATGCGCACTGCGTACCATGTGCATGCGCATTTTTGCCTTAATCGCTCCGTTGCGAAAATCGGCAACGAGCGAACAACTCAAAATGACCCCCACTGTACGATCAGGTCTGAATTACCCCCATTGTTTGAAAGAGGGGCCTCCTCTCTTTTAAAAAAAACGGTGCCCCATGTGTTTTCCAGTCAATGCGGGGGATAGAGCGCAATGAGAAATGTCATTTGTCTGTAGCGCAGGGTGACGTGTGCAAGTGCCATTCGGAGGTATACACATGGTACCATTATAGAAAATGTATCTTTTCTGTAGCCCAGGACAGTATTGCCTGTTGACTCCGATTATATGCAAAATGTTTTCTGTAGAGCAGCGTGATAATGTGGATGCCCATTACTTTTTGCCATCCAGGTCGTGGGAGATCTTCCTGCATCCCAAGACGCCATTATTTGTCTGCAGTGAGTGACGCCGTTAATGTCAAAACCTCAGGAGCTATAGAGACTTTAAACTTCATATCCCCATTCTAAGGCATGTATTATTCACAGAAAACTGGCGCCCAAACATCAATATACACGGCATGGCGACTGGCCGATTGCGCTCTACTCCCTAAGAGTGATTAGTGCTAGGGGGGAGCAGGTACAGTATGTTGGGGGGGTTTGATGCACACAATAAGTGGGACGCTTCGTCTTCAGGTATATGTGGATGGTAAGTCTCACTCTTTGCCCAAAGTGAAGGGACTAAGGGGGGCATTTACTAAGCAGTGATAAGAGCAGAGAAGTGAGCCAATGGAGAAGTGGCCCCATCAACCAATCAGCAGCTCTGTATCATTCTATAGTATGCAAATTCAAGATGTTACTTCAGTGCTGATTGGTTGCCATGGGCAACTTCACTGGCTCTCTTCTCCGCTCTTATCACTGCTTAGTAACTGTCCCCCTTAGGATTCTATTCTGGAAGTAGCCTTATTTTATATGACTGATTATCTACACATTCAATTTTCTTTTTGCTTGCATGTTTTATGCAGTTCTTAAAGTCTATTCTTATTCTACATCCTTCAAGGTACTGCATACCTCCTCCCAACTTTTCTTTGCTTGGAGGAGGGACAAAATTGCACCCAAATTTAGGAGGTGTGGCCTTGCAGCTAGTAGGCGTGGCCTCACAGCTAGGAGACAAATGGGACTGTCCCACTAAAATCGGGATAGCTGGGCGGTATGGTACTGTAGGGACATATTAGTGCACAAGGTGGCCCGTGTGCAGCGGGTCCCCTCGTCTGAGCAGTGGGCCACTTCATCCCCTCCGCATCTTACCTTGTGCCGGCAAGCAGGTCCCTCTGCTTCCAGGGCGCCACCTTCCCAGTGATATTCAGGAAGATGGCACATGCGCACAAGAGGGCAAAGGCTCTGGCACAGTGACTTTACCTTCACTGCACTGTGTCATCTTCATAATGATGTCACTGGTAAGTTGGCGCTGCGGAGGAGGAGGGACCCGCTCGTCGGCACAAGGTAAGTATACTCTGGGTGCAGGGTGGGTGCTCACACCTTACTGTAAATACACCTAAGCTTTAAGGGTCTATTTATAAAACCACAATAGCTGGAGAAACCAAGACTTTTAATTTCTCCACATTTACAAACCACTGCGCACACTACCAAATATTAAAGAAGTCTTTTGCAGTTGTGTATTTAGGGGCATATTTATTAACATTATTTAGCTGGACATCTTCCAAAACAGCAAATTTCGCTTTCTTCCCACATAAAATTAAATTTTTACAAAAATGTAAGGCGTGACCGCAGCAGATATACGAGATACAGTACTGACCACCGAAACAGTGCCCATATGTTCCAATGGCAGTCTGAAATATCCAGGGGGGCTCCCTCATTACAGGGGGCCCCAATGGACTCTGGGAGATTAGACTCCTGCATCCAGAGCCGGCCCTAACCAATATGATGCCCTAGGCAAGATTTTGGCTAGTGCCCCCTAGCACCACCGCTGGTTCTGCCTCTGACCTTGCACCTCTTTTCCAGCACCATCACCCCTCACCCATAGCAGTCCTTATTTTGGTGTTTGTACCCCTATATTTTAAATAGGAACAGTTCGTACATTTGGCGCACAGCCCAAAAAGGGGTGTGTTTTTGCTGGCAAGGAGCATGGCCACACAATAGTAACCCCAAATCCAATTACGCCACACAGTACTGCAACTTTATTCACATTTGATCATGCGATAGTGTCCATAATTCATATTACATCCCACAGTAGTAACACTTTACCTTAGAAATGTTACTACTCACAGTAGAGCCCCTTATTCACATTACATCACACTGAATTGCTCCTTATTCACATTACACCACACCCTATTGCTCTTTATTCACATTAGACGACACAGTAGTGCCCTTTCTATATGCAACGCCACATAGTAGAGCACCTTATACACATAATGCAACACATTAGTAATGCATTTATACACATAATTCCACACAGTAATGCCCCTTACACATATGAGACACATCATTAATGTTCTTAAACATAATGCACCTTACATATTATGACAAACTTTATTAATGCCCTTTTACACATAATGTCCTTTACACATATGCCGCACATTATTAATGCCCTTATACACATAATGACACACATAGTGCTCCCTACACATTACACATGACACACATACAGTAGTACCCTGTTACACATATACCGCACATTATTAATGCCCTTATACACATAATGACACACATAGTGCCCCTTACACATATGTTGCACATTATTAATGCATTTTTACATGACACACATAATGCTCCTTACACATATTATGAACACTACTGCACAACCAACCCACTCACATGCACACAGCACTCACACTGCCACTAACACTGTGACCTCTGCCTCTGCTTGGATACAGATGTGTCCTCATAAATCTTGCCTCAATGCTAACGTTGGGCACCTTTTTTTTATGAAAATGCATCTTATTTGCATTGCTATGTGGCTAGGATGCACAAGCAGCTTCTGCTGATTAGAATGATATGCAGCATGCCTATATACTGTGTGAGACTGTGGCTGTATCTGCATATGAAATGCTACACACAGAATATAGGCATGCCGCATATCATTTTAATCAGCAGAAGCTGTTGATGCCCCATGGCATATCAAATGCCCTAGGCAATTGCCTAGTTTGCCTATGCCTATGGCCGGCTCTGCCTGCATCCCGACCACTTCTTGGTGACATTGGTAGGACAGGGGGCACAATCAGCATCTCACAGAGAAGCATGTCATCTTGGCACTGCCTCATCTTCATAATTAGCCAGGTATTCACCTCTCCCCGCCCACCCCAAGCAACCACCTGCATGACCCCTCCAGGTACGTTACCAGAAGGGGAAAGAAGAAAAAGCTAGTAAATATTACGTTTAACCTAATATTTATTGAGAAGAGTATTTAAAATCCAATAAAAAGGCATTTAAGTCAAATGTAGAGACTATTACATGATGGGGGTTGTAGTGCTCTAAGGTTCATGGAGAGTGGAAGGCGTGTGACCATCTCAGATTCGGAAACTGCTGGCAAGTGCGCAGAACTCGCAGTGAAAGCAGCCTGTTCCTAGAGCTGACAATAGATTTGCTGGGGTCTCCGATATGCCAGGGAACATCCTTTGTGAGCTGTGCCTTCTCCAAGAACTATTTCAGCAGACACAGAGGGTAAAGCGACCTTCACAGAACAATCGCACAAACTCAACTGTGTGCCACGTTATAGAGAGAGCAAGGCTGCCACCTAGTGTTCTATAATGAAATCCACAGGCACAGGTACATAATACAGTACATCCTTGAAACAACATTTATTGTATCTTGGATTTGTGATGGTCTGATGATCAGATTTATCACCCTGTGAAGCTTTGTTTAAAGGGCGACCACTATGCAAAACTGATGAAATATAAAGTATCTTTATAATTCCGAAAAATGAGCCTCAAATTCTAATGTTGTAAAGTACATAAAGACAGGGTCGGACGGGCTGGTGGGCCGGATCGGTCCACAGAGAGCCGGGAAAGCCGCGCGCCCACATGCGCTTTAGGCAGCACAAGGGAGGGTTAGGCTGTGGGGTGGGGGTGGGGGGTTAGGCTGTGGTAAGTGAGGGTTAGGGGGTTAGGTGAGGAGGCTTAGCATAAAATTCAGACCCTTGTCAGGATTCTGACCATCGTGATGCTGCGGTTGGTATCCCGAGCGCCAGCATTTCAGCCCGAACCCGTAATGCTGTATTCTAAAAGTGCCGCTAAATACAGTACAGATGTGTCCTCATACGCTATGGCAGAAATCCAACAGGCCTTCCCATCGCGCTTGGTTTCTCATTCCGAGTTGTTCGCTCGCTAGCTGCTTTTAGCAGCATTGCACACACTAGGCCGCCGCCCTCTGGGAGTGTATCTTAGCTTAGCAGAATTGCGAACGAATGATTTGCAGAATTGCGAATAGAAATTTCTTAGCAGTTTCTGAGTAGCTCCACACTTAATCTGCCACTGCGATCAGTTCAGTCAGTTTCGTTCCTGGTTTGACGTCACAAACACGCCCAGCGTTCGCCCAGACACTCCCCCGTTTCTGCAGACACTCCCACGTTTTTCCCAGAAACGCCTGCGTTTTTTCGCACACGCCCAGAAAACGGCAAGTTTCCGCCCAGGAACACCCACTTCCTGTCAATCACAGTACGATCACCAGAACGATGAAAAATCCTCGTTACGCCGTGAGTAAAATACCTAACTTTTGTGTAAAACAACTAAGCGCATGCGCTCTGCGAACCTTGCGCATGCGCAGTAAGCGACTAATCGCAATATAGCGAAAATCGTCAACGAGCGAACAACTCGGAATGACCACCCAGGTTCAGTGCGCCTAGTGTCTTATTTACGTCTTTTTCGCATGAGTGTACATCTTGGTCGCAACCGGATGCAACAAAACTGTTTCACAAGACTGATTAATTTGATATGTGACACTTGTATATATGTTTGTGACTGCGTCTCAGTCTGCATACAAAGTGCTGGGATAGTTTTTTCACACCAAGTTCCATTGTGCTACATGCACAGATTCAGACTCCACCGCACACAGACAATCAGTGCAGACTCTTGTGAAGCAGTTTTGTTGCATTCATTTGTGACTAAGATGCACATTCGAGCCACATGGGGTATTCATTCAGGCTAGATGTAGAAGGACACATCTGTATAAAGTTATATATATGTATTATTCGTATCATCTTTGTATTTTTCTAATCATTTTTACTCGCCACCAAATCATGTAAGTGCTTTCCTAGCCATTCACCTCACCGCACCTCATTGCTTCTATCCCCCACCTAAGTTAAAGCAGGTGCAAAGTACATGACCGTGAAATGCTTCCAATCTTCTCTAACACGCAGAACAACTTTCATTCACAGCTCACATTACAGAATGGACTGAACGCGGCACTGATTCCGCTGAGAACAATGGCGCTCAGATGATGCAACGCCATGACAAAGTCCACAGACTAATGCAATGTCCTCAGGAATTTTATAGACTCTCAGCTCCGGAACACTGTGGTCCTCGGGCAGTGAAAGCATAGGATGGATGGTAGATAAATCACTGGATTCTATCAGCAGTAGAACACATGCAGTATGACCGATAGGATAAAGAAATATCCACAACTTATCCGTCTCGCAGTGGGATTAGCTCCGACGTGGCAACTGCAACAGGACCAGACGGGATGCAGTCAATTTACCTACAATCAAAATACCGACAACCATTGCCCGACGGTCAAAATACCGTCGAGGTCAAAATACCGACATGGTTAAAATACGACATTAAAAATGTCGACAGGCCAAAAAATCGACTTCAGTTTTTTCATGATTTTTTCATTGAAACCGACTTGATCATACTTTACCATCCCAGTGGACGTGGAATATAATAGTGTGCCAAGCGCAGCGAGCCATGTGAGGGGAGGTGTTACACATAGACGGTGTCCATGTCGACCTATGTCGACATACACACCAATTTCTATTTAAAAAACTTGTGTCGACATTGTAAATGTCGGTATTTTGACCATGTCAACTGACGATTTGTTTCCAAAAAAACTGCTCCGAAATTGTCGGATTTTTTTCTGAGTGAATTAGGTGAAGAACACGGATTTAACCCTATCCAAAATGATTTTAGTTAAAAAAAAATATTTTTTTATTTTTTATTAAAAATAGATATTTCAAAACATCGATAGGGAACATTGCGACCATCGGAACATCGGAAAGCCTCCAGGTACGGGAAGGGGGCTTGGGGGGGTTAATTTACACTGCCCAGCGACTGCCATTGTCTGCAACCGCTGGGGGGAGGGATCCTGCCGTGCTGACTGATCAGCAGTGATCGGCAGCACGGCAATCAGTAGGGGACAGTGCAGGGAGGCAGATGGACCTTCCGATCCCTCTGACAGCAGCAGCGGAGGGAAGTTTCCCTACCATGGCGCTGCTAACACAATTTTTCTCACTGGTCGCATCCAGGTCAGATAAAGCACTTGCAGGCATGGTCGCATCTAATGCGACCATGCCAGGCAAGTGGTTAAATGTCGGTATTTTGACCATGTCAGTATTTTGACTTAGTCGGTATTTTAACCGATGGGATTTTGAATAGAGGTAAATCATACTGATCCCGCCCAGACCAGCAGTCCTGCAGTCCTCTCTCCTCTCCCATGTTTCACTGACATTTGCAATCTGGATTTCGGCACTATGAATATGGTGCATATTCCACTTTTATTGTATTATGTGGATGACTGTATACTAGTGTAACTTTTGGCTTTTCAGTAGTAAAACAAGCCCCTGTCAACTACATTTTAACAAACTAAATTATTTATTGTGTTTTCATAGCGGGTCCGGCTCTAAATGCCGGTGGTAGGATGGCGGCAGTCAGAATACCGACTGCAGCATCCGATGTTCAGAATCCCGACAGGGCAAGGTAAGTATACTTACCTTCCTCCAATGGCCCCCTAGCCCTCCCTTCCCTCAGCCTAAACCTGACCCCCCCCCCCCCCCTCTTTCCCCTACAGCCTAACCCCAACTCTCCCCGGTGGTGCCTAGACCTAGGGGGTAATTCCAAGTTGATCGCAGCAGGAATTTTTTTAGCAGTTGGGCAAAACCATGGGCACTGCAGGGGGGGGCAGAAGATATAACATTTGCAGAGAGAGTTAGATTTGGGTAGATTATTTTGTTTCTGTGCAGGGTAAATACTGGCTGCTTTATTTTTACGCTGCATTTTAGATTGCAGATTGAACTCACCACACCCAAATCTAACTCTCCCTGCACATGTCATATCTGCCCCCCCCCCCCCCCTGCAGTGCACATGGTTTTGTCCAACTGCTAAAAAAAAAAATTCCTGCTGCGATCAACTTGGAATTACCCCCCTAGTCCCCTCTCCCCTCATCTTAAACCTAATCCTCCCCGGAGCTGCCAAAACCTAACTCCCCAGTCACGCAGCCTAAACGTAACCTCCGTTCCCTCCCGCTTACCTGTCAGTCGTGCCGGCAGCCTCTCATTCGGGATCCTGGCGGTCGGGATTCTGGCTCCATGCTTGTGACCCTATTTTGTGACCCTATTCAGGGATGCCGGTGTCGGCATTCAGAGTAGTGTCAGGGTTCTGTAATTAGTGTTTCGACTGCCGATATCGCGACCGCCGGAATCGTGTCCGGATCCCTTCATAGCAATATCATTTTTGATACAGTTTGTCTGAATTAGCAGCATCACGGGGGCCGGGGAGTAGATACATTTTATTTATTTGAAAGGATTTGAAACCCTATATGATTACAATTTATGAATAAAATATCACCATGGTAACTCGGGCCTGCATTGACATGCCATGTTGAGCCAGATTGCAAGATTTGGGGTTTCCTTTAAACCAGTGGTTCTCACATGCGGTCCTCAAGGCACCCCAATGGTCCAGGTTTTAAGTCTATCCATGCTTGACCACAGGTGACTTAATTAACACCTCAGTCAATTTTATTTAAACATCTGTGCTGAGCCATGGATATACCTAAAACCTGGACAGTTGGGGTGCCTTGAGGCCCGCGTTTTGGTATAAATTATAGCGGAATTATATTTTATTTATAAAAGTTTAAAACTATATCATATTTATGTATTTATCCCCCCGGGCTCCCAGAAGAGTGGGTGTTTCTCCCACATCCCGCCCAGTTCCTAGTGAAGACGCTGGGGACGATAAGATGTGATTCTATGATAATTGCATCATTTGTCCTTGCCTTTTCTTCATAGATAGAAAATTCACACATTTTTTCGAACCTAATGGCTCAAAATGCCTGTTCCCCATCACTGGTCGCCTGATAAACAAAGTAGGTAAGTCAGAGGTTCCCAAACGCGGCCCTCAAGGCACCCCAACGGTCCTGGTTTTAAATGTATCCATGCTTGGCCACAGGTGACTTAATTAGCTCCTTAATCGATTTGATGTAACCATCTGTGCTGAGCCATGGATATACCTAAAACCTGGACTGTTCGGGTGCCTTGAGGACCGCGTTTGGGAACCTCTGAGATAAGTATTAAGAATGCCAAATTGATTTCTCACAAATATTTAAAATGCCCGCTCTAATATATATTGTAAACGCCTGCACCTCTTATTACCATATCCCCTGAATGTGCGCTGTACATCGCAAAACACTGCATCCCATAAGAGAAAACAATACACCCACACATAATCTGAGTTCCAAAGCTCATTGATGTATATATTTGTTATTAAAAGGATATGGATTTAATATATATTACAAAGTACAGTATACCTATAGTTACATGGTTACACTCACATAGTAAGCAGTTAAAACATATAGTTACATACAATTACATACAGTTACAGTTACAGGCCAGCGATACAATACCATTATCCTTAAGTTATATAAATTCGTCTTTCCATATCACTCTCTCTCTCTGTAAAGTAATGCTGGGTCTCCATCTTCCTCTGAGACCAAAACAGGAACTGACTTCCTGTGTGATCAATGTGTTATCTAGTTTCTGGGGGAGGGATTCACGATGAGTCACCAGTCCCTTTGTATATGCTAATCAGATTCAGCCCTGAAGACATCCAAAGTGCTGGCCTGAGTTTCCTGTCCACTGTCCTAATAAGAGTGATTTTAGCTTTTATATATTCAGTCATAACTATCCGCTGCAATGTCCCACAACTTCACAACAAGCATCAAATGAATCTACACATCAATCCGGTTGCTTCAATAGCAAACATGACCAGTCCATCTGGTTTCGTTCAAATAATACACATACATGACATTACTTCAATATATATAATTTTAAATCATCATGATGTCTGGTGCTTGATATTATTATAATTATGTACTGTATGAAATAAGTGTCGAATCCTTCTCTGTGACATGTCCGTGTAAATGTGTGTGTTACCATATATTGCTGTGCTCGCTGTGCGTATTTGCAAGTATAGCGACTTATATGTGTGTAGTTTGTATGTTCTCTTTATGTAATATTTTTGACTTCGATAGTCCACCTTTTGGCAGTAAACAATAACTGCCATCAATTATTAACATAAGAAAAAAAAATATTTCATACAATAATCGGTGACCTAGACACAAGTATGTATGCATTTCGCAAATCAGACACTTGACTATATTTGGGGAAGACAGGGAGGAGGACGAGACATGCTCTATATGCACTCGGCGGTCACGGGACCACTGGTTGGGTGTGGGACAACATTCAACCTATAGAGTATGCTGGGACAGTGCTTTGGCCTATAATGTCTGATTTGCGACGAACATTTCACACGTACATGTACCTACGTCTTTGTACACTGATGTTTGGATTCGATTGAGGTTCTGCTGGGTAGATGAAGAAGACACAAACAAATCGTGACAGTGACATATAAAATTTTCATGATCTACATATTCCTATCATTTTCTGAACATTGTTTCCATTTCTGGAACGTATGCTAGGTCTGTTTAATCATTGAACAAGGGTTATAAGTAGTGTCCTTCCTAAATAACACAAACCTTCGGAGTTCGGGGAGAGCCACTCATAAACCTTTCTTCCACATATATTAATGAGCTCTTTATCTGCAATGTGTGAATAGCCATTGTCTGATTGTTCCTGATTACCTCTGAACTCCATAACTACTAGACCTTTGATTGTTCTCTGATTTTAACAAACTGATCGGCTAATCCTGGGATCCTATAAGGAAATCACTCCTTCCTCCAGAAACCAGTTCCAGTCCCACACTCGACTCCTCATAAAAAAACCTCGCAAAAATAGAATATCCTGAAAGAAAATGTTTGTCAGCGGGAAAGAGAGAAAAGAGAAATAGAACAAAATAACTCTTGTTCATAACAAATCAATTACAATGACTGGTCTTTCTGCAATCCTTTAGTACGCTCAGGTAGTGTTCAACAGTGCCGCCTCTCAGTCTTCACGGAACAGAGTCTCTGGTGATACAAGGTTCTCTTTGCCTTGCTCTTTGAACACACAGTTCACTTGGAACACACAGTTCACTTTGCTCTCCACTTTGCTCTTTGAACACACAGTTCACAAACTCGATGAATGTGAGCAATAAACTACTTTATCACGAGTTCTCTCCGGGTCAGCGACCTTCTTGCAGTGGGACGAGTGGACCCAAATCTCTCTTTCGGCGACCTTTAGTGCTGTCAACGAAACTTGGTATGGTCCTTCCCACCTGTCTATTAGGCAACCTGAGCGTAAGGACAATCACACAGTCTCTTGGTTCATAATCAAGACAGTTAGCATTTGGCATACCAGCAACCAACAGTTTCAAGTTCTTTTGTCAAGTTCTCAAATGCTGGTCATTGTGTGGATCAATCATGACATGAGGTTGTCTTCTAAAAACAACCCAAAAAAACACAAATACCAAAACAAAAACAAATTTCGAAGAGGGTGATTTGTCGAGTGAAGATCTGGGAGTGGTTCCGAAGCTACATAATACTAGTGGCAGTATCTATGATCACAATAGTACAATTTCAAGCTTTGCTCCTACTTCTAGGGGTACCATTATCTACACACAAATTTCTGCGCAATTTTACTTTGCAGTAAACACAGCAGCATCTGTGGCGGCAGGAAATGCCTCTACCCAGTTTGAGAAAACATCAGTGCACACCAATACATAACAATACTTCCTAAAGGGTGTTAACTGTACGAAGTCGATTTGTATTTCCTGAAAAGATCCGTCTGCAGGAGGGGTATGGGATGGCTCTGTTGGTATTGCTTTACCAATATTCTTCCTCAAGCAAGCAAGACAGGTAATTGCTCTCTTTACCTGCATGCGAATAGAATCCTGGCGCACACCAGTAGGCTCTCATCAGCCTGCACCTACCCTCTTTGCCTAGATGAGTCAGACCGTGTGCCACCTCAGCTAGACTTGGAGGGTATGTTTTGGGGGCTACTGGCTTACCGTGTCCACCTGTCCACGGTCCTGAGGACTCCTGGCCATACCCCTTTGTCCTTCAGACTGCCTCTTCCTGCAGGGAACACAAACATTTTTTTTATTTTAATTTAACTATCGTGTGTTTGCAATGTAGAGTACCATGAGCATAACTCAAAAAAAAAAAAGAAAAAAGAAACATCTCTAGAGGAGAGAAGGAAGAAGAAAATGAAAAATAAAATGTCAGGTTTGCCAATTACCAACAGGCATATCAGTGTCTATACAAAATTTCCCTTCACCAGTATTCCCATTCTCCACCCTTTGTGCATGACAAGGCACACTGCAGTAATACTGGTGTCATCGTGCTGTTGAGATATACTGGGTTCAGGCAGAACTCTGAAGGACCTAGGTATGTGGAGTTTGAACTGTACTTGGGTCCATGTATTGTACCACCCAGTGTGAACGCAAAAGTTGAAGAGGAAAACTGTAGAGAAACAGAATAGAGGTTGGTGACAGATGAGTTTGTAGAGGTGAAGAAGATTTTATAAAAATGTGAAACTGGATTGGGTACTACAGGGAAGTGATTCTCTACTTGGTCTACTCCCCTTAAAAAAAAATTCTGTGTTTATCGTATCGCTATTGGGACTATCCCAGCCATCAATCCAGTGTCCTGTCCATCCTAAGTTCATAGGGAATCCGGTATCTGTGAGATAATTTCCTCTACCTGTTATGGACATGAATCTAGAACCATGAAATGTAACATTAGTCTTCATGGGTGTCTAGTTTTGTCAAAGGGTAATCTTGCATTTATTTTGTTCTTCCCATTAGCCGAATCTGTGTTTTCTATATGGCTTATGATTCCTTACTATATGTCCCTTGGTCCCGTCTATGTGTTTAATAATGTGGCTTGTGTTTTCTGTCTAGGGGATCTATATTGACTATGTGTCCTACCACTCCTACAATCTCTAGCAAAATGCCCTTCCTTCCTACAAGTGTAACATATTATTGACCATTAGGGATCTGGGGTTTGGACTGATGGGTCTTTCCTGTATGTACCAGTATACTTACCGTCCTCAACCTCTCCACCTGTTGTTCTCTGCGCCTAGCACTATTCTTATGATGTTCAATAGCACACTATCTAAGATTAGCTACTGAGACCCCTTTCCAATTTTGCAAAGAAGTCTGCACCCTGACACTCAATGCCTTATTGAGCCCGTCCATTTGCACAGAGACAGCCACCTCTCATTTGCCGAATTAGTGTTTACCAGTGGTCTTATCCAGATGGAGAGTTTTCTATTACTGCAAAAGACAAAAACAAAAAAAGTTTAACAAGCTTCTAGGTCATGCGAAGTATTCATTCAATCCTTCTCATCCCGTATTAAGGGTCTGTACATGGTCCAACAAACATTTCCAAGCTCATCTTTACTAGGGGCATTACTAGGAACAAATACTTCTTATATGGTAACTGAAAGAAATACCCTGGGGTTACCTTGTCTCTGTCCGCTTTCCTACTGGCAAATACTAATGTGCGGACAGGTTTTTTTTCTCCATTTCTGACGTTACTTTCTTGACTTTTATTTTTTTTTATTTTGGGGTTTTACTATATATGTACACGAATGATACCATACTTACCTGTTCCACTGGTCTCAGCCACATCCCCCACAGGCTACTGCTCTTCCTTTACTGGTTGGATACTCCTCTGGGTACATGAGAAATGGCTGAAAACAATCAGGTCACCTTCTCCTCCTAAATAAAACTTCAACATTCATTAGTACATATATAGGTTACAGTCATATTTTTCATATTTCTCATATTTTCTATAGTTTGTATGCTGGCCGTAACTGCTTCCACATCTACATAAGGCGGTGTACTTGCATTCTTTTTTTTTTTTCCTACTTGTTTATTGTTGCTACAAGTTCAAACAGTTCTTATATTTCCATTCTTGTCTTGTATGACTTTGGTTAGACATACCACCTGCAATACTTTAGGATCAAACTCACCAACCCCTCTTGCTGTCACAGGTTTAAACAATTTGTATGTCTGACCCTTTGTTTTTGGGATTTTATTAGACATATTCTTATCCTTAAGTTCTGCAATACCTCTGGTTCAAAGCTGCCCACCCTAGGGAATGGTTCCCTATCTTTGTCAGTCATACATACCCATTCATTGCAAAAAGCCTCCGTGTGTGAACCATACTTTTCACACATAATAAACCTTGCTGACCCTCTCGGTCGCAAATCTGACCTTTCCGGTCCCACTTCTTCAGCCTGAACCCTAGCTACTAAACACCCACTGCTTGTGCAATTGGATCCCATCACGGACTTTTTGCTAATAAACGCAATCCCCAATGCACACCGCAGATAAACGGTGAAAGACACCTAGCGCTTTCACTCGCTCCTTCTCCACTGAGTACCACGACTCACTCCAATAGTGAACACCGTGAACCCAGTGAGGCCCTATCTGGTTTCTATTCACTGGAAGTGCTAGGAGTGACTTACCTATTCCAGTGAATATACACCGCTGGAGATTTTCCTGAGAGAGACCAGCGAAAACTCCCTATAACCTTATACACAAATCACGCTTGCGTATGCTCTACACAGCACTAATGATACTGCGGTTTTACGCAAAAGCTCGTAAAGGGGTATCAAGTTGCGCTGTATATATCGCACCCACAAACGCGCGGTCCAATCGTACAGCGTATAGGTACTTGTTATCTATCTGCCGTACAACCACGGGTCGATGTACAAACTGCGACCCTCAGCCCGGAGCGTAATACAAAAACCTTTTTACTTATGCACTATCACGCTCCTTTGCAAATCACCTCACGATTTGCGCATTTCAATCTATATTAACGTGAGTCAGCCGCCTCACGCCACCAAGCCTCTACTTACTTGGTGTACCACGGGACCCGATTTCCGGAGTTCAATACGTTCACTCTTACATTCGCTTACTCAAATATACTTTGTTTTTCTGTACAGAAAATTTGGATTCATTCAGGTTGGCAGCTCTACCCCAGAGGCAATACAGTTTTTAAACTAAATTTAGAGTAACCTGCTTTTGAAATCTGATAGTTTTGTGCTATTGTATTAAATGTCTCCCACCTTTGAACTAAACAACACTATTGTGTAATTTGTACTTAGCGCCCGTACTCTTACGCACTTTGCGTAACTGAGACACGTGTACAAAACCCTGCGTCCGCAATAAATCACACAGCTCTATAAATGTGAACAATACTTTTTACTATTGCCCACTAGACACAACTTGTTCTGTATAAACTTTATGCAGACCTGCGTTTGTGTCTTTTCACTTACTTCCTTAAAATACTGTTTTATTTTTAACGATATAGCAACAAATATCTCCGGTTTCACACAGATCTAAGTGAATCTAGCAATGATCAATAATTTAAATGATATGATTCAGATTGGATAGCTATCTTGCAGAACATACATTGATATAAACACACACATAATTATAATAATATTATATATATGTACCATTCAATGGTCTCCTATGAGACTCATTTACCCATTCAGTGCTTCTAATTTGCATATCAAAGCTATGTGCTTTTGCCTGCCTGTAAAAGTGGGTTTTCACTGCTAAGAAAAAGCAGTTACACAGGTTAATTTGCATTTCAATGGCTATCTTATAGCAAGCAGAGTTAACTAAATCCTAGAGGTAAAAGAAAACAAAAAACTTTTTTATATCTGTGTGTAATTCTTACACTAAGTATTCATCTCTTAATTCTCACTAGGCCCAGCTGAAACTATTTGTAATTGACTATGGCATGGGTTAAATAAATGCATTGGTAACTCATAAATGGTGTTTGATGTGACCAAGGAAAGCTGATTATTCTGAGCAGTGAAAATCAGCCATTTAGAAAATGACCTTCCCAAAATGGCCACTGCTCCTTCCCCTTCCACATCCATGAGGATTACACAAAATGGTGGACAGGCCATGTGGTTAGTCCAAAATGGAGGACAGACCATGCGGCTTCCTTTGTCACAAAGAAATCACACACCATACAAGCACCAGAAGTTATTTTAGGCCTGAGTTAAAAAAAACTATATCAAGGCTATGCATCAACTTTTAAATGTACTTTTAACCCTACTTAACAGATAAGCAATCCAATCTGAATCAAACACAATATGACTTATTTGAACCTTGTTTTGCAACAATAAAAATACATTTTAGCATCTTAAATATTATGAGAAACGCATTGTCCCTTGAATTTCATATCAGCGGCTTACTGATAACACAACAATGCCAAAGAATGCCAAATTGATTTCTCACAAATATTTAAAATGCCTGCTCTAATATATATTGTAAACGCCTGCACCTCTTATTACCATATCCCCTGAACGTGCACTATACATAGCAAAACACTGCATCCCATAAGAGAAAACAATACACCCACACATTATCTGAGTTGCAAAGCTCATTGATGTATATATTTGCTATTAAAAGGATATGGATTCAATAAATATTACAAAGTACAGTATACCTATAGTTACATGGTTACACTCACACAGTAAACAGTTAAAACAATATAGTTACATACAATTACATACAGTTTCAGTTACAGGCCAGCGATACAATACCATTATCCTTGAGTTATATAAATTCGTCTTTCCATATCACTCTCTCTCTCTGTAAAGTAATGCTGGGACTCCATCTTCCTCTGAGACCAAAACAGGAACTGACTTCCTGTGTGATCAATGTGTTATCTAGTTTCTGCGGGAGGGATTCACGATGAGTCCCCAGTCCCTTTGTATAGGCTAAACAGATTCAGCCCTGAAGACATCCAAAGGGCTGGCCTTAGTTTCCTGTCCACTGTCCTAATAAGAGTGATTTTAGCTTTTATATATTCAATCATAACTATCCGCTGCAATGTCCCACAACTTCACAACAAGCATCAAATGAATCTACACATCAATCCGGTTGCTTCAATAGCAAACATGACCGGTCCATCTGGTTTCGTTCAAATAATACACATACATGACATTACTTCAATATATATAATTTTAAATCATCATGATGTCTGGCGCTTGATATTATTATAATTATGTACTGTATGAAATAAGTGTCAAATCCGTCTCTGTGGCATGTCCGTGTAAATGCGTGTGTTACCATATATTGCCGTGCTCGCTGTGCGTATTTGCAAGTATAGCGACTTATATGTGTGTAGTTTGTATGTTCTCTTTATGTAATATTTTTGACTTCGACAGTATTAAAATATGACTTTACTTACCTGCCATTCTCAGGTTCACCCGCATTGTTTCTGATTGGGTTGAGAGTGGGGTCAGGGCTGGATTAAGCCTTGGAGGGGCCTGGGGCACTTAAGACAGGGGGGCCCGGGGGAAGGGGATGGGGTGTATATTAGATTGTGCATACCTCCCAACATCACCCATTGCAGGAGATTCAAAATGCGCTATGCTACCTGGACATCCCTCTTAATATATGATTGGCATCACCTGTGTTGAACTATTTAATTGAGAAGAAAGGTACAGTACTTCAACACAGGTGATTGCAATCATAAATTAGGAGGGAAGTCCAAGTAGAGAGCATTTTGTCCCTCCTGGAATGGTTCATGTTGGGAAGTATGGATTGTATATGGATTGTATGTATTGAATTTAAATCAATGGTGTATATTCGATTTAAAGTAATAGTTTATTAATGCCTGGGTACTGATTATAGCCTGAATGAAAGACTTTATTTTATAAAGTTTTCTTGTAGTGGAACAAAGACAACTTAAACAACTTTTACATACATGTAGAAAAATTAAACCTATCATTTATCTTGTCACATGCAAGAATAGCAGCAGCCTCTGTACTACTTACACACTGGGACAGGACTCAGGAGGACTCTGTGTGTGTCTCTTTCTCTAGACTTGAATGCTCTCATCAGAGAACAGGTTACACAGGACCCAGACACATCAATCTAGCCTGCTGTGTATGTGAGGGGGAGGGGGGTTTGAGAAGCTGGGATCCCTGGGTTACTTACAGCTCTCTCCCCCCTTCTATCTCTCTTCTGGTCTAGAAGCTCCATCTGTAGCTCATGAAACCTGATACTCCTGTGTCTTTTCCTGCTCTGCATACTGTCTTACTCGCATTCGAAGTGCATGGTTCTGCCTCTACACAGGAGGGAGAACTAGTGATGTCAATGTGCTCTGGCTGGAGGCCCCCTGACAAAGGGGTGCCCGGAGTACAATATTCCCTGCGCTGTCCCCCCTCCTTAATCTGGCTATAAGTGGGGTGTTCTGAATCACGTAAAAAGGCATGATTAGCTCCTCTCTCTAGCTACTTCCATCTTTCTCTCTCTGGCCCTTTGGCAATCAGTTGGGGCAATTTGGTGTTTTGCAGATGGTTGTGTAAATAAATCTGCAATGTATGGGGTTCACAGTTACCAGATCCCAACCAAAAGATGATTGGGATTGGTCAGATTAATTGAGGCTGTATATTGCTAGGGGATGTAGTCACGATCCCGGCGGTCTGGATTCTGGTGGTCAGCAAATTGACGCTGGGATCCCGGACACCAGAATGCCGGCAGGGGACCGAGGGCTATTCCCACTCGAGGGTGTCCACATCACACAGAGTGGGAATAGAACCTGTGGCGAGCCACTGAGCCCGCAAGGGGCTTCTTTGCGCTCGCCCCCCTGATGGCATTCTGGTGGCTGGGATCCCGGCGTCAGCATGCTGACCGTAGGGCTCCCGATCGCCGGTATCCCGAACCCAACCCATTGTATGGTAACAATCAGCAGATTTGCAGACTGTTTCTAGTAAACTGACGAGCCTTTCAAAATTGGCAGATATGTATTTGCTGAAAATGATCTGCAAAGCACTGAAAAATATCGGTAATATATGGGCGCAGATTGGTGGATTGGGGACTCTTTAAATCTGAGGAAAAATGTCAGAATCTGGGGATTTTTGTTTGTGATTACAGACGTATGCAGCCGCGCTTCTCTGCTGTACTGACTCGTGCCAGACCAGATTAGTACAGGCGACCCCAGAATGAACCTGCCATTCTCTTGTGTAAAATCACAAGCTCAGCATATTACAGTAAGTGTCCCAAAGGGGAATCAGGTCCCAGAGTCCAGGCAAATACTGTAGGTAAGTCATAAAATTAAGCGTTTCAGTACATATCAGTACATTTCCTCTGAACCGTATGCGTAAATGTGTGCGTAAAATTGTGTAGCTGCAGTTTTTTAAGTGTTTATCCACCAATTCAGTTCAAGGGTTAATTAAGCAGCACCTTTCCCACTTACCTGAAAGGTTCAGGTGGAGGCTGAATGAACGTTGGTGGTCATTCCGAGTTGTTCGCTCGCTAGCAGTTTTTAGCAGCCGTGCAAACGCTATACCGCCGCCCACTGGGAGTGTATTTTAGCTTAGCAGAAGAGCGAACGAAAAGGATCGCAGAGCGGCGGCAAAGTTTTTTTGTGCAGTTTTAGAGTAGCTCAATACCTACTCAGCGCTTGCGATGACTTCAGACTGTTCAGTTCCTGTTTTGACGTCACAAACACGCCCAGCCACGCCTGCGTTTTCCCTGGCACGCCTGCGTTTTTTCGAACACATCCTGAAAATGGTCAGTTGACACCCAGAAACGCCCACTTCATGTCAATCACTCTGCAGCCAGCAGTGCCACTGAAAAGCTTCGCTAGACCTTGTGTGAAACTACATCGTACGTTGTAATAGTACATTGCGCGTGCGCATTGTGCCGCATGCGCAGAAGTTCCTTTTTTTGCCTCATCGCTGCATAGCGAACGAAAGCAGCTAGCGATCAACTCGGAATGACCACCTTTGTCATTAATGGGGTGAATGAGGACTTGTGGTCTACAACTGTCCCCAAAAGCCAGGAAAGGAGTTAATCTGAGGGTTTGAGGGTATTCTGTCTCCATTATTGGTCTAGTCAGCTATTTGCTTTCGGTTGGACCCATTACGCCCTGAACTAAGCTATAATAAGAAGAGCGCCATATAGCCACAAGACTATAGATTTTTGCAAATGGTTTGGAATTTGTCAACTGTTGCTAGGTAGATTAAGTTTGGGGAATTTTTGTGATTGGTCAGGATTGACCTATCAGGGAACCATAGGGAGTGGCATGTGTGTGCTCACAAGGCTCATCCAGTGCCCGCCTCCCCGTCACCTCCGCTGGCATCGGGCACCCACGCGATGTCCTGGCGGCAGGGCCCACACCAGTGGTCAGCACCATGCCGCCCAGTGCTATTGCCCTTGCCCACCCTCTGTTTCCAGGTAATGTGACCGGAGTCCCATTGGTTTTCCCTTGGTCATGCTGTGGGGGGGGGGGGGTCCTGCTCTGTGTGCAATGGTCATCGCTCCTGCTGTGGCTGTGCCAGATGGTGAGGGTGGTTCCAGGGTGATCAGGTGGTGAGTATGCAAATCCTCTTTGTTGGTTGACACTGCATTTTCCGTTACCGGGATGCCTTCGTCTGCCATTCCAGCTTTTGGTTGGTGGACGTCATCCTCTTACTGGGAGTGATTTACTTTATTTCTCTAACGTCCTAAGTGGATGCTGGGGACTCCGTCAGGACCATGGGGAATAGCGGCTCCGCAGGAGACAGGGCACAAAAAGTAAGCTTTTAGGATCACATGGTGTGTACTGGCTCCTCCCCCTATGACCCTCCTCCAAGCCTCAGTTAGGTTTTTGTGCCCGTCCGAGCAGGGTGCAATCTAGGTGGCTCTCCTAAAGAGCTGCTTAGAAAAAGTTTTTTAGGTTTTTTATTTTCAGTGAGTCCTGCTGGCAACAGGCTCACTGCATCGAGGGACTTAGGGGAGAGAATTTCAACTCACCTGCGTGCAGGATGGATTGGATTCTTAGGCTACTGGACACCATTAGCTCCAGAGGGAGTCGGAACACAGGTCTCACCCTGGGGTTCGTCCCGGAGCCGCGCCGCCGACCCCCCTTACAGATGCTGAAGATTGAAGGTCCGGAAACAGGCGGCAGAAGGCTCTTCAGTCTTCATGAAGGTAGCGCACAGCACTGCAGCTGTGCGCCATTGTTGTCACACACTTCACACCAGACGGTCACGGAGGGTGCAGGGCGCTGCTGGGGGCGCCCTGGGCAGCAATATATAATACCTTTTATGGCAAAAGAATACATCACATATAGCCATTAAGGCTATATGTATGTATTTAACCCATGCCAAATGTCTAAAACTCCGGGAGAAAAGCCCGCCGGAATAGGGGGCGGGGCTTATTCTCCTCAGCACACAGCGCCATTTTCCTGCTCAGCTCCGCTGTGAGGAAGGCTCCCAGGACTCTCCCCTGCACTGCACTACAGAAACAGGGTAAAACAGAGAGGGGGGGCATATTTTGGCGATATTTTTATATATTTAAGCGGCTATAAGGAACAACACTTATATAGGGTTGTTCCCATATATATTATAGCGCTTGGGTGTGTGCTGGCAAACTCTCCCTCTGTCTCCCCAAAGGGCTAGTGGGGTCCTGTCTTCGATAAGAGCATTCCCTGTGTGTCTGCTGTGTGTCGGTACGTGTGTGTCGACATGTATGAGGACGATGTTGGCGTGGAGGCAGAGCAATTGCCGATAATGGTGATGTCACCCCCCAGGGAGTCGACACTGGAATGGATGGCTTTGTTTATGGAATTACGTGATAATGTCAGCACATTACAAAAATCAGTTGACGACATGAGACGGCCGGCAAACCAGTTAGTACCTGCCCAGGCGTCTCAGACACCGTCAGGGGCTGTAAAGCGCCCTTTACCTCAGTCGGTCGACACAGACCCAGACACAGACACTGAATCTAGTGTCGACGGTGATGAAACAAACGTATTTTCAAGTAGGGCCACACGTTATATGATCACGGCAATGAAGGAGGCTTTGCATATCTCTGATACTACAAGTACCACAAAAAGGGGTATTATGTGGGGGGTGAGAAAACTACCTGTAGTTTTTCCTGAATCAGAGGAATTAAATGATGTATGTGATGAAGCGTGGGTTAACCCAGATAGAAAAATGCTAATTTCAAAAAGGTTATTAGCATTATACCCTTTCCCGCCAGAGGTTAGGGCGCGCTGGGAAACACCCCCTAGGGTGGATAAGGCGCTCACACGCTTATCGAAACAAGTGGCGTTACCGTCTCCTGATACGGCCGCCCTCAAGGATCCAGCTGATAGGAGGCTGGAAACTACCCTGAAAAGTATATACACTCATACTGGTGTTATACTGCGACCAGCCATCGCCTCAGCCTGGATGTGCAGTGCTGGGGTCGTCTGGTTGGATTCCCTGACTGAAAATATTGATACCCTGGATAGGGACAGTATTTTATTGACTATAGAGCAATTAAAGGATGCTTTCCTTTATATGCGAGATGCGCAGAGAGATATTTGCACTCTGGCATCGAGAGTAAATGCGATGTCCATATCTGCCAGAAGGAGTTTATGGACGCGACAGTGGTCAGGTGATGCGGATTCCAAACGACATATGGAAGTATTGCCGTATAAAGGGGAGGAATTATTTGGCGTCGGTCTATCGGATCTGGTGGCTACGGCAACTGCCGGAAAATCCACTTTTTTACCTCAGACCCCCTCCCAACAGAAAAAGACACCGTCTTTTCAGCCGCAGTCCTTTCGTTCCTATAAGAACAAGCGGACAAAAGGACAGTCATATCTGCCTCGGGGCAGAGGAAGGGGTAAGAGAGGGCAGCAAGCAGCCCCTGCCCAGGAACAGAAGCCCTCCCAGGGTTCTGCAAAGCCCTCAGCATGACGCTGGGGCCTTACAAGCGGACTCAGGAACGGTGGGGGGTCGACTCAAGAATTTCAGCGCACAGTGGGCTTGCTCACAGGTGGACCCCTGGATTCTACAGGTAGTATCTCAAGGTTACAGGTTGGAATTCGAGAAGTCTCCCCCTCGCCGGTTCCTAAAGTCTGCTTTGCCAACGTCTCCCTCGGACAGGGCGACGGTATTGGAAGCCATTCACAAGCTGTTTGCTCAGCAGGTGATAGTCAAGGTACCCCTCCTACAACAGGGAAAGGGGTATTACTCCACGCTATTTGTGGTACCGAAGCCGGACGGCTCGGTAAGACCTATTCTAAATCTCAAATCTTTGAACCTGTACATACAAAAATTCAAGTTCAAGATGGAGTCACTCAGAGCAGTGATAGCGAATCTGGAAGAAGGGGACTTTATGGTGTCCCTGGACATAAAGGACGCTTACCTGCATGTCCCAATTTGCCCTTCACATCAAGGGTACCTCAGGTTCGTGGTGCAAAACTGTCATTATCAGTTTCAGACGCTGCCGTTTGGATTGTCCACGGCACCGCGGGTCTTTACCAAGGTAATGGCCGAAATGATGATCCTTCTTCGAAGAAGAGGCGTATTAATTATCCCTTACTTGGACGATCTCCTGATAAGGGCAAGATCCAGAGAACAGCTGGAAGACGGAGTAGCACTAACCCAACTAGTGCTGCAACAACACGGGTGGATTCTGAATTTTCCAAAATCTCAGTTGACCCCGACGACACGTCTGCTGTTCCTGGGAATGATTCTGGACACGGTTCAGAAAAAGGTGTTTCTTCCGGAGGAGAAAGCCAGGGAGTTATCCGAACTTGTCAGGAACCTCCTAAAACCAGGGACAGTGTCTGTGCATCAATGCACAAGAGTCCTGGGAAAGATGGTGGCTTCTTACGAAGCGATTCCATTCGGCAGATTCCACGCACAAACTTTTCAGTGGGATCTGCTGGACAAATGGTCCGGATCGCATCTGCAGATGCATCAGCGGATAACCTTATCGCCACGGACAAGGGTGTCTCTTCTGTGGTGGTTGCAGAGTGCTCATCTGTTAGAGGGCCGCAGATTCGGCATACAGGACTGGGTCCTGGTGACCACGGATGCCAGTCTGAGAGGCTGGGGAGCGGTCACACAAGGAAGAAACTTCCAGGGAGTATGGTCAAGCCTGGAGATGTCTCTTCACATAAATATACTGGAGCTAAGAGCGATTTACAATGCTCTAAGTCTGGCAAAACCCCTGCTTCAGGGTCAGCCGGTGTTGATCCAGTCGGACAACATCACGGCAGTCGCCCACGTAAGCAGACAGGGCGGCACAAGAAGCAGGACAGCAATGGCAGAAGCTGCAAGGATTCTTCGCTGGGCGGAAGATCATGTGATAGCACTGTCAGCAGTATTCATTCCGGGAGTGGACAACTGGGAAGCAGACTTCCTCAGCAGACACGATCTACACCCGGGAGAGTGGGGACTTCATCCAGAAGTCTTCCACATGATTGTGAACCGTTGGGAAAAACCAATGGTGGATATGATGGCGTCCCGCCTCAACAAAAAACTGGACAGGTATTGCGCCAGGTCAAGAGATCCTCAGGCAATAGCTGTGGACGCTCTGGTAACACCGTGGGTGTTCCAGTCAGTGTATGTGTTCCCTCCTCTGCCTCTCATACCAAAAGTACTGAGAATTATACGGCAAAAGGGAGTAAGAACGATACTAGTGGCTCCGGATTGGCCAAGAAGAACTTGGTACCCGGAACTTCAAGAGATGCTCACGGAGGATCCGTGGCCTCTACCTCTAAGACGGGACCTGCTTCAGCAGGGACCGTGTCTATTCCAAGACTTACCGCGGCTGCGTTTGACGGCATGGCGGTTGAACGCCGAATTCTAAAGGAAAAAGGCATTCCGGAAGAGGTCATTCCTACACTGGTAAAGGCCAGGAAGGAGGTGACTGCACAACATTATCACCGCATTTGGAGGAAATATGTTGCGTGGTGTGAGGCCAGGAAGGCCCCCACGGAGGAATTTCAACAGGGTCGATTCCTACATTTCCTGCAAACAGGATTGTCTATGGGCCTCAAATTGGGGTCCATTAAGGTTCAAATTTCGGCCCTGTCGATTTTCTTCCAGAAAGAATTGGCTTCAGTTCCTGAAGTCCAGACTTTTGTAAAAGGAGTACTACATATACAGCCCCCGGTTGTGCCCCCAGTGGCACCGTGGGATCTTAATGTAGTCTTGGATTTTCTAAAATCCCATTGGTTTGAGCCGCTCAAATCGGTGGAGATGAAGTATCTTACATGGAAAGTAACCATGCTACTGGCCCTGGCTTCAGCCAGGAGAGTATCAGAATTGGCGGCTTTATCATATAAGAGCCCATATCTGATTTTCCATACGGACAGGGCAGAACTGCGGACGCGTCCTCATTTTCTGCCTAAGGTGGTGTCAGCGTTTCACCTGAACCAGCCTATTGTGGTGCCTGCGGCTACTAACGAGTTGGAGGATTCCAAGTTGTTGGACGTGGTCCGGGCATTGAAAATATATATTTCAAGAACGGCTGGAGTCAGAAAGTCTGACTCACTGCTTATATTGTATGCACCCAACAAGATGGGTGCTCCTGCTTCTAAGCAGACGATTGCTCGTTGGATTTGTAGCACAATTCAACTTGCACATTCTGTGGCAGGCTTGCCACAACCTAAATCTGTCAAGGCCCATTCCACAAGGAAAGTGGGCTCATCCTGGGCGGCTGCCCGGGGAGTCTCGGCATTACAACTCTGCCGAGCTGCTACTTGGTCAGGGGCAAACACGTTTGCAAAATTCTACAAATTTGATACCCTGGCTGAGGAGGACCTTGAGTTCTCTCATTCGGTGCTGCAGAGTCATCCGCACTCTCCCGCCCGTTTGGGAGCTTTGGTATAATCCCCATGGTCCTGACGGAGTCCCCAGCATCCACTTAGGACGTTAGAGAAAATAAGAATTTACTTACCGATAATTCTATTTCTCGTAGTCCGTAGTGGATGCTGGGCGCCCATCCCAAGTGCGGATTGTCTGCAATACTTGTACATAGTTATTGTTACAAAAAAATCGGGTTGTTATTTGTTGTGAGCCGTCTGTTCAGAGGCTCCTACGTTTGTCATACTGTTAACTGGGTTCAGATCACAAGTTATACGGTGTGATTGGTGTGGCTGGTTTGAGTCTTACCCGGGGTTCAATATCCTTCCTTATTGTGTACGCTCGTCCGGGCACAGTACCTAACTGAGGCTTGGAGGAGGGTCATAGGGGGAGGAGCCAGTACACACCATGTGATCCTAAAAGCTTACTTTTTGTGCCCTGTCTCCTGCGGAGCCGCTATTCCCCATGGTCCTGACGGAGTCCCCAGCATCCACTACGGACTACGAGAAATAGAATTATCGGTAAGTAAATTCTTATTTATTCACAATGAGTTTTATCATTCACAACAAGTTTTAACACTCATTGATCAATAGAACCTTTAAGTCGGCCATTTATTGTGACACCCTTAACATATAACTTAAACTAGCTTAGCACTAAGAAATAACCACGCGGACACCAACTGCTAGATTTAAAAGGTCAACAGGTATTTATTGTTTGGTGACCTAGATTTAACTATGTATTGGAGGATGGCAAAGAAAGGCGCTACCAACTCACCAGCACTGGTCAACTAGAATAAAACGAGATAACCTAGGAAGGGACTCACAACCGCCTCCTAACAACATAACCCGCATTGTGTAGGACTCACCACCCTTTAATCTAGCAGAGCAATGGACAAACCCGCACGGAAACGTCCGTAGTCTACCCGCAAGGGGAGGACACACTCGCCGTTTTCCCAAAAGGGGGTGCCTCACAATGACCACTTATGCAAATTTTTACCGCTGGCTGGTAGCGACTTTCCGCCCATCTGGCTGTCAAAGCCGACTAGAAATATGGAATGTGAGCCAAATAGTGAAAAGAAAAATGCAGGATGGGTGGGAGAGGCTTCCAAATGACAAAGAGAAAGATGTCTGCCAGACCTGCATATAAGTACTACCCTATCACTCCTCCTACGAGCTCCCTAATAGGCAGACACAGGCACCTGACCACAAAATGACATCACCAAGTCTAGCCCTGCGCTGTCTTTAACAATAGTCACAAAAACCAGGGCTTCTGGCTTATGTCGCCTTCAGATTGCTTAAACCTGTAACACATACTTGCCTACCTTGCTGCCCCCTCCTTCGGAGGAGGCAGCATTGTAGGCGCATGGGGGCGTGGCCATTGGCATGATGGGCCGTCCGAGGGGGCGTGACGATGGGGAAGTGGGCAGTACAGGGGGAAGGGGTGGCGTGACATAATGATTGCGTCTTCGTGGCTCTGCCCCCGCTGTGCTGTGCCGATAAACTAGGCACTGTATAGTGGGGGGCGGAGCTACGATGACGCGATTCAGCGTGAATCACGTAATCGGATCCCCTCGGCCGCCCACTTGTTCTCTACTGTGGGTGGCCCAGGGGGGTGGGGGGGGTAAGTGGAGAGCCTAACAAGGAAAACGGGAGGCTTGCCCACCCTTCCTGGGGGCCGGGAGGGCCACACGATTTTCAGGAGCCTCCCGGCCATTCCGGGAGGGTGGGCAAGTATGCTGTAACATGGCAGCTAGGAGCTGATTGCCTGGTACCTCTTTCTCTCCACTTTATCAGGCTCTAAGGCTTAGTACACTTCCATAAAATCAGTTGATCCCAGATATATATAATAAAAAAGTAACTCTTAAGATTCAGAGCAGATAAGTATCACCCAAGTAAGACTGATCAGGACTTTGCATCTGTATGCTGTTATACTGTTCCTACCTCCCAAAATTCAGGAGAAGAGAAGAGGGTCACTCTACACATGCCACAGGCTCACCAATAAGGGGCATGGCTTAACAATATGGGGCCTGATTTTGTGATGTGGGAGCATGTCCACGTGGTGTGTCGTAGGCATGTACACCCCTTCCTGAGCTGCTGGGCTGTCCCCAGACTCTCTTTCACTAATGTTTAGATGCCGTGCAGAGCAGCAGAAAGGAAGGGGACATCTCGACCGTCCTCCACCCTCATGCGGGACACTGCGACGTGTAGGTGGGGGCAGCAGGACAGTGCCTGAAAGGCAGGACTGTCCCACTAAAATAGGGACAGTTCGGAGGTCTGCGTTAGTTCCTCCATGTCGAGAAATTTAATATTTCTAAGGCTAAACCGAAACTCTTGTGAAACATGTTATGAATTTTGATTAGATCTTCAGTTCAAGACAATAATCTGTTTTTCTCTGACGTCTTTCATGACTTTGATTTGCAAGGAAACATTGCATAGTGTAAAGCATCTGAGCGCCAGTTTCATAAGCAAGTTCCGGCAATGCACCTGGCAGCCAACGTATAGGCAACAGGCTGCACAGCGAGCGTAATTCAGCCTTCAGATGAGCATTTCCCAGCTTCTCACGTTTGAAGTATAAGTACTGTACTGCATATATTGTGGCTCAAAAACAAACACTGACATTCTACTACATGTCCACACGATGGCGCTCTTGGTCTGCCAAGAAAAATGAAATTTTTGGACCAGTCTTTTTTTTTTGCTTAATTCATTTATATTTTGCTTCCATACATTACTGATTTTTTTTTGTCTCCGCAGCAGAAGCGGCCTCTAAATACCAATATTTATGAGATCTGGAGAATGCGTTAATATTGACACGGATGGTGTGATTGTTTTTCGTATTCTAAAGAATAATTGACCCTGTTTTTTTCCCCCCACCATCTATACAAGGTGAATATTCTGTGTAACAGTACTGAGAATTTAGCTCATCTCAAGATCGATAGATGGAATTACTAAAAGAATTTGCAGATGGTAAAGATCAATTCAGTGTTGCTGTACCACATGGCGACCTACCAAGGTGTATACTGCAAGAAGCAGGTTTCCTAGATACACGCTACTGTACCTACCAAATGCTGTAACCGAAATCTGTTACCAGGGGCGGATTGGGAACAAAAAGCGGCCCTGGAAAAATTTGTACTAGTGGCCCCACATGGGCAGCACCAGAGGTGTAAGGTCTAGCCATGGGCCATGGCAGCAGCACCATCCCCCCAAGACTTTCCAGATAGTGGGCATGTCCAGCATCAAGGGGGAAGTTAAAAGGAAATAAAATTAAATATTATGAGCACATTATATGATACACCTTCAGAATTTAGGAAACTATATCATTCTTTAGAAAGATATATTTTCTTGCTTATTACACTAACCGTATCCCAATCACTATTCACTCAATCTTATATGTCAGCCAAGCAGGCAGACAGAGCATACACTAGATCATCTGCAATCACAGGATAAGTGGCAAAGTAATTTTCATATATGCAAATTATTTTGCATCTTATTCATTATGTCTATAAAAAGGACCACATGTCCTCAAACAATACAGGCCCCACAGGTGCGTCGGCCCACCGGGAATCTTCCCTGTAAACTCTATGGCCAATCCGCCTCTGTCTGTTACCAATCTAAGATACAAGCCAAACAAACATACATGCCGACATTCTGGCTGCTCTCTCCGGGAGAGAGCAGCCTAGTCGGCTCAGCAGGGGGGCAGGGGAGGGCTGTGATGTGAGGAGGGGGTGGACCGGAGGTGGGATGGGGGTGGGGCAGAGGCAGGACGGGGGCATGGTTACAGCGGGCCCTCCTTTAAGCCACGCCCCCGATTTCTAATGCAGCGATCACCGGCATTATACTGCAGGGGGCGTGGCTATGCGATTCAGCAAGAACACACTAAGTGGGCGGAAGGGCAGGGGCAACCTGAAGATTCGGGAGACTTGCCTGCTCTTCCGGGGGGCCGGGAGGGTCACCCGACTTTCGGGAGCCTCCCGGCCATTCCGGGAGAGTAGGCAAGTATGACATAAACCATATTCGCTTTATAAGGATGTAATATTACAGGATGATATCGCCACCTAGTGACTAAAACCTGCCATGACACATCCACATGAGAATGCCGACATGGTCATAATGTTGATGTTACCAATGCCAACAGTTATCATTTAGATAATTTAGTTCTGAAATGCTGACATTTCGTCCCTGACGGGCCAGCGGTGACTTACCTACTCCTGTGGCTGCAGTGGTGTCTTCCGGGTACCAGTGGTCATGTGACCATCACTCAGCAGCTGCAGCAGTTCATGAAAAATATTTCTACCCTCCGGGAATTCCGACATGTTGCCTGTTGACATTTTAAGAATGATGACGTGGTGTCAACATTATGAATGTCAAAATTGTTATATTTAGCCTTGTGACTATATCCCCTTCTACCCATACTTACCTTCTCTCTAAGAACATCTGGGAGACTCACAACTTTCCGGTCACCATGGACTCCCATAGTAGCGGGTCATCCTGCATCATGCCCACTTCCTGGTGAAATGGGCAGGATCCAATAGCATTTGACATGGTTCACTGTGAATTACTTCACTGTAGACCTGTCTTTGCGCTATTCTGTTATTCATGGCATTGTGCTGCAGGGGGTGGCACCATGATAACACAAGTTGCATCACCCGACTCAGTCACCTCCAACTGCATCTCCTTCCACACCCCTTTGCAGCATACTGTACCTTTGGCCATTCTGTCTGCAAATGATATAGGGGCTGTTGACCTGTACTGCATGCACATGAATAGAAAATACACTCACGAAGCTGGCCAGGAATATGCAACCCCCGACCTAGAACAGGGTACAAGTCACAGGGGATCAATCAGCAGAGTTACAGTATATTAACGATTTGACAGATTTTGCAACATTCTTGCTACATGGATGCAATTGTTACTTTGTGTGCATCTGAAATAAGAGAAACCATCAGAAACCAATCATTGAAGGGTTCTGGTGTAATAAAATACACTTAATTTTATTTACTGTGTTATTCATTGTGTTGGGGTCTGGGGAACCACCTGCCTCTCTGTTGTGGAGTGGAAAGGATGAAACATTGAGTTTGACGGTTGATCCTCAAACACACTAGGGTGTTACAGATGGATCAGCTGGTCTGGCCAAATTTTAGCCACCCTGCAGTTACGAGGGTGGTTTAGTAAGTAATGTAACAAGAGATCTCATGTGTGTAATGTTCTCAATTTCACTCTAATTTCTTTAACGTCCTAGTGGATGCTGGGGACTCCGTAAGGACCATGGGGAATAGACGGGCTCCGCAGGAGACATGGGCACTTTAAGAAAGAATTTAGATTCTGGTGTGCTCTGGCTCCTCCCTCTGTGTCCCTCCTCCAGACCTCAGTTTGAATCTGTGCCCGGACGAGCTGGGTGCTCTTCAGTGAGCTCTCCTGAGCTTGCTGTAAGAAAGTATTTTGTTAGGTGTTTTATTTTCAGGGAGCTCTGCTGGCAACAGACTCCCTGCATCGTGGGACTGAGGGGAGAGAAGCAGCCCTACTCTCTGAAGATAGGTCCTGCTTCTTAGGCTACTGGACACCATTAGCTCCAGAGGGATCGTACACAGGATCTCACCCTCGTCGTCCGATCCCAGAGCCGCGCCGCCGTCCCCCTCGCAGAGCCGGAAGACAGAAGCCGGGTGAGCATAAGAAGCAAGAAGACTTCGAAATCGGCGGCAGAAGACTCCAAGTCTTCACTGAGGTAGCGCACAGCACTGCAGCTGTGCGCCATTGCTCCCACACACACCTCACATACTCCGGTCACTGTAAGGGTGCAGGGCGCAGGGGGGGGGGGGCGCCCTGGGCAGCAATTGGGACCTCTTTGGCAAAAGTTAGCATATATACAGTTGGGCACTGTATATATGCATGAGCCCCCGCCAAGTAAATGTATATTTAAGCGGGAGAGAAGCCCGCCGTCGAGGGGGCGGGGCTTCTTCCTCAGCACTCACCAGCGCCATGTTTTTCTCCACAGCACCGCTGAGAGGAAGCTCCCCAGCCTCTCCCCTGCAGAGAAGAGGGTAAAAAGAGAGGGGGGGGGGGGGGGGCACACAATTTGGCGCAAAAATCAATATAAACAGCAGCTACTGGGTTAACATTAAGTTACTGTGTTATTCCTGGGTTAATAGCGCTGAGGTGTGTGCTGGCATACTCTCTCTCTGTCTCTCCAAAGGACCTTATGGGGGAATTGTCTTCAGATGAGCATTCCCTGAGTGTGTGGTGTGTCGGTACGTGTGTGTCGACATGTCTGAGGTAAAAGGTAGAGATGTGCACTTGAAATTTTTCGGGTTTTGTGTTTTGGTTTTGGGTTCGGTTCCGCGGCCGTGTTTTGGGTTCGACCGCGTTTTGGCAAAACCTCACCAAATTTTTTTTGTCGGATTCGGGTGTGTTTTGGATTCGGGTGTTTTTTTTTTAAAAACACTAAAAAACAGCTTAAATCATAGAATTTGGGGGTCATTTTGATCCCAAAGTATTATTAACCTCAAAAACCATAATTTCCACTCATTTTCAGTCTATTCTGAATACCTCACACCTCACAATATTATTTTTAGTCCTAAAATTTGCACCTAGGTCGCTGGATGACTAAGCTAAGCGACCCTAGTGGCCGACACAAACACCGTGCCCATCTAGGAGTGGCACTGCAGTGTCACGCAGGATGGCCCTTCCAAAAAACACTCCCCAAACAGCACATGACGCAAAGAAAAAAAGAGGCGCAATGAGGTAGCTGTGTGAGTAAGATAAGCGACCCTAGTGGCCGACACAAACACCGGGCCCATCTAGGAGTGGCACTGCAGTGTCACGCAGGATGGCCCTTCCAAAAAACCCTCCCCAAACAGCACATGACGCAAAGAAAAAAAGAGGCGCAATGAGGTAGCTGTGTGAGTAAGATAAGCGACCCTAGTGGCCGACACAAACACCGGGCCCATCTAGGAGTGGCACTGCAGTGTCACTCAGGATGGCCCTTCCAAAAAACACTCCCCAAACAGCACGACGCAAAGAAAAAAAGAGGCGCAATGAGGTAGCTGTGTGAGTAAGATAAGCGACCCTAGTGGCCGACACAAACACCGTGCCCATCTAGGAGTGGCACTGCAGTGTCACGCAGGATGGCCCTTCCAAAAAACCCTCCCCAAACAGCACATGACGCAAAGAAAAAAAGAGGCGCAATGAGGTAGCTGTGTGAGTAAGATAAGCGACCCTAGTGGCCGACACAAACACCGGGCCCATCTAGGAGTGGCACTGCAGTGTCACGCAGGATGGCCCTTCCAAAAAACCCTCCCCAAACAGCACATGACGCAAAGAAAAAAAGAGGCGCAATGAGGTAGCTGTGTGAGTAAGATAAGCGACCCTAGTGGCCGACACAAACACCGTGCCCATCTAGGAGTGTCACTGCAGTGTCACGCAGGATGGCCCTTCCAAAAAACCCTCCCCAAACAGCACATGACGCAAAGAAAAAAAGAGGCGCAATGAGGTAGCTATGTGAGTAAGATAAGCGACCCTAGTGGCCGACACAAACACCGGGCCCATCTAGGAGTGGCACTGCAGTGTCACGCAGGATGGCCCTTCCAAAAAACCCTCCCCAAACAGCACATGACGCAAAGAAAAAAAGAGGCGCAATGAGGTAGCTGTGTGAGTAAGATAAGCGACCCTAGTGGCCGACACAAACACCGGGCCCATCTAGGAGTGGCACTGCAGTGTCACGCAGGATGGCCCTTCCAAAAAACCCTCCCCAAACAGCACATGACGCAAAGAAAAAAAGAGGCGCAATGAGGTAGCTGTGTGAGTAAGATAAGCGACCCTAGTGGCCGACACAAACACCGTGCCCATCTAGGAGTGGCACTGCAGTGTCACGCAGGATGGCCCTTCCAAAAAACACTCCCCAAACAGCACATGACGCAAAGAAAAAAAGAGGCGCAATGAGGTAGCTGTGTGAGTAAGATAAGCGACCCTAGTGGCCGACACAAACACCGGGCCCATCTAGGAGTGGCACTGCAGTGTCACGCAGGATGTCCCTTCCAAAAAACCCTCCCCAAACAGCACATGACGCAAAGAAAAAAAGAGGCGCAATGAGGTAGCTGTGTGAGTAAGATAAGCGACCCTAGTGGCCGACACAAACACCGTGCCCATCTAGGAGTGGCACTGCAGTGTCACGCAGGATGGCCCTTCCAAAAAACCCTCCCCAAACAGCACATGACGCAAAGAAAAAAAGAGGCGCAATGAGGTAGCTGTGTGAGTAAGATAAGCGACCCTAGTGGCCGACACAAACACCGTGCCCATCTAGGAGTGGCACGGCAGTGTCACGCAGGATGTCCCTTCCAAAAAACCCTCCCCAAACAGCACATGACGCAAAGAAAAAAAGAGGCGCAATGAGGTAGCTGTGTGAGTAAGATAAGCGACCCTAGTGGCCGACACAAACACCGTGCCCATCTAGGAGTGGCACTGCAGTGTCACGCAGGATGGCCCTTCCAAAAAACACTCCCCAAACAGCACATGACGCAAAGAAAAAAAGAGGCGCAATGAGGTAGCTGTGTGAGTAAGATAAGCGACCCTAGTGGCCGACACAAACACCGGGCCCATCTAGGAGTGGCACTGCAGTGTCACGCAGGATGGCCCTTCCAAAAAACCCTCCCCAAACAGCACATGACGCAAAGAAAAAAAGAGGCGCAATGAGGTAGCTGTGTGAGTAAGATAAGCGACCCTAGTG